>NC_135315.1:53039012-54239012 GCF_048772815.1 Callospermophilus lateralis | reverse complement strand
AATTTATGTATAAAATATCATATATATATATATAGCCAGAAACATGGCTTAAAGAGAGAGCAAGCCTCAGAACCAAATACGGCAGACATGTTGGGATTACATTGGGGATTTAAAGCAACTCTGATTAACATGATAAGGGATCTAATGGAAAAAGTACACAACATGTAGGAACAGAATACCCAAAGGCTGAAGGACAGAGAGAGGGAACATGGGTCTTGGAATACCAACCCCAGTTAAGGACTTTGACTCCCATCTGTCCACGGACCACTCGGTCACCAGAACCCACCTCAACCTCACTACCCTCACCTGCAAAATCCTGAGATGAACAAGGAAAACAGAGTTTTGCTAGTGCATAGTCAAAGCTCATTAAATTATCCCTGTTGAAACTATTAAAGGCCTCACAAGGGACAATTGAGAACTCGAGGCAAGGAAACGAAGGTCTCTATCCAGTGTCTCTGTAACCACGGAGGCTTCAAAAGCTTGTCTTTGAAGCCGATTCTACCCACTCACATTCTCAACCTGAATCCCTGGATTCCCCTACTTTTCAAAAGAAAGCTCACTCACACCATTGGCTTGTAACCAGAGACCTTAGAGCTGGTGTTTGTTCATGGTATTAGCTGGGAGACCTAATTCCATTTGTAATGGGATTGTCTTTGAATGGAACTACAAAGAGATTGAACTAGTGTGGAACAGTACATGGAAAAAGAGTCTCTCCCTTCTGTTGCTCCAAGGATTGTCTTGAGGTCTCCCAACTATATTTATTTATTTATCCCATTCTATTCTTTGCTCTTCATTTTAGCCACTTTTATTATAAATGTCCTAAATGTCTCAAAGGGCCTACCTTTTCACTCTCATTTCTATGCCCCTCCGCTGTTCCACTTGCATGCATCCTTTTTATGAATCTTCAGTATGACCCTTCTTGAGTGTGACCTTCAAGACCATCGGGAATGATTTTTCACACCTCCTCACCCTTTCTTTTCAGGTCAGGTGCCAAGTTCCTGTCCCATTGAGTTATTTGTACTTACCTAGATTCGAGGAATCCTCTTGTTTTCTAATGCATTCTGTTCCTGGTTCCTGGAAAGATCTCTCCCAACTCTTTGGACTGAGTAATAAACCTGGTGCTTTAAGATTCAGCTCAACAGTCACCCCCTGGCTGGAAGCTTCCCTAAGAAACCAAGCCAGGTTGCATGCCTCCCCTGGGTCTGCCTACATAACACGAGATAACCCTGCTCTATCTCCTGTCCTGGATAGTAGTGTCCTCCCTGGTAGCCTTCAAATGCCTGCGGGAGGGGGGGGGGCGAGGGTGTGTTCCTTTCTTTAAACCTACTATCTAGGACAATCTATGAAACAAGGCTGGTTACAGGAATCAAAGTATAGTCATCGAAGTACAGTTATTCTTCCAGATCTGCAGTTTCAGCATCTGTGAATTCAACCAATTGCAGATTAAAAATATTTGAAAAAATAATGCATCTGTACTGAACGTGTATAGACATTTTTCTTGACATTATTCTCAAAACAACACAAAATAGCCACTATTAGTATTGCATCTGCATTATATTAGGTATTATAAATAATCTAGTATGATTTAAATTGTATGGGAGGTTGTGTTAAGTTACATTCAAATATTATGCCATGTCGTATAAGAGACTTGAGGATCATGGATTTTGGTGTCTGTGGGGGGTCTGGGAACCAAACTCCCACCAATACCAAGGGTGTATAAATGAGCTGATAAAATGTGAAATCTAAAAAATGAGGAAGTGAGAAATGAAAGTGATCAAATTATGTTATGTGCATGGATGAATATGTCACAATGAAACCCATCATTACATATAACTATAATGTACCAATAAAAATTCATTAAAAATAAATTATGAAGAGAAAGTAAATGTATGTAATCAGACCCCCCCCCCAAAAAAAAAAAAAAAGCAAAAGTGAGTTGAGCCCAGAGGTGTTAGCTCATAATCCCAGCAACTTGGGAGACGGAGGCAAGAGGATTGCAAGTTCAAAGTCAGCCTCAGCAACTTAAGGAGTCCCTATGCAATTTAATGAGACCCTGTCTCAAAATAAAACTTTAAAAGAGGGGTGGGGAGGTTGGGGATATGGCTCAGTGGTAAAGTGTCTACCAAGAAAAAAAAAAAAGAAAGAAAGAAAGAAAAAAGATGAAAGCAAAACTAAGAAAGAAAAATAAAAGTCAAGAAAATTGTATATATTGTCTTAAACATTACAAATTGGATTACTGTTTCGGGCCTGATTCTGACAACTGAAAAAATACAGTTTTAGAAATGTTTCTTAAAAAGCACCTTTGTAAAAACTTAAAGATAAAAAATCAGCAGAACTAAAACATGTCTCTAAATGCTAAATATGCTTATCAAAAGCCAGAATGAAAGGAAAACATAAAGAGATGGAAAAATAGAGATAACAGAAGAATGATGAAACGTAGCGGTTATAGTAATAAAAACAAACAGATCAAGTTTCCCCTATTAAAAGAGAATTTCTGATTGGGTCAACACCCTAAACCTGAGGATGCTCTATCTACAATTTGCAGACCTAAAAAGGAAAGATCTAAGCGGACTAAGATAAAAGTATCAGCAAAGACGGGGATAAGATCTTTAAAGAGGAAAAATACAGAAAATGGAGTTTACTGTATTAATCAAAGACAACGTAAAAATCCAAGGTCAAAGGCATGAAATAAGACAAAAGACTATTTCCTTTTATTTTCTAATGAATTTTGATTTTTAATCAGAATATTGAACACATGCAGTCTATAAAATAAAAAGTTCTAAGAAGACTGCAGTGCACTGAAGGTTTATATGCTCCCCAAATTCATGTCAAAGCTCTAAACTCCCTCAATGTGATGATATTTAGAGATGGAGCCTTTAGGAGGTAATTAGGTTCTCATGGAGCCATGAGGGTAGGGACCCCAGGATGGTATTTATACCTTGATAAAAAAAAAAAAAAAGAGTGCTCTCTCTGCCATATGCAGATACAACAGGAAGCAGGCCATCTACAAACATGGGATGTGCTGCCACTTGACCTTGCTCTTTCCAACCTCCATGTTTGCAGTGTAGGCCACGTTATGGTTGGATCTGGAACGACCCCTGGAGACTCACATGTCGAATACTTGTTCCCCAATGCAGCAATGTTCAGAGGTGGGGCCTCTGGGAAGTGACCGAATCCTGGAGAGTCTACCCTCATAAGTGGATTAATCCAGTGATGGGCTCCTAGCTGCATGGATTACTGGGAGGTGGTTGAGATTATGGGAGGTGGGACCTTGTTAGACACAGTGGGTCCTTCTCTTGGGGACTACACTGTATTCTCAGCCCTTCCCCATCCCGCCACTTTCCTCTCTTGTTTCCTATCTGCCATGAGATGAGAAGCTTTCCTCTACCACATCCTTCTACCATTATCTTCTGGTAGACAACTAGGAGCTAAAATCTCTGCAACCATGAGCTACCATGATTTTTTTTTTTCTTCCTTCAGGTTGTTTTTCTCAGTTATTTTGTCATAGAAATCCAAAGCAGATTAACACAGGCCAGGTCAGTCTGCGGTATTTTCAGCTTAGCAGACTAAACAAAGATCTAACAAAATACAAGTCCCTTGATCTTCACCACCATCCAATATCCTAGAAACAACATTTTAAAAAAATCTTTGTGGTATTTCTTTTATGTTGCTCCATGTTTAAAGTAGTGTACATAAACTGACATGACTCAATCAACAATATTGGTGTCTTAGATGCCAGCCAAGGCCTGTTTCTTTTTTGTGTATATCAGGGGAAGGGGAGGGTATGCCCAATTTTTACTGCTCTCCTTTATCTGCTGTAGTCGTATCACAGTTCAGAGCGGTGTCTGCAGAGTATTGCATCAATTAGAAATATGCTTGGCTGTAAATAACAGAAATGACTCCAAAGAGTTGTTTTCAGGCAGTCAGGATTGATAGACTTGTTTTTAATGTTGTCATCAGAGACACAGGATATATATTTTTTATTTTTCTGCTCTCCTAATATGGGTGTTGAGTCTTATGGGTATGGCTCCCATTATTGGTAAGTTTGATGCTATGCTTCTGGTATTGTGTCCACGCTTCAGGCAGGAAAAAAAAAATAAAAGAAGAAGAAATGGAAGAAGGAGAAAGGAAAACAAATTTTTCAAGGAAACCGAAGTTTTTTTATTCCACTAACAGGCAAGGTAACCTAGCATTGCACAGATTTTCAGATAGATATATTATTTCCTGGAAAAAAAATGAGGGTTTTTGATAGTCAGGAAGAAAGGGGTATAGAAATTGGCAAAGTAACCAATCGGGTCGGTCACAGGTGTTTTTACTGTCATTGCTAGGTGAACAGCGCTAATTGCCTAACTAGCCTGTGACATGCATTTCCTTTCTTGGGCATCTTTGCCTGAAGTCAGAACTGGCCCTGTTACTCTTGCTGGCTCGGGTATTTTTTTTTATCTGAACCCATGGCTAACTGTTCCCATAAATGCCAAAAGCTCTATAAGATGTCCCTCAATTTAAATTCCACGTGTTTTTCAGTGTATCACATGATGGATCATTTCTGATCTTTTTCAGGAGGCCTGGCTACTAGAGCCTCTGCCCTTCTCCTCCAGGGTAAACCAGTTGTCCCCTTGGCTTGCTGCCAGCCAGCAGTCTGGGTTTAATTTTGTCACCATCCTGCCACGTCCCTTCATTCTCTCCCCTAACTTCTTGAATTCTCTTTCTTTTTCCTGAATTACTACCCAGATTAGGTGGGAGCATATCCTTCCATTTCTTTCTAGAAGGAAAAAAATGGCGGGAGGTGGAGGGGTGGAGTGAGAAAGACACACACAACACACAACACACACACACACACACACACACCCGCGCGCGCACACACACACACACACACACATACACACACACAAATGGCACTTGCTGTTTTATTAGGTATTTTTCGATTCTTCCTTAAAACTTTATGGAGAATTTTTCCAGTCTGGATTTTAGGATAGAATTTAGGATAGATTTAGGATAGATTTCCCTTAGGTGTTTGAAGTCTTTGCCCCATTGAATTCTAACTTCTGCTCTTCTGAAATACAATATTATTTATTATGGTTACTGCTACTTTGTGACCTGCCTCTCAATCCACCTTCTACATTTTGGGGGATCTGTATTAGAAAAGGTTCTCCAGAGACACAGACCGACAAGATATATAGGAATTGACCCACTGGATTGTGGCATCGTCCCATGACATACTGTCTGTAATCTGGACAACCAGGAAAGTCAGTGGTATAATCCAATCTAACTTTTACAGCTTCACTATCTGAGGACAGGAGAAAATGAATATCTCAGATCAAGGATAGAGAGAAAAAAGTTTCCCCTTCTATCATTTTGTTCTACTGGGCCTTCAGTGAATTGGATGCTGCCCCCACATGGGTGAAGGAATCTTCTCTTTTATTTTTTATTTTATTTCTTAGTTGTAGGTGGACACAATATCTTTATATTATTAATATGTGGGGCTGAGGATCACCCAGTGTGTCACACATACTAGGTAAGTACTCTACCTCTGAGCCACAATCCCAGCCCCGGTGAAGAAATCTTCTACTGATTTAACTGCTAATTGTGTTGGTCAGTTTTCCATTACTGTAACAAATACCTCAAATAATCAAGTTACAAAGTAAAAAGGATTATTTTGTCTCACAGTGTTAGAGGTTTTATTCCATGTTCCAGTTGGCCCTATTACTTTGGGGCCTGTGGCAAGGGGAATGTGTGGCAGAGCAGAAAGTCACTCTCCTTATCAACAGGACACGAACAAAGAGAGGAAAAGTTGGTGTCTCGCAAGTCTTGATGAAGGCATATCCTCAGCAACCAAGTTTCCATCACCTCCTAATAACACCAAGTTGAGGGCCAAACCTTTAACACAGGATCTTTGGGGGGACTTAAGATCTAAACTGTAGCCCTGGTCCCATCCAGAACCACTCTTACAGATTCACTCAGAAATAATAATTTGTCAGCTATCTGGGCATCCTTCAGGCCTGTTGAATTGGCCCATAAAATTAACCATTACAGGATGCTGTAAACCAGTAATCTGAAATTCTACTATGTCTGTCTTGACATGAGCATTTTATCATGCACTCTCCCGGGAATTGGGTAAGTACTTTACACTGGAATCTCTTATCATGCAGTTCTGGGAAAGTTCATTTTTATTATTTCTTTGATGTATCTTCTCCTTGTGCTTTCAAAACCTAGTATGAAATTGAGTTGGATGCCTCTCTTTTATCTACTTTTTTAAAAAAAATCATTTTATTTCGTCAAGATTTTCAAACTTTCCAGGTTATTGGTTGAACTTTGAGTTATAGTTATTGCCTTTTAATTTTCCAAAACCATTTCTTGTTCTGATTGTTTTCCCGATTTTGTAATCAGCTTCTTACATTTGTTTCTCAGTTGCACTGTATTATATTATTTCTGAGGATAACGGTAACCATTCCTTTAACGTTTATCCCGCATTGCTTTTGTGTTTGCTGATTTTCTTTGTGTTTGCTTTCTTTCTTCTCTTTCATACCAGAAGCTTTCTTCAGAGATGTGGTGGTGAGGCTTGGCTCACGTGATTCCATTCATTTGGAAAAGTGAAGCACTACAAATAAAAAATAAAATAAAATAAAATAAAATAAAACTAGCTGAAAGCTACAGAGAGAGAACTGGTGAGCTTCGTTGTATGGCAGACGTGCAGCGGGCTAGCTTTTCCTTTGGGAACTCCAATGTCAACGTGGTAGGTCTATAAAGGGTTTGTTTTCTCAAGATTAGCACGCAGAATTCCAGCCTAGCATCCAGGAGACGTTCTCACCATTCAAAAGGTGGATTTTAATCTAACTCCTCGATTTCCAGCCCTACGTCTCAGCCTGGCCCTACTTAATGCTTACAGTTAGTTTAAAGGCTTTCTGACTCAATATCTTAAAGTATGTGTCTCTTGCTTTCCATTGGCAGTAATTGATTGACTGTCTGGGATAATGGTGGGTAGAGAAGAGGGTATTGGGTTTGGCAGCTCCTTGGATAGACTCTGAAATAACCCTCTTGTTATCAGCTCCACCTGCCCTCTGGCTTGGGCACGTGTTGCTTCCATTCCTCAGGCCTTCCTGGGTTCAGCTGGGCACAAGGTTTTCTTCTCCTCAGTTTCCCCCTCTACTATACACCAGTTTGAACTCTCCCATTACAAAGTCACTTAAGACTCATCTATTCGCCTCCATTCCGACGACTATTATTTGGATATTGTAGAAGTTTTCCAGTTTCATCAAAGATGGGAATTCAGGTTTCAGTTTCTCTGTTTTGGAAAAACAAAACAAAACAACAACAAAAAAAATGATTTTGAGAAGAGGCAGAAACCCAAACACCTTTTCTCTATGATTTTTTTTAAAAACTGGAAGCCTCATTTCGTTTTGGTAAAATTCACAATTCCTAGCAAATATTAACTGACACAAACTTTTATCTGGAGAACTATGCTGCATCAAAACATATAAAAGCAAAATATTTCATATTCGTGGAGAAATTGACAAGAGTTAGAATTGGGGTGGGAAACCCATTATACCTCTTCAAGTCTCTGACAGATGAATAGGCCAACAATAAGGAGGTTGAAGATCTGAAGAGTATAATTAATGAGTTTGATTTAAAAGATATGTTTCAAACTCTGTACTTCACAGAGAATGAAAGGGAACAAAGTACAAAACCCAGTAATAGATCCAAGAACACAGGAGGATGTGTGTCATGATGAAGCTGGCGTTTCAAACAGGTAAAATCTAGCTTATTCAACAAATGGCATGAGGAGAGCTGTAAATGATCTGCAAATAAAGAGAAAAATTAAAAACCTGATGATTTCCACTACTTATCACTGATCATTCTTGGCAGAGAGTTTAACTGCTGGGGCTTTTCCCAAAGAGTCCCTGTTCTCAGGCTTGTTCCATGTGACTTCCCAGGAATTCTAAGGAAGGCTACTTGCTAGGAATTCTAAAGAACAATCAGAGCAATCAGCGTAAAGCCATTTGGCTTTATTTGGTGATTTAAACACCCGCAGCATTTTGAAGGCCAAGAAGTCTTTATTCTTCAACCTCCTTAGTGTATATATCATTCTGCATGCATTTGATAACAAGAAACTGGATGGTAGGTGTTCTCACCTTAGAGGTTTGGAACGGATGATTTCATGGGTTGAGAAGACCAGGAAAACCCACCGTCACTGAACAAGGTGACCGTCTATAGTCATGTCTTCATAAAGCCCTCTAATGCAATCTCTGAGCATTCTCATGGGCTTCTCCTCCAGTACTCCCATTACCTCTGAATATTTCCAGCTCTACAAAGACTGCCCAGGTACACTGAATTCTTTCTGCATATACTATCCTTCTATCCAGGATGGACGTTGAAAATATTTAATTGTTGTATCATTATGCCATCAGCGCCAGCCAATCAAAATGATGCAGTATCAGTCTGTTGAAAAAACAAGGTCTAATTAACCAGTGCAAACCTGTGCCTAGCAGGAGAACATCAGTCCTCCCTCTAGCAAAGACGACCGTCCTACAAATCTCTTGAGAATATTTCCCCAAACTTCATTCTGCTTGAGACGTTATATTCCCACTTGATTTTTTTAAAAAAAATCTCCTCTCTCTTTTTACTTTTCACATTCTTGAGGACACCCTTGATCTCTTTGGCCAAAGTGTGTACAGTTTTCAAAGATCACTGATAATTTTTCCTCAGAGCACAAATACACCCCGCCCCCGCCCCCGCATTTCTCTAGTATTCTCTCTGTATGATAAATAATTTCTCTCTTGACTTTACATAAAAGTCTCTGCAGCAATACGTTTCCTGAGTGGGACATCAGTGATGACAGATGCAATCACTGGCAGACCAGAGAGCAATGTGGCTCAGGGCTACAGTCTGAGGGTGTCCCTCCAAAATTCATATTTAGAAATCTAATCCCCCGTGGGATGGCATTAAAAGGTGGGGCTACTGGGAGGTGAACAGGTCTTGAGGTTGTAGCTCTGGTGAGTGAGGTTAGTATCCTTATGAAAGACCCCTGAGGACTTCTTTGCCCCTTCTGCCATGTGAGAACACACAGAAAGCACCATCAACAAGCAACAGACCCCCACCAGACAGAATCTGCTGGTCCCTTGATCTGAGACTTTCCAGCCTCCAGAATGGTGAGCAATAAATTTCTGCTGTTTCAAGTTATTGGTGTTCTAAGGCACTTTTCTCTAGCATCCCAGGTCGTCTAAGACACTAAGTGTGTCCCAAGTGGCTTTCCCATTTCAGAGTATCATCTCCTGGAATTTTCATAAGCCAGAGCTATTGGCTACTCCCTCTTCTCAGCTATTCAAGTTCTCTTTCCCTTTGCTCTTCCTTTCTGATATATAGGAAAGATCTTCTATGTTCTGAGGGCTGAAGAGCAAAGAGCGTAGGAGTCCAAAGCTAATTTAAGGATCAGGTCCAAAAGAGGTTGAATCCCTGCTACCCACATTCCATCCACCACAATTCAATAGTGTGTCTTGTCTCCCCCCCTTTGCCTCAAGGTTGGGATACGGGACCAAGCTTGCTGCCGGAACAAAGAAACCGGTTCATGAGCATCTAACCAGTCTCTGCCTCACTGTATTATTGCTGTCTGACTGGGGACGGTAACATTTTATATTCTATATCTGTGGTATTTCTTGCCTTTTTTTTTAAGGTAAAAGGGCATTTTCCTCAGAGTGCCCATATTTTTTTCTCTTGGGATAGCTCTTCTTAAGCCTTGGTATGCACCGAATTACCTGGAATGGCTTGTTAACACGCAGACTCCAGGTACTAACTCCAGGAATTCTGATCCCACAGTGCAGTAGCTGTCAAGCCATCCGAGTTTTTAGCAAGTAACCAAATTGATTCTGACACAAGGGGGTTTTAGCAACTCCTATGCTGAGAAGCGCAGCATTAAGAAGTTCAAAGTTATTAAAACAAGCCAGATGAAATTGAACCCTTCAGAGAGAGATTCCTTTATGGATGGGAAAAGTGGGAAGAGGAAGCAAGATTTTGCTGGAAGGACTAAAATTCAAATGGGGGAAAGAGCTTTTCTTCCTCTTGGAGGGAAACAATATAAAAATGTGTCTGGATAAAGCCCAATAGGGAGACCACTGGTGCTACTTGTTATAATGTTTATCATGTATCTTTATGTATATCCTCAATTCTAAGACACATTACTTTGTTTCCCATTTTAACATTTCTGGTACCTGGATGTATCTTGCAATCAATGGTGCCATAAAATTTTATTTGGGGATATTTTCCCCCCAGATGTTCACAAGATAATAGTATATCTTAAAAACTCTGTGTCTTAGATTCATAAAATAGGCTTTTTCAGCATAGGTAGTATCAGTTATATGTAAGCTTGATTTTTATGTTTGTTGTGCTCGATTGATTTAATCAAGACTCCACAGGGCAGGATTGACAAACCAGCATTCTAATTAGAAAGCCCACCTGCCAGAAAGGGTTATTAGAAGGGCTGCAGTTATCTTTATCTTGGGTCAATGTCTTTCGCCAATACCAATTAGCATCATAAAAGCTAGAAATGGATTTGCACTGGTGAAGTCATGGTATTTAAGAAATGGGAGTTGGCTGCCATATGTTAGAGAGCTTTCCCAACTTTGCATACATGTTATACTGTAAATATTTAGAAGTCCTTTGGTTTGTGCCCTGTCTGTGAATGTATGTGAAAAGGTCCACCAAAGGCCATAATTTTAGAAGACTCTGGTGGCCTGCTGCCAAGTATAAAGTTAACTGACTTCTGCTTCTGGATTGTTGTGTCTGCCACCAGTGAGCCTCTTCTGGCAGGGCTACCAGAGAGCAGGACTACCTCGGGCTCACCTGTCAGGTTATACAAACCAACTTTGTTAATAAATGTTTCCTATGAATGTTAATTTGTTAATAAATGTTTCCTAGGAGACTTTGGTTGGAGACTTTCTTTCATTAGACACTGGTGGCAAGGTTGTGGGATCTACCTCCAATCATTGGAGGCCACCAGGAGCTACCTAGAATAATTCAATGCTTCTACGTGACCACCTTGTCTTAGAAATGTTCACATCTGGGAAGAGATCTGCTTTAGCTGGAATGGCAGATGCAGGAAGCTCTGGTACTTGTCATTTCCTTAGGCTTCAAAGATTAGTGGATAGAAACACTGGACTAATTAACACTGATCTGTGATAGCAATGTGAGCCGTGCCCTTGAAGACAACTCAGAGTGTGTGTGTGTGTGTGTGTGTGTGTGTGTGTGTGTGTGTGTTAGAGAGAGAGAGAGAGAGAGAGAGAGAGAGAGAGAGAGAGAGAGAGAGACTTGCTCTGCAGTTTTAGCAGGGAGTAATGCAACACTCCTGTAGTAACACAAAGTTCTGACATTGGAGGCACCAGCTGCAACACTGACTATTTCAAATGGCACCTGGGTCATTGTTGTGGAGTTGCCCAAGATCAGGAGGCACCATCTAACATTCTTCTCTAGCAAAGAGGCAAAAACGATCAGAACTTAACTCATAAGATAGGAGTTAGCACATCTTGGGAATTCTTCATCCCAGAAGCAGAGGGGGATATTGGGTGGAACACTGGTTGTTTGGATGAGACAGGACTTCCTCATAATTCAGGTCAGAATTTTACTGAGTTGTATTTGTGGACACTGAGATAGGATGACATTATCTGAGGCACGAGCTGGTGAGGCAAGGATTGTGTGTATGGACTAGTAAACCAACCCAAGACAATTTGGTGGTTTCATAAGAGTGTGTATGTATGTGTGTGTGGGCGGGGGGGGGGGGGGAGTATTTGGTGGTCTCTACTTGTGAAGGACAGTGGGAATTTATCCTCTCTGATCTGGTCCATACAACCTCAGTAAGTGGTGATATGTTAATACAACCAAGCTTCAAATCAAATGCCATCAAACATTCAGAAATTGTTGCTAAGAAGATGCCAAAGGGTTATAACCCTTCTAAGATCGTTTGCTTTTTTTACACCGTTAAGTGCCCTACTAGCACTTTGTTTGAAGGAATAGGATTCAAGGCAATAGTGTCCCCCATAATGGAAGCATTAACTGCTGGATTTAACTGTTTTATATTATATTCCTGCAGAGCAATGGGTCCTGCTAACCATTCCTAACCTGATAGAATCCTTCCATACTACTGACCAAGTATACTTCAATCAAATCTTATCCTAACATTCCTCACCCTAATTCTCCAACCTGAGAGTGTTATTTTAGATCAAGGCATTTCATATGCAAATCAAACAAACCCAAGATGTACATTTGTACTAGTCTATTCCTGTTACGCATCACACTGGTCATATGGAAGGATTTTAAAGTAAATTATCACTAATGATACATATCAGTGATATATCAATTGTACATATAATTGGTAACAGCAATATACTCCTATGTAATATAGCATAGAAATATATTTGTAGATATTGAGTAATGTTCATAATATGTAGATAAAAGTCAAGGAAGATTATAAATATAAGTAAGAGTGTGTGTGTGTGTGTGTGTGTGTGTGTGTGTACATATATGCATACACAAGCGTATGTTACATCAGCCTCCATTCCCATTTTACATACATTTGGAAATGTGTCTATCAAAATGTTAGAAAATCTTGAAAGTATGTTGGCCAAAATGTTACCAGTGATTGTCTTTGGATTATGTGTGATTTTATTCTTTTTTTCCTTTGTTTTTGAATTTGCTGTACTTTCTAAACTGTGTGATGTGAATATGTGCTAATTAGGAAAAAATTAGTTCATTAACTTTGAAAGAAACACTAATGACCTTCATTTCTTTTTCTCAGTGTCTTCCTATTTTGTCTCTCAGTAGCATTTAATACACGGTATTCTTTCCTTATAAAATATCTTAGCAAAATACTATTTTTTCCATTGAGATATACTACTTTATAAACATGCAAGTCAATGAATTTTAGTAAATCCATAAAGTTCTACAACCATCACCATCACTCAGAAGAATGTCTCCATTGATGGAGAAGTTTCCCCAGGACCATCTAGATTTAATTTCCACTCCCACCTTGGCTCAGGCAACCTCCGATTTCAGTCTGCATAGATTTGCCTTTTCTGAATGTTTCATATAAATGAAGTCCTATAACATGTGGCTTTTCGTATATGACTTCATTCAATTTCCATCTTTGTCCATTTTGTGTTGCTACAACAAATACCCTACAGTGAGAATGTAACCAAAAAAAAAAAAAAAGAGGTTAATTTGGTTCATGATTCTCATGGCTATAAAATCCAAACAGCATGGCACTGGTGTCTGGTGAAGGCACACTGGCTATACCACAATATGGCAGATGGCTTTACATGGTAGAGATCATGCAAGAGCTAGCTCTAAGGTGGATATTTAGTAGGAGTGTAACTGATGGGTCTTTTGCTTAATCTGCATTTAACTTTTAAGAAACTGCTAAACTGTTTTCCAAGTTATGTACCATTATACATTCCCACAACAGTTGTATTAGGGTTTCAATTTTTCCACAGTTTCCCCAACACTTGGTATGCAGCCTTTTGGATTTTGTCTATTCTAGTCAGTATATACTTGCATCTCATTGTAGTTGTCTTTCTCTGTTCTTCTTCTTTTCTTTTTAATTTTCTATTCTAATTTGTTATATATGACAGCAGAATGCATTACAATTCTTATTACACATATTGAGCACAATTTTTCATATCTCTGGTTGTATACAAACTATATTCACACATTCGTGTCTTCATATATGTGCTTAGGGTAATGATGTCCATCTCATTCCACCATCTTTTTTTTTGCATCCCTTACACCCTTCTCTTCTCCTCCCTCCTCTTTGCCCTATCTAGAGTTTGTCTAATATTCCCATGTTCCCACTGGAAACTCAACTATGAATCAGCTTCCTTATATCAGAGAAAACATATGGCATTTGGTATTTTGGGATTGGCTAACTTCACTTAGCATTATATTCTTCAACTCCATCCATTTACCTGCAAATGCGGTGATTTTGTTCTCTTTTTATTACTGAGTATTCCATTAATATTACTCAGCAATAAAAGAGATTCCAGTAACATTCTTTTTTATTAGTTCTAATCAGTTATACATGAAAGTAGAAAGTCGTTTAATCCATTGTACACACATGGAGCAGAATTTTTCACTTCTCTGGTTGTACATGAAGTCGAGTCATACCATTCATGCAATCACACATGTACCTAGGATAATGATGCCTGTTTTAATTGTATTGCCCTAACTACTAATTGTGTTAAACATCATCTCATATGTTTACTAACTTTTCAAGTCTTCTTTTGAAAGAACGAACAAGGATTGTCCTCGGAGCAAATGCCAGTTTATTGAGGAACAGCTCTGCATATTTATAGAGCCAGGGTTGGTTTGACAGTTGGCATGGGATGCTTTTGATTGGAGGGTAAGGATCAGGTGAGCCAGCAGGGCTAGTCTGATTAGTGGGTAGGATCAGGTGAGCCAGCAGGGCTCTGATTGGTGGGTAAGGATCATGTGAGCCAGCAGGGCTCTGATTGGTGGGTAAGGATCATGTGAGCCAGAAGGGCTCTGATTGGTGGGTAAGGATCATGTGAGCCAGCAGGGCTCACCATTGGATGGCTCTTCTTGGGGGATGGGGAAGTTAGTCTTTGGAGCCAGGGCCACTCCCAACATCTTTGATCCAACATCCAATCCACTTAATTCTCTTGTCCATTTCAATTGTATTTTTGCTTCTTTTGGTTTAGATGAAGCTATTATTTTTATTCTGGATACAAATCCTCTTTCAGGTATATAATTTGCAAACATAGTCTCCTGTTTCTCATTTGCACAGGGCACCTATCTTGGAGGACCTTTCATTCATTACTTTCTCTCATACCTTCATCCAAATTCAACAGAATGTCCTACCTACCAACCTTCTTTCAGAATACAGTGGGAGTCTAAGCACTTCTTAGATTCAATGAGATTGACATCCTGGTCTAGTATGTTAGTTTCTCACTGAGTCAGTTGTCAGATCTTTCTTCCTGGTATTCCAGTGGATCTTCTCTCCTTCTCTCACCAATCAGTTCTCCTCACACAGAAGCCAGAGAAATCCTTTGAAAGCATTATTTCCCCCATTCTCAGTCCTCCATTGGTTTCCACTTGACCCAACAGCATCAGGAGTCCTTATCGTGGTCCTGGAGACAAGTCTGAGGGATCTCAGCTCTGGTGATTTTCCTGACTTCTTTTCTTTCCAGTCCTGCTCATGGGGCTCTGAGCACATTGATCTCTTTGTTCCTTGAATACACCAGGGTCTTTGTACTTGCTGATGCTTGTTTTTTGCATACTCTTTCCCTAACTAACTATTGCATGGGCTCCTCTACTTCAATCAGGTTTCTGCACTGACTTCATTTTTCAAAGAAGCTTTTCCTGATCTTTCCTTCTAAACAGGCACTCTACCCCACTAAACGCTATGACTTCATTTCTAGTTTACTCTTCTTCCCAGCTTCTATCATCAATTGGCCTGACCAAGCATTGCAATTCTTTGGTTGCTGTTGATTTATTTATTTTTCCCCCAGTCTTATCCCAAGACAGCACAGACATTGTTTCTTTTTATTCTTTTTTCATCCACAGCAACTAGAACAATGTTTGGCTCCAGAAAGTTTTGTATTTCTCTTTCTCTAAAACGTTAAAAAAATGTTTTAAGCCTCTCAAATAATTTCTTCGATGAATTCATGGCTTTCATTTTGTATTAAAAATATGCACCCTCTTTATTTAATAGGAAATTCCACTTGCAGATTACATATTCAATAACAATCAAATAAAACAAGATAAATCTTGTGCCCTGACTTTCTGACTCTGTTTTAAAAAAAAAAAAAAAAAAATGTCAGTACTTATGAAATCTCCCTGAATGCATCACTTTACCTTCCTATATTAGTCAGTTTTCCGTTGCTGTGACCAAAAACTCAGAGGAGGAAAGATTTATTTTAGCTCATGATTTCAGAGGATTCTGTTCCTAGTCGTTTCCAGTGCTTTGGGCCTGACATCTTGGCAGAAGGGTGTGGCAAAGAAAGCTGCTCAGCCCTAACAACTAGGAAGGGGAGTGTAGGGAAAGGAGCTAAGAAGACAAACTCTTTGAGGCAGGGCCCCAATCACCTACCTCCACCAACTAGATCCCTTCCCCCTAAAATCCACTTAATGGATTAATCCACTGATAAGGTCAGAGCTCTTATAATCCAATCATTGCCTAAAAGCCCCACCTCTGAACCTTACTGCATTGGGAACCATGAATTCAACATATAAGCTTTTGGGGGACATTCCAAACCCAAACCATAACACTCCCATATCCCCAGTGAAACCATCAATGGGTCAGCCCTGGATCTGAGACCTCTCTGTTGGTATCTGATCTCAGACGTAGCTTCTGTATTCTGCAGTAAGAGAGAGAGAGAACTCCCAAGAGGGTTGCTAAATCAGGAGACTGGCTTCATTATTATGCATCCCTGGTAAAACCTAGGCATGACTTATGAGACTTCTTTTAGGATGATTAAAAAAAAAGAAAGAAACTAATGAGAAGATCACACACTTCATTTGTAGCAAACATATCAGGCAGTTTTCATCTACAATGTTTTTAAAGGAAACCCCAGGGAAAACGAAATGGGTCTCTACATCATAGTATCCCAAGTTAGAAAATGGAAGAGGCTGAGTAAAATACCATCGTGCATATATGCCACATTTTTTTAATCCATTCATCCACTGAAGGACATCTAGGGAATCATGGCATTTGCAGGTAAATGAATGGCATTGGAGAAGATAATGCTAAGTGAAGTTAGCTAATCCCCAAAATAAAAATGCCGAATGTTTTCTCTGATATAAGAAGGCTGACTCATAGTGGGGTAGGGAGGGGGAGCACAGGAGAAATAGATGAATTCTAGATAGGGCAGAGGGGTGGGAGGGAAAGGGAGGGGGCAGGGAATTAGCAAGGATGGTGGAATGTGATGGACATCATTATCCAAAGTACATGTATGAACCTACTTTATATACAAACAGAGGTATGAAAAAATTGTTCTATAGGTGTAATAAGAATTGTGATGCATTCCGATGTCATGTATTTAAAAAATAAAATCAATAAAAAACAAAAAGAAAATGGATGAGGGCATGCACTTTAAACAGTGTGGACTGTCAAGTAGAACAAAAACCTAGAGATAGATGGTATGTGGTGACTGACTGTGTGAGAGAGTGCACCTGGGTTTTTGTGAGAGTGTACCTGTGTATGTTTGTGTGAGTGAGAGAGAAAGTGTTGGGTTGAGAGCTGATGTTGGTGAATGATGACTCTAAGGGTCGATCGTGGTCAGACAGTGAAGCATCTATAAGAATGCCAGATGTTTCCCGAGGGCAAGGGACAATCACGGAAGGGTTTTAAGCCAAGGTGTCTGATTTCATGAGATTTCCATTTTGGAACAATCTTTCCCATTGCATTATAGAGAAGGATGTAGATGGGTATCCAGATATATCAAGACCAAGGACAACACTACTATACTTCAGAGGAGACCTAAAAACCAGAGCCATGTGGACAGAAAGAACAGCCATTATTCTCCCTTGGGGACATGGACAAAAGAGAGAGAATTATATCCTCAGTGACCTTTCAAAACCCTGAGAACTCTCCCTTGGAGACACAAGGCCAAATCTCAGTATATAAAATGAGTATTGCCTTCTTTTTAGGTTCTGACCATATGGACAGGTGGTAGAGCCTCATGAGGAACATGACCTTTTAAGAGAGCTTTTGCAGCATGAGATGGAAAGTCACATAGTACAGGGAGTGACTCCTGTTCCCATCAGCTTTCCTCAACCATAGTAAAAACGTCAGTGAGCCAGGGTTAGAAGCATGCCTTTCTGAGTCTTCCAGCAGCGCAATAAATCAACCTGGAAATAATGAAATTTCAGCCACAGACAGGTCACACGTGACGTCAGAAACCTGGCCACAAACCCACTCCAGAAGTATGGTGCCAGCCCCCACTTCTCCAGGGTCAGACCAAGGACCTCGCATGGACATCCTTCTGAGCTATGATTTCCTGCACCCCAATCTGTACTGGCATATGCCTGCTGGAATACTTTGTCCCAAACCCACACATTGGACACTACTGAATTCTTTTTTTTTTTTCCTTTTAAAAGCAGAGTTTCATACCAGACAGCAGCCCTATGCGATGATTCTCCATCTGCCATCTCCACTCCTCAAACCTGCAATAGAATCTCCCAAACTTCCTTTCTCCATCCTTCTCCTTTCTTCCCCATGTCCTCTGTCACCCTAGGTTTTTCTTTCTGGATGGTGTCTGGTTGTGTTCAGTCAATAAAAAAATACTGAAAAATAGAGGGCAGAGTGGTCAGGCTATGCCTTCTTCTTTCCCTTTCAACTTTGGCTTTTGGGCTTTGGATTCCCTCTATGTCTGTCCCTCACATTGGATGGTCCCACTCCACTGCTCTAGCTCCCCCGGGTCTCCATGAACACTCCTTCCTCCACAATCGCTTAAATAGTAGGGAAGATAAGAGTTTCTGTGCTGCTGGGCTCCTGGTGACTGCTCATCTCTTATTTGTCCTCTGAACTCAATTTATCCCTCAGCAGTGGTCCCTCCACACCGATCTCTTTTTTTAAACAAACTGGGGTGAATCCTGTTTCCTGCTGGGATTTTGATGGACGGAAACACAATTCTAGTAGATTGTGCATATCATTCGCATGACGGGAGGTGGTGCCTCCCGTCATGTTGAACTTGAGTGACATGGAAATTATGGGCTAGCACTCTAACTCATGTTGGAATTCACACGCTGTCTTAGAGATACTTTCCTATAAAGGCTTGTTCTCTTCCCTTTAAATACACACTCATGCATTTTGTGATTGTGTAATGATTTGGCACCTCCCCCCCCCACCAAGGTTAACAGGGCTGGCTTCTGTAGTTTCCATAACTTCCCTTTGGAATCTCCAGGATGAGTCTTCAGTATGATCTCAAGTCATGTTTTTATTTTCCTCTCTCATAGGTCTAAAAATTTAACCCTGTGGTCAGGATGAATTCTGGTCTAGTCCAGGGTGGGGGTTTAATGTGTGATGATGACATGAGACGGTGACTTGAATCTGAACCGTTCAGATAGTTCTCCTGAATGTCATTCAAATCTCAACAAGGGTTCTCCTTGCCTGGGTAAGTGAGCAAGCCATCTGTGCTACTCCTGTGAGAAGAAGATACGGAACACAGGTTCTTTACCAGATTCCACAAAACAAAACAAAACATCAGCCCCAGCATTTGGGGAGTCCTATAGACTTTACCGAAGATCTGAGGAGCCACAGGAAGGAGTAACATCCGTCAGCGGCTACTTTGTGGCAGATAAGTGGACACTCTTTACAGGTTAACCATGAGCCTCCGCCTCATTTGTCTCTCCTCACATGACAGAGAAGCTATAAAGACACTACAAGAACACACATCCCCTACCTTCTAGGAGACTGTACTCTCTCAGGAGGAAGCCCACAGATGTGGGGAATGATGCCTGGGATAAATGACAGGAGATGATCCTCTCCCTGCAGACAGCATCCTCATCTGGTGAGCTCCTGACCAGATCAGCAACAACCAGAACTTCCTCCATTTCCTCACTCAGGGAGTGCCTAGTACCCCACCTGGAAGGTCTGCCCCCAAACTACCTCACAGGGCTTATTCAAAACCCAGTTTTCACAATGGGTCTTCACTGGCCAGTTCTACTCTGCGGGGATGCTGCCTTGGTTTAGAACCCTCAGCAATCTTTGCTTGACTTGGATGGAGCCTCAAACTTATGCCTTGTGACTCTCTGTCTCTTTACCCACAAATCAAATGTAGGTACTCAACATCAATAGATTCATGTCCACTTTTATTTCCGACCATAAACTAGATAGGATATAAATGGTAGACCTAGTACAGTAATGTGATAATGCCTATGTTTCCTCAAAGATCAGGTAGATGAGTTGTATAGATAGATGCACAGGTAGATAGATGGATAGTATTTGAATTGTCTGTTTGATTAATTGTTAATAGCTAGTCTGCAGATTAACATGAATTATTAAAAAGAAATGAAATATAGGTGTTTTCAATTATCTAAAGTAATATTGGCTCAGATTAAAAAGGTGCATTTAACATGCAGAAGTTAGTTGAGAATCCCATGGAAGGATACCTTGATAAATGTAGGCTAAGACATATATTTTTAAATTAATAATTTCTTGCAATGTATTGTTGCAATTTATGTCTTCTCTATTACATTTAAATTTAGTCTGTGTATAACTTCGTGCCTTAGTTTTTTATATTTATCATACAATCTAGCATAATAATTTGTACCTAATAGGCTCTTATGAAGCCTGTGTTAATGAATAACAAATGGATAAATTATTATGATTCAATGTCCTGTCATATCTCTGTTATTCTCCTATAAAATTTTATTAATATGGAGTTACTTTTCCTTCACTCACCCTCCTTCATACCCTTGGAGATTTATCAAACCAGGTCTTGTTTTCATGGTACTAGAAATAATTAAATGTGGTGAAAAATGGAACCAGCTCATGCAAAAAAATAAATAATATGATATTAAATTCTATATCAGATAATCCCTGAACTTAACACAAGTTTATTTCACAATTGCCTCAAGTTTAATATGAGTAATCCTAAATGGCAGGTGACACTTCCTGATACACAAGTACTTTGAGACCCTCACTTTATCAGCACATGACTTCCAAGGTTCCACACCTGTCTCTCATGATAGAAAGACTGTGAACTGGGCTGAAAAGATGCTTAGAGGTGAGGCTTAGGAGTGGCTCTCATCACTTTAACTCAGACACCATTGACAAAATTGGTCATGTGACCACATGTGGCTGTAGGACAGGCTGAAAATTATAGTCCATTGCTGTGTTTAACAAAAGGGGATGAACATTGAAAAACCACCCCATGTCTTCTAAGTGGGATTTTAAAAGCTAGGGAGAAGGCTGGAGAATATTATTGAAGAATAGCATACAGTATAAAGTTTTCCAATTACCATTTTTATAATAACGCTTTCTGAGTCTGTTTTGCCAGCAAGATTCTTTTCACTGTCCTTCAGATCTCCTACACAACTGCACACTGATGACTGTTTCCCCCTCAGGCCCTTCAAATCCCCATCATCCCCATCATTCACTGTTCCTCTTGGAATTCTTATTTATAAATGGAGAAACATTGCTACTCATCCCTATAGGTGCTTCTAAAGAGAATAGTGCTGTTTGGGTTGGAAGGTTCTACATTTTTTTCGAGATCCATGCATCGCACCAGAATTCATATGTTGTAACTTTAATTACCAAAGCAATGATATTGAGAATCGGTCGGTCCTCTGAGAGGCAATTCGGTCATTAAGAGAGACTGATGCCTTTCTTTTGGGAATGAACCCTTGCTCTGAGGTATTTGGATAGTTACCATGATAGGGGGTTGTTATGAAATAAGGTTGCCCCTCAAGCCTTGCTTTTTCTGTAGGCACACTCTTGCAGTCCTGCTTTCTCCTAGGAGATGAAGCATCATGAGGCTCTCACAACAAATCAAGGAAATGTCTCCAGAACCATGAACCAAATAAACTTCTAGTCTTTTTAATTTATCCAATCTCCAGTATTCCATTATAACATCAGAAAATGGAATAGGACATACCATCGTGGGGTTGGGTATGCAAGTATTGGGGTAAAAGCTGGATGCAAAGTTAAATATGTATTAATAGAGGGCAGAGTATTTTTATCCTTTGAAGAAGGGGTACAAAATTGGGCATTGTGTAGACAGAAGAGGAGAAAAGAAGGGGAAGTATTATACATAAAGATTCCTTTCAAGTTATGTCTCCAAAAGTATCTTATCTGAGATTTAATAGAACTCAAATACTTAGCACGGACTTCGAAGTTCTTTGTTTTGGTGAGGATGATGCAAACCCGCCATGTACATAATCATTGATAAGGTCTTCCTTGCTCAATAAAGACTTTGAGAATAAATTACTGAAAAAAATGTTCTAATTCTCATTTAATATGGTGAAGAGCAAAGACAACATTCAAGGTGAAAAAAACACTTTGAAAAGAGAAAAGAGTATCTTCGTAAGAATTTGCTAAATCATAGGGAGCATTTGATGGGCTACAGAATTGATAGAAATAGGAATAAATTATAAAAGAGGACCCTGTCTATCATCAAATACTGTTGGTGCAGTGGGTGGCATCAATTCGCCACAAAGATACACCAGATGTTGGAGTATCATCTCTTCCTTGATATAGGTATCATGTATCCCTAACCATTCCTAACAGAGATCAAGAAATATTATTTTTTTGGTGGAGGTGTTAAAAGGAGGTTGGATAATGTGCCAAAATACAGTTTCATAGGAAGAATAAGTTCTAATGTTCTTCAGGAGAGTAGGTCAAAACAATTTGTTATACATTTTAGAAAGAACTGAAAGGGAGGAGTCTGAATGTTCCCAACATTAAAGAACTGACATAGAAATAATAATTGTTTAAAGAAAAGGGAATCTCAATGACTCCAATTTAATCATTAAACATTGCACCTATGTATTGAAGGAACACACTATACCCCATAAGTACATAAAATTATTGTATGTCAATAAAAATATTAATTGAATGAATCCCTGATTCCTTTGTTTGCCTGATATATCTCCAGTGACTCCACATTGTCCTTGAACTTCTTAAATGGGTTATAATGAGGTTATTGAGGGCTGGTATTATTTTTATCTTTTGAAGTATCACCTGCCACCACAAACCTTGCTTTGAGTGCCCTTAACAGCGTGGTGTAGATGTCCAATTCCACCATATTCTCTCTTACCCCTGGGTCTCAACTGTCTATGCTTTTCTTACCCTTTGGACTCAAAAGTGTCCTGTTCTCTGTTGTCTTAGAACTTTACTAGAACACCCTTTCTTCCTCTCTCCACTCCCTAATGATCTCTTACCTATCGACCAGTTTAGATTTTCCTCTTCTGTACCTTCAGGGCATGGACACATTCTGTGAGGGCTTGTTCTGCCTTTGCATCAATTATGATCTAGTCAGAAAGACAACCAACACCAATAATTTCAATAGAAGGCATTTAGTAGGAAGCACTGGGTAAACAGACATTGGAGGATTGAAGAGGTAAAGATGGCAATAGTGTGGTGTTAATAAGTACAGGAACAACAGGAGTCAGTTATTACCCCTCTGGATGGGAAATGAAGAAAGAGTTTGGAGGTACTAGAACCTCCAAGCCTGCAGGAGGAGTTCTGCCAAGCTGAGACCCAGAGCAGCCTGCCTGGTTTTGATATGGCCCCATGGAGCTTAGAGGAGGAGACCCAAAACTATGGGGATGCTAACTAAGGGGAGCTGTTATCTTTGGGTTGGAGGGAAGGAGGGAAGAAAGTGGGGAGTATGATAAGGGTAGTTTGGGGAATGTGGTGAGAACTGGAACTAACCAACAATGTCGGGTAAAGATGGTTGGTGGCTGTGCTCACAGATACAACAGCAAACAGGAGACATTTTATGTCCTTCTTGTAGGCTCTTTCTAGCAGCCACTGTTGGCCCAGCCTAGTGGGAGCCCAATGCCAGGGCCATGGGTTGTATAATCCTAGACCCAGAGTCCACAAAGCATGTGTTTGGAGCTCAGAGAAGACAATGCAGTCCAGTTCATTGCAATCGGGAACTATTAAGCACTCGGCAAATATTTATGAAATGTATAACTGCATAAAAATGAGCATCCAACCCTCTGTCCCAGAAACTGACCAAAATGACCAGGCAGATATATCAATAAAAGGAAAACTCCAAAACTCTCTTCAGAGAAGAATCAAGAGAATGGTACCAAGAGTACCTTTGGAATCAAACAACCACAGAGCACACTTATTTCTGGATAAAGAGAAGACCTTTAATGGAAGACATGAGGGATCAGCAGATGAATCTTATTCCTGAGATGATTGCACAGCCTTGTGAGAAGAACCTTGTCAAGTTCAAGTGTTATCCCTTCCTTTGAGGTCATGGAGAGGTTACTGGAGAACTGTGGCTGTCCCACTGCATTAATAGCACCCCAAGATCATAAAGGTGGGTTGCAAAGGAAGCTCACAGTACAGATGTTCTCTAGCATGTCCCTGGGTTTTTCTACCCATGTGTTGGTGATAAGCAAGAGAGAAAGCAGAGAAACCCTCTCTATTGTGTCAGGCAAGGTTGGAAGAAAGAACCAGCCAGATCTTTGGGGATTACTCTATGGACAACTATTCCTCCACCTTGAACTGGAAAGACTATAGAAAGCAGAGTTTTCAGTTAAAGGAACTGGATCACTTCACATTCAAATAGTATTTTCAAATCAGAGGGACAATGCTAATCTCTGAGGAACAGGAAGGAGACAGTTTCATGGTTTATGCACCGTAGATCATGTCTGCATAGAACAGCTTACAGAGGAAGGTCGTTCCTGTTGCTGTGGACACAAAGAAAATAAAATAGACAAATAATGAGTTCTCCTGTCTTGAGACTGCGACTGCCATGTCCTCAGCTCCCTTTCCTACCTCTCTCAGGATGCAGAATAACCCAGCTAGTGATCTAGACCAACAGGACACAGTAAGTAGGAAACAGTCCACAAGAGCATCCACCATTCAGCTCAATGGAAATGACTCGTCTTCATTGATCTGAACAAACTGGGGGAATAGTAAATAGCAGAGCAAATAAAAATAACATGTAACTTACTTTAGTATGTAAAACATTAAAGAAGGAGATTAACAAGCCATTCACAATAAGGTGGGAGGGCACTAGGGAAGAATAGCATTACCTTAGATTAGGTAGAGGGAAGGGATGGGAGGGGAGGGGAGGGGATGTGGGGATAGGAAAGATAGTGAAATGAAACAGACATTATTACTGTATGTTTATATGTGACTGCATGACCAATATGATTCTGCAACGTGTGCACTCAGAAAAATGAGAAATTATATCCCATCTATGTATGATATATCAAAGGGCATAAATGCATTCTACTGTCATGTATAACTAATTAAAACAAATAAAAAATTCTTAAAAAAACAAGCCATGTAATAATACATGCAGAGTCAGAGCCACATGTACCATAAGGAATGAAAAAATATTGGCACTAGAATTTTTTTTTAAAGTAGACTTAGTGAAAATAAGATGACAAGATAGTATGTTAAAAATAAATGTGTTGGGGCTGGGATTGTACCTCAGTGGTAAAGTGCTTGCCTTGCATATATGAGGCACTGGGTTTGATTCTCAGCACCACAAAAAAAATAAATAAGGTATTGTATGTCCATGTACAACTAAAAAAAAATAAAAAATAAAATTTAAAAAAGAAATGTGTTATTGGATATTTAAAGAAGAAGGTAGGAGAGACATAATTTTACTTTAGAGTTTATAGCAGTAATGAGAAGCAAGAAAGAGAATAATCGGAGCTCCAAAAATTGAATTGTATGATGAAGATGGTTTTGGTAAAAATCGCCCATCATGCAGAGCAGGAGAACAAGGAGATGTACATAATCAGTAGCAGGAGAGATGAGGAGTAGACCGTGGAAATTTGATAATATAGGACAGTTAGCATTCCTGAGAAAGAGACAAAATAAAATAGGCAAAAATATTTTCAAAGATATATTAAAAAAGTTTCTAGAGTTTAGGAAAGATTTGAACTTATGCATCCAATTTATTCTCTAATTCTTAGGCAAAAAAAAAAAAAGCAAAAGAAACAAACCAGTTATATTTTTGTTATATACTACATGCAAAGAGTCACATGCTAATCATATTCTGTTGACAGATTAGTTCAGAAATATGGAATCCTACCATCATTTAGACGGAATGAACAAGTGACTGACTTACAAAGAAATAAGGCCGACTTCAGATGTTTCTTCCATCTTTGATGCCTGAACATAATAGGAAATGTTTAGAAATTTTCAAAAGGAAAAGATCGATCCTCAAGATCCTTACCTTTAAAAGTGCTATTTCCAAGTGAAAGGAGCAATACCACACCAATTTAGGAAGTATATGTCCTCACACTTGTCCTTAAAAATAGACTCAGGGGGCTGGGGTTGTGGCTCAGCCATAGAGCGTTTGCCTACCACGTGCGAGATGCTGGGTTCGATCCTTAGCACCACATAAAAATAAATAAGACAAAAGTTTAAAAAATAGACTCAGGAAGGTGGTAAGCTAGGGAGAGAAGAATTAGGTTGTAAAGCCGAAAACAGGAGAGTGATAGAGTAAAGAACCTGCAAAGGAGATGTGTCTCAGTCCCTTCAGGCTGCTATGACAAAGTGCCTTAGACGGGGTGGCCTCTAAATAAGAGACATCGATTTCTCACAGTTTCAGAAGTTGAGAAGTCCAAGATCAAGATGACATCAGATTCAGGGACTTGGGGGGGTGGTGCATTTCTTGACTCTCAGATGGAAACTTCTAGTTGTGTCTGCACAAGGTGAAAGGGGAGAACTCTGGTGTTGCATTATGGAAGTAGAAACTTCCAGATTTTAAGTGTGTGCTTTGAAGATTGAGAAGTGAATACCAAAAGAAATAAAATAGCATCATTTCCACATGGCCCTAAGGATAATAAATTAAAGATGATACAGTTGATACCTAAGGAAATACCTTCCCAGCTGTCCTGTGTCTGCATATCACTGGGATCTTGTTAAAAATGCCGACTGGAGTTCACGGGGCAAGGCAGGAGGGTGGCTTGAGACTTTTCATGAGTAACCAGCTCCCAGGTGATTCTGCTGCAAGTGACCTGTAAGCACATCTGTGGAAAGTTATTGGTGATGGCAATGAGCCCAAACCATCCTTAAGTTCTGTCCATAGGAGGTTTCAACACACTAACCTCAATGTATTCAAATATACTCGGAAGCTCCCTGCCATACTTCAGACACACTTGGCATCCTATCAAACATGCCCTCCCATCTCCTTTACCACTGTCAACATTCTACTGAGCAACCTCAGACGAGGTCAACACAAATGGTGGGACCTTCCTGATTCCCAAGGCGAATTAATCCCTCCTTTCACTTGAGCCTTGTCTTATGGAACTACCTACTTTCTACTCTGTCATCAACCATCTGTGTACATGTCCTCATTCCCTTACAGGAATATAAGGATCTCAACATTGGGAGTCTGTTCTGTTCAACATCATTTGCCCTAATACCAAACACAGGGCCTCAACTGTATTCAATGCCCAACCTCGTTAGTTGAACTGAATTAACTGGGAAATGAGTGCAGCTATTGGCCATTAGAGAACTACAGGGGAAACAGGAAAATATGAAGGTGGTTTCTCAAGTAAGACCTCTTTTGGCAGCTTGGTCTGTTGTCCCTGAGTGTCTGAGCAGCAGTGGGAAGAGGTGACTAGTTAAGATGGTGAATCTGTAGATAGCTGGTAAGTCCAGAGAGTTTGCCCTGAGTACCAACCCAAATCATTCAACCCAGCAACGTGCAGAACAAACGAGGGGAAAGCATTCTGTTGATTAACTGAATTTTTCATCTTCAAATATTTGTTTTGACTTGATATATATACACAATCAATATCAGTCTACAAAGAGTACTTTTGCTTAAAATTTCATGAGTAATTTCTTCCATTTCCTTAATAACCCCTTTTCATTTTTCTTTGTCCAATTTCTGGGACCAATCTAAGTCTCTGTTTTAAGAGAGCTGAAAAATGAAAACATTTAGCCAGAAATATCAAAGTCATTCAAATGAACTCAAAGTTTGTTTTAATTACATTTAATCAGGCGACATGGGGAGAAGCGCTATTACATTACAGATAACAGGGAAATGATGTTCAGCTTCTATTTTGTTCCTCTCTTCTCCATTAGGAAAATTACCTTCAAATAAGGGAGGCTAGACTAACCAGGGATATGAGACTTCTAAAGCCCCAGAGAGGGAAAAAATCTCATTAGAGAACTCCCTGCCAGTCTTAAGGAATCCAGGACACCTGTGTTTTACAAACTGTAGCCTCCAAAAAAACACGGAAGGGCAGACTCAATGCTTTCCTTGAAAGGGATGGGAAAATTGTTACAGAAAGTCAAACACTGGCCTGATTGAACCCAAGGGCACTCTATCATTGACCATCCCTAGCTCTTTTTATTTTATTTTTTTTTAATTTCAAAAAAATTTTTTGCTAAGTTGCCCAGTCTGACCTTGAACTCAAGATCCTCCTGCTTCAGCCTCCCCAATGGCTGGGATTAACAGGCATGTACCTACCACCTTGCCCTGTTTTTACAATGGGAGAAATGTGGCTTACTCAAAACAGAGACGTGCTCCTTACTTATTACATGGAATCATATTTATTACTTTCAAATTGTGAGCCTTGGTAAGGAAACTGGAGATCACTGGGAATCAGAGGAGGGTCACTTAGAATCAGGCAGAACCGACTTCAATTTCCTTTGAGTAGGATCACCAGGCTATTTTCTCAGCAAGCGATAATAGCATGAATTTTATTATGTTATTTTGGTGCCGATAAACTTAACCAAAAGTACTGTTGATGTGGCAATGTTAAAATAGAAGTCTCCAGGAAGCTGCCACAAGAATCAAGCTGCTCCTTCTTCTTTCTACTCCTCCTCCTCTTCCTCTTCTTCCTCTTCCTCCTCCCCTCCCCCACCCTCTCCTCCTCTTCTTCCTCCTCCCCTCCCCCACCCTCTCCTCCTCTTTTTCCTCCTCCTCCTCTTCTTTCTCCTCCTCTTTCTCCTCCTCCTCCTCCTCCTCTTCTTGCCTTCTTGCTCTTCCTCCTCCCCTGCCCCACTCCCCCCTTTCCTCCTCCTCCTCCTCTTTCTCTTCCTCCTCCTCTTCCTGTTGAACACATATCAAATAAAAAATATGCCTAGCCTTTGTCTTCACAGTGTGAAATCATTGTTTACTTCTCAACATAAACCTTAATTCGCTCCAGAGAACTTGGATTTTTATAAAACTTGTCCAATTTTGAGGAGCTTTTATTTACCAACACCTTTGGTTAGATCTTAAAATCCCCTCCTATATGTGCAATAGGATGATCAGCTGTTTGGATTTGCTCAGAATGGGTGGGACACATGCAATGATAAAATTGGAAACTTCCCAGGTGAGTTGGGAAAAGTCATCATCCTAATGTGGATATTTATTCCTTGCCTCCTTTTAATCAATCACTGTCTTTCAGAAATTTGTTTCTCCCATCCTCTTTGGATTGAGCAAGGCTCAGTACCAAGGGAGCTGGAGGTGCCATTTCTCTTTATATATCAAGGACTGTAAGATGAATTTACTTCAAGTGTGAGGTCTCCCGAGATAAAACGTTGCTTTCTTTTTAAAGTCTGTGCCATTGTGTTGAGTTGGAGGGAGATTTTATAAATGATATTGAAAATGATCATGGCGGGGCTGGGATTGTGGCTCAGTGGTAGAGCATTCATCTGGCACGTGCGAGACCCTGGGTTCGATCCTCAGCACCACAGGAAAATAAAAAAAAATTTAAAAAATGATCATAGGTAGTCAGGGTAGTTCTTTTGTCAGGCTGGCCTAAGGAAATGACTATTTAAAGTCCAGTTGGATTAGTAGATGCAAAAAGTGGAAAGCTTTGCTTTCAGGTTTTTAAACAGATGTTAGTTCTCCCAAATCAAGACTTATTAGAATAGTATATCACAAAGACATTGGCTGCTTATATCATGGGAAAGCTTAAGTCCACATCCCCAGGTAAGCTTGTAGAAATTCAAGTTCTCTTTCTGGGAAAGGTTTGTACTAGTGTTATAGTTAAAGCTTCCTCCCAGGGTTTCATAAACTGACTTCCAGACAACTCACATATAATCGAATCAAGCCTTTATTGAAGCACACCGGTGGCGGCTGACCAGAACATAAAGCTGTTCCCCTGATCAGCCCCGAACAATTGCAAGGGCACTCCTTATAAGCCTGAAAACCGCAAAAGGGATGTTTGGGGATCTAGCTAATGCAAGCAAGCCAGGTTACAGAAGCGGGAGAGTGCAGTCAAGTGGCGGGAAGCCTAACCAATCACAGTTAGCCCAGTCACCCCAGTTACAGAAACAGAGCCCCGTTGCCCTAGTTACAGGAAACAATGCCCCATTAGGTAGTTCCGTGTTCTTAAAGGTTTCTATAGCAAAAGGAAAAGAACATCTTGCCCCAGTCATGACCCTTCTACTTGGCATGATTGTTTTATAGGATGAAGTCATAAAACAAAATGGAGTCACATTTGCTCCTACTATCACACTACGTCTCTAACCAGGACTTGGGTTTTTCAGAAGCAGTACTCAGAGCAGGAGAGGGAGGTGAGAAGGTAAAACTCTAGTTGAGAAACAAAGAGATGTAGAGCAATGTGTCTTCATTGGATGCACAAACCAGGAACGAGGCAGAGGACTGGCCTGGAACAACCAGAGAACCCAGGAAGGAGGAAGGATGTGGACAGAGCAACTTGGACTTCAAAGTCAAGAGTGAATCTTAATATTACCCACCCAGTTTCCCTTCCCTGAGTAAAAAAAGCATCAGGAGGGCTAAGAAGAAGGGTCTAACATGCTGAGCAGAAAGCTGGGGCTGGGAACTGGGCTGACACATTGCTAGTTTTAAACCATGTCCTTCCCAAAAGTCTGGCCTTGAGGGTTGCCTCAAATACTCTTTCCAAGAATTATGTATAGCATCTGCAACTTGCTAGATCCATTTAATCGTAAAATGGAATATAGGGAGAAAAGTGTGGTCCTAATGGTTTGGGTGGTCAAATGAAATCTGGATTCCTAGGCATCAGAAAGGAACCACCAGGATTATAATTGGCTGGGTAGCATCAGGATTTAATTCCACTAACCAAAGTGTGTTTGGAAGACAGACATCTACCTGACATCTTCCTAAATATGGATAAAGTTTTAGATGCACAGGTGGTCTAGTTTTGCAAAGACATGCCTTGTGAAATGCAAATTAAAATAATAAGGACACGGGATGATGCAGGGGCTTGAGAGTATCTGCAAAGTTTTATTTTTATAACATCTAAAGCCAATGGCAAATGTTAACACCTGTCAAATATCAGTAATGGGTACATGGATGTATGTTATATTATTTGCTGCGATCTCTCTTTTATGTTTGAATATCCTGTAATAATCTATTTTTAAGAATTGAAAACAAAAAAAAAATTACATACCTCATGGAGTTATTCCTGACAGTTGAAGTCTGAGGGATCAGGTAATGGCCACAGATGGTAACCACCTCCTCCTTCCTAGTTAGAGTTTTAAATCTTTGTGGTGCCAGCTGTCAGAGAGCGAACTGTGGAACTCTTACGAAGATTAGAATAAATTGACAAGTCTTATTTATGTCAACCTAGGGGATTTGCCTGGTTCATATATACTTTATGGTTTTGCCTCTTTTGATGTAATTCCCCAGAGGCTTGATGTAACTTACAGGTACATTCCCTTGCCAATGTAAATTTGGCTTAGCTAGATATAGATATTGTCTTGTTGACCATATAAACTCTATGTATTCCATGAAAAACAATGCATTATTTGTTGGGAACTAATTGTTAAGTAGCAAGTCTGATGATACCTGTCGTGGCTGGATTGAATGCTTCCTTATACAACAAATATAATTTCCAAATATGACAAATATATATCAAATATAGAACTTGACACAACTTTATTATTGAAACAGCAAAACACTAAAGAAATTAAATGGTCCCAAGAAAGATCTAAGTGCCACTTTTAGAACTGTTGCAATCAAAGTCTGCCATGCCATTTGTCCAAGGCATGACTCAGGAAAGTAAGGTGAAAGGGGGTGTATCAGTTAGGAGTGGCTTTGGATGCAAGTAACCGAATGCCTGCTTTGCAGAGGCTTAATTTAGCTATCTCACAGAGCATGGAGTTTGTAGGAAGGCAGCCTAGGACTGGTTCAGGGTTCAGTCATCTCCACCAGGTCAAGATTCTTTCCATCCTACCAAAACCATCATGGAAGCCTGGTATTTTCATGGCAAAGTAGCTGATGAAACTATGAGAATCATGGATACTTTCCCTGCAGGAGTCAGGAGTTGGGGGAGATTAAAGACGTAAAGTGAAAGAAACAAATGATATATTTTCTTCTACAAGCTCTCTTAGCAAAAAAAAAAAAAAAAAAAAAAAAAAAAAAGAAAAAGAAAGAAAGAAAGAAAGAAAAGAAATAACTTTTCCATAGTCTTCTATGTGAGATGTCCCCGGAAAGCTCACATGTGAGTCAATGCAAGAAGGTTCAGAGAAGAAATGATTGGGGTATGAAAGCCTAAACACAATTCGTGAATTAACCACCTGATGGGATTAACTGAGTGGTAACTGAAGGCTGGTGGGGTGTGGCTGGAGGAGGTGGGGCATTGGGGGCTTGGCTTGGGGCTTATATATTTCTATTTGCAGAGTGGATTCTCTCTGCGCTTTCTGATCATCGTATGAGCTGCTTCCCTCAGCTATATTCTTCTGCCATGATGTTCTGCCTGACCTGAGCCCTAAAGAATGGAGGCTACAGTCTGTGGATTGAGACCTCTGAGACCAGAAACCCCCAGATAAACTTTTTCTCCTGTAAAATTGTTCTGGTTGGGTCTTTTAGTGGCAGCAGTGAAAAACCTCACTAAACCCCCTTCCAAACAGACTTGATTGAAGATTCATTGCCTAGGGTTGGTACATTAGAATTCCAAGAGCATTTAGGTTCTCTTAGCAAAAAACGTAAGCACAGGAGAAGAGCTATTAAGTTGGCAATGAAGGGAGTCATTCATACAGGCACTCCTACATCTGGAATTATAAGCTAAATAAATAGCTCTAAATACATATCTGGAAGTGGTATCAATCCAAAACGATTTCCTGACTGGAAAGTGGGAATGGTCCTCTAGAACAAAGTTTTCGAAAACTATGGTAAATAAACAACTAAAGGCACTTTTGCCAACCAAGCTATTTAAGAACCTCATGGAATAATAAACTTCGATGTTTGTAGACTTGCTCACTTTAATTGGTTTTTCAAATATGGCCTTTATCTGACTGGAAACCCAATATAGTTTATTTTGTTCTCAAAGTAAGCAAAGCAAACCTCCGCTGTCCTTCAATGGTAAACCTAGTTTACAATTAGCCTGTTGTGCGATCTATCAATATTGCGCTCTAGTAACTTGCTTCAGTTGCAAATGTGTCTTCCTCAGGTCAACGTTTTATAAGCACTGCAGATAGGTTTAGGATGTGGCTGATATCCTATGGACCATTGTTGCCCCCTTTTAGAATGAACAAACAGGAAAACAGTGGATACATAATGTCTTTGATTGGTCTTTCTCAACCTTTGACTCTGTAGACAGGGGCTCCTTAGTTGTGTCTTCTTGACTGGGCTGAACTATCCCAAGCAATGTCTCTTCTCCCTGTTTCTCATTAAGTTGGGCCACTAAAAGCCCAGATGCAGGTCACAGAGAATCTGGGTGGTAATTGGCCAAGGGAATTAAAGCTGAATCATGCATTCTTGACTTAATTACCAAGTGAAAATTGTGCATGTATTTATGATGTACAATGGGCTATAGGTTATATACTGTGAAATGATTAAATCAAACTTATTTATGAAATGATTAAAGGAACTTATTCATCACCTCACATGCTTATCACTTTTTGTGATGAGGACATTTAAAATTGACTCTCTTAGTAAATTTCAAGAAGACATTACTTTAATATTAAGCATAGTAACCATGTTGTATAGTAAATCTCTGGAACATATTCTTCCTAACTGAAACATTGTAACCTTTGACCAACATGTCTCCATTCCATTCGACTTTTCCTTCTAACCCCTGGCAACTGCATTTTAACCTCTGCTTTTATGAATTTGATTTTTTAAAGATTCCTTGTATAAGTGAAATCATACAGTCATTTTCTTTCTATTCTTGGCTTATCTCACTGAGCATAATAACCTCTAAATTTATCCATGTTATGGCAAATGATAAGATTTCCTTCCTTTTTGAAGGCTAAATAATATTCTATGGTCTGGTACTGGGGATATAACCAGGGACTCAAGCATGCTAGGCAAGCACTCTACCACCGAACTACATTCCAGCACATCCACATTTTCTCTGTGCAGAACTGAATCCTATCTTTTGTCAACAATGTTAAATACCTGTTTTGAGCCTGAAGCTCAAGTACACTTAGAGATTTCAGATAAATCCAGGATATATTTAGTCCTATTTCTTTTGAATTGATTTCTGCTGGATCTGATACCAGTATTGGTATATCTATTAAATCAGGAACCCATTGGAGAAGCAGAATCACAAGTTGATTGATATATAGATAGATAGATAAAATAAAATGACATATACATTTGGAATTGACCTTGACCTTGTGGAAGCCCTATGCATGACAGTTCTCTTCACACTTAATTCTGAAACTTGAAGTTCAAGGGAAGATAGTGGAAAAGAAAAGATGGATGCAAAGCAAAGGAATGAAGGAATGTGCTAGAATCCATTAACATGAACTGGTTCAATTGAGAATGTTCTGAAGCCCAGATCAATTCTTTTCTTTTCTTTTTTTTGTTTTGAGAGAGAGAGAGAGAGAGAGAGAGAGAGAGAGAGAGAGAGAGAATTTTTTAGTATTTATTTTTAGTTTTTGGCGGACACAACATCTTTGTATGTGATGCTGAGGATCGAACCCGGGCCGCACACATGCCAGGCGAGCGCGCTACCGCTTGAGTCATATCCCCAGCCCACCCCCCTTTTTTTTTTGAGGGGGTGTGGAGGGTAATGGGGATAGAACCAAAGACACTTTTTTCCTAAGTTACATTCCCAACCTTTTTTACTTTTATTTTGAGACAATGTCTCACTAAGTTCCTCAGACTGGCCTCAAACTTGCAATCCTCCTGCCTCAGCCTCCAGAATCACTGGGATTGTAAGTGTGCACCACCGTGCAGAGCAATCTACATCAGTTCTTATCACCTCCGACCTTAGTCTGGGGAACCTGTAGAAGCCAGGACTCTTCACCACACCAAGGTGCTGAACATATAATGCTGCTGTGAGCTTGGGAAGTTGAAGGAGAATGGGAGAGGGCAGAGCAGTTGCAGCCACTGCAGAGACCTGTAGTCACCACATCAACAATGTGTGTGAGCTACAGAATCTTGACACTGGCCTCAGGGTGCATTTTGCTGTCTGTGTTCTTACAATGACTGTATGGGAAAAAAAAAAAAAAAGAGGCAGAGCATATGGGCCCCAGCCTGGGATCTGTGCCTGGTCTGTAATGTGAATGGAGACACACGGTGGGAAAGTCCTGCGGCTTCCTGTCCGCTCTCCAAACCTCCCATTAGAAGCTCTCTGTGACACTCCCAGGAAAAGGACTTCTGGGGAATGGAGTTGAGTCTAGCCAAGCTGGCACATCACAAGGCTGCAGACTTAAGAGTAACAGTTACAGAGAACAGCAAGACCTGTTCCAAATAATGAATGGTCCAAATGTATCATTAACCTTGCAAGCTAATTTTTCTTTTTCCAAAGAGAAGGGCTACAGGTCACCAGTTCAGTCCCTTAGGGATTGAATCTAGGGATGCTTAACCACAGACCCACATCCCCAGCTTTTTTTTTTTTTTAAATGGGGTCTCGCTAAGTTGCTTAGGGCCTCACTAAGGTGCTGAACTGAGGCTGGCCTTGAACTTGCCATCCTCCTACCCCAGCCTCCTGAGTTGCTGGGATTACAGGAGTATGCTACCACGCCTGGCCAAAAGTAGCTGCTATTTAGTGGTGCTCCTTATGCACCAGGTATTATCCTAAGCATCTAATATGTAGTGACTTCTTTCCGGGCCTTTTTGCCTCACTCTTGCCACTCTGCAATCCGTCCTCCACATGGTGGCTTAACACACCCTTCACACCATGCAGCTCCACTGCCTCCATCTTGCAACGTCTCTCCTTCCGCACAGTGAAATCTGGGTCCCTGAGCCTGGCACCATGAGCTCCGCCCCCTGCCTTCTTCTCCACCATTCCTACTGCTCCTCCCAGCTGTCTCTTCAAACCTGAGGCTCATGGTTCACGTTCCCTGATGATCTTTCTTTCCATCCTTCAGATTCCTTTTGAAATAGAACTTTTTCAGAGAAGCATTCCCTGACCGATATATTGTTTTTCTTTTAATTAACACATAACAATGGTACACATTTATGGGCTACCAAGTGATGTTTTGAGGCACCTACACAGTGTACACAGTGCGCAATGATAAGTAATTAATATATTCATCACCCCGGCATTTCTCATTGCTTTGTGATAACAATATTTGAAATCCTTTCTTCTAGTCTTTTTTTCTTCTTAACTTTTTTTTTTCTTTTTAGTTACACATGACAGTAGAATGTATTTTGCCATATCATTCACACATGGAGTATAAAAATGAGATCCTATAGTATATAATGTATACATATATACACTATACAACACATACACACACACACACACACACACACACACACACACACACTATAGTCACCTTACAGTGCAACAGAAAACCAGAACCTGTTCCTCCTGTAGGTATCTGTAGCTTTCTCCCTTTGTCCAACCCTTCCCTATCCTCTTCTCCCCTGCCGTCCCCAGCCCCTGGTCACCACCATTCTACTCTCCACTTCTGTGAGATCAATTTTTTTTTTAATTCCACAAATGAGTGAGATCATGTGGTATTTGTCTTTTTGTGAGTGCCTTATATCTCTTAAGAATATATCTTTAGAAATGTGGAGACACACACACATAGAGACACTGTCACATGCACACACACACACACACCCCATTTAATTGAGTTCCACAACATGCAAATTTTTCTTGATAGACACTGTCACTCTCCGAAGTGATGTTTCTTATTTGTTTCCTTGCCCCCCACCCCCACTCGCCCCCCAGAAGATGAGCATCTAAAGGATAGAGACATCGTTGCCATGTCTTGCTGTGTGACTGCACAAGGGGCCTCACCTGAACCCCAGACTCTGTGAGAAATCTCCACAGTGAGGCCATAACGTAGGGGTGTGCTGCCCTTGGTTTTACGAAGCAAGAAATGGAGAATGGGAATGTTGAGTTCATTTGCTCAAGATAATGGGCTGGGAAGAGCATAGCCCATAGGAGAGCCTATTCCCCTGCCCTGCCTCTCAGCTCTCCTAATAACAAGTTAAAGCTATTCTATCCTGTATCTGAAGTTACTCCATTATTCTAAAATGAAAGTTACCAGCTTAGCAGAAATTCCCTAACATGCACTGCTTCAGAAGTCACTCTTTGTTATAAGAGGCTACTTTGTTTGGCCACCCTGCTGCTACCCTCCAGTGAACATTTGAGGTTACTTCAGCCCTGCGCACCTTATACAGCAATATCACTGTGCCTCGTTATCTGTTCTGGGTATGTGTTTTATTAAGCTTTTCCTCAGCAAAGAAGGGTATGTGATTGTTGCTGCACAAAATATTCATTTCATTTCTCTTTTTTTTTTTGTATTAGGTTTTAGATATATTTTATCATGTTGCATTTTTATGTAGGCCACCTTAAATCCTCCTGGGGACAAGAAGAATATAAATACCATAAATAATTAAATGAGAATACCTGAGGGGTGTTTTGGAGATGCATTGCTCTAAGTAGCCCTAACATTTAATATAGGTAAAATAATGAGATAAAATCTGAGTTTCAGCATTAAGAAGCCAGAGGGGTAGCCATTAAAAATGATGATTCCTAAAGACTCGAAAACTGCAAAGTTGCTTACACTATAATGTGGGTAGAAAATCTGGGTGGAAAAGTGTTATCGGTATCGGTTAGGACAATTTGAAATATAAGACTAGAAGGAAATTACAAATGTCCTCTCTTTTGCACAAATCTGAACTACACAAATTGTAAATGGGGTGTTGCACAAATACAATGTCTCGCTCTATAAATCCAACTTCACAACTGTTCCACTTTAACTCTTCATTATGGAGAATTTAAAGCGCACACAACACAAACAGAACCCAGCCATATACTCCCACACAGGCATCACCCAACTTCAACAACCGCAAACATTCTGCCATTCTTGTTCTGTCTCAACTTCCACCTACTCACACTCTTTCTGGAATGTTTATTTGTTAAATTTACATATATTTTTAAATTCCAAACTCTTACATGCAATCTTCTTAACACTCCTGTAACCTTAACCTGATCCCATTATTCTAGAAAAGCCCTTGATATAAATTTCCCCTATTCCAACAGAGGAAGTTTTGAAGTTTCCCACAAGAAATTAGTTTTACATATTCTAGAACATCATTTAATTAGAATCCTAAAATATATAACTTTTTTTTTTTGGTGTGGCATTGTTGGATCAGCAGAAAATCCATGATATTCATCCAGATTATTCTATTAGCAATCCATTCCTCGACTTTCTGAAATAGGTCCTGTTGATTTGGTATTGGTTCCTCCTTGAAATTCCCTCATTGAACTATCTGGGCCTGAAGTTTTCTTTGTGGTGAATTTGGGTAATAAGTTTAACTTTTTAGAAAATAAATGCTATTTTGTATCAGTCTTGGGAATTGTATTTTTTTAAACATATGGGTCCATTTCGAATACATTGTTAAATTTGTTGACATCAAGTTAATTATAGCAGTTCCTCTGAGGTGTTTTGGTAACTATACCATCTATGATAATAATTTCTCTTTCATCTAGGATGTTGAAAATTTGTATTCGATTTCTTTTTGTCTCAATCAATTTCTGGAATCATTAACTTGTTCAAAGAAGTAACTTTGGGCTTCATTGTTTTTTAATTTCATCATCATCATTATTATTATTTAAAAAGCTAATCCAGTTATTTCTTTCCTTCTCCCTACTCTTAGCGTCACCCCCTCATTTGGTGGTGCTGTGAGATTGGAACCTCTCCTATGCCAGGCGAGCACTCTACCACTGAGCTGCTTAGGGATAATGTCTCTTAATCTTTATCTGAATTTCTAAAAGCAGAAAATTTAGATCTTTGATTCTAGACTTCTCTTTATTTTATCATAGAAGCAGCTGAAACTATAGATTCCCATCCAGAATGACTGAGGACAGGGAGAATCAAAGCCCTTGGGTAAGCAAAGGGGAATGCCATTCTAGACATCAGTGTTGAGACCAAGTTCTGGTTAGTGGTGAAGCCCTCTCTTTACAGCCAGAAGACTGGGAAAGGAAATGAATTAAAATGAGGACTTACAGACGCTGGCAGGGAGTGGGGAGGGCTCCCATCTGACATTTTCTCAGTCAGTGTGAGGAGAGATCACCAACTGAGTATGTGGGCGAGAGAGTGGGGAGGGGAGGAACAGAAAGGAATCTCTATGAAGGAGTCACGTCAGGGTGTGGAGGAGGGGATTTCATACTGAAGGGTAACAGATGCGTCAGGCAGTGTGCCCTGCTCACATGACAATAATGGCTGTGATTTTTCAAGCAAAGCAGTGAACCTGGATCTGTGATTTTCTACCTAAAGTCACAAAGCTCTGCTATTCATATGCAGATAATGGAGAAGACAGATAGGTGGGCTCAGCCAGGGCTAGGTTTCACCCGGGGCCAAGCCATGAGATGAGAGAGGGAGGGCTCTCTGATTTTATAGTCTTGTATTTTTATTTTTGATTACAGTTTCAAGGAAACTGTAAAATTGGGGAATGTGCATTTGGTCTTCCTTCCTAAAATCCTTGAAATTTCCAAACTGATGTATTTTTGATGCTAATGAATTGAGTGATGGCTGGCCCCCCCCATAAGTAGCTTCAGGATGGGGGTGGATCACTACAAAGACTAAGGCATGGTTAGTCATTCTTAGTTCCAACCCCCCAATCTCCAGGGAGGGGAAAAGGACTAAAGTTTAAACTGATTACTAATGGTCAATAATTTAATCAATTATGCTACATAATGAAGCTTTCATAAAAACCCAAAGGGCAGAGTTTGGAGAACCTCCAGATCGCTGAACACGTGGAGATCCCTGGGTACGTCTTTCCCAGAGGGGACATGGAAACTATCTCTTACAAGGCTTTACACGTCTTCCATCTGCAACCTTTGTAATATCCTGTATCATAAACCAGTTATTGAAAGTAAAGCATTTCCTTGAGTCCTCTCAACTGCTCTAAAATTAAACAAGCCTGACAAGAGGGTCACAGGAACCTCTGATTTATAGCTGGTTGGTCAGAGGCACAGTTGACCCCCCTGGCCTTGGGAAAGACACTGGAAGTGGGGGTCAGTCTTGTGGGACTGGCCCTCGACCTGTGGGACCTGACTCTATATCTAGGTAGGTAGTTATCAGAACAGAAGTGAGTTGGTATCTGCTGGAGAACTGATTATGTGCTTGTGGGTGGGAAGCAACTCCCATGCTTTTAGGGGTCACAGAAATCTGTGTTGTGTTATAAGGGTACGGTTTAAAAAAAAAAAAAAAGAAGAAGGAGGATCATTTCTTTCCTCTCACAGAAGTGATTAAACTAATCAGCTATGGATTTTTGGCTGTGCAATTAGATAAGTGAGATGAAGTTTGGAAGTTTCCATGAAATCAAAGCATTGTCGCATTGGAAGAAGAAGACCTAAAAGTGGTGGTGATTGGATGGAAGCTTTAAAATCACATTTCTGAGGAAGATGTGGTTCTTGGGGATGACAAAGAGCAGGTGTGACGGTGGAAGTGAGTGGATGAGGGACAGTTGGAAACCCTCTTTGGAGAATATAAATGAAGGAACTGAGAGGCCAGGGTGCTGTTTGGGTCATCAGTAGAGAGGCAGGGGTAGACAGTGAGACCAAACATCTTCAGTGCATGATGCAGAGTGACTGACAGGCTGACAGATGGGAGAAAGGAGAAGGAGAAGTAGTGATGAGCTGAGTGGCATGAGCATTCAATAAGAAGGAATTTTGCTAGAGGGAGAGGGTTAAATGGCCTCAAGGTGACAATGGTAAATTAGAAAGATATAGGGTGTTCCTTCTGAATCTGAGGTCTTTAGGCTGTGAGAGAAAAGTCAGCCTCTGTTTGAGTGGCCTTCAGAGACACAGGGCCTTCGGGAGTGTTCAGGATCAGAAAGGAAGACAGGAGTGGGAGGGGGTAGATGAATAAGAGTTCCAGAGGATATATAGGGACAGGGTTTAGGCAAAGAGAGGAGTGGTCTCTAAAATGGATCCAGATTTGGAAGCTTTTTGTGTGTGTGTGTGTGTGTGTGTGTGTGTGTGTGTGTGTGTGTGTGTTTTAAGTAGGATAAGATTGGAAGAACAACAGATGTGAGAAATTCATTAAAAATTTGGTTAGGTCTATAGCGGTGAGTATCAGATACGTTCCTGGAGTGTCTTCTATTATGGAGTATGTATTAGTTTCTTATTGCCGCAGTAACAAGTTACTTCAAAGTCAGTGACTTAGAACAGTATAAAGTTATCTTATAGTTCTGGAGGTCAGAAGTCTACAATAGGTCTCCCGGGGCTAAAGTGATGGGGTCGGCAGGGCTGTGCTCCTTCTGCAGGCTGTAAAGGAGAAGCTGTTTCTGGCCTTTTCAAGATTCCAGAGACTGTATGCATTTCTTGGCTTATGTCCCCTTCCTCCGTCTTCAAAAACAACCATTTCTCTGATTCTGATTCTTCTCTCTCTTTTCCTCATGTAAGGACTTTTGTAGTTATATTGGACCCACCCAGAAAATCCAGGATAATGTGCTTATGGTGAACTGATTAGCAACCTTGACTCCCCTTGCCGTGTGACCTATAACGTAGTCACATGTCCTAAAGATTAAGATGGGGACATCTTTGACCGACAATTATTGTGCCCACTGAAGAGTGCCCTACTTAAGATGAAAGAGTATGCACAGTCACCTAAAGGGGCCATGCCAGAAAGAACAAGAGGTAACAGGGGTAGGGGAGGAGGGAGATGGCACATAAGCTACTACTCGGTTTTTAGGGAGAGAATCTCAAACTGTTCCAGAATCTTGACACCAAGGATAGAACCATTCTCTCAACAAGTGGTCTCCAAACTTCACTAAGATATGAATCACCTAGAGGGGGCTTCCCCCTCTGTGGACACTACTTTAGATTCAGTAGATTAGGGCTGAAGGCTGAGAGTTACATGTCTAACCAGCACCGAGGGGTTGCTAATGCTGCCCCGTCTAGGATTCACACTCCGACAAATATTATCCTCATGTGTTCTTGCTTCTAAAATGCTGTGACTCAGATTGTTTGTGTTATGATTATTGTGTTTTTATTTTTGATTCAGAGTATGAATCCCAGTTATGTCACTAACTGACTGTGCCACCTTTCTATAGATTAGTCCCTACCTCTGTAAAAGGGGCATGATAAGAGTACTCTTTGGATGGTAAAAGTTAGAATTAAATGTATAAATAACACAAAGCATTTACTAATGTCTCAAAAAGGGTTAGCTCTTACTGAACCACTTTATCAGCCAAGAAAAGATGAAAGAACTAGAGGTCTTGGAAACACAGGCTGGGTTATGCAGGGGATGGAAGAGCTAATAAGCTATGATTAGCAACAGTGGGAAGTCACTACCACCTTAGGAACCCAGATCACAGAAAGAGATGGTCCCAGATCTCAGCAGCTCAGACCACCATGGGGTCCACCTAGGAGGAGCAGTGTAAGGGAAAAGTGAGTAAGGGCTATGGTGCACCATCCCAAAATCTGACCCAAAGATTTTAGGTATAAAAAGAGCAAAAAGGAGACTCTTCCTGCCGAGTCCCATGATCTGTTTAATTTGATCTACCTCAGCTCAGGGGGTGGTTCAGGTAATCCCCATTCATTTCCTTCTCTTGGAACGCCGAACTCGGAAACAACATTTAGAGCAGACATGGAGAGAACATCTCCTCCCACGTACAATCTGTGCCTGTGCTCAGTTCTGCACAAGGAGGCTTCATTAGTGCCTGAACAGTCGCTTGAATCCTCATGTGGCTCTGAGTGTGCGCCGTGGGGCTTCCTGGGAGGGGCCTTCCAGCACATGGAAGAGGCCAGAAGGTGCTCGGTGAGAGGTTTCAGATGGAACAAACTCCAAGAATATGGAAAGAGGGGGCTCCTGGATGTGTCTGGGGCTCAGGGGATTGCAGCATGCCTGTTGGCTTTTCTGAAGTGCTTCAGGAGGATCATTTAACCCTAAATGGCTTTGTTGTATTTCATGAGACAAGTGCCTCCTTGTGCCATTCTGATGAGGAACAATCATAAGCTGTGTGGTCCCTTCCAATCAGGGTGTGAATTCCCGGATGCTAGGGGCTCTTCCCCAGAAACAGAGCCACTAGGATAGAGCTTGGAGAAATGGAGATATTGGTATTGAGAATGCTGTTCTCGCTTGGTCCCGGCTTCTTGGGAGCTATGGGATGGATCTGAGCAAGCTGGGCCTGGAATCAAGCTACAACTGTAGGCATTAGCCAGACCAGACGGGATGCAGAGAGGGAGGGTGAGGGCTCCTGTGGGCTCATGGAGGAGCACACACGGGCTGTGTGCAGGCTGGGAACACCTTTCCAAAGGGAAGCTTCTTAAGGTCAAACCCAGGGAGATTCAGCAAGCCACATTGAAGGACAGCATCTTGAGATTAACAGATTGACAATGAAATGTCCTATGTGGCCAGAGTCTTTGGGGATCTCTAAATTTCCAAATGGGGTCTCCTCTATCTTATGACCCGCTGCGAAAGTCTTTTTCTCCGCTCCACCAATTCTGGAGTCAACATCATCCCTTAAGACAGGGAACAGAGGAATTCTGGTTCAGATTTTCATTTCTTTAAGTCCCACCCACTTCACTTTTTCTTCAATCCCGGGGACCCTACCTCTGTTCCCAGAGTTTCTGGTTGTCATCCCACTCCTCCTGGGAGGGTTTGAATTTCCTGTACCTGAGCCCTGTCTCCCCTTGCTGGGTCTTGGTTCCCTGCAGCCTGACAGCCCCCACAGCATCCTGAACCTCAGATGGCCATCCACCCTGTCTATACATACAGACCCTGGCCCTGAGGCTGAGCTCAGACTTTTAGTTAATGACTCCGGCATCTCATCCACATTCTTCACTCATCCCACTTTGAAATTGACCTCCCAGGTTAAGAGCTGCCTGTTCTCTCATGCGGCTGGCTTCATGCCTGGCCTTCAGACTAATTTCCTTCTATGTTCTATCACTAAACTATCTCCTGTGTCACCAAAGATGTTTTACTTGTGATACTGACTTATGATTATTTTGCCAAGGTCTAAGGCAGCAAGTAATTTTGTATCTCAGACATATAAATTCTTCCAGGAACTTAAAAAAAAAAATGTGCGACAGGCATATGCTGGCAGCAAGGCTTCTACCCAGGTAGTAGCGACGACTGATACTGAGATGTTAAACCAACCCTGGAAGCTCACTGTTACCACCCAATATCAGGGCAATGGAGTCAGAGTCTTGAGGAGTGATTATAACTAAGAACCATTGGGTTCACTTTTCCCTTTCTTAAAAGATTCTGATTTGTTAGACCTGGAGTATGATCTGGAATCCACAGTTTTAACTAGTACTCCAAATGATTTTAACCAAGAAGATAAGGAATCTTTAGCAAACATTATGTGTGGACTGATCCCAATGCTTCTTGTAAGACATGAAATGTCACAGCCAAACTACAGAACTCCAGATGCCTCAAAAATTCTGTCTTCTAAATGGGGCTTAAACCAGTTAGCTAAAAACCATGGTGGGAAAACCCCAAAATGGCATCAGCCAAGAAAAACGACACTTAAAAATTAGCAAGAAGAGTCTTAAGTTAAAACCTTCATTTTTGTATTTAAATCACTTTGTATTTTTAAATCTTCCTGGGCTTTGTTTTTCCCAATATGTTTTTAAAAAGTCAAGGTTGGCTAATGCTTTGCATATTATTTTCATTACATTTGAGATTGTGTTTTGAAAATAAACCAACTCAGATCATATTCTATATTTTTTATTGGTCCACCAACCTGTTAAAAGGATTTCAAAGGTTAGTAATACACTTTTTTTTTCCCTAAGTAAAACACTTAGAAAAGGGCCTGACATTTAATAAGCACCTAGCTACAATCATCATTTATACTATTTGTCTTTTGGCAGGTCCTCAGGATACTTTACCAGAAGTCAAGAACACAACTCTGAAGGCCTGATCTTGCAAACCCAAGCAAATCACGTACCCAATTACCTCACAAGACCCAATTCATTTTCCAAGCGCTTTTCTAGAAATGTCATACAGGATACAGTCACGGGGCTTCACGGGGCTTCACTGGCTTCCAATTTACTGAGTAGCCTGATGGTTACAAAGAAAGGAGAAACCTTGCAGGGGGATATACGTCTACCCGCTGCGTACCTTGGACTTCTATCCCTCCTTTATCTGATCTGCCTTCCCCAACCCAGTCTGGGGTTGACTTTGGTTCAAATTGCCCATGATTGCAAAGAGGGCCACGATGGTTGAACTTCTTCTAACCGGCTCTGACTTGGGAAGTGATTTCTACAGTGTAAGTGAGAATCCTATATGTATGTAATGTAGTTTCATCAATTTACCCAAAGAGTTGTGGCCTGAGGGGACCATCAAATGAAATATTTATAACCACTATTTTTTTATGTGGAGCTTTCTGAATACAGAAATTTGTTAGGAAGATATAATGAATAGACATGCTAGAGCTGAAATTTGGAAAATAACAGCTTTCCTGAACACCCTGTCCACATAACATGAGGATCCACGTGGGGTTTTCCTACCTGTGTTGTATTTCTGCTAAATGTTGTTGCTTTCTCATCTCATAGGGACTCCATTCAGTCAAAAGAGTGACCATGTTGGTCCCATAAAGGACAGAAGCAGCTCAGAAATCAGGCAGGAGGCAGCTCGTGAACTTGGACAGGAACTTGAGTCAGGAGTGGCCCCTGTGCATTTCCATGGTGAGTGGCTTGTGCTGCTTCTCAGGACATTTAAGTGAGGGAGTAAAGAGGAGGAGGAGTCCCTATCTGCTACCATAGTCAGCCATCCCATGCTGCTGTGGCCTGCGAACTGTAAAACTTGGCGTTGCTCCTGGATGATTCTGTAGAACTTGGTGAGACTGAGACAGCATACTACGTGCTTGGCACAGGATGAGCGCTCAGTGATTGGAAGTTATTAATAATGTGATGATTCTTAGCAAGTCTCTAGGGTTCTCGCTCTTGTCCCTATCTCTTTCAGAGGATGGATGTGGAAACTGTAGGAATAATAGTATGAGAGGTTGAGTACCCCTTATTTGAAATGCTTAGGATGGGGAGTATTTTGGATTTCAAAGTTCTCCAAATTTTTAAATATTTGCATAGGTTTTGCTGGTTGAGTATCTCTCACCTGAAAATCTAAAATCCAAAATACTCCAAAATCTAAAACTTTTTGAAATTAGTGTATTACAGTTACATATAATATGGGGGTTCATTTTGACATCATCATACAAGCATGGAATATAATTTACTCTACTTTGGTCCCCAGTGGTTCCCCTTACCATTCACTCCTCCCTTTTCCTGTTCCCCTTCCTCAACTCAATTGGTCTTCCTTCTATTTATTTATAGTTTTTTTTCAATTAGTGATATATATATATATATATATATATATATATATATATATATATATAAAATTCACTGTTACATATTCATGTATGTACATAATATAGTCTCATCAATTTCATTCCATTGTTTCTCTCTTGTTAAGCATTGTATGAGTGCTCAAAAAGTTTCTGAGCTAGGTGTGCTGGCACACACCTATAATCCCAGCAACTCCTGAGGTAGGAGGATCACAAGTTCAAAGTCAGCTTCAGCTACTTAGCAAGGCCCTAAGTAACTTAGTGAGATCCTGTCTTAAAAACTAAAACAGGCCTGGGGATGTTGTGGCTCAGTGGTTAAGCATCCCTGGGTTCAATTCCCATTACCAAAACCAAAACAAAAATTTCTGATTTTGAAGCATTTTAGATTTTGGTTCTTTGGATCAGGGATGCTCAGCCTGAAATAATAATGTGACTCAAATGTGTACAAACATTACATGTCAATCAAAAAAGTAATGATCATTTTTTTAAAAAAAAAATGTGTTTCTAAAAGAATGTTATGTTCTTTCCAGATAGTTCAGGCTTTCCCCAGGTTTGGGACACTGAGCCATGTGTACTAAGTTTCAGGTCAACTCCTGGCACATCTCTGAGAACACTGTCTGGATGCTCTATCTTTTGTATAATCCCATTTGTTGAAAAAAGTCCAAAAGCAAGGTACAAGTTGTAAGGCAGGGGGAACACAGAGCCTGGAGATCTGATTGGGAACATGGAAGGGATTGGAGGGATTGGGGGAAGATCAAGGGAAAAGATACAACCACAAGGTAATAACACACAGTGGAGGCAAGTCGTATTGGCCGTGCTTGGACAGGCTGAGTGAGAGAAGCCCCCCCAGAGCAGGAGACTGTGCAGAGGCTCCTCGGTGGGACAGGACAGACTCACCCTCCAGAAAAAGAGGAGATGAAGGGAAGTCCCAGGAATCCGAGAGAAGACTCCGCAGCATTGTGGGAAGTCTCTGGGCCAGAGAGCAGAAGGTTGAGGGTGTCCGCAATTTGGGGTCTTTAGGTTCTGAGGGCTTCTCTAAGGGTGTGAGGTTTCCAGGGGTATACAAAGGAGGCAGGTTCAAGGTGGCTACAAATCTGCTTGTTTGGGTGATTTCCAAAACAATTGTATATGTGAAAATATGAGTTAAGCATCAGCTTTTTAGAAAAAAAAAAACAAAAAGCAATATAGGGGTTAATTTAGAAAGACTGCCTTTGGCACGTTTATGTGACAGGATGCCAAGATAATAGTTTCCTGGCTGTGTGTCACCCTGGAAGAATTCTTTAATGTATTTGGGTCATAACTTTTTCATCCATTAAACGGTGGTAACTATTTCAAATACTTGTTGAAAGTTAAAACCAGGGAACCAAGTCCAGGAATTTTAAGTACTTTCATGGCAAGTCTTTTTTTTTTTTTTTTCTTTTAACCTTTTTTAAAACATTCACTTTATAAAGTGAAATAGCAGTTTCTACTTGACCAAGAAGTCTTAAAATGGAAGAAATGAGGCCTTGAAATCAAATCCCTTCTCCTTATCTTACCTTATTAACCTTGACCTTGAACATGACCAGTCTGATGCTCAAACTTTAGAAAAGCCTAGGGTCAGGAAAAATAATCCAGGGAGAGCAGAAGGAGAGAAAAGGGGTGGTACATGCCCACATGAGAGGGTCTCGGAGCTCCTGATATAGGAGCATAGGCAAGGAAGTAAAATGAACATCCCTAACGTAAAACCCGGGTGTAACTCCTCTCCACCTCTGCACACAGCCGCATCCTGCTCCAGCCTCCCTGTGTATGACACACCTTGGCCCTGAGAATTCATCCCCTCACCTGACAGCCCTGACCACCTGACCTCAGCAGGGCCAGGACTTCACTTAAGAATCTGCTGATCTGCCTCTCTCTGATCTCTGGGGACATCAACATTAGGTTAGTAGCACATTATTCCCACGCACCAGGGTCTCTTGGACCTCCTCACTATTGACATTTTCTGGAGGTCTGTTTTGCACATGATCGGATATGTAGCAGCACCATGGCCTCTACCCACTACATTCCAGTAGCTCCTTCCCTAGTTGTGACCACCCAAAATGTCATCGTCAGATGTCTTCTGGATATGGGGTTGGGATCCAAAATCGTCCCCAGCTGAGAACCACTGCTTTATTACACCCTCTTTCCTATTTTTTTAAAATTTTAATTAATTATTAACACATATTCATTGAGCAAATTAATGGGATTCACTGATATTTGCATATAAGCTCGTATCTTTTTTTTTTTTCCTGAAATGAAGTGACATAAAAATACAAGAAGACAAAAATCTCCTTCCAGTGAAAACATTTTGCAGGATCCCTGACATATGTAAGCACCGGCTAAAGGCAGTGCCTTGTGCTACCTCCTTAAAGACTCCTGCTACGAGGAACTGCTCCTTCCTGAAAATATTATGGCATTTTGTCCCTATCATCACCTCACCTCTCTGCTAAAATGAAAGCTCTTATAAAATTCAAGCATCGATATCATTGATCTGGAAATCCCTGGAGAATCTAGCAGAGAATCTGAAATGCCATCACATAGTGGTTGACTGGCCAGCAAAAATTCCATGCCCAGCCCCATTCCTTTGGGTTGTTTTGGAAGTGGGCTACGCGGGAGAAGTAGTCCATGTGACCTCTTTAGACTGTGATCCCCTTGCACGAAGGTGCTTTATCCTGTTCATTTCTGAATCCCCCGGTGTCCCATGGCCTGGCCCAGATGCAGTGCTCGGTTACCATTTCCTGAATCAATTGTGTCTCTCTGCTGCTCTGTGTCCCTTTGACATCTCTTTGCTTCTCCATGGCTCCCCTAGACCTCCATAAAATCTCCACCTGCCAGAGGAAAGCAGCTGTATCTCCATGGAGCCAGAATCCAACTGTTTCTCAGAAGTCTGCTTTGCTTTGTGGCCCAGCCAGCACCAATTATTAAAAGTCATTTTTCAGCAAAATCTAGAGCAATGATGTTCCCAGCCCACTGGCAGGGATTCCTCGCAACAGAGCCTTCCTATTGGCAGGGGAGATAAAATGAGAAACATGGAAATTTAATATCTTCACATTATGCAGATCTGATTTAATCAGGGACGAGGGTGAAGTGCAATAAAAACTATAGTTTCATTAAGTTTATGACTTTCAAACTGTATGTCACTTATTTGGTTTCCATGGATACCGGCAGTAACAGCCTCTATGTAATTGTTTCCCCCACGGAGACCAGGACAGGAGGAGAGGGATGTGAGACAGGACTGAATGTCCCATTCTATGCCCTTTTTCTAAGTTGAAGATTTTTGGAAAGGATAAATAAAGTTGCAAGCGTCTTGCTGATTCCTTCTCAGAGAAGAACCAAGCAGAGAGTAGGATGCAAAGGAAAGAAGTTCTGTCTGGTTTTACTGGTTCCAAGACCATCCTTATTGACCTTTCGGGGATTCTCCGGCCCCTGACAGTATTGCCACATGTCAATCAAGTCCTAAACTTGAGTGGCAACAGCTCTACTGTTACCCAATCCCCTTTCCCTGCTTATCAGCATGGTGGCTAATCCTTTACCCTGTGCTCTTCTCCAGGATTGCCTTAAACAGCTACAATTTAAGGAAGAGGGTCAATGGCAGCTGCTCAAATGACAGATTTTCTGACTGCCTCTTCTACACACTGCATGGGACATCTGGGTGTAGGAATCACTGAAGTGCAATGGTGACAAGTTCATGGTAGAAAGTTCTGGTTGGTGGTTCCTTATACAACTCCGTTCCCACACTGCATGATTTATGGATGTTCAGGGGGTGGGGGTGAGCTCCACCTTGAACTCTTAGACACAATGTTGAGTAAATCATGCCAGTTGCCCGTCCAATATCCATTCCCAGTCTTCCTTACTGAGTGTACTATCTTTTTGTTCATTATGGCCCTTGGAAAATTTTCTCTTACTCAAAAACTGACCCCACCCAAACCACTCAATTCCCCAGGTTCCCTTCCACCTTACATATTTCTGGCCATTAAGTTGAGGTCATAAGAGAAAGTAATTTGTACTTTATTGATTATAGCATATGATTTTATTTTTCCTACCACATCTCCTTCACCTGCCTCTAATATTAGCCATAGCTGTGGTGGGCAATTCCAAACTCAAAGCTAGTGTCCCCATCTCAAGGGCGTGTTATAGCATTAATTTTGTTTTGCCCTTAGGCCTTTCTTCCAAACCACAAATGTCCACTTTGGAACAGCCAGGAAAGACTGGGGTGTAGTGCCTCTGGGGTTCACTCTCAATAAATGGGTTCTCTTAGCTAGTGAACTAATGCCTCAGGCTCCTATTCTTCAGAAGAAAAAAAAATCTAGGAAGCATTCTGTATGCTTCTCCAAGATCCCTGAAGGGCTGAGCTCCCTACAGCAGCAGTCATAATAAGCCATCCTTTCTTGACTCATCTTGTATCTTTCTCCCACATACTCTTCCTTGCACTATTATTGTGTCCTGGACTTATGTCCCAAATAAGCCACTTGAATCGAGTTTTTGACTCAGGATTTGCTTGTGTAGAAGCCTAAATAAATACATAAAGAGACCCCAATCCAAACTTGACCAACATGAAAGCAGGAGTCAACTCTTTTCTGTTATACCTATTTGTTCCCCACCCCCCATCTTTGCCTCCATAGATAACAGCCTTCTGTCTCCCTTCTAAGTTTGCTGTCTACGGACAACATTTGGCTTCTCAAAAACTCACTGTGGCCTGCAGAGGATTCCCGGGGTAAGTCTTTTCTCTACAAATAAATCAGAGTTTCTCTAGAATACGCACTATCCCTTGATACTGTACTTGATGGTTCATGATCAGTTCATGACGTGGATTTGTAATGCCATGCATTAATTTTGCCAAGAATGATACAGGGAAGATAGAAGGGATGTCACATAACAATGCATCTGGTTTTAAGAAATTTCCTGTTTACTCGATGGATTTATCTGGTCTGGAGGGGTGTTCAGAAACCAAGTTTTCTGTATCTCTTTCTCTCTCTTTTATCTCCTTGTCATCAAGAAAGCCAGATGATGACTCTGAAAAAAATGAATCCATTCAACTGAACAGAACGAGATCCTAAGGTCACTGTGATATTTGCCCAACTCCAGTAGGTAACTCATGCCCTGGGATCTCTTCCACCTTATCTCTTTCTTAGGTCTTGTGCCCACTCTTAGTTCAATGGCATTCCAACTGAGTGGTGACATCTATTGTGTGAAGCATCCTGATTTCCAATCCCGACTCTGGTTCCCCCTGCCAGTCTTTCCTCCAGCACAGATGCATGCTGCCTTGGTTCTCTTCTTTCCCCTTCACAGAAGTGCTCTCCATCGGTGCTCATTTATCATCTCGCACAGGTTTCCCATTCAGAAATATCATTTTGATTCTACCTCTGAGATTCTGGGCAAATCACTTAACTTCTCTGAGCCTCATCACTGGGTACGACGAGAGAACATTGCCAATCACTTAGTGCCATGCCTGGGACATGGGAAGCACTCAGTAGCTATTTTTCTGATTTTGTCATTGTTTACTCTTTCATGTCTATCCAAATATCTTGAACACTTCAGAGAGGATTTTTATTAGGGAGGCAATTTCATACACAGAGAGGTCAGGAATACGGCTCAGCAGAGAGTAGATGCAAACTGAAATCCAAACTCAGCCAGTCTCTGAGGTGTCCCCTAACGATTGCCTCCTCCTGGTAGCATTGCCCTTGTGTAGAAATGTCCCCTGCTGGATCATGACACTTCTTTTTGCCCAGTAGAAGATAGTGAAAGCACTAATGTGTGAGTTCTAGGGCTAGGTATAAAGATACTGAGGTTTCTGTCTTGTTCTCTTCCTTGGATTACTCATTCTGAGAAAAAAAAAATCAACTGCAATGTTGCAAAAATATTATTCTATCCCCTGGAGATGCCCATGTGGCGAGAAACTGCAGCCTCCTCCCGGAAACATGCACCACCTTGGCAGCAGGATCTTCCAGCCCCTGTCAAACTTCCAGATGATGTAGTCCCAGCTGATATTGTGAATGTAACTTCAAGAAGGATCCTGATCTCAAAAGACCCAATAAAGCAATTCCTGAACTCCTGATCTGGAAAGTGTGCAAGATGATGAATACATATTATTGTTTTAAGACTGGTAATCTGTTATATTATTTATTGTTATGAAACAATAAATAGCTAATATACACCTATGTTGGTCGGATGGGGGAATTGCTTATAAAGCCTTAATTTCCTTATATGCAAAATGAGAATAACAATGGCATTTATTCCAAAGTGGCGATAAAAGAGAATTCAATATGCTAATGCTTATATAGCAATTATAAAAGTTTCTTGCACATAGTAAAATAATAAGCAGTGGCAATATAACACATAATCAATATTTTTCTCATTGTAATGTGCATATAGGTAGCGCTGGTCTCCTAAAGGACAGCTAGCCTCTGATTTACAGCAAATTCTATCTGCAACAGAAGGAACGTGCTACTATCTGATTCGGGAATCAACGGGGCTCAAAGGATCAAAGACCTCCCACACTAAGGAACACTGGGAAGACATAGTTTAGGAGACTTGTTGTTCAGCTTTTCTTCAACTTTTTAAGGTACTTACAGAGTTGGTACCCTGTTTGTTGCTCTGTAGAAAAAAATAGGGTTAAGTTTTAGCTGTGCCTATTATTAAACAAAAAGATCGACTCCATTTTTGTTTAAAAAACAGGTACAGACTGTGGAATATTTCTGTGTTCTTTAAGTTCTTTAAGGCAGAGCCTGGTGGTGGAGGATGAATCCCTGTGCACTCTGCTGGATGAAGACCTAGGGCAGCACAGACTAGGAGCTAAGGGATCTGCAAGCTTAAAGAACTACAGAGAGCCAAAGTAATTGCTGTATTCATTCAGTTTTTAATAAAAAGGACAGTCTTTTGTTTGAGAATGGGCCTAACTAAAATTTAACCCAACCTTCTTACACAGAGCAGGACAACATGAGACTAGCATTCTTTGGGACACCCTTCTGCAGGGTCATCTGCAATTGAGATGATTGGCAAGAAGTGTCTGAAGAGCCCCCTTGGTCAATTTAGCTTGTGCAAGATACCCAGCTGCCTCCTTGGTGAGGTTTGTCTGAAGCTGCCCTTCAGAAATGCAGTGCTAATGATTTCATAGGCTTCCACCTTCAGAATGCCTTGAGAATTTAAGAACAGGATGAGCTGTGTTTGGCTGTTGAAGTCCCCCCCCCCACCACCACCACCACACACATACACATCTCCTACTTGGCGTGGACAAGTATTTAAAAACGGAGAAAAGAACATTTTCCCTCATCTCTATTACAAACTGAGCATCTAAGGGCCCTCTTCTTCTTTCTCAAGTGCAACCCACCATAAAAAAATGTTGACTCATTAAAGCGTACGAAGTATTTGAATGCCCTTGGTGTTATGAACATTGTGATGACAGTGAGATAACGCTCATAAATAGATCGTCTTGCATGTATCAGAAGCCTCTGCTCACCGTGGGCTGGTGGATTCTGGGGATAAGGGTAGGAGGGATGAGAGATAGGTAAGGGCCTCAGGTTCCTGGGTCACTGTGGGGAACAGTTCTTTGTAGACTTGGAGCCTTGCATGTCTTCAAGCATAACAGTCTGGGCTTTGAAACAAATGACGCACCTGCCCTCCTTACCCTCTCTTCTTGTCCACAGGAAACCGGACGTTTTTAAGCATCCCTACCTTATACCCATAAGTACTAAGCAAGGAGCGAGCATCCACCTACGCCTGAGACCAGCGCTTTCCCCGGGCTCTGCCTGTTGTAAGCCAGTCATGTTGGGCAAGATTTACCTCTGGGGTTTTTTCGTTGTTGTTTTTCAACCTGGAAAAAAAAATGGAAACACCTACCTGGTGCAATTTCCTGGCTTCTGGTATGAGTCAGAGGAAGAAAAAAAGAACTCCGATTTGAATGCCACTCTGAGCCGGGCTTTTTATAGATATGATTTATTTAATCTTTGCACAAACCTGTGAGATAAGTGTTTAGTCACATTTTTATAAATGAGAAAGCAAAGTTCAGAGTCCAGTCATTCAACGTGTCCCTTCTTCTCCAGAGCACACCCTCCCACCTCTCATCTGACCACCTGCCTCCAGAAATGTTTCTCATTTCTGAACTATAAAATTGGGTCTTGGAACAACCTGGTACTTTGGTGCTCCCAGACCACCCTGAATGTCTTTCCACTAACTGATCCATAATATTTTGTAATAATTTGTGCAAATCCATGTATCTCCCACCTCAGTGGGGACTCCTTCTGAACAGAAGTTGTCTATTTTTGCAAGGTCAGCTTTGGATTATCACTTTGTGTATAGTAGGTGTTCGGCCAACATTTTAAAGTCATATTTGTAAGGTTATGTGTTTTGTTTTTTTACCTGAAAAAATGTGAAGAAAATGTAAATGGTACTTTAGCCAACCACCCAGATAATACTGTTAATCTTAAAATAATAAGAAATTATTGCATGTACATTGTATTAAAAAAAAAGATAAATGCTACCAAAATGAATGGGAAATAAATTTGTCTTCCTCCCTTTACCCCAAGTTTCTTTCTACAAAAGAAAGAAGCTAAACCAAAAACAAGTTTTCTTTCCTGGACATCTTAAGAATTTACAGGCATAAAAAATCTCTGCCTATGTGTGTATATGTGTTTTCTTGTTACGCATATATGTATAATAATGAGCATCTGGGTTGTATTCAACTTTGTGCTCCCATAAATAATCTTACAGTGAACACTGCCTTGCCCATTTCTCTATGAGCTCCACGGAGTTTCTCCTGACTATGGACGGGGTAATAGATCCTGAGAGATAAGTTTTCTTAAATTCACTAAGTTCTGCCAGTTTGCTTTGAAGAATTATTGCATTTCTACCAGTAGGACATGAAGGATTCCTATTTATCCATTATCTGGGTGAGAATAGAACAAGATGCTTTTCTTCCTATACTCACATCCATACTTCAACACCTCATTTCTGGTCACAACTCAGTTCAATTCTGACACTAACTGAAGTTAGCGTGGAGGCCACAGGTTAAGGGCTCAGTTTCACAAGACTGCCCCCATCTCCCCACCTCAGACGTCAGTCACACATTAAGGCTACTACCTGTGTTTCTGATCAACTGACTATAAATAGGAGATTCTCATGAACCCCCCACCCCTAGTTCTATTGTTACTAGTTATTTACACAGTACCAGGGATATATCTCAGGTCAGCCAATGGAAGAGATGCACAGGAAAGATACAGGGGCACAGACAAACCAAGCCCTCTCTGGGCACATCACCCTTTCAGAACATCCATGTGTTCCCCAACCCAGAAGCTCCCTGGACCCCATAATTTGGGGTTATTATAAAGCTTCATTACATATGCATGATTGACAAAATCATTGGCCATTGATAGTCAACTCAATCTCTAGTCCCTTTCCCTTCCTTGGAGGCCAGGAAGTTAGGCTGAAATTCCAACCCTCAGATCTCACAGTTGGTGGGGCAACCAGCTCCTATCTTTAGGAGCTTTCTCTCCCCCACTCCTGTCTTTCTTTTTACCAGGGATTGAACCCAGGGGCACTTAACCACTGAACCACTTCCCCAGCCCTTTTTATTTTGAGACAGAGTCTCACTAAGGTGCTTAGGGCCTCCCTATGTTACTGAGGCTGACTTTGAACATGTTATCCTCCTGCCTCAGCCTTCCAAGCTGCTGGGATTACAGGTGTACACCATAACACCCAGCCTTAGGAGCTTTCTAAGAGCTAGGAACTCAGGGTGGTTGAAAGGAGCTTGTTACGAATAACAAAAGACACTAGTTTTACCTTCATACGTTTTATCACTTGGGAAATTATAAGGGTTTAAAGAGTTTTTTCTATGAACAAGGATTCAAAGATGGACAAATATAAAAATTTATAATAAATAAATAGACTATCATTATAAATTACAATAGCACGTGGAGAGTCTAGATTTTGTCAATCTGATGGGTATAAGTAGGATACCTCTAAACTAATTTTCTTTAGTCCAACTCAACAATCACTGCCTCTTATCTTTCCAAACTGAACCCAATTCAAAAATCCTTTCTCTACTGAGACTATCAATAAGTCTACTGACCTCACTTATTTTCCTCATCCCTTACCCTCTCCGGTTCCCATAGTAATCCTCACCCTGTTTAAATGCACGGTTTGCCATAATGCCTTAAAAATCACCTAGCTCCCTAACTCTTCTTTCCTTTATCTGTTTCTTGGTTCCTCCACCTCCTTCACCCCTCCACCTCCACAATGTGCTGGAGACTATGGAGCTGGGTGTGGTTGGAGTCAAGCACACAGCCATACTGATCATTTTTATTTTAAATGTATTATCCACTAGCCTCCCATGGCATGGCATGTATTGTTGACTGTACCAAGTTTCCCTAGTCCATCCATTCTCCCCATTTTCTTAAGTACCTATTTCATTTCCCTCTCTTCTCTAACATCTCCCCCGATCTTACTATTTGCTGGTGATCCTGTTTCTTATTTCTCGGAAGACGGGGCAGTTCTCATAACAGAGTTTCCACATACTCCCACCCACAGTACCAACATGACCCTCCCATGGTCCTATGCCCATCTCTTACCTCTTTTCTCCAGTTATAATGGGTAAAGTCTATTCCTTAACTAAGGCCAACTCTTCCATAAGTAAAAAAATTATGGTTGACCCCAACTTCACTACACATCTGACTACCTCTCACCACCCCCGATACCCCCATCCTAGCCCGAGTCTTCCTGATGTCTTATTTCATGGGTCTCTCCTGTATCCCCCAGAGCCTACTTCCAATGCAGCAGCCAAAGTGTGCTGTTAAAAATGAGTGATGATAATTGTGCATATTTATGGGGTACGGAGTGATAACGTTGATCTATGTATAGAGTGAAGAAAGATTCCCTTCAGTTCATTAACATATCCATCACCTTATCAACTTTGGGTGTATATTGTGTGCCGAGAATTTAAAATGAAATTTTGAAAAATTAATTACAGCCCGACACACACGGCACCCCTGCCTAAATGCTTCTAGGGGCTTGTTATCCGCGACCTCTTCCTCTCTTCCAAAAGAAAAAGAGAAGTGAGAAAGGCAGGAGCCTGGGTTCCCTGTGGTTATCCGACCCCACGTCTCCTCCGTGAGCTCATCTACCACGACTCTCCCCTTCATTTGCCATTTGCTGCTCGGCAGCAGTGGTCTCCTGGCTATTCTTGGAACACACTGTGCAGCCTCCACCCACGGGATCTCCACACCTGCTCTTTCCTGCTCATGTACCAATGACTCGCTTCCTCCCTTCTACTGGGTCTTTATTCAAAAATCAATTTTTAGGTGAGGTTTGTGCATAATGTTGGGGGTCCTGGAGACACCCCCAAGCTAAACTTTCTTTTCTTTTACTAGATAAGTTCATACTATTAGTTTTTACTGATACAAAGGATTTCATTGAGCTTACTTCTTATCTCATAACAATTTCTTTCTTTCATGTTTGCTCTTTCCTACGTAATCCCTGTTTCCTTGGATTCTGGGTGTTTCTGTACCTGTGCAGGCACACACACTCCCACCTGTTGTCCTTCGGGTCTGGAGGGGCTGCAGCCTGTCAGTAGTCCTTCCAGAGTCTCAGCTTTCATCTGAATTTCCCTTTCATCCTCCAGTTTTCTCCCAGGACCTTGTTTTATGTATTTTTCTCCTTGTCCTCTGTCTTTTTTGAATCCTTGTTTCTTCCTGGGGATAATTGCCTCCCACTGATTACCGTCTTTCCACTTTTCCTGTCTGTGTTTTTCTGTGTCTGGTGGGATCAAAGTGGTGGGAGGGGCTTCATCCCTCTGGTCTGGGGCACCTATGTCCTAGGATGGCTGTGTAGCTCTCAGTCCACCTCTCCCGATGTTGGGGGCAAGTACTGGGATTTCACAGGGTTGTTTCATATAGGCTCCCTTCTCCCCTTCCCACCCTCAGGTAGTATTTCTAGGGGAAGTGACCTAAGTGGAGGGTGCTCCGATACAATCAAAATGCAACCAGTTACACAGCATCCAGGGATCTTCTGATCTCTTTTTCTGTGACTGATACTTCTTAAAGTGCGTGTCTTAAAGTGGTCTTATTTCTTTTTTACTACTGGTGGGAGTGTTGCTTTTAATTTCCTGTTCATTATAATAAGTTTGACTGGGGTGAAATTTATGATTATTCCCATATAACTTTGATTTTTGACTCTGGAAGGAAATGAATGCCCTTCAAAACAAATAAATAAATAACAGGGCCAATTTGATGGGTATGTTCTGGCCCTAATCGTGGGGTGATGGAGCTGCTACCAGATTGGGGCTGCTTATTAAATATTTAACCAGTCAGTTGTGTTCTGTCATACAAGGACAACACTTCTTTTCCCCTGCAAAGACAACTCTGCATTAAAGAAATTTATTAAATATCAACATGGTTCCCATTTCTACTTCAAAAACATTTTTTAAAAAAGTAAAGACTGGGTTGGTTCCACAGTTTAGCTATTGTGAATTATGTTGCAGTGGTTATGTCCCTGTAGTATGCTGCTTTTAAGTCCTTTGGGTAAACTGAGGATTGGAATAGCTGGATCAAAAGGTGGTCCCATTCCCAGTTTTCCAAGGAATCTTCAAACTGTTTTCCATATTGGATGCACCATTTTGCAGTCCCACCAGCAATGTATGAGGGTGCCTTTTTCCCCACATCCTCACCAACACTTATTGTTGTTTGTTTTCATAATAGCTGCCATTCTGACTGGAGTGAGATGAAATCTTAGAGTAGTTTTGATTTGCATTTCTCATCAATGTTTATTGCAGCACAATTCACAATAGCTAAACAGTGGAATTAACTTAGATGCCCTTCAGTAAGATGAATGGATAAAAAAAAGTGGTATATATACACAATGGGCTATTACTCAGCAATAAAAGAGAATAAAATCATGGCATTTGCAGGTAAATGGATGGAGCTGGAGAATATAATGCTAAGTGAAGTTAGGCAACACCCAAAATCCAAATGCCAAATATTTTCTCTGATTTAAGGAGACTGATTCATAGTGGGGTAGGGAGGGGGAGCATGGGAGGAATAGACAAACTCTAGATAGGGCAGAGGGGTGGGAGGAGAAGGGAGGGGGCATGGGGGTAGGAAAAAAGGTGAAATGAAATGAACACCTTTACCCTAAGTACATTCATGAAGACACGAATGATGTGAATATACTTTGCATACAACCAGAGATATGAAAAATTGTGCATATATGTGTATATGTATAATATGAACTTTAATGCATTCTGCCGTTATATATAACAAATTAGAATAAAAAATGAAAAAAGGAAGTCATTGAGAATGAGAGAATAAATGGATGATGAAATGGTTAAAAAAAAAGTCAAGACTAAGGCAAAATTAATAGAAATAGTACTGAAATACTTTAGATACTCTTAACCTATGTAAATACTGACTAAAATAGCAACTATGTTAGTGGGCTCAGTATTTTAAATCCATTGCTGGATTGAAACCTGGCCATGGGTTCCAGTGAGACCACCTAAATTGTCCTCAAGTTGTCTCCAGGTTTCCAGCTTGGCCTGCCAATCCAAAATGCAAGGTCACCCATTGCGACTATATAGAAAGCCCCTGCGTGATTTCTCACACACCTGTGCCAGCAGACATTGAGTACAGCACTACTTCCCTGAGGTTTGGTTAGTAATAGATAAATTGCTATTTGGGATAAGATTTTAAATCATTCTTAGTATTGAATTTTTTAATTCACAATTTTTTTGTGTGAATGATTTTTTTCCCCTTAGAACTCTTTAGACCCCTGAGTAACTAACATCTTTGAACCGATCCTTCCCACCAATGTTATTTTAGCAAAGGCCCCACAAAATGAGAGAGCCATTTAATTCCAGTTACAAGCTGACCCACGATGGTTTTACCACCTCCTTTCTCACAACATATTTTCTTAACTGAACCCAAGTTTATATTTGACCTTTTAAAATGTTATTTTACTTAGCAAGGCTGACTGGAATAGATTAAATTGTATCTCTCCAAAATGTATATGTTCAAGCCTTTACCCAAAACATGGTGTCATTTGAAAATGGGGCCTCCGGGGGGGTCATTAGATTTTGGTGAGATCAAGAAGGTAGAACTCTCATGAGCAGATCAATGCCCTTGCAAGTAGAGAAAGAAAGACCCTCTATGTACACCCACCGAGGAAGACCACGTGAGTACACAGAAAGAGGGTGGTGGTCTGCAAATCTGGAAGAGAGCCTTCCCCAGAGCTCAACCATGCTGGTGCCCTGATTCCTGATATCCAGCCTCCAGAACAGAGAGAACTAGATCACTATGGTTTAAGCCATAAAGTCTATTGGATTTTGTTACAGAAGCCAAAGCAGACGGACACTGACTTACATAGCGTTTATTATTAAAACTCCCAAATACTCAGTCATATTTGGACATAGCTTCCCTTCTTACGCATGCACTGAGTTTTTTAAACCCAAATGCGAAGATTTCTATTCATCCCTATGACATTTCATCTACTTGTTGAATCTTTTTATTCGTGTAAATCTTATATCAGTTTGTTGTAACACTTCCCCATCATTCCCAAGGTGAGTTCTGTAAATTACAGAGCTAGAGAAGGGGGGCCCAATTTCCTGAGGAATCAATCCTCAGACATGCTGTCTCAGATTGGACATGAAACTCACCTACTCGCTTAAACATGGAGGATGAAATGCAGACTGGAGAAGACAGACAGTTGAAACAGAGCCAAGGACAAGAAGTCATCTCTATAGCTCCAAGTTACTGAGTCTGCATATACATCACCCCCTGAAATTCTGTCAAAAAGTGTCCAAGATGTTTCCACCCTGGAAAGCTGACTTGTGGACTTGACTATGCATTCTCTTCCTTAGTGAAGGAGAGTACAAAAAAAAAAAAAAAACAACTCCAAGTGGCTCAGAGACTTGGATTTAAGACAAGAAACTTTGCAAACTATTAGAAGAAAACGCAGGGGAAACACCCTAACATTGAGAGAATAAATGGGTGATGAAATGGTTAATGGCCTCCTGAATAACAAGCCATAACCAGGTAATAAAACCAAAAATTGATAAATGGGATTGCATCAAATTAGAAATCTTCTGCACATCAAAGAAAACCATTAACAGAGTGAAGAGGTAGCCTACAGAATGGGAGAGACTCCTTTGTCAGCTATTCTTCTGACAGGGGATTCATATCCAGAGTAGAAAAAGAACTCAAAAAACTCAACCCACCAAACCCAATAACCCATTCAGTAAATGGGCAAATGAACTATAAACAGACACTTCTCAAAAGAACAAATAGAACAAATCCAAATGACCAACAATGATATAAAAAGATGTTCACCATCTTTGGCCATCAGGGACATGCAAATCAAAACTACATTGAGATTCCATTTTGCTCCAGTCAGAATGGCAATAATTAAAAAAAAAAAAAAAAGCTGTAGAAGATGCAGGGGTGGAAAGAAGGACTTTTATATATTTGGGGGGAAAAGTAAATCAGTACAACTACTATGGAAATCAGTATGAAAGCTCCTCCAAAAACCAAATATTGAACTAGTATATATATGATCCAGCTATACCACTCCATGGTATTTACCCAAAAGAAATAAAGTGAGCATACTTTAGAAACATATGCAGACCTATGTTTATTGAAGCACAATTCACAATAGCCAAGTTATGGAATCATCCTTGGTGTCTGTCAACAGATGAATGGATAAAAAAATATATATAATATGTTTTATTTAGCCATAAAGAAGAATGAAATTATGCCATTTGTAAGAAAATAGATGGAGAAAATGGATGGATCTGGGAAGTAACATGTTAAGCAAAATAAGCCAGACTCAGAAAGACAAATGTTACCTGTTTTCTCTCATATGTGAAAGCTAAAAGAGAAGAAAAAAATAGGGATGTCATAAAAGGGAGACTCTTGGGGTAGAGGAAAAAGACAAGTGGCAGAGAGGAGGGGGAGAGTAAAGGGAGATAACATGTGACTCACATGTCCAGTGACTCACCACTCTATGTAATTAATATGCACCAATAAAAATTAAATCCAGGATGCAGAAAAGGTAAAGGAAAAGGGAATATGCAATTTACCCAGACTTTCCTCCCAGCCTAGCAGTGTAACCTTATATAGTAAGTCAAATGACATCTCTGAATATGGATTATTGCAGTGATGTTCTTCCACCACCCATATGCTACATTTCAGGTGAATTCTGTAAATTAGAGAACTAGATAAGGGGGTATGTACTGGGAGTGTGGCAAACATTCCTCTTCACTTTAAGGATGCTTCAGTTACCCAAAGGTCACGCTAGGAGTCACAGGAACTGAGGCAGGATTCTGCACAGGAGCAAAGAGTGTATAAAGAGTGATAAGGTAGAAGATGCCAGCAAGTCCCTTGGTGTCCTACAACCTGCTTTTCCCAAAGTAGAGCTGGGCACAGATATACAGAAGAGCCTACTCCCTACAGGGTTTTCACATCTAAATAATCTCTGAGAGGAGGGAGCAGATGATTGGTAGGGCATAGCCCCGCCTGCTCTCTAAGGCAAGCCTCCTAAGTCAATTCCCTTTGGTGCCAACACATCGCAGTGGGTCCCCCTGAATTTCTGGGGGGGATGTAAAAGAGACATGAACACATCCCAGCCCCTTTCTGCTGACTCTGGGATTGCACAGCAAGCTGCAGCCATTATTTTTATTGCTGATGCCACTTCCTATCGAAACAATTTGGTGCTAATAAGCCCCTATAATAGTAAGCAATGGTTTGGCTGAATAATTGTCACTAAATACCATTCAAGCCTTTGTTGCTTCTTGGGCATATTGCTAATTATTCCGCATCTGAAATAACACCCAGAGGCCCAGTGAATGCTAGAAAATAGGGTTTCTTCATTGCTCCTGGAGCCCGAGGCGGGTGCGATTAGGAACGCCAAGGCTCTCATCCAGTAAACAATGGCCGCCTCGCAGTCTCAACTCCTGTGAAATCACAGCCTTTTGTAAATTGTATCGGAGCTCAGACAAACCAAGGCATCCGTCTCAAGACAGAATTGGCAGAGGAGATAGGTGTGGGTGAGGGTCTCCTCAGGGCTGCCCAGGAGGGCTTCTGGGGTGAACAGAGAGATGGCGATATAGAGAGGAAGATTCAGGGTCTGAGCAGTTTGCTGCAAAACTCCAGTCTGTGCTCTAGTCAGGAGAATCAGAGGCTGCTGATAGAAGGGTGGGATGGGGGGGGGGTAGGGTGCAGGTGGGGAGTTGAGAATACCCATATCAAACCCCAGTTTATAGAGCCATGTGCGTAGACTTCATCTTTAACCTAATCAAGGCAGCAAGTAATTTTTCCTCTCCCATCTCCTGGTATGGACCCTCAGCCTCCCGGTATGTACTGGGAGTGTGGTAACCATTCCTCCTCCAGTTAAGGATGCTTCAGTCACCCAAAGGCCATGTTGGGAGTCACAGGAACTAAGGCAGTATTCTGCACAGGAGCAAAAGTTTGTGAAATTAACATGTTGCTTCATGCCTCGACCAGGTTGGAAAAGATCCATAAGAAAGGCTAACAGTGGTTCCATCAGAGGAGGGAAACTAGGGGAACTTGGAGGCAGGGATGAGAGGGAGCCATACTATTCATTGTACACCTTTTTGCATCATTTAAACTATAAAACAATATATGCACGTTAAAAATGTTTTAAAATGTTATAGTATTTTTTATAACATAAAATATTATGGTTTAGTTCCATGCTGAAATGGTCATGGGCAAATGGAAGCACCCACAGGATTCTGAGGCTTGTCATTTTTCTTCTGATTCCTACTTCATCCATCCATCCATTCATCCATCCATCCATCCAACCATCTGTCTATCCATCTTATCTATCAATCCATCCATCCATTATGCAGGCAAATTCCAGGCCCCCAAAGAATAATTATAAATCATTTTAATTAGAAAAGCTACTAATTCTCAAAGAATCAAAAAGTCAATAAAGATAGACAAGTTCATAAATAATTATAGTACAATTTGATATATTCATCCATTTGGGGAAGCTCCCGGGAGAGAGGGTATTGAAGAAGGCTTTCTGGAGGAGGAGAGGATTTCAGAGGAGGCCAGAATAGGCTATTGAATGACTGTGTAACTTAGAATCTTGCTCCTTTGAGCATTTAAAAGTCTCCTGCAATTAGAAGAGACACTTCTCACTTTCAAAATGTAAGCAGTATGGGGAAAACAGGCAGACTCAGGAAAATGGCCCATCATACATATTTCTCATTTGTTATTTTAGTCTGCTTTTTTTTTCTGCTGTGTCTAAAGAACCCAACCAGAACTCCTGTAGAGGAGGAAAGGTTTATTTAGGGGCTCACTGTTCCAGAGGTCTCAATCTATACACAGCAGGCTCCATTCCTTGGGGCTCGTAGTGAGGCAGGACAGCATGGCGGAAGAGTATGGCAGAGGGAAGCAGCTCACGTGGTGATCAGAAAATAGAGAGAGACTCTACTGGCCAAATATAAATATATACCCCAAAGCCACACCCCCAATTCCCACCTCCTCCAGCCATGCATTACCACTCCAGTGACCACTCCGTTAATCTCTATCAGGGGATTGACCCACTGATTGGGTCAAGACTCTTACAACCCAATCCTTTCTCCTCTGAACCTTCTTGCCTTGTCTTACCCATGAACTTTTGGGGGACGCTACATCTAAACCATAACATTTGCTATTAAGAAAAAAATATGTATCCTGAAAGTCTAAAAGCAGGCCTATGGTTTGACAGTGGTGCTATGAAAAGAAAATATTTGCTTAGATAGAGGGAGAAATACTAGAATCAGAGGTCAGTAGCATGAAGAGTCACCTGGAGGTAGTCGAGTCAGATGCTTCTTCATCTGCAAACATGCAGGAGGGAGGGAGGGAAGTACTTTATGTTCAGGACAACCATCAGATGAGGAACATTCCTACATACCCTGCCATTTAAAAGGGAATCACCACTCATGGTCTCTGACCCACTTGTTGGACCCATCACAAGAACCAAAGGTAAAATGGGAAGAGATCTCCTAAAGAGGAGCAAGAGAGACACCTTCTTACTAAGCTGCTTTGTTCTTCTAAAACAAGGTTCAGTCGCACAAAACTTAAACTCATAACCACTTATCCTACTTGGGGCAGATGGATGACCTGTGTGTTTTGACTGAATTAGGACCTGAGATCTGACTTTAGATTGGATCCATTTTACGCGGGAAGCAAAAAGATGGAATGGATGGAGCCTCAACCCTAAATTCTTTTCTTTGAGGTTCAAAGCCAATGAAAACTGTCAGCTTGTCTAAGATAGAAATGACTATCAGACCCTGCCTGGGTATTTAAAAAAGCAGCCGCATACATCCAAAGGTTCGCACTGGCATATGACCATGCATGGCAAAGGGTTGGCTGATCATCGAGACCATAAAGGAGAGCTAATTCTGAGACTCTGAGTAGTTGAGTGCTTAAGTACGGGTGACCTCATCATAGAACATTTTCTGACTAGTGACCTTGACAATATGGACAAACTCCCAAGAAATTCATGCACATAAGAGGCACTCAACATTTGTTTGCTGAATAAAAAAAGGGAAAGATCAGATCATGAGGAGTTTGTGACCTTCAGTGGTCTCAGATACTCTTTTGTCCTTAATTGTCATTTATATAATGATGGTTTTTAAACCTATGCCTCCAGCCCAAATTTCTTTCCTGGACTACAGGCTCATATGTAGCCAAACCCTAGGAGCAAAGCATTACAGCCAGTTTTGGTGATGATACAGGAGTCCTCACATGTAGGAATTATAAAAATGTATAATTTTGGAGGTTAATTAGGCCATATTCTCAATCTAAAATTATGCAGGTACCTGCAACTAACATTCCACTTCTAAGAATTTATTTTGTAAAATATTTCATTTATATAATGTTTCGAAAATAGATAAATTTAGAGAAGCACAGAAGAGACTGGTGGTCACTAGGAAATGGGGGAGTTGTCATTCAGTGGGTATAAACAATAAGTTCTAGATATACAGTAAATCTCAGAGATCTGTTGCACAACGTAATGCCTATAATTGATGATATTGGATTGCACACTTCAAAATTTGTTAAGAAGAAGGTGGACCTCATGTTAAGTATTCCTGTCACACAAAAATAAGAAGGGATACAAGAAAACTTCAGAAGTGATGAATATGTTTATAATTAGGATTGTGGTGATGGCATCATAGGTGTATGCCTATGTTCAAAGGCATCCAACTGGTTTCATTGTTTATTTTAATACAAGTATACCACAATAAAACTGTTTTTTAAAAGGACTGAAAAAAATAGGCATAAAGTGTGCTAAGACATATCTGTGAGATTATTTTCATGGGATTTTTCTACAAAAGCAAAAATAGGAAACAACTTAAGTACCAATCGTAGACAGATAGTTTCATAAATTGTAGTACATGTGTGGCTGTTGTCTACTTCTGTGCTCACTGTTGGGGTTTACTTACAAACACCTGTCACTCTAACATTAAGAGCTAATATTTTTGTTTTCTATATTATAACAGTTTTGTTTTCTATAAAGGGCCAGATATTTTAGGCTTTGTGGACAATCCCTCTTGCAACTTCTCAGTTCTGTCCTTCTCATGGAAAAGCAACCATAGACAAAATGGAATGGGTGCAGTTGTGTTTCAATAAAATTTGATTTGCAAAACTAGGGTTACTGGATTTAACCTCTAGGTGGAAGTTTTCTGAACCCTGATCCAAGGGCTTTATTTTAGCCCACATGTAAGATGGGCTGAAAGTACCAAAGACAAAGATCAGCCAGTGATAGGGAGATGTGGGGAAATAAATTCTATATGCTCCTAGGCCCTTGCAGGGGAACAACTTTGAGATTCTTAGTACTATTGAGTATACTATTGTTATTATTACTAATGAGTATACTGTTACTTTTGATTATTTTTTACTATTGACTTACTCACAATAGTAACTTGCTCATTAATAGAAACTCCATAGGTTTTGTCCTCGTTTCCTTCCTCTGTCCCTGAGCAGATTTTCTGGGATCACCTCCCTAATAAACCACTTAAATTTCAAGTGTTGTCTCAAGACTGGGGGTGAACCAGCCCATGACAAGTGGTAAAGAAGAAATACTATGAAGAAGACCCTCAGGTGGGCTTCTGAAACTGGATCATTCCCCACCCAAATAACAAGGAGGGCTCCATTTCCATGTCTGATGTGAAGGAGAGATGTTATCTGCCTGTAGAATCATGTTGATTACGATTCTCCCTGTGGTTAGAAAGGGATGTGCAGGCTTATGTAACAGAACTAGTGGTTATAAGACACAGGCACAGTAGCTGCTTTTTATGGGGAATATTTGGGACCAGGGATTGAACTCAGGTGCACTTGACCACTGAGCCACACCCCAGTCCTATTTTATATTTCATTTAGAGACAGGGTCTCACTGAGTTGCTTAGCCCCTTGCTGTTGCTGAGGCTGGCTTTGAACTCACAATTCTCCTGCCTCAGCATCCTGAGCCACTGGGATTACAGGCATGTGCCACCGTACTTGGCACAGTAGCTGCTTTAAGGATTATGAAATTGGATGTTGTTCACCACCCTAGAAGCACTAAAGGAAGAAAATAAAAGACTCGGGTTGATCAATTATCAACTCAGGGCATGTTGAGAATGTCAGTGTATCCATGGTAGCATTTACAGAGTCTCCCATCTCCTACTGGCCAACTGTGCTAAAGATGAGGCTCAAGACTTCATTGTGAGTGGCAGACTATGCACAACCCAGTAGGTTTTCTATGCTGGTTATTGAGAACTTTGAACAAGCAGATTCCTCTGAACTCTGTGAGCAAACACAGGTGGCCGTCTCCCCATTACTAGAAAAGATCAGACTTATTTCTCAGACATCATGCAAAGAGGACTCCTAGGGAGCATGCCTTAAAAGAGTAAGTTTGTCCTCAAGATCTGTCTCTGCTTTCTCTCATTGTTTCAAAGCCAATTATAAGGATCAAGATTCAGCAAGGCTCAAGCTGAGAAGTGCTATCTGTGCTTTGAGAAGAAAGTGATTATTTTTCAAAAGAACTGCAGGGTATGATTAACATGTACTGGAAAGACTTATGACAATGTAACTGGGCTCTAGAGGTCGTTGGACTAACGAAGTGAAATATAAGGCAGAGTAGGGGAAAGTTTATCAATATAGACCTATTCTCCAATGACCATAGACTTAACATCCTGGCAAGGATGCTAAGAGCTGGGACACGTATTCTGCTAGAATACCTTCTCCTTGAATCCCAGAAACAATGCTGTTTTGCAGGCAACAAAGCAGAGATGGAATTGCTTTGGCAGAGTTTTGAAGAAGGTATCAATAGGCTCTGAGGTACACAGGTTAGAATGAATTTTTACATAAGACCAGACAATTCACCAGCTGACCATCTTGCCTGGAAAAGCTCAAAGAAGAGGACTGTCGCTAAAAAAAAACATACGGAATGTGCTCGTGAAGGAGAACTTGGCCTTGATGAAAAGCTCAGTGGTATCTTCCTCTAGAGTACAGGGTTGATAGTTAGAGATGCTTCCATGGAAGTAGGATCCCTAATGCTAATAAAAATGATAGAATTCCAGAACAGAAGAAACAGGCAGTAACTCTTAATCATCAGAGGCAAAGTGGACTTAATAATCATAATAGACAGCAATTCTGGAAAAGCACATAGAAGCCTAGAACTACAGGGCTCTGTGACAAAGAGAGTACTAGACCTTGGTATTTCCAGGGGAAGCTAGTTGGGAAACCAACAAGGGCATTGCTTGTCTTATATCACCAAAGTAGACCAAGAGCATATGATCAGGGTTCTGGAGGTAGCTGCCCAATAGAAGGTTATAATCTCTTACCTTGTTTCCAAAGCTGAGCCAGTTCTCAGATCCAGAGTCCTGTGACCGGGGGAGATGCTAGATACTCTTGCAGAAAATTCTACAAAGCCTCTGCAAGAATATGCAGAACTAATTTTCCAATTCTTCTCCAAAGGGTCATTCGCTAAAGAAAGAAAAATACCTGTGCTATAGGGATGGATACAGCCCAGATATTTCCAGGGCTGTTGGATCCAGCATTTGAGCTGACACTAACACTAGAGAAATGCCCTTATTAGACTGGGTATGTGAAAGCCAGGTGAAAAATGGAGTCTTGGCCCAAGTCCATCTCATAAATGTTCATTGGGTCTGCCAACCCACACTGTGATAATTTTTATGGTTACGAAGAGCTTAATTGGGTCAGATATACTTAGCAGCTGGAAGACCCCCTCACATTGGTTCCTGCTCAGCAGAATGACAGCCATTATAGTATAAAAGGCCAAGTGAAAACCCTTAAAAATACTCAATACCCTAGCCAAGAGAATAATTTAGAAGCAATAACTCATCCCAGCTGAAATGGCAGAAACCAGAGCCACTCTCAAAACATAAAGATTGAAGAGATTTTGGTCCCCCATATATCTCATTTAACTCACCAAGATGGCATTTGTTGCAACCAAGCGGATTGTGAATCACTGTCAATCTAAGTAAGTGATAGACACAATTGCAGCAGCTTTGCTAGTGTCCTAGGATCTTCAACAGGACAGAGTAACACAGATGTAAGTTCTTGGGATGCAGCTACTGATCTGGAAAATGCATGCTTCTAAATACTCAACAAACAGAAGAATACAAGGTAATTTTCAGTCACATGGGGTAGATGGCAATTTTCATTTTCAGTTTCACCCCAGGCCTATGTTAAGCCTCATTTTCTCTGTCACTATCTTATCCAAAGCGATGTCAATTGTCTTGAAATTCTGCAGAACATGATAGTGGTCCACTATACTGATGATTATAGTAACTAAGAGATCTTGGCAAGTAATAGTGTTAGTATTTTGGATTCCTTACACACAAACACACACACATAAAATCAGTGGGTAAAAGAAAAACCCTACAAGTTCATGATCTCCTCACATTGGTAACCAATACAGGAATCCAGTGGCCACAAAAACTGTGCTTTTCAGTGTAGGTGGGGTCTGTGAACTGGAGACTTCAGCATCCCTTTGGAGCTCATTAGCAATGCAAATTTTCAGTTTTTACTCCAGACCAACTGAATCAAAATCTGGGGGAGAAACCTAGGAAACTGAGTTGAATAGCTAGCTCCTCAAATGATTCCTTTGCCTGCAAAAATTTGTGAAGCACTATGTTAGGACCACACTGAGATAGTTTTCTCCAGAGGAAAAAATACACTCCGCCTATCACTGCCCACCACCAAGCAGCAAGTGCCCATGGTAGGTAAGGTGCCATGTAGAATCCCTGGCTAGCTTCAACAGGAGAGTGCAGTTCACTCTAGTTCTGTAATAAGGATATTGCATCTATAGCACAGAACTATTCATGGCCATAACAAAACAAAACAAAACAAATCCAAATCATCTCTGATGTGCCTTGGGGCCAAGGAGAGACTGAGTAACTCCTGACACCTGAGACCTAATAATCAAGTGATGTCAACTGACTATAAAATTACAGCTCCTCACCATAACCTAGGAACCATCCAAACTACAAGTCATAAGCCCAGGTGTTCAATTAGTTTTCTACTCTGGCATAACAAATTACCATAAGTTTCACTAGTTAAAATAACAAAAACCTTATTATCTTATAGTTTCACAAGTTAGAAGTGCAGGTGTCACTGGTTTAAAATGAAAGAGTGGAGCAGGACTCCATTCTTTCTGCTTTAATTCCCTCTTTCCACATCCTAACATCGCCACAGGTTCCAGGGATTAGAACACATACATCTTTGGGTGTCCATTATTCTGCCAATATAAGTGAATGTGATGGAAATGAAATATATGAAATTGTCCCCAAGAAGGTCCAGGAGGCACAAGTTAGATAAATGGGTGGCCCGGATTCCCAAGTCACCGGCTTTTTTGTGTTGATATATATATATCTTGTCCATTGAAGTTGGACAAGACATTGAGTGAACATTTCTTTCTCACTGTTCTTCTGGGATCAAGGAACCAGCAAATCTGGTGTCTGGGGAGAGCCCACTCTCTGGTTCATAGATGTATCTTCTTGTGTCCTACCATGACAAATGGGATGAGGGACCTCTCTGGGGTCTCTTTAACATGGGCGGTATTCTTATTAATGAAGGCTCTGCCTTTGGGATTTAATCATCTCTTCCAAACACCAGCACATGGGGGTCTAAGGTCCAACATATAAAGGGGGTCATAAACATATAGCAATGTATTTCCATCAGCTCATAAGGAGAGCTCTTGGTGGAGTTCCCTATAACTCCACCTATCAGTGGAGGAAACATACCCAGGCCTGATTCAACAAGGGAGTGTCTCAACATGTTGGTGCGGGAAAAAAAAGAGAACATAGACACTCAAAAGCCCAAGAGATGGATGGCTTTAAAACAGTGGGATAAGGCAAAGCCTCCAGAGCAGAGCTTAGAGCAATGCACCACACTATCACTTTTGTAGGGGAAGAGAAATGACTGAGATAAGGACACCTATGAATCCCTTGGTGGTAGAGCAGGAGGGGGCAAAGATCAAGACTGAAAGAACATAAACCTAAAGAAGGGAAGGGGCATATGAATGGGCATTTGAGAATGGACACAAAGTGAGTTCTTATGTCTCATATCAGTGACAACTCAAAAGGCACTGGGTGGGATGACGTGCAGAGTTCAGTCGTCCTTCATCCTCAGCCACTCAGTGCCTGTAAATTAGCACATTAGACATACTGGAAGGAATTCTTGGACCTACCAGCATGAACTTCCGGTCAACAAGACTAACTGGCCCTTGCTGATAACAAGTGCTCTAGCTTGATTGTAGCAGAGCCCAGAACGAAGCCTGGCATTTTCAGGAGACCAGTTACCATTACTTGTCAAGTGGATTACAGTGGACCTATTTGTCCATTTAAAAGGCATGAATTCACCCCTGTTAGCATTGCTACATATTATGAGCATGGATTTGCCTTCCCAAGGACAGTGTCTCAGTCAGCACCATAATCTAAGGGTTCATGGAGGTTTTGACTTTCCAAACTGGGATTCTGAATTACAATTTCTAGGACCAGTGGACTCAATTTAAGGCAAAGGAGCTGTAACAATGAGCTCATTGGCTTTTTCATATATTTCTTCCTCTATAAGTTGCTAATAGAGGGCTGGGGATGTGGCTCAAGCGGTAGCATGCTCGCCTGGCATAAGTGCAGCCCAGGTTCGATCCTTAGCACCACATACAAATAAAGATGTCGTGTCTGCCAAAAACTAAAAAAAAAAAAAAAAAAAAAAAAAAAAAAAAAAAAAGTTGCTAATAGAATAGAATATTGAGATGAACTCTTAACAAGAAAGTAAGTCACCAGCTCTGAACACCTAAACAGTGCCATCCTTCAAGATAGAATACACTTGATGCAGAGATCAAGAGATAGAAGTAAGAGTATATTTCTCAGCACCAGTTCTAGAACCTCAGCTGCAGAAATTGTTGTTCCTGTCTCCACAATTTTGGCCCTTCTACATTAGAGATGATGCTTACTAGGGTGGTGGGGATCGTTATTCTAGGAGACACATTTAAGTTTTCTACTGAACCAAAAGCTATGGCTGATATATAGCAATTTGGGTCTGCCTTAGCCAGCAGATTCTCAGGCAAAGAATGGATTTCTTATACCAACAGGGGAGATAGAGGGAAACAAGAACTGTCTGGAACTCAGGGGATTCACTGGGACACCTCTGGATGATTGCATGCCTAGTAATGACCATGAATTGGGCCATTACAGCCACCAAGTCTTTGCAGAGGTCCAGGAGATCTGGATTTCTCTAAGGGACAGTGCCAAGACAGAATGAATGTGGAATCTAAGTGGTGCAAGGAGGAACTGTAGTAGAGGCTCCATGTCTCCTTGGTGCTGTGTTCCAGCAGCATCCTACATGGGACATTAGCCATTCTCCATGTGTGAGCTTTCTATTAACTGTCTCAAGGAAGGACAGTTGTTCCCTTGTTCCTACATGGGATAATTCTGAGGCATGTTTCATGCTACCTCTCAGATGTCCACAATGGACTGAGTCTTGGTTGCCCACCATGGTAATCTGCTCAGTATGCTCCTGGATTACTTCTTCCTCTTCTAGTCTCACAATTCCCAGTACTTCCTGGGACCCCCTGCCCGGCATGCCACCTGTACTCAAGCCCTTATCTCAGAATCGGATTCTGAGAAAATGCAAAACTTAGGCTGACACCTATCACATGCTACACTGAGGGAGCATTGACTCATAAAAGTGAGGTTCATCCAAGAATTATCTAATATTTAAAACATATACCTGTATCATTCAATGATATTAGCAATACAGAATTGTCTTTCTCATAGCGTATTATATAGTAGAGTAGATGGAGTGTTATCTGTCTGTAAGGACTGAATAACTGCTAAAAGGAAATACTGGCTTTGCTCAGATTAGAAGCTGCTGATCCATCTGTTTGCTCCTCTTGATCTCTCTGACACTGTTTCATGTCATAGTAAAAAGCTCTGACCCACAGTAGTCAACAAAGTATGTTGCAAAGATGCTAGAAGAATTTTGTAGTATAGATTTCATGCAAATATCCAGGTGTATCCAGGTACATACAAAGAAACTGAGGAAGAATCAGAGTGGCATGTTTAATCAGGAAATTAGAGGATGTTGGACATGCTTGGACATTTTGGGGGTCTTATAAACATGCTACTAGGCTAAAGAATCTGTAGGCAGAGCCATGTCTTGACTTGAGAGGACAAGAAGAAAAAGGAAAATACTATACAATGAACTGAATATTATAAACACATTTTGCAAGAGCCTGTGATCTTATAGCGATCCCAAGTACTGAGGACTAAATCCTGCTGGGTGTGTGGCACACACCTGTAATCCTGACAACTGAGAAGGCAGAGGCAGGAGGATTGCAGGTTCAAAGCCAGTCACAGCAACTCGGCAAGGACCTAAACAACTTAGTGAGAGCCTGTCTCAAAATTTAAAAATTAAAAAATAAAAAATAAAAAGACTGGGAATGTAGCTCAGCATTCAAGTGCCCCCTGCTTTCAATCCTCGGTACCAAAATAAATAAATGAATAAAAGCTCCATCTCCACCACAATATCTGCTGCATTAACTGCAGCCTAGGCATGTGCATGTGTGAGTTGGTGTATACACAGTGCTCTGTGTCCATATCTGCTGACCCGGGATGAGTTACAACAGAAGCTTTAATATCTGTAGATGTGTATTAAAATCAAATTTTTGTTGAGAGCATACTTATTATTTTCCATATACAAGGAATTAATGTACGGTGGGCATTTTAAGTTACCATTTTTGAGGTAGTTTAATTTTCTTTTCTTTTAAACAAGTATACACTCTGCTTATAATCAGAAACAAAGAGTCTTTGCTCTGTTCTTTCTCCTTGAAGCTCCCTGAAAACAAAAAACAAAGAAACAGAAAATTCTGTATTCTATATTCAGTGAAATTAAAATGGATTTGTAACTTCAAACTCCAATCCATGAGAGAGAACTGATGTGCATAGTAAAATGTCAGCCAGGATAAGGAGGATGCTCCAGGACCGAAGACTCCTGCTGCTGAGGTTTTAGACGTGGCAGGCAGGGTGTGGAATCCTCAAGGAGATAGCATCTAGGACTCTTAGATGAGAAAGGCCAGCAGAGGTACATGGGCAGCCGAGGGGGTTAGCCTAAAATTTGACATAGTGGGGAAGGAGGGGTTTTGTGAAATTACGTAGAACTGTCACCTTTGTAAAAAAAAAAAAAGAGATTATATTGGAGAGGTGGAGAGTGTATTCAAAGCTGCTGGAAATAAAAACCAAAGGCTAAGTTACTTCCACCAAGAATGGCTGTGAAATACAGAATTTCCCTATGACCAGGGAGAATTTCTGGGAGATCAAGGCAGGAGGAGAAATCACTGTGTTTTAATGCGTTTAAAGACAGAAGAGTAAATCTCCAGCTGTTTCTCTTCCAGCTGAATCCCTCAACCCCTTGCTGTGTCTATCCAGGAAGGATGAAGTCCATCCCAATGAGAGCAATGATCCTAAGGGAAATAAATAAGCTGGTGTGAATGGAGAGGGGGAAAGAAGGAGGCCCCCTAACAGAGGGAGCAACTCAGAAATATTATAGAACAAAGCCAGTAAAACTTATGACCAGATTTCTGCATTAAATAAAAAAAAAAATGAAGTTCCACATGAAATAAAAGCTCAAAGAAGAGATTCAAAGGCACAAGTCAGAATGATTGAAGGGATAAAATGTATACTGGCGAAGCTCAAGACACAGATGGAAAAGAAACACCTGTACTATTTCAGAAATGAGGGTAACAACAGAAGCACTAAAAAAGAAAATTAGGTAATGCAGAAATACAGTCAGGGAGATGGAAGATGATGTTGAGAAAGCATAGTAAAATCAATTTGAGAAGAATAAAATGTTTAAAAGAAAGAGGAAGAAAATGGCAAAGCGTATTTTAAAAGCTATTGAAAGACAAAACACAAAATCTGAAATCTAGCTGGGCGCACACCCGTAATCCCAGCTCTTCCGGAGCCTGAGGCAGGAGGATCACAAGTTTAAGGACAGTCTGGGTAACTTAGTGAAGACTTGTGTCAAAAATAAAAAGTTAGAAAGTTCTGAGTATGTGGTTCAGTAGTAGAGCATCCCTGGGGTCAGTCCTCAGATTTCAACTTTGAAATCTGTGGATTCCTCCCATGGAAACAAAGAAAGATTAACGAAGAACTACCTACAGCAAAATATATTTTTTATTTTTCTTTTTTAATAAGTTTTTTGTTAATTATCATCTTAATTGTATCAATTTATGAGTACAGCATGATAATTCAATACATGTCTATAGTATATAATGATCAAATTCATCTCCTTAACAGCTCCATCTCCTTAAATATTAAAATTTTTTTGATTGACAAGTAATAATTGTACATAGTTATGAGGTGTAGCTTGATATTTCAATTTATGTATATAAAATGTACTGAGAAATTCAGGGTGATTAATGTTTCCATCTCCTGTTAAAGTGAGAGGCATTCAATAAAAAGTGGTGGTTTAAAAATTTATCCAGAGACCTCCCACTAGTCATCCCCCAATATATGATAAGCTCCCCCAAACTTAGAGGCTTAAAAAACAAACATTATTGAACAGTTTCTGTGGGTGGGGTTTTCAAGTGCGGCTAAGCTGGGTCCTCTGGCTCAAGGGCAGCAATCCTAAAGTCCCCAGGTGCTGCAGACATACCAAGCCTACGCCAGGGAGGATCACTTCCATACTCATTTACGTGGCTATTGGGTAGATTCAATTCCTCCAGAGTTGATTGACTGATAGCTTTGGTTCTTCTCTAGCTGTTGGTTGGATACTGTGCCCAGATTCTTGCCATGTGCCATTTCTATAAAGCAGCTCACCATATGACAGCTGGCTGCTCTCTGAGCTAGGATGTCCAATTGCTTAAATTTCAGATAAAGAGCAAATAATTTTTTAGTATAAGTCTCAAATATGGCATAAAGACATACTGACACTAAAAGATTATTCACTGCTTATCTGAGATTTAAATTTACCTGGCCTCTTGTGTTTGCATTTGCTAAATCTGGCAAGCCTACTCAGAAGGAGCCACTCAGAGAGTGAGAGAAGATGATCAAGACAGAAGTCAGTCTTTCAGTAACGGTACTGGAAGAGATATCCCATCACTTTGGCTATATATTATTTGACAAAAGCAAATCAGTAGGTACAGCATTCACCCAAGGAACTTCTCAAGTGCATGAATACTAAGAGGAAGTCATCTCTGTGGAGCATCTCAGGGTGCCTATTTCACTCCCACATCCACACCCATACCAGAAAATCATATGCAAGGATAAAAGCTAAACCAGGCTGGTAGAGAGTAATCTACAGAAACATTCCAACCAAAAAACTGTGAAAAGGTATCTACAAAGTCCTCAAGGAAGCAAGGGGCACAGATGAACTGAAATTCGTATATAGAAGTCACATAAATATCTTCACATCTTCAACTTCTCACGATGTAAAAGGTCCTAGAGCATCTCCTAAAATAAACAATTAAGCTGAAAGACAAAGTCCAACTCACTATGAAAGAAATGCAGTGACCAAGCCAAAGGATTGGTTTTGTGTGTCAACATACAGTGTGAAACTAAAGCTAAACCCCTTTAGAAAATATAAGCATATTTGCCTTGAAAGTGTGTCATAATATAATTAACCCAACTTTTGAACTGGGATGAAAAAAGGAAACAGTAGATTTCATATGTGAAGTGATCTTTGTCTTTCATAGCAGGCGAAGATGAATGTCATAGGACAGTATCCAGTTCTTGTGGCAGTGGGAAGGGAGAGAGCATGGGGGTGGGAAAGATGGTGGAATGAGATGGACATCATTGCCCTAGGTACACGTATGCCTACACATATGGTATGATGCTACATCTTATACAACCAGAGAAATGAAAAGTTGTGCTGCTAAAAGGAAAGTGACCTCAACACTTGGAGCGACCAAGATATCTTTATTGCAGCAGTGCAAAAGAGGAGAAAAAGAGAGAGAAAGAGAAAGAGAGAGAGAGAGAGAGAGAGAGAGAGAGAGAGAGAGAGGGAGAGAGAGAGAAGAAACAGAGAGCAAGAGAGAATGAAAGCAAGAGAGGGAGAGAGAGCAAGAGAAAGAGAGAGGGGCCCGGCAGGAGGGAGTTTTTATAGCCCAAATCTAATGGAGTCTCTGGGTCTGCAAGCTGCCTTGTTGGCGTACAGTGATTGGATCATACAGTAGTGTCATCTTCTGCCTTCAGGCAGATGTGGCAGGTGTCAGATGTGGGTTTCCATTGCACCATTCAGGTGGGGGTCGAGTGTTCAACCTTGAGGGAGGTTGAGTGTTCAGACTTGATCCAAACAGGTGATAAAGGACCAGACAGAGTGGGGTTTGAGTGCGTGGGTTATTCTGCAGCTTAATATTCGTCCAGCCTGCCCTGCAGACAACTTAGTTCAGCCTGCCCTGCACCTAACAGCACCCACCTGTAACCCCAGCAACTTGGGAAGCCAAAGCAAGAGGATTGCAAGTTTAAGGTTAGCCTCAGCAAGTTAGCAAGACACTGTGTCAAATTAAAAAAAAAAAAAAAAAGTACTGGGGATGTAAATTGGTGTTAAAGAGGCCCCAGGTTCAATCCTTTATACAAAATAATAAATAAACAGTAAAATGATTTAACCCTTCAATAAACCTAAATCATAAAATCCAAATTTTAAAAATCTTTTATTCAGTTTAATATTAGCAGACTATACCAAAAAAGTAAAACCTGAGAGAGGTTATCTAAAACAAAATGCTCTCAAGAATTGAAAGAAAGGGGTGGTCTCAACCACATAACAAATAAATGCAAAAAATGACACGAAAAATCATTCCACTGGACAAGGGAGAGTTCTTTAAACTAATAAAGGATACAGTTTCTGACATAATGAAAATCCCTCCTGGATTATCACACATTATACAAGAAAATATTGGCATTGGGATGATAAAATTCCCACCTGAGGAGACATGGAAACTCTTTCTTGATTGGAGATTTTAATGCATCTCTCTCAGAACTTGATAGATGAAGTCGAATAAAGCCGTGATCACAATAAACAAGTCTCACATAATATGTAAGAATATATCAGAGTGAAAGGGGGGAAATAGTGTTTTCAATTGCTGCAAACATGCAACATTTCAGAGTGAAAATGCCAGCATGTTTCATGAATACAAAGCAATAAAAACATAAATAATGAAATAAAACACTAAAATAGGAAAAAGGGTGTATTATCTGGAAATTTTAAGACTTTTTTTTAAAAAAAAAAAAAACAACTGTGTTAGCTTTATATTGCTGTCACCAAAATACCTGACATGAACAACATAAAGGAGGAAACGTTCATTTTGGCTTGCAGGGTCAGGGATTCCAGTCCGTGGTCAGCTGACTTCAACACAACAACGTCAGGGTGAAAGGGAATGGTGGGAAAGACAACTCCACCCATGGCAGCCAGAAAGCAGAGAGAGGGAGAGAACAAGACTCTAGGCACAGGAAATAGGTTTCCAGACACACCCATGACCTACTTCCTTCAATCAGGCCCCACCTCCCAGAGTTGCCACCACCTCCCAGTCATTCATTCAGCTATCAGTGGATCAATCCACTGATGAGGCTGGAGCCCTCATGATCCACTACAAAGCTTCTGTGCTCCCTTGGTGTGTGTAGCAAGGTGGCTTTTTAAATGGCCTCCCTGAATCTTTCATCCTAGTATTCACATCTTGTGTTCTCTCTTGCCATAGAATGTGGGTCGAGCCTAGTGACTCCCTTCTAACAAATAGAACAAGTCAAGATTGATGGATGCCATTTTGATTCATTTTGGTATGGGGGATTGAACCCAAGGGACTTAACCACTGAGCTATGTCCACAGCCCTTTATTTATTTATTTATTTATTTATTTTGAGACAGGATCTTGCTAAGTTACTTAGAACCTCACTAAAATTAAATTGCTAAGCCTGGTCTCAAACTTGTGATCCTTCTGGTCCAGCCTCCCAAGTTGCTGGGATGACAGGCATGCACCACCGAATCCAGCAATGGATGCCATTTTTGACGCTAAATCTCTCAAAAGACTATTTTTCTCTCTTCTCCACAGCCCCCTCTTCCTTTGAGGAAGGCCAACTGCCACATTGTTAGCAACCTAGTGGCAACAAAATGATGTCTTGTGCCAATGGCCCGGTAAGAACCCAAAACCTGCCAAAAGCCATTGATTTGGGACATGGATTCTTCAGCAATCAAGTCTTCAGATGACTGAGCTCTGGCCAATGCATACAGTTTGGCAAGAGAACCCAGGTCAGAGGGACCCAGATAAGCCATGCTCAGATTTTTGACCCACAAGGAAAAAAAAAAGAGAGATTAGTAAGTGTTTGTTGTTTTAAGACATTAGGTTTTGGAGTGATTTATTATGAAACAATAGATAACCGTGACTTTCTTTCTCCATCTTGAGTCGTCCTCCTCCTATATAGTTGAACTCTGAAACACCTCTCAGTCCATCCTATTGCCCACAGATGCTTTGCAATGTTGTCCCTCCTGCCCAGAATGTCCTTTCCCTCATAGATTTGCTCAAATACATTCATCAGAGTTTAGTTCAGTGATACCTTTCCCTAAGCTCCCTAAAAGTTAAGGCTCCAAGTTTCTCTCCTTCTTAGCATGAACTTGGAGAATTTGACTCCAGAGGCAAAACATTTAGCCACTACTGAACAGGTGAGTAACTCCTTAAGGGGCGTAAGTTTTTTCTTGAGGGAGATGCAAAAGTTCGGAAATCACTTAGTGGTGACGGCTGCACAATAATGTGAAGGTACTAAAAACGGCTGAACCGTGTGCTTCCAAATGGTTAAACTGGGGAATTTTATATTTTGTGTAGTTTATCTCAATTTTAAAAATATGAGACAATAGCATATACTTTATAAAGTTTTATGAAAATGAAATAAGTTAATATCAACAAAAGACCTGGGATGATGACTCACACCTATAATCCCAGCTGCTCAGTAGGCTGAGGCAGGAGGATCATAAGTTCAATGCCAGCCTCAGCAACTTAATGAGACCCTGTTTCAAAATTTTAAAACAAGTGTGGGGCGGGGGCAGATTGGAGTATAGCTCAGTGGTAAGGCACTTGCATGGCATGTGTGAGGCCCTGGGTTCAATCCCCAGGATTGGAAAAAAACCATAAAAGTACTAAGAGATCTACATGCACATTTCAAGTGCTAAATAATATTATCTTGCAGCCAGCAGCAGTAATGAGAGCAGGAAGATGAAACTGGGAGGGGGACTTGAAGGGGCACAAAACCAGAAGGTGAGACACCAACCTCCCTAGGAATGTCTCGGCACATATATTTTATCCTCAGGAGTTTGCCTATGTGGTTAAAGTTCAGATTGCTTTGATTCTTTTTGAAGCACCTTTTCTTTCAAAGCTATTGCTCGCTTTGTTGAGTAACTTATCACAAAGAGAATTTCTCACCCATACCTTCACTCTGGCTGGCTTGAGAAGATATTGCACCTGCAAGAACATCAGTCTCCACTTTGTTATTCCAGGTTTCTTTTGTCCCTACAGTTAGGACCCTTGAGAACCTTGGCAGCTTGGTTTTTCGGGCTATATACCATACTTGATGGCACAGATCTTGTTTGTGTGATAAGATCTTCAGTATCAGTCAGGGTCTCTGCTAGCAAGCAGAGCATTGGTGAGTTATGGGAGAGTCATCTGACCATGCACAACTGTTGGGGGAGTTGGAAAGCAAAGGTCCAGAGGAAAGGGAGAGGACCAAAGAATGTATTCTACTGCATTTAATTCCATAAGCCAAACATGTCCAGCCCCCAAAGTGGGGCTGTAAAATAGAGTCCAGAGGGGTTCTGTAGGAAGGTAACTTCCTATAGTCCTATAGGTGGCTTCTGCCAGTAAAAATCTGCTGATAAGCTCAAGGTGCAGAAGTGGTCCACAGGCACCGAAGTGTGTCGGGGGGAAACAGCTGGATGCAGAGAGAGCAGAGTAAGAACAAGCTACAGCCTCAATGATCTTCACAAAGGCCATTATAATCATCTTTTATTTTTCTGACTCTAACATAGAACCAGTCAAGGAAGGGGTCTATGTGAAATGTAGCTCCAGCTTCTCCAAGTGGGCACTGTGCAAACCGTGACACATTCCTAATCTCCATAATGGATGTGGGATCTCGATTAGCATAGAAAAGTCAGCGTCGAGATGTGGTTTCCAAGAACTATGTGGAATTTCCTACCCTCACTGTGTGATGCTTTTGATTGGGGAGTCCTTGTGTTAAGTATGTTAATTAGCCACGAACCAGTGGGTAGAGGAAAAGAGCAATGAAGATCAGCACCATTCAATCTAAGCACCAGAGTTCCAGAGACAGAGCCCGCCTGCCCAACCCATGCTAGTGGCTGGGAATTCTGGGGGAGAGCCGCCCCATGCCTGTGTGGACAGCCACCCTGCCCTGGGCCTCCTTATTCACCTAAGCATGGCTCCACAGCCCTACATCAAGATACATATAGGTTTTGAGGCTGCCACCACCATGAAACTGGGATATCACTGCTTCTATCAAGAGACAACATTAAGGACCCTGTAAGACATCACCAAGGATGCTGTGGCCTGGCTGAACCAGAGGTTTCTCTACTAGGGGTGCTAACAGTTATCCTGTTGCTGAGGTAACAGGGAGTCTTGCATGGGGTTGCCTATCTCTTATTTCTCCTACTAACTGCTAACTTCTTATGCTCACCCTCTCACTAGTCATATAATCTAATACCTCCAAATTATTACATCCTACCCTTAAACATCTCATCCAACCCCCCCAGACCCCCCTTCCACCATCAGAAACTGCAAACCTATTGCCTATATGATTAAGGGTAACTGAACTCATCATTTCTGTTTAAAATGACAAAACTGTAAGTGTAAAAATAGAAGCTAACTGATATATGGCTGCACTTTGTATTCATTAAGTGCTGTAATATTGATCTCACCCTTAAAAGTGAGGTATTGGTAACCTGGAGGGACACTATAAGACAATAGGGCAGAAGCTGTAGTACCTCAGATCTACACTCAAGAGAGGAAGACACATAGACATCATGAAAAAACAAGGGAGGAAAGTGTCACAAACAAACCAAGACACTACAACAATAGAATCCATAGATAGTGCAGTAGATAAAATGTCAGAGAAGGAGTTCAGAATATACATAACTACAATGATCTGAGAGTTAAAGAATGGCCTAAGTGAGTAGATACAGGCAAAAATCGATCACTCCAACAAAGAGATAAGAGAACAAATACAGGTGACCATCTATCACACCAACAAAGAGATAAGAGATCAAATGCAGGTTGCAAGAGATTACTTCAAGAAAGAGATAGAGATACTAAAAAAAAAAAGAGAAATCCTCAAAATGAAAGAAACAATAAGCCAACTAAAAACTCAATAGATAGCATCACCAACAGACTAGACAACTTGGAAGACAGGACCTCAGACAATGAAGGCAATATACAATCTTGAAAATAAAGTTTACCTCACAGTGAAGATAGTAAAAAACCATAAACAAAACATCTAAGAATTGTGGGATACCATCAAAAGACCAAATTTAAGATTTATTGGAATAGAGGAAGGTTCAGAGATTCAAACCAAAGGAATGCACAATCTCTTCAATGAAATAATATCAGAAAATTTCCCAAGCCTGAGGAATGAATTGGAAAATCAAATACAAGAGGCCTATAGGACACCAAATGTACAAAATTACAACAGATCTACACCAAGACACATTATAATGAAAATGCCTAGCATACAGACTAAGGATAGAATTTTAAAGGCCGCAAGAGAGAAAAATCAGATTACGTATAAGGGAAAACCAATTCAAATCTCAGCAGATTTTTTAGCCCAGACCCTCAAAGCTAGAAGATCCCGAAACAACATATACCAACTCTAAAAGATAATGGATGCCAACCAAGAATCTTATATACAGCAAAATTAAGCTTCAAATTTGAAAGTAAAAACCTTTCATGATAAACAAAAGCTAAAAGAGTTTACAGCAAGAAAGCCTGCACTATAGAACATTCTTGGCAAAATATTCCATGAGGAGGAAATGAAAAACAACAATGAAAATCTAAGCACCAAGAAAATTCCAGGAGTAAGAAAACTGAAACAGCAAGGAGTCTTATCCAAACAGGCAAGCATTTAGGAATGAGATATTTAATTCCCCACCTTCCCCGAGCTGTAGAGAATAACAATCCCTTGGCAGAATTGTTACTTAAAATCTTGGGGACACTAACAGAAACAGATGGGCAATGGAGAAGGGGTCTGGTATGTCAAGAACCCCTACCCCCCAGTTATAGTTAATTATAACCCCTCAAGGGGCACTACAGTTTCCAGAAAATGTCATAATCATCTATTGCAACAAAGTTACTGGAACCCTCCCTTATTACTGAAACAATGTCACATCCATCCAAAGACCTTGTCAACAAGAATATGAAGACCCTGACAAAGAAAACTTGCTAAGGGTATCCAAAAGGGAAATACACCAATTAAAGGGGGCAGGGAAATTGAGCTAAGAACAAGGGATTCCGTTTCCTTAACCACTTCAGCCCTGTAAGCACCACACTGTCCTCTCTTTGAGGTAATCTGTGCAGCCCCAACACTGCAATCCTCTCTATCCTGTTAAACTTCTGCTTACTACTGTTTCAAACCCTTCGCTCTTTCCCTTTGATGGTCATATAGATTGACAGTTTGTTTTCTCATTAGGTATATAGAGAGAATGTCTATTCTTGGCTAAGGGACAATTGTCTACCATTGTTGGATATAAACATTTAAAAGACAAAGAAGGAATGGGTGGGGTTTCTGCAGAAGAAGGTAGAGGCAGCACTGAAATTCTTGGATGGGTGGCTGTGGCCGATGCTCAGACAGGCTGGGAACAGCCTGCCTTCTGCTCTCACCAGTTCCGAACAGCCTGTCCTTCCTGGGGGAGCCAGTCACTCCTCCAGCCCACCTGAGCCATGCCCATCCCACCCACCGTGGAAAAGCTGGGTATGAATTAATTCTTTAAAAGCAACTGAACAACAAAGCCACACATCATTCATACCTACTTTTCATACCCCCACCACCCGTAGACAATGGAGCAGAGGATGATGAAGAGGATGAATTTGGAGAATACTGTGGATTTTCAGAAGTGAGCCCTTCTAGCATAGAATTTGTTGATTTTGATATCACTGATTATACTGGTCCCAGGGATGAGTTTGTGCTTTCCAACTATTTTATACTAATTCATGTTTTTTCAGAAAACATAGCCTTACAAGCATTAAGTCCATTAAAAATGGTACTGATGAGACAGTACCATTGAGACTGTCAATGAGACTGCTGAATTTTCCTACTCCTGTGAAAAGGCAGTCTGATGTTTTACTTTCTACCAGGAAAGAAATTATTTCGTCTAAAACCTTAGATACTCCCATTGATGGCATGGAAAGTCCAGGAAATTTAAATGAAGTAAGTAGAGCAGAGATAGAATGTTGAGAAACACTCAGAAGTTTCTCTCCAGGAGATTTTAGAACTGATAAGACTATCCATCATCAGATCATGCTGTTAGGCAAAAGCCTCCTCCTCTGGAGATTCTAACTGGGTTTGCAGGGTTGGAAACTAAATCCTCAGGGAACAGATGATCTGAACAATGTAGCTAATTCAAAGGAACAAAAGCCTCTTAGCACCCACAGCACTGAGTGTACTTTAGACTTTGCACCTAGTCCTGGGAGGAATTTGCAGATTTTACCACATTTTCCAAAAGGAAAGGATACAACTAGAAGAAATGAGATGTGCAGTTTTAAATGATAGTGATGCACTAACCATTCGGCAGAGCAACAAAATTACCCGAGCCAATAAACTGAATTCTGTAAAGAAGTGTCTTTGAGTAGAAGCTTTGATGATAAAGGAGGCGATGATGGAGAGGATCAGGTTTGTTTCTGAAATAAGCTTAGAGACTCACAGAGGTTTCAGTGTTGAAAAACAAGGACTTCCTGGGAACCCTGCTACAGGATGAATTTTTAAATTCAAGTATTCAATCAAATGCTTGGAGTTTGGTAGGCTCAAATACACTGGTAGTGCCCTTCTAATTACTCAGAAGCCTTTAGGAAAGAGGGAGGTAAAACTGAGGGAAATCTTGTTTTATTTACTTCAAAATGTGCTGACCTATGCATAGATTCTTTTAAAATTTGTGAATGATGAAGAAGCTGGTTCTTCCAAAGAAGAAAGGAGAAAGTTTAGTAATTCCCAAAGCCCAAACATTGATCCTATAGAAGAAAATGAGTGTAAAAAAATGACGATCATAGTCATGACATTGTCACTTGCATCAATACGAATGAGGATGACTTTGGTGATACCATTCTATCTCTGGTAACTGGTACTTGAGATTCAGTGAAGGCCTGGTGCAGTGGCACATGCCTATAATCTCAGCAGTATAGGAGGCTGAGGCAGGAGGATTGAAAGTTCAAAGCCAGCCTCAGCAAAAGCTAAGCACTAAGCAACTCAGTGAGACCCTGTTTCTAAATAAAATACAAAATTGGGCTGGGGATGTGGCTCAGTAGCTGAGTGGCCCTGAGTTCAATTTCTAGTTAAACCCTGCCCCACCCCACCCCAAAAAAAGATTCAGTGAATGATATAATTTTCCAAGAATCCTCAGAGCACTTTCCACACTTTAGAGAACCAATTGATGAGTTTGGAAATTCTGCTTTTTGCCAAGTGGAAATGAGTCAAACCTAAAACAGACTTCTGATGGTTTCTCAGACGAATGTCAGTTGGCAAGAAAGTCTAGTGAAACAGCCGTGCTTCTCAATACTTGGATGACTTTGCCGACTTCAGTTCAGCTGGTCCTAGCAAAGTCGCATCTTGGAATGCTTTGGGGATGATCAAAAAGCCTGGTTGTTCTTGGGCTGCTTTTAGCCACTGAAGTGCATCATTGAAAGGAAGTTTGGCAGTCCCATTGGACAGATGAAAATATCGATACTCTGGAAACTCTCTGGATAAACAGCCTCCTTCTAGCAACTTCCAAAAGAGCAGTTGCTAGGGGCCATTTCCAGGAATCAGCCACTTCCATTCAGACAACTTTTACTGAAAGCACCTGGAGCTAAGTTTTAAGGCACCTTTTTCTTCTATATTTGTCCATAATGCTGAAAAGGAAGTTACTTCCCTGAAGCACTTGCTGGAAACAAGCACTTTGCCAATAAAAACATTGCTGGTGGGACTGCAAACTGGTGCAGCCAATATGGAAAGCAGTATGGAGATTCCTTGGAAATCTGGGAATGAAACCACCATTTGACCCAGCTATCCCTCTCCTCGGTCTTAAAAACAGCATACTACAGGGACACAGCCACATCAATGTTTATAGCAGCACAATTCACAATAGCTAAACTGTGGAGCCAACCTAGATGCCCTTCAATGGATGAATGGATAAAAAAAAATGTGGCATATATATACAATGGAATTTTACTCAGCAATAAAAGAAAATAAGATCATGGCATTTGCAGGTAAATGGATGGTGTTATAGAAGATAATGCTAAGTGAAGTTGGTCAATCCCAAAACACCAAATGCCAAATGTTTTCTCTGATATAAGGAGGCTGACTCATAGTGGGGTAGGGAGGGGGATCATGGGAGGAATAGATGAACTCTAGATAGGGCAGAGGGGTGGGAGGGAAAGGGAGGGGGCAGGGAATTAGCAAGGAGGTGGAATGTGATGGACACCATTATCCAAAGTACATGTATGAAGACATGAATTGGGTGTCAACATACTATATATACAAAGATATGAAAAATTGTAATAAGAATTGTAATGCAAAAAAAATAAAGTACATGTATAAAGACATGAATTGGCATGAACATACTTTATATACAAAGATATGAAAAATTGTGCTCTATATGTGTAGTAAGAATTGTAATGCATTCTGCTGTCGTGTATTTTTAAAAAAAATTAAATAAATTAAATAAAAATTAAAAAATTAAAAAAAAAAAAACAAGAGAAGTCTTAGCTGGAAGTGAGAGCTTCTAGGTGTGTGGACCAAACTATTGGATATCTATGATGCATGTGACTTGAGATAACAATGGGGCAGTTCCCATAGCAACAAGAAGCTTTTGTGTTCCTTGGGAAGAGACACCCAGAACATTGTCTTTATGGGCAATCAGAAGCAGCCTGTTAAACTGCCAATGGATGCAACAGGATTGGGTATATTAGAGCCCACCAAGAATCTATTGAATCCCCTCTCTGCTGTAGAAAAAAAATAATAATAATGGTTTCCATTGGTCAGAACCACCATGACAGCATAGATGAACACACACCCCCTCTGATCAATTCCAGGGTCTCTACCCTACCCAGTCAGACTGATGTAGCAGAGGGCTTTAGGTGGTATAAATCAGAGTTATATGAGTTAGCAACTTTTAAGCTAGAAATCTCTACCTTGAGCTTCAAAATGCCTGATGGATTTGAGAGACTTATGTCCACAGTAGAGAAGATAAGCACATTTACCAGGAAACCAAAAAGAGGAGAGCACTTGATTGAAGAAGCTATCGGGGTGGTCACCAGCCTTCCTGATAGGACACTCATGCATGCCCAGGTATTGATGTTCCCAATCACAGGAATATCGTCCTCAAGCTCCCAAGAACAAGATAACTAATGTAAAATGGACAACTTCTATTGCTTTTCCTCTCCTCTATCCCTTCTGTAACATCAAAAGCATACCTTCTCTAATTAATTAAACAAAATCCAAGCTCAGATGATTTCTTGGTAAGCTGCACTACAAAGGTATACGAAACCAGGCATATTTATTTACACACCAAAGTTCTACATTTATATGAGAAAAAAATGTAAATACTCAGAAGCAAACATTTGTGTTACTGGGGTGCATTCATTTATGTGTTTGTGAAATACTTTGGTAGTTCCCTTACAACATGTTTAAAATTAAAAAAAAAAAAAAAGAAAGAAAGAAAATTAAGAACTCAGAGCCGGGCATGGTATTACATGCCTGTAATCCCAGCAGCTCAGGAGGCTGAAGCAGGAAAGATCGTGAGTTCAAATCCAGCTTCAGCAATTTAGGGAGGTGCTAAGCAACTCAATGAAACCCTGTCTCTAAATAAAATACAAAATAGGGCTGGGGGTGTGGCTCAGTGGTCGAGTGCCCCTGAGTTCAACCCCTAGTACCCAAAACAAAACCAAAACCAACCCCCCCCCAAAAAAAACCCCCTCAAACCTCCATCATCTATGAAATCCCCTCCAGTTTTTTCATATAGAATCACCTTTGCTATCATAAATAAGCTCCAAATATCCTGTTTAATTTTTTTTTTAATTTCATTTGTGGTGTTTTTTTTTTCTTTCAGATCTGGTTTTGTTAACAATTTTAGGCTCCTTTTGAATCTTAATAGTCTAGCATATTGCTTTTAGACCTTTTCCAAATTACTTCATCAATTGCTCTTTTGTTCTAGGGCATATAGATTATTGTTAGAACTTCATTAGAAGGGTTTAACAAGATTGTGTCTGTTTTAAATCAGTTTGATTTGGAGAAGGACCAAATTATATGAATGCATTACAATAAAATTCCCTGGCTACTGATTTTTTTCTATTGTATCACTAGTTTGAGGATTTTGCACAGTGTGAAATGATATAATCATAGATTATTCTGGTTTAGGCTGTATACACTGTAAAAACTAGGGTTTAAATGTTTTGGGAAATTCTTATGAAAAAAAAAAAGAGAGACACATGCAGAAGAAACTCTAACTAGGTTAGTATGCATGCCCAAAGTCTTGAGATTTTATTATTCAATTTCCTTTTAGCTTACACAAAAATAAAATAATTTTATTTTTTATGAGGGATGGAACCCAGGGAGCCTAAACCACAGAGCCACATCTCCAGCTCTTTATTTTTATTTATTTATTTTATTTTTATTTTTTTTTTTATTTTGAGCCAGAGTCTTCCTAAGTTGCTTTAGGCCCTCCCTAAGTTGATGAGGCTGGCTTTGAACTTGTAATCCTCCTGCCTCAGCCTCCCAAGCCCCTGGGAAAAATAAAATAATTTAAGGAGAAAAAATTTTAAAAATTTTTAGAAAATATATGTAGCATTTTTTTAAAGATAGCATGACCTGTTTAATTTTTTTTAAATTTCATGTGTGGTGGTTTGTGGTATATGTATGAAATTCAAATATTTGAGTTGAAAACTATAATTAATAAGATAATTAGATAAGGTAATTGTAAAATTGGATCCAAGATGAAAATATTAAAAAGAATATCTTTTATATATCTATCAATAAATACTTAAAATGATATATTTTAAAAGTTCCATTCACTGTGAAATATTATATTATTCCTGTAACTGTAAGAAGAAAAGCATAGAAACTACATCTTAAAATTTATAAAATTTACTGAAAAAAATCAAGATTCAAACATATGGAAATGATGATAATAATAATGGCTAGCATTAACACAGTAGCTACAGAGCAGATATTACAGTTAATGCTTTACTGACCAGTTTTTGGATAGGGATTCTAAATGTCACCAAACGTCCATTTTCACTAAATTAATGTCTAAATTGACTGCCATTTTACTAGATTCTCTACAGGCATTTTTTAATTGCATGTACTACTTTAAATTTTCATTTGGCAGAAGAAATGCATTTGGCAGAAAACGGCTAATAAAGCAAGCAGGAGAAAGCTATGAGGAAAGCTGTCTTATCAGGCATCAGAGCATTATAAAGTCAATGTAATCGAATCACTATAGTGTTTTATAGAAATAGTCAAGCAGCTGAGAGAAACAGACATGAGAACTTAAATTAGGTCCTAGAATATATGCAGTTTTGATGTGACAAATGCAGTGTTTTAATTCATTGGGAAAAGAATGATTCATATTTAATAAATATGCTTTATGGAGTTTGGGCATAAGGAAAGTGGATTAGTAGGAGATACCTGGACAGATATGTTCAAAAAAGGCACATTTTGCAGTAGTGTGTGTTGAGGGAAGGGTAGAAACGTCAGAAAGGGGATTGTCACAAAGAGGAGCACAAAAGGATCAGGAAGCCCTGCCTTTTTCCATGAGAAGAGGAGGCAGGCTGAGGGGGAATGGCAGAATCATCCTTCCAACTGCAGCATGCACAGTCTTTCTTCTTTTAAGCTAGGGGCTGAACAAGCAAGCCCAGAGTCAGGGATATGACTATCCCCACAGGAAGGTGAGAAGTCCCACTGTCCACCCACATGGAGCCACCACTCTGGAACCTGAGAGCAACAATGTATCTGTGACCTGCAGAAATCTCTGAATGAGGTCAAAAGATACTTTAATAAGATTTCTTCCAAAGCACAGCATACAAAATATCCACATTCTAGTCTACTTGAGTGATTTGCAAGTTATAATAAGATACACTGATAAAAGAAGTTATCATATGTGCACATTATATCTATGCTCTGCTTCCCCTTCCGAAGACCTTACATCTTTGAAGTGATGAGTGCCTTTTGAATGCTAATGATTGGACTGGTGGCAGGGGACCCCTAGACGGGTACAAGAAGGGTGGGGCACTCAAAAAGGACATGGAATCTCTGTACCCCTTCTCCCATGACTTGCCATATACATCCATTCATCTGTATCCTTTGTAACATCCTTTATAATAAATGAACAAATAGGTTTCCCTGGGTTCTATGAGCTTAGTTAGCAAATTGATCAAGCATGATGAGGGTATCATGGAAACCTCTGATTTATATACACCCAGTTGGTCATAAGTTAAATGACAACCTGCTAGTTTTTATTAGCTCCTGAGGGAAGGAGGCAGTCTTGTGGCAGTGAACTCTCATCCGTGGGATCGGATGCTAGCTCCAGGTACACAGCATCAGGATTCAAATGAATTTGAGGCTACTCAGGTGCTGTCCACTGGAGAATCGCTTCATGTCTGGGGAAATAAACCTCCATACACCAGGTATCAGAAGCATTGTGTTGCCAGAAAGGACAAGAGTAGGAACAACACTTTCTCCCCCAATCTCTAATAATTCTCCATTGCAAAATATGTAGAACGAATCAAATGTCCTTGATTGTACAAGGAGCCCGCCCAAGTAACAAAATAAGAATGCCTGAATTTTAACAACAGTAAATTTAAAACAAATCAAGATCTGAAAGTAAAAATCACTTTCTCTTCTAGAAAAAAAAATCACTTCTAGGAAAAAAAATTCTCCCAAAATTATAATGCAAAATTCTCCCTTGATTTTTCCTTATGCTTGAACCAGGCAAAAGATCTCACTCAAACTTCTTGATCACACCTTGGGTGGGGGTGGGGTTTAATTTTTTTGGTGCTTCTAAAATGAAATTAATCCAATCCTAAATCAGTAGGAAGGGTCCTCAAAAGACTCAGAATGGAACCACCGTGCCAAACCACTCCTCAGTATTTATCCTAAAGAATCAAAGCTAGCATGCTGTTGTGAACCATGCATACCCATGTTTATAGCAGCACAATTCACAATAGCCAAACTATGGAACCAGCCTAGGTGTCCATCAGTGGATGAATGGAGAAAGGAAATACAGTATATATATACACAATGGAGTTTTATTCAGTCATAAAGAAAAATGAAACAATGTCATTTGCAGGAAAATGGATGGAACTTGAGAACATTATTATGTGAAGTGAAATCAGCCAAACTCAGAAGGTCATGGGTCCTGTGATTTCTCTCATGTGAGAGTCGGAGAGGAAAAAAAATAGAAGAAAAGGTGACGGGGTTGGGGAGGATCTCATGAAAATAGAAGGGAGATCAGTTAAAAGAAAGGGATCAGGGGGGAAGGCAGAGGAAAGGGAACAAGGAAATACGGAGGAGTGGGAGTGGCCCAATTATATTGTTATATTGTGCACATTTGCAAATATGTAACAACCAATCCCACCATTAGGTATGACTCTAACGCACCAATAAAAATGTGGGGGAAAAGTAGACATAAAAAGAAATTAATCAGATCCTAAACTTCCACATGGGTCACTTTGCAAATGCACAGAAAGGTCAGTCCTAAGAGATGTGTTCCTTTTGGTCACTGAACCCCTCCCTGTCACACACACATCAGATTCTGATGAAGCTGTCCATCAAGTAGCTTTGCCTTCTACACCACCAGGTTAGGGACATCACCAAGACGGGCCATCAGTGACCTAATTTCTACAACCTGGACACGAGACCCAGGCAAAACCAATCTAAGTCCTTTGGAGGGATGTATATAGATGCCAGCATTTTTTTAAAAATTACTTTTCTTCAGAGAGCAAGGGTTTTAATGGCGACATAAGCTTTTGCAGTGATGAGGGTTGAAGACCCAACAGAAGGACAATATTGTATTACCACATGGGACAAAACCTAATTAAAAATAGATGCAGGGAGAAACTAATCTCTGAGTGGTGGGGAGTGACAGTCACCAACAAAGAGAATTCTGAAGGCAGTAGAGAAACCTCTGTAAGCCTCTAACCAGCAGATTGATCTACCCTAAGACCTTGGGTCCTGTGAGTTAATCACTTTCCTTTTATTTACTAAACTGATGGAATTTCTGACTTTTTTTAATCTTAAAGAGCCTCAAGTAGGTGGACCAATAAGAGATGCATTTCTTCTATGGTGCAAGACCCCCACCCCCCACCCCATAGGCACACACAAAATATAGACCAGGTAACACTTTCTGCAGAAATAGGTTTCCCTAAGCAAAATCAGTCGCCCCCTGTCACTCTCCTGAAGCCACAAAAGAGCCGGGTATAGACTGATCAGGAAGGAAAGGAAAGAAAGCCGAGTTTCAGCTTTGTTGGGGGTCGGCCTGTGGATTTCCCTCTGACTGGGTAGAAGTCTCCCAAGAAGAAATTAAATTGCATTGCCGTGGGCTTTTTCTAAAACTTCCAGAAAGCTCCAAACTTTCTTTTGATTATGTGCAACTTTTGAAGCGGCCCAAACCTGTGTCTTTAAAAGACAAGTGACATCTACAGCTTCCTCCTCCCCAATGTGCCTTCTAAAACTGCTGATCCTTCCTGCCTGAGTTAATTCACTTGTCCCCTTAACCTTTTTTTTTTTTTTTTTTTTTTTTTTGACTTCTTGAGCTTGCCTTCAAACCACAAGGGTCCCCCAGCTCCAATGCAGAGAATCAGTCAAGAATCAAGTCAGTCCCAGGCACAACTTTTATTTCTAAAATTTAGAATTTGAAGTACACCCCCACCCCCCGCCACCCCCTTCCCCTCCAGTCAGAATCCACCACCACCTTTCACTGCATGAAGAATCTCTCTATCCTGAGCCAAAACTCTAAGCCGGCTATTTGGGAGTGAGGTCCAGGACATGCTTCATTCAGCCCCAATTAAGTCTTTCTGTTGCAAATTCTCTTAATCAGTGCTATCTGTCAAGGCCCAAGCTTGGCCAGAACTGGGTCCAGAGTTTTATTCCTTCCAAGTAGTTCTTTGTATCCAAGTATTCAGATTTTTGTACATTTCCCCATGTGGTTCCAGGTCATGGTAGAGTTTTGTTATTATTACACCCCGAGCCCATAAACACTGGAGGTGCTAGAAAGCAACTGCAGAATCACAATCCAAGTGCTTATTACTAAGTCGATGGCAAGCACCTGCTATGCCACAGTACAGCTTTCTGGCAAAAACAAATAGCAAAAGGGACATTGGCTTAGTGCTTTCTTCCTCTTCAAATTATATCTGATCAGATTTTCAGGGCAGGCCCCAAACTACCAACCTAATTGCAGGTGCAGAGCAAGCAAACAAGAGACGTTTGATCAGTCCTCCTGGCCCTGTCTGCTTGCCACCTACATAATGGAAGAGTTGGCTCATAGCTGTTAGCTTGCAGTTCCTAATGATTCTGCCCTGGTAATAATATGGGTCTCATATTTTTCAATCATTTTTCAATAATTTACTGAGTACCTACTATATGTCAGGCATTATTTTAGGCACTGGGGATATAGGAGCTCACATAAGTTCACAACAAATTACTGAGTTTACATGATTATGAAAGAAAATGAAAAATACCTGGAAAACAATGGGGGATTTCAAAGCAATTAACATGATACTACGCTGGTGAGTGAATGGCAAAGGCTCTGGAGTGATTTGGGTGGTTTGTGAAGGCTTTTCATAGAAGACATTTGAGCTGGATCTGATGAACATGAAGATGCCAGTTATACAAGTAGCCAGGGAAGCATAATAGAGCAGAGACATCATGTGCTAAGGTCCTGAGGCAAGGAAGGCTTTAGCATAATATCAGAATAGCCAAAGGGGCTGGAGCACAGACAGTCAGAAGGAGTGCCCTATGAGTGGGGTGGGAGAGGGTAATAAAGACAGATGGTGTGAGTTGCGCGCAGTGGCACACGCCTGTGATTCTAGCAGCTGGGGAGGCTGAGACAGGAGGATTGTGAATTCAAAGGCAGCCTCAGCAAGAGCAAAGTATTAAGCAACTCAGTGAGACTCTGTCAGTAAATATATATATCTCACTGGGGATGTGACTCTGATTGAGTACCCCTGAGTTCAATTACACACACACACACACACACACACAGACAGACAAAGACAGATGGTGTTAACTGATAAGTCATTATAAATATGATCGGGACTTCAGAGTTTATTCTAAGAACAGGGGATGCTACTGGAGGGTATTGAGCAAGACACAGAAAGGCGGGAGAATTTTCTCTTTTGGGAGAATCACTGTGGCTTCTATGTGGCCATTCGACTGTAGGGAGATGAGAAAGTTCATAGCTCAGAAAGTTAATACAAATATGCATTTGGTTCCGGGCTCTGAGCAACTAAATCTGCAAGTTCTCTTTTGTGGCTGGTTGTCAAAAGGGAAAGAGAGGGCAGAAGCGAGCTCCCTGCTAATCTACAGGTGTAAAGGCAAAGCTCTTACCGTAAGACGCAATAAAAAGACAGTGTGTAATTCATGCTGCTCATTCAGTTTTGTCTTCACAAAAACCTTATCACAAAAGCTATCAAGCTTCTTATTTACACATAGGAAAATTGAGGTTTGAAGAGTTTAATTGACAAATGTAACCCAGCTCCTCAGCTATGTAGATTTTTAACAGCCTTATTGACCTATAATTGATTTTTAAAAAACTGCACAGTGTCCGATGCATGTGGAGGGGGTGTGCTGGACATTAGGCCCAGAGCCTCCCATGAGCTGAGCAAGTGCCCTACTACTGAGCTACCTCCCCAGCTCTCTCTGTTCTTCATTTTGAGACAGGGTCTTGCTAAGTAGCCGAGGCTGGCCATGAACATGTAATTCTCCTGCCTCCATCTGCTGAGGATATTGCTGGGATTTCAGGCACATGCCACTGTGCCTGGCTGGAACTGCCCGTGTTTAACATGTACCATGTGGCACATGGACACACACAGACTTATGATATCATCATTATAGTTAAGGTAATAGACGCAACCAATTCCTTCCTTGTGTCCTTTTGGTATTATAGTTTGGTGAGGGTCGGGGGTTGTGTGTTTTGTTGTCTGTCTCCTTAATGAATTTTGAAGGGCACAGTATTACTGTATTGCCAACTATAGGCAGCGTGTCATACAGCAGCTCTCTAGAACTTACTCATCCTGCATAACTGAAGCTCAATGCCATTGAGTGTGTTCTCATTCCTCTCAACTGGATTATTTCACTTCACAAGATGTCCCCAAGGTTTGTGTTAGGTGGCTTTCCATCACTATGACCAAATAACTTAGAGAGTCAATTGATAGACAGAAAAGGTTTGTTTTGGGTCATAGTTTTGGAGGTTCCTATCCATGTTTTGTTGATCTTGTTGTTTGGGCTTATGGTGAAGCAGTGCATCATGGTATGTGTGTGTGTGTGTGTATGTGTGTGTGTGCATGCGTGAGTGCGCACGCACAAAACCAGTCATATCACAGTCAGGAAATAAAGAGAAAGAGGAAAGGACTGGGGTCCAAAGATTCACTTCAAGAATATAACCCCAATGACCTAAGGACCCACTTTATGAACATCCACAGCACCTCCCAATAGCACAGCCCTGGGGACCAAACCTTTAAAAACATGGTCTTTAGGGGCCATTTAGCAACAAAACCATAGCAAGTTTCATCCATGTTGTAACATGTGACAGAATCTCCTCTTCAACCCTACATCATATTCCATTGTATGTAGACACACTCCATTTTCAGCAATGAACACAGTTTCCAGACAGAAAATCCAAAAAGAAATATCTGAGGTAAATCAGTAAATGCGATGCCTCACTTTAACAGAATCAAGAACAGAATAACACTGGACCTGGGCCTCTCCTTTAAGTTAATAATCCCACACCCAGGTGTAGACATGGCTTCCCAGCCATTTTACAACTGTTATAGTTAAAGCTCTGTCCTGGGGTTTCATACACTGACTTCCAGACCACTCACGTATAATCGTATCAAGCCTTTATTGAAGCACACCGGTGTCAGCTGACCAGAACATAAAGCTGTTCCCCTGATCAGCCCTGAACAATTGCAAGGGCACTCCTTATAAGCCTGAAAACCACAAAAGGGATGTTCGGGGGGTCTAGCCAATGCAAGCAAGCCAGGTTACAGAAGCGGGACAGTGCAGTCAAGTGGAGGGAAGCCTAACCAATCACAGTTAGCCCAGTCACACCAGTTACAGAAACAGAGCCCCGTTACCCTAGTTAGAGAAACAATGCCCCATTAGGTAGTTCCGTGTTCTTAAAGGTTTCTATAGCAAAAGGAAAAAAAAAAAAACATCTTGCCCCAGTCATGACCCTTCTACTTGGCATGGTTATTTTACAGGATGAAGTCATAAAACAAAATGGAGTCACATTTGCTCCTACTCTCACACAGCATGCTCTATATGATCATTTCAAGATACACAGAAAAATCATTTGATAAAATTCAACATTCCTTTATGATTAAAAAAAATACTCTCCAAAAAATTCAGTAAAGAAGGAACATCTCTCAATGCAACAAAGATCATATATGTCAAACCCATAGCTAAAATCATACTGAACAGAGAAAAGGTGACCACTTTTCTTCTAACAGCTGGAACAAGAGGAGGATTCCCACTTTCACCACTTTTATTCAGCATGGTACAGGAAACACTAGCCAGAGCAATTAGATGAGAGAGAGGGGGGGGGGAGACATCCAAACAGGTAAAGAGGAAGTCAAATTGTCTCTGAGGGCAGATGGCCTAACTTATATAGAGTGAACCCTAGAGACCCCACCCAACAACTGTTAGAACTAGTGAATGGATTAAATGAAGTTTACAAAACAAACACATAGAAGTCTTTCCATATGCCAAAAGTAATCAATCTAGAAAAGAAGTCAGGAGTTCAGATGGGGTTAGAGCAGGAATAGGCAAGGGAGCAGTCTTTCCGCTCCATCTCAGCCTCTTGCCCTCACTGGGCTCCCATTGAGCCATTCATACTTCCTCTTAAAACCAGCCAGCCACACAAGAGGCCTGTACAGAGATCACCAGTGCTCCCAGCAGTTCCAGTCCTCCGTTTCTTCCTGGGCACTCAGGAGATTGCACTTCTTAGCCCCAAGGCCTTTTTGGACAGTGCTAGTGACCAGTTATGGCCATCCCTGTGAATGGAAGTGGCATGTGTCATCTACATGATACAGGACTAAAAAACCGCTGCAGTCTGTCTTCCCAGAATATGAGCAGCCTCAAGCCACCCAGGGCCATCACTGTGTTGCCAGAAGATGCTGCTTCCATTGGCTTGGATCCCTGAGAGACTCTGTGGAGCAGAACCCCTCTCAGTTCACCCTGGGCCTTCGCTCAAGTGAGAAATAAACCCGGCTCCATTAAAGCCAGTGAGGCTGCATGATGAAACCATGACTCCAGTTCCCTAATACACCAGCTGGGTGAGACACATCAGGGGATGGAGTAGATAACGTGATAAGATGTGTATGAATCAGCTTGACTTTCGCTTCTGAAATAATTCATGCTAATTTCCCTTTCTTCTTTTTTCTTATTCCATCCTGGGCTTTTTGATTCACACTTACCCTCCCATCTCTCCCTACTTTTTTTTTTTTTATTCATTGACTTCTAACTCTCATGTACTGAAGGCTTCCGTGAGTGACACTTTTTAGATCCAGACACTTGCATGTGCACCCACGACAATGACGAGGATCCTGCGGTCCTCTCCCGCTTTCCTGAAATGCGTATAAAGCATCTCCATGGGTAGGACCATTGCTGTTGTCTAAAGATTGTGAATAAAGTTTCAAACCTTGGAACAACAAGTGCTCACTTTCAAAAAGTTTGCATAGGTTGTATACAAATATTGTGCTCTTTTTTTATACAAGGGGCTTTGGGGATTTGTCAGGAGACCTGGAACCAATCCCCTGTGGATGCCAAGGACATTTGACATTTCTACATCTGAGGTCCTCCCACATGTCACAGCAGAACTGGTGGGAAGCTTTGGGGACAGTAACTGTATATCTCCCCCATCAAGAAGAGCCTCTCTGGAGCTTACTAAGGGTTAGATGTGGACCAACTATCTTCACACACCAAGAGGCCAGAGGGACACTGGGGAGGAACTGGGGCTCCTGGTCACCTTGTCGGGAGAACAGCATGACTTTTCCTCTCTCAGCATGCTACAGCTCACCCTAAGTCCGCAAGGTACTGTTGGCAGAGGCTGAGTCTACAAACAGGAAAGACTAAGACCCCAATCAGGTTGGACATCTGCTCATGTTCTCTGAAGTCTGTGGATGTAGGTGTAGGAAGGTTTGCAGGGATGGAGAGGAAACAATGGCAAGGGGTGGCAGCAGAGCAGGTAGCAGGGGGACACCCGAGCCGGCACCACCTGTCCGTCATGACGATGATGTGAGGACAGCCTCCAAGGGTCATGGCAGCTGGACTCAAGCTGTCTTGCTGTTTTCCTGCCCAGGATGGTGATTTACCCTGAGGGATCCCTGAGCAGCAAGAGCTTGGGTATCCCAAAGGGAGAAGCAGCTAAGGGAAGCTCAAAGAATTCAGCCAAAGTTACCTTCACCTTCTTTTCCTTCATTCCTGGCCCCTCCCCTCCTCTATCTGCCAGAAAAGGACCACCAGGGGCCACCAAGGCAGATTGCTACTACCAAGGTGGATCGCTGCTACCAGCATTCACCACCTTAAAAAAAAATGGACTTCCTCCTCTCACCCCCCACATGCAAACCCCAACACACCAGAGAAGAAGGGAAGGAGGAGGAAAAATGGGGGAGTCTGTGTATGCTTCACACGGACGCCTCAGGCTGCCGAGGTGCGAGCAGTCCTGGGGTTGGCGGGGAGAGAAAGTGGGTACAGGCTGGAATGAGATCGAAGCCCTCACTCCACTCTTAAATATCAGAGAGTCACCAGAAGAACTAGGAGGTCTGACGGAGGTAAGAAGAAGGGACAGAAAGGGGAAATTAGGCAGAACGTTTGGGAAGAAGTGATTTGATGGGAAAACAAATTTACGTTCAGCCCAGGCCCAGTTCAGACTTCATGAGGGTAATCTTAAAGACAAGGACAGTTAGTATTGATGGCGGGCTAACTGGGTGGCTGGGGCTGCACCAAGAACTAAGATTGTCATCTAGCTTCGGAGGGGACATCATGGTGAGAGCATGGCAGAGAACTTTATTGGACTTGCCAAGGTCACACTGCTGTGACTCGACATTCAAATGAAGTGCCCTTGCCACCAAGGCCCCACGCGAGGGTTTAGATATACAGTTGCTGTCCCCAAAGCTTCCCATCAGGTCTGCTGTGACTTGTGGGAGGGCCTCAGATGCAGAAATAGCAGTCCTTGGCATCCACAGGGGATTGGTTCCAGGTCTCCTGAAAGATCCCAAAAGCCATGATACCTAAGCCCCTGGTATAAAAGGGCAGAATATTTGTATACAACCTATGCAAATCTTTCCATGCATGTTACTTTTATGATTTTATGTATTTTATTCATTTTTTTATCATTTATTTTTTAGAGCCTTATACATCGTAGTTGGGTTCATTTTGACAAAATCATACTTGCAAGGAATTTGGTTTTAATCACCAACCCCCTGTTCCTCCCCTGCCCCCATCCTCTTCCATGCACTTTAAACCATCTCTAAATGACTTTAAAATAGCTAATGCAACGTAACTGCTATGTAAGCAGATGTTATACTGTATTTTTTAGAAAGTGACAAGGAAAAAATGTGCACATGCTCAGTACGGATGAGTATTTTTCAAATGTTTTCAAGTCGAAAAGAAATCAAGTCAATGTAAATATAAAATATTGATTACAAGAGATTGGGAAAGGATTGAGAGAGAATGGCTACAAGGAGGCTGAATTTTGAATCTGATCAGGGTATACTATATGCATGTATTAAAACATCACCCTGAGCCCCATTTATATGTCCGATTAATAGATGATAACAAAAAATTTTAATTTTTTTCAGCTGATCCTTGGACGTGGACCCCATGGACAGAGATGACCAATTGTGTATGGCATAATCTGGAATCTGCAGCAGATGAGACATCTGGCTTGAATGGTGGCATCTCTTTATCTCTTAATGTTACAACATTATTTTTCCTCTGGGACCCCTGGTATGAAAAGAGTAGGGGAAGCCTTTCCACAGGGGTTAAGCAAGGCATGAACTAATTATTTTTAAGCATCTCTCTGGAGCAGGTTTTGCACACTCCAGGAGCAATATTGGGAGAGACACAGGACTCCTCCTAATAACTTTTATCCTCCTAATAACTCTGGGAGGGAGAAACAGCATCTTCATCTGCAATAAGGATGTAAGGCTCAAAGAAGTAAAGCCACTTGCCCATGACCATGAGCAGAAAGAGTTTGAGCTGAGATTCGAACCCAGGTCTTCTTACTCTACCTTCTTTATGCCATGAGAGTGCCCGCATCATATCTAAGGCCCTGGTGCTGCCTTGTGCATAGGCTTGATCTGCAAAAGGTGAGAGTAAAAGTTTGGCAATAGTCAGACAGGCCTGGGGACCAGGAGACCAGGGTGAGCCAGGATGCAGCACACTGTAAGCACCTAAACAATTACAGCAAGAAGAGATATTGATGCTTGTAAATCCCAGCAACTCTCCACAAGGGCTGGCAGTGCAGACAAGGTGAAAGAATTTGAAGGTAAGATTACTCATTAGGGAGACCCCTTTATCTTGTGTGGAGGACTTCTGTGGTTTACATGGAGCATAATCCAGGTGTGGAGGACTGAGGAGAGTCCCTAAGGAGGGAACTAGTGACAGTAGTTCCTAAAAGACTGTTGTAGCAGTTTCTGATGAGCCCAACCTGACATCCTACAGGAGGGAAAGACAAGGGAATGCAAATTAAGCCAGCTTGTGGGGGACCCCCAGAGGTTAGGTTCTAGAGATCTGTCTCCTTCATGTTCTGACTCTCATGAGGATAAGAAGCAGGCAGTTACATATGAGAGGAAAGTCAGAAACTCCCGCTCCCCTTTTCAGAGTTACAGATTAAAGGACTAGAGAAGAGTCGTGGTTAGAGGAAGACTGAGCTGAGGTCCAAGGGGCCAATTGTCAGACTCTGACTGACATGAGTGACAGCTAATGAGAAGCCTTTTACTTTGCTTTTGTGAGTTTAGACCAAGGAGAAGAAGTTGAGAGAACCAGACTAAATTATTGCAAAAGTGCACACCTGCGCGCATGCGCGCACGCGCACACACACACTCACACACACACACACACACATTTTTTACACATTTATGTTCTTTCCACTCCAGATCTTTTGACAGTCAAACAAGGTTGATCACAGTGAGGCTTGCATTGGAGGACTAATTTGCAGCTTGGGAATAATACGGATCTCTACGCATCTTATCTCTTTTTGCTATCTTCTATTACATATGCGCACTCCTTTTTGGCATTTACTCTCACCTTTTGCAGATCAGTCCTATTCTTTCCTTGTTCATTCATCCATTCATGGATGCATCCGGTCATTCTTTAGATACCAGTTGGGCTCTCTTTCTGTTCCAGGATTGAGGCTAGGAACTATTTCTTCTTCATGGCTGGGATACCGTGTTTGACTTTATGAATGCTCGACTTTCTGCCATGCAAACATAACTCTAACTGGTCGATGGGGTGTTGTTTGTCATGCAAATGTGATTTCGCTTTGAATAGGATTTTAAATGGACGACGGAGCTCATTTTGAATCGTGAAGGCATGACGGCAGCCCATCCACACACTCGCACTCCACGTTTTCTTCATCCTCGAACACAGGCATTCTGCCAAGCACGGATGGGGATGCCCATCCTGCTTGGAAATTAATTAAAAATGCTTGTAATTAAATAAATGGGATTTATAGCAAGACTTTTTTTTTAGTGCCAGTATTAACTTTCATGGCTTGGCTCTTTTTTTCTTTTCATGTCATTTATTTCAGCATCATTTTATGCTTGGAGGCTGAAAAGCTAGACTATCCACAGCCAACATTTAGGAAGCACTCATTTCCCAGTAGGCATTATTCTTTTTTATTTATTTATTTATTTTTTATTGGTTGTTCAAAACACTACAAAGCTCTTGACATATCATATTTCATACATTAGATTCAAGTGGGTTATGAACTCCCATTTTCACCCCAAATACAGATTGCAGAATCACATCGGTTACACATCCACATTTTTACATAATGCCATATTAGTAACTGTTGTATTCTGCTACCTTTCCTATCCTCTACTATCCCCCCTCCCAGGCATTATTCTTAATGCTTTGCATGTACTACTTCATTCAATCTTCACAAGAACCTTAGCAGGTCTCCACTTGTATTGTCTCTGTTGAATAAAAGACTGAATCACAGAGTTTAAATTGCTCCAGGTTGTGCAACTAAATAATACTTTTACGGAGGTGGGATTCCAGCCCACACTGTCTGGCCCTGAAGCCCATCTCTTGACGATGATGACAAAATGTCTCACCGAGTAAAACTAAATGCTGCTAATGGAAAGGCTGAAGGGTAAAGTGGTCCCAGACAGGCAGAATCTGAAAGATTTCTCCTTTAATGTGAAAGAGAAAAGTGAAATTTGAGTAACTTAATAGATAAGGCTGACGCTTAAAGGGAAGTTATTTTTTCATGTCAAAATAAAATGCTACCCCACCCCCCCACATAGGCACGCTTACTGCCACCACATATACTCAGTCAACTTCTGTATAATTTCATGATATAGATCTTTTTAAAATGATGAGATTGAAACACCAAATAGCTAAAATTAATGAACTCAAATCACTAACGTGTAAGTTTCATGGGCCAAGTGATGTCTTACTGGAATTCAATTGCTCTCCCTAGTGTGATGACAATCCCAGGAAGGTCCTTTTGAGCCCACACATCTCCACTGCCTGGGGTGACATGATCAATCCACCCTCCCACTGGTTCTCCATGTACGGCTGCCAGGAACCCTGTGTTCACAGACAGTGCCAAGGTCCCAGGCACCACGTGGTCCTTCTTCCTGGGAATGCCTCCATTTGATATGGAAGCACACTGTGGAGTAGATTTACTACTGGTGCAACACCGATCCTCCCCTGCTCTCAAGAAAGCGGGGAAGTGCCACAAAATGAGTCTGGCTCTAGTTCTTGTTTTATCACGCATGGTGCACAGTTTTAATAAGATTAGCTCTCTGGTTTCTCAATCTATAGCAGATGGGAAGCAGCAAATTAGAAGAAGGGGGAGACACTGCCATAGGCAAGAAGAGTGAAAGTAGGGAGAAATGCCAGCGACAGAGAGAATGAGAGCGACAGAGAACAATATCAATCATGGGGCCATTTAACGTCAGCCCAAATCGCCCCAAATACAACTGGTCCCATTATAGAAAAATACAATAGCGGATACATCCAGCGATGACTCTGAATCATAGAGGAAAGCTTAAATCATTCCTGTCATGCTTTATCAGATGTCAGAAAATATAAAATCCATGTGTGAAAGACGTGCACTACAAATGATTCAAAGAAGAAAGAGTTTTGACGTTTAAAGGGCAAGAATCCTGAACTGGCCCATAGGGAACAGAACAATCTTTGAGACATCCCCATTGTGAAGAATTGTTAAAATTACAGTGTCTCATCTGCGTATGCCCTTTCTTATGTTAGAATGCAAAAGAACTTGAGGATAAGGGTTGGTGATGTATTTCTGGCCTCTACCATACCTCAAATAGACTATTGTTCATAGTGGGAAGCATATGTCATCATTGTCAAAAACATTATGTACAGATCCAGGATCTGTATGAATCAAAATCTCATAACAAGACTCCAGAGAGGTCCTGAGGTTAGGTCCATGTGGTGGCTTTGTGATGCAGCCACCTGGTTGGACTCAGCTACCTTTCCCAGAATCTCATTGGGGTGTGCCTCTGGACCACAAGACAGATTGTCACTCCAGACTTGGAGAACAGAAGTTGTGTGTGGCCTTTATATTTGTGACACCTCGTCACTGATCGACTGGCTGTCTTTGTTGTCTGGGGGCAGCAGTCTGTCCTGAAACTGCTTCACCTTGTCTTTAGATCTTCCTCCAGTTTTGCCATCCCATAGGCTCTGAGTGTGCTTAGCTCTGTGAGGGACAGAACCAGCTTCTCCAACCTTCATGGAATTTGGAGGCCATGGGAACCAACATGGTTGGTCCAGACTGGCTCTCTCCTTCATGTGCCTGGGTCCCAAGGTGTCCTTGTTCTTCTCTAAAATCTGTCTTTCTTTCCTAATGCCAGACTTTTCAAGTACCAGCACTCACCCCAAAGTTAAGAACAGCTGGTTTGCCCAAATAGCAGGACTAGACTCTGGGCACCAGTTAATGAACTGTCACTCTCAGCACTGTGAATCCCATCTATGACTAAACAGCCGCCAGTCAATTCTAGCTAGAGCCGTAAGCATAGCTTTCTCCTCCTTTGAAACACTTTTAGAAGCATCCTTGCAGACACAACTGTCTAGTAGAATGTGAAGGCAAAGATAAACATGCATACATTAGTGTCGGAAAGGGCTCTAGGGCAGTGATTTTATTTTCCATTCAATGTGTTTCAGTTAGGGAAATACATGACTCGTCATTTCTACTTAAAGTAACAATGGGGAAGATTAATCCAGACATGCCATATCTTCTGAATAGAAGCATGCAATTTGCATACACCAATATTGCTAAACTATAAAAAAAAAAAACATCTTGACATTTACTTTTATTTAAGATTTTTAAATGGAGACGTTGGAGACGTGCCTCGCTCATCCCATTTTGGGAATTTCTAATGTCAAGGTAAGTGCTCTGAACTGGAAGTAGGACGATCTGAGTCTAATCCTGGTTTCGGAGCTTTGCAGCCCCGTGGGAAGCACTATGCCTCTCTCAGTCTTGGTTGGTGGATCCCTAAATGGAAAGGCCTCTGCATTACCTTCATAGACCTTTCTGACTCCTTCAAACCTCTTCCGATTCGACTCATCATTGGCTTTTGCCCTCCAATTATAGCACAGTCAAGAAATTAACTTAAAATTGTACAACATGTGTCTCTTACAGGGAGAGTATATAGAAATCAAATAAAAACAATGTAGTCATAAATCCAATCCCAAAGGGATGAGAATTACTGACTTTTCACATGGGTCTGAATCTTCTAAGGACTGTGTCTTTACCAGCTTTGCAGGATCCCCTTCTGGAAAACTGAGTAAGTTCCCATCTGATTCTTGAATTTCCAGAGAGGCCCAGGAAGGGCAGGAAATAAAAGAAATACCTGTATTTTGAATATGGAATTTCAAGATTTCTGAGATGTTCCCATATCTGGAAATGCACAGATTATTTTTTCCTATAAATCTAATAGGTGCCAGAATTGTGGTGCCCTATAAGTAACCCAGAGAAACAGGAGGAGCTTGTGATCATGTGGAATTTGTAATAATGAAGGAGTATTTTAGAGTTAAAAGGAGCCTTAGAAATGGTCTAATTCTCAAACTTTGGCCAGTCCCAGAATCACTTGCACTTCCTGCTAAACCACAGATTTCCAGGCCCTACTCTGAGTTTCTGATTGAGCTTCTTTCTTTTTCTGATATCCCTTCCTCCATTCCTCCCTTCCTCACTTTCTTCCCTCCTTTCTTTTTTACTTTCAACATTTCCTCCTTTGCTTAATTGGTTTTGTTCATTTTTATTGGTGCATTAGAATTACACATAATTGCGGAGTTCGCTGTTATATATTCATACATGCACACAATTGACATTGACTTTTACATTTATAATCATCTTTTCAATTTTTTTTCTAACTTGTTTTTCATTTACCCATGTGATGTTGATTCTGTGGTACCAGACAACACACTTTAAGAAAGAACTACTAGTCTTGGAAGCTCCCCACCACTGCCCCGGGCCTCTAACGGAGATTGTGAATATTCAAATACTTCCACTCATCCTCATCCTGTCTGCCCTAAATTCATAGAAGTTTTATAAGAAACCAACAATTGGAATAGCAAAAATAAAGAGTAATTTTGTTGACACACTTCCCACACAGACTTTATTTTTCATGGCTTGGGTCTTTTAACTTCTTAAGATGAGCCAAAATTGATATGTCAGTGATGAATCCGCTGAAAGAGAAATTAGGAAAACTATGCCATTCACAATGCCCTCAAAAAAATTTTTGGGGGACTCAATCTAACAAAAGAGGTGAAATACCTCTACAATGAAAACTACAGGACACTAAAAATAAAAATTGAAGAATACTTTAGATGATGGAAAGGTTTCCCTTGTTCTTGGATAGGCAGAAATAACATTGTCAAAATGGCCATACTACCAAAAGCACTCTATATGTAGTTAATGCAATTTCTACTAAGTTTCCAATGACATTCTTCATAGAAATAGAAAAAGCAGTCATGAAATTCATTTGTAAAAATAAGAGGTCCAGAATAGCCAAAGTAATCCTCAGCAAGAAAACTAAAGCAGAAGGCACCACAATACCAGACTTTAAATTATACTACAGAGCTATAGTAACAAAAATGTCTGGGTATTAGTACTAAAATAGACAAGAAGATCAGTGGTACAGAACAGAAGACACAGAGACAAACCCATATAAATAGTTATCTCATACTATACAAAGGTGCCATAAATATAACATTGGGGAAAAATAGACTTTTTCAACAAATTGTTCTGGGAAAACTGGAAATCTGTATGCAAGAAATGAAATTAGATCCCTATTTTTCAACCTGCACAAAACTCAGCTCAAACTGGATCAAGGACCTAGGCATTAGGCCAGAGACCTGGGCCTCCTAGAAAAAACATAGGCTCAACCTTTCGTTGGGTTGGCTTAGGAAATGAATTCCTCAATGAACTCCTAAGGCACAAGAAGTAATATAAAGATTCAATAAATGGGATTGTTTCAAACTAAAAAGCTTTGTCACCGTAAAAGAAACAAACAAGAACATGAACAGAGAGCCTACAGACTGGGAGAAAATCTTTACCACATGCACTTAAGATAGAGCATTAATTTCCAGGATGCATAAAGAACTCAAAAAACTTAACACCAAAAAAAATCCAAATAACCCAATCAATAAATGGGCAAAGGAACCCGAACAGACACTTCACAGGAGAAGAAATATTACTGGTTAACAAATATATGAAAAAAATGTTCAACATCACTAGCAATTAGAGAAATGCAAATTAAAACTACACCCAGATTTGACCTCACCCCAGACAGAATGGCAATTATCAAGAACACAAGGAATAAAAAATTGTTGGTGAGGATGTGGGGGAAAAGGCACACTCATACATTGCTGGTGGGACTGCAAATTGGTGCAACCATTATGGAAAGTGGTATGCAGATTCCTCAAAAAACTTGGAATAGAACTACCATTTGACCTAGTTATCCCACTCCTTGGCATATATCCAAAGGATTTAAAATTAGCATACTCTAGTGATGTAGCCACATCAATGTTTATAGCAGCTCAATTCACAATTAGCTAAGCTATGTAATCAACCCAGGTGCCCTCCAATAGATGACTGAGTAAAGAAAATGTGATATATATATATATATATATATATATATATATATATATATATATATAAATACATATATACACAATCAATTTACTCAGCCATAAAAAAAGGATGAATTTATGGCATTTGTCAGGAAATGGTGGAACTGGAGGCTATCATGCTAAGTGAAATAAGCCAATCCCAAAAAACTTAAGGCCAAATGTCGTCTCTGATATGCAGATGCTGACTCACAATAGGCGAGATTGGGAAAGGAATGGATGTTCACTGGATGGGGGAATGCAGAAAAGAAAGGGGGAATTGGAATGAGAAAGACAGTAGAATGAACAGGACATAACTTTCTTATGTTCATACATAAATACATGATCAGTGTAATGCCATATGATGTACAACTACAAGAATAGGAAGTTATACTCCATGTATATATAATATGTCAAAATACATTCTACTGTCATGTATAACTAAAAAGAACAAATAAAAAAGAAGAAGAAGAAGAAGAAGAAAAAGATGACCCCAAATTGTTAAGTTTCCACCAGGTACAGTGGCCCATACCCATAATCCCAGAGGCTCAGGAGGCTGGGGCAGGAAAATCAGTCAGCCTCAGCCACTTAGTGAGGTCAAAATGGCCATACTAAGCAACTTAGGGAGACCCTGTCTCAAAATAAAAATATAAAAATGTAAAAAGGTCTGGGGGATGTGGCTCAGTAGTTGAATACCACTGAGTTTAATCCCTGCTAGCAAAATAATAATAAAATAATAATAATAATAATATTCCTTGTTCATTTTAAAGATCAGCTTCAGGGCAGGCTGAACCATCATCCTTTTGGTCTTAGAATCTCTTGAATCTGATATAGAGCAAGTATTTTCTACTATGCTTAACCAGTGAGATGGAGCTCACAATGCGTTCTATAGTCGGTTAGCTTCCACCAGTTCCAAACCCACCTCACCATCAGTCCTAATTCTCCCTTTTGTAGCATCACAGATAAGGTCTTCCCACTCTGTCACTTAGTTGGTTCAATATCCCAAGGCAGCATCGTATCCTCTCACAGATCAGTCAATTTCTCCCTTCTCTGGGTTTATCATCCAAAGTAATATTCACCCCCTTTCCTGAGCTTATAGAAATTTGCGGGGGGGCGGGGATGTCAATTCAGACTAAGGCTAATTTTTTCATCAATCCAAAGGTATTAAGTGAGTACTTCCGACGTGCCAAGTACCATGCATGGTTTGGATAGAGATGAGTGAAAGATAAACTCTCAACCTCCAGGGATTCACATTCTCATGGGCAAACTAAATGCATTTAACATTGCCCTTCTATTTCTCTTGCTGAATATATTCTATTTTTCTATTGATTTTGCCATCTGTTCTTTCCAATACTTTAACATAGTATTCAGGATATCTTATATGAGCTTCCTTGTTTATTTACTGTGGTGTATTGAGATTCACTCAGGAAGTTAAGTAAAAAATACATAGTAATATTCATGAGGGAACTCTTCAAAAGTTTAGAGTAGGGTAGGTAAAATGAACTACAAAACTGTCATGGTTTAAAAATGTGTCTCCCAAATACTTTGATACTTTCCCCATGAAAGAGCTGAGGCTTACGTAGGTCCCTTCTACTTGAGTCTTCCCAGTTACAAGGGAGCTTTAAAGAAGAACAGTGTGTTCCAAAGCGATGTCATGAAAATCAACGCACCTTACACCTTGCTCATTGGAACATTCATGTTTGGAATGGTGAGTCCCATAGAAGAAATCATTATCTTGCTGGGTGTGGTGGCACATTCCTAAAATCCCAGTGACTCGGGAGGCTGAGAAAGGAGGATCACAAGTTAGAGGCCAGCCTGACAACTTAGCAAGACCCTGCCTCTAAATGAGAAATAGAAAAGGACTGGGAGTGTGGCTCAGTGGCAGAGGTCCCTGGGTTCAATTGCCAAGACCAAAAAAAACAAGCAAACAATTAAGTTTTGAGGAGGTTTGGGCCAGTCAAGGTCCTTGTTCATAGACAGCATCAACTGCCATATTTGAATCTGTTTCCATTCATCTTTCTTCTTGTAAATTAGGATCAAAAGATTTGTCATGTTTCAAAATCCCTGTCCTCATCTGCCCTTCCATAATTGACCTTTCCCTCCCTCTCCCCTTCCTTCTCTCACTCTCTCTTTTTCTCTCACAATCTCTTCCTCTCCAACCTACCCTCACCTAGTTCTCCCTGGGCACTGAAAGATCTTATTGCTTCTTCCAACCTTTGCCCAACAAGCTAGTGAATTCACCATAGGAACAAAACAGAGCAAATCACCTAATTACAACACCTGCGAGAGTCTCTCCGGGGGCCAAAAGATTATCCAAGCCTTAGAAGATGACCTGCTTTCTTCAAATGGTATTTGTAAAACAATTTTATAGTCCTATGGGGAGATATGACTCTGTCCTATTTATCAAACAAATGACCACAATGTGATTTACAGACTATGATTCTTACTTAACATCAACTATTCTGTCTAGGAAAGCTGAAATAAATCACTCCTTACGTGTGGGGGTGGGTGGAGGGGACAATCTGAGTGACGACTTCCTAGTTCAAGTTAAGGTGCTTTCAACTATACACTCAGATTAAAACATATATAAGGAGCGAATATCATCCAAGCTGCCAATTTTTCCCCTTGCTTCCCAGGAATGTAATGTGAATTAATCCAATCTTTCTGTGTATCAGAAGATGAGAAGTCTTATTTTAAAGCAAGATCATGTCTAAAAACCCACGAGCAACTAGTCAAAATATGAATATGCTATGGCTACCCCTGGCTCGTCAGTGAACACGTGTCAAGGGCCATGAAGTCATAGGGGATAATTCAATGGTAGAGAAGAGGTGGTAGAAATATTCACTTCATATTCACTTCACTATTCATCGACATGGCTGGAGTTATGGTCAGAATAGGGGAGCGGGAATATACAAAGTTCTGGAAGACTCAGGTCTTCAGATAATTGTGATTCTGGGAGAAAAAAGAAAGAACTCTCTCCCTACACATACACACACACACACACACACACACACACACACACAATGTCACTGGCTGAAAACTAAGCAGCCTCAGTGTCAAAGAAAAAGGAAAATCACTACAATATTGACAATCATGATAACAAAAAAAAATGAAACCTAAGAAGGACTTCAGAGCCAAATGTCAAAAAAAAAAAATCTGCAACAGATTAAAAACTAACAAAATTTATTAGCCCTGGGAATATAGAACTCTTGATCATGGTGGCATTTAAATCTACAAGATTTGTGCCTATTCATGTATATTGTTTTGGGAATGGTCATGTTTCCCCAGACATGTATACATACACAGACATATATAATCCAAAATTGAAAACTTGTACAGTATAATTTGTGAAGTTTTTCATATACTAACTATACGTCAATAAGGTCACAAAAAAAAAAGAAAGACAAAATACACAGATTTAGACAATCAAAGTAAATGCTTTTGTTTATTGGAGTTATTTCTGCACCTAAAGATATAATCACATCTATTTCCCATCAATTGATAGGTTCTAAGGAAAACTTGTGTATAATTATCACCTGGCCTTATTTCAACCTTCTCTCCAAAACCATTAGATAGGATTTCCTTAAGAGCAAGACATTCCCCTGTCTCTTTGACATTTGGTTGAAATCTTAAAAATAAAGCATGCCTAGCAGAGAGGGATTGGCATATTCAATTTTGCATTTCTGTCAAAAAAAAAGAAAGACGGGTGCATAGCTATAGAAGTATTGTGATTTATAGCAACATGAACTTGAAAAAAGTGGGTTGGCTTCCTTTTAAAGTTAAAGGTTTCTTCCAATTAGCAGTTTGCACAGCTTGTCTTTGAAGAATTGGGGATGACTGCAAACACCCTGTACCTGTTAGGGCAGAAGACAATGTGTTGGGAATTGTGGTCTGTTGCATGATTTTGCAAGCGAGGAGAATTGCACAGAAATGATACAGAACACAGAAGTCTGCAACTCTAACACTCAGTCAAAACTGACCTTCCGCACCCACCACCAGGTTCTCAAACAAATGTAAAGGAAGTGCCTTAAGGCCAAAGAAGTTGTTTTCTGGTGTTCATGCTTCCTCACTCAATTAGTACCTTTGTAAACATTTACTGAGCTGTCTGTTAGATGTCAAGAACAAAGAAGGGAAAATAGAGATGATTAAAACCCATCCTTGACAAGTTAGAACTCGGATGCTAACTAGGGAGACAAAAGACTAAGCAATTAAAATGCAACTTGCCACATGCTGAAATAGAGATGGATATCAGGTACAACAGGAGAAAGAACTCCAGTTGGAGAAGCTCAAAAGTTCCTGGCGTGGAAGAGGGCAATGGTGCTAGATGTTCAAGGAGGAGGAGAAATTGGACGGTTACCCTCCTATAAGGGTAGATAATACATGCTGATACATTCCAGGCTAGGAAATGGCACTAATTAACACATGTAGGGTGATGTGTGTAAGTTGTGCATTATGTATAGGTTAACACATAACTAATGAAAATTTGATGAAAAGTAGGAAGTTCTGTGCGTCAAGAATGACCATTTGTGGTTGGAGGTTATGGCGTAGGGGAAGTTTCTTTTTCACGTAAAAGGCAGTAATTCCAGAAAGGACAAGGGAAATTTTAAGAGCAACTACACTGACAGACCAGGGGATGGTCAACTGCACCATACAATGAGCTGGGACCATAGCAACCCCACCACCCATCACCGCCACCACACAGAGCAACTTGGCTCATCCAGACATGGTGGACCAGGGATGGGAATGTTGGACTATGACGATGGGTGTCCAGTTCAGTGACTTTGTCACATAAAAAGTTAACTATTCCTGAAATGTCCTTTGTGTTCCATACTGTAGCTCTCTCTCCTGTCCTTAGACTACCCTCAAGCTTACGACCTCAGTGAGATGATGTCAGAAGAATTCACTCATCCAGTTTGGGGAACAAATACTAGACACAGAAAGAACTTTTATTGTTCAAACAATGAAAAAAAAATAGAAGCAAAATAATATGAAACCTGTGAAGAGTTTCTAAACACAGATGGGAGAATATAATACATAGCAATAGACGAGCAATCTTTCTATAAAGGTTTGCTGCAGGAAACAGACATAAATTTCCTACATTTGTCTTGTATTGTCAACAATATTAAAACAAAAGACAAACACAGTGAGATCAAAAGGCAGCTGCTCAGAGGGAGTTTAAAAAGGAACTAGATGAGATAAGCAAAGAATGTTACTATTAAACATGTGAAAAAAGATGTTTCAAATGCATAAAAATGCAAAGAAAAAAATCAACAGTGTATAGAGGAATATAGCAATACAGAGGACATCAACTCTATAGAGGACAGTTTTGAGGAACTCACCCACAATCAAGAGTAAAAGGAAAAATAATTTCTTGAATGAGGTGATGCTACAAACAGATGACAAAAGAGACCCAAATTACATATTCATGGTGTATCTGATGGCAAAGAATAAGAAAATTTTAGCAGAGGCAAATATCAATGATTTAATAAAAGAAAAATATCCTTAAACTGAAGGCCTTGAACCTTCAGTTCAAAAGGCTTCAGTGAATATTAAAGAGAGTTCCCCCTGGATAGAGATATAGCTTGAACTCCAGGGTAAGATAAGATAGATTTAACAATTCACCTCCCTTCCTATTTTTATAAAAATAGATTAACTTTAAAATTACTCTCTGTAACATTAAATGGCAAAGATAATTGATAACAGTTATGGAAGAAAAAAAGGTGAGACCAAGATATTCTGTACGTACTCATTTTTTAGTTGAAAGACTTCCCCATTGCAGGAGAGAGAATCCCTAAGAAGGAAAAGCAAAATATTCTGATGGGCAGTCTCAACCATCCCACAGCCTTCCCATAGAACAGAAGAGAAGCTTCATCAAAGGAATAGGAGAACAAGAGATGGGAAACCAAGCCCACTGCTGCCATATTCCACTCTATTCTGTCCTAGGACCTCATGCTCAAGTTGCTTGATTTCCTTGATATTCATGTCTACAAAATGTTCTCAATGTGATGCTGCCATCTGCAATATAATAACAACACCCACGGACCTTGTCCTCCACAGGAAGACGACTCATCAGCTTTTCTGGTTACTGCATCCACCTACAAGTCCATTGTCTGGAACATGTGCTCACCCATGGGTTCCCCCAAACTTGTGCAACCCAAGGCTAAACAATAGACTTGCCCACTTCTGACAAGTCTAGTGTTGAAGGGATAGGCAGAAAAGAGAACTGACACAACACCAACTCTGAGTTAGAAAAGGGAGGGAGGAGATTGACTCCGGGGGTCACAGGGCTCTCACAACTCTGCTGGAGAGAAACCAAGGTTTCCTGCCTAATGGTGGCATGAGTCTTCCATTGGTCAGGTTTCCTGCTTTATGCTCTCTTAGTCATTATCTTCCACACCTGAGAGGAGTACAAAAGAGATTTGGTAACAACACTTGCTTATATATATATAGGTCATCCCTTATAGCCAGGTGGCACACAAGCCTAGGGATTTTAGGGGGAGTAAACAAACATGAGCCCCCCCCTTAGCAGGCATGGTACAGTTTCCTGAAGACTTAGTTACTGTGGATCAATTTGATTTCTGAAACTCTAGATAGCTAGCACTTTTGGGGGCATGGTGGTATTGGGGATTTAACCCAGGAGCACCTTAACACTGGCCTATATCTCCAATTCTTTCCATTTTTTTATTTTCAGACAGGGTTCTCACTAAGTTGTTGCAGCCTCACTACGTTGCTAAGGCTGGCTTTGAACTAGCAATCCCCCTGCATCGACTTCCCAAGTCACTGGGACTGTCACAGGTATGTGCCACCACACCCAGCTCAGCACTCATCTTAATAAACACCATGGTCTCTGTGCCTAGGCCCCACCCATACTGATCCTGGCTTTTACCAATTGGCCATATTCTTCCTCATCCAGGAACCAAAACTTACAGCATCGTTCTTGACTGCTGCCTCTAACCATTGACAATTGCTGAGGAAGAATTTAAGTCGCGTTGGTCTTAGCTGTTCATAGAGTAGGTTAACTGTGATTGAGAATGTGTAGCCGAAGGCCCTTGGAAGGATCTCAGAGTAACTTCATGAGTTGGAACCTTATTTATCAATGAATTTCTTTGGTAGGCAGCTTTTAAGATGGTGACTAAGAATCATGACACTCATTGCTAAGGCTGACTTTGAACTAGCAATCCCCCTGCATCAGCCTCCCAAGTCACTGGGACTGTTACAGGTATAACAAAGGTTCTTTGAGCCTCAGTTGGATGTCTTGGCTTGTTAGAGTCTGTAAATAAGTCAAGATGGCGCCTGGCATTTTGCAGAGGGAGTGGTTTGTGAAGTAACACCAGCGAGCCATTAAGTGTGGAGATTCCTTATTGGTTGACTGCTGTATCTAGTTTATGTTAATTAAGATAAGCTGTGTGGAATGTATATATACCCCTCCTGTCCTACAATAAATGGCTCCCACTCCTGCTGTATCAATGTACACAAGTTGTTCGTCACCCCCCCGGTTAGTTTGCTGCAGCTGGACTGCGGCATTGGCTGGGTCCTAAGGGTTTGGATTATGAAAAGACTGTGGCTTTCACTTTAGGTCCTTCCTCTCTTACTCTCCCCTCAATCACTAATCCTGGTGAAAGCCAGCTACCGTGTTATAAGGCAACCCAGTGAAGGGTCTGTGTTGGTCAGCTTTTTGTTGCTATGACAAATGCCTGATATAAACAACTTAAAGGATGCTCAACTTGAGACAGCCAGATGACTCTGGACTCATGGTTTCAGAGGTTTCATTCCATTGTCATCTGGCCATTATATTTGAGCCTCTGTTGCTCCTCATGGCAGAAGGCATGGCAGAGCAAGCCAATCCCCTCATAGCAGCTAGGAAACAGAGACAGGAAGGGGTTGGGGACAAGACATAGTATCTGCAGGCATGTCCCCAAGGACCCATTTCCTTTAACTAGGTCCCACCTCTTACACAGATGCTACTACCTCCCAATAATCCATTTAAATTATGAATCCATCAATGGACTAATCTACTCATAAGGTTAGAGCTCTCATGATCCGATTACTTCTCAAAAGCCTCACTTCTGCATTGAAGACAAAGCTTTCAACACATGAGCCTTTGGGAGACATTCCAGGTCCAGACCATAACAGAAGCCCATGTGGGAAGAGATCCAGTTCGCCAATGCCATGGGAGTGCTTGGAAATAAGCATCCCTCTACCCAAGCTCTGTCTTCAGGTGAGCCCACAGCTCCAGCCCACACCTTGACTACAGTCTTTTGAGACACCAAGTCATAGGTGCATAGGTGTTCATCAGAGTTGTGCTGGAGGTAATAGTGTTTACTGTTTAAGCAGATAAGTTGTAGAGTAATTTTTATGCAATACTAGATAATTAGTATAATTTCTCAATCTCCTGTCCTGCTTTTTGAGATAAAAAAATATATATATAAGGACATATGATGCTTTGACTGGCTACTACCTTAGATAGGTGGTACAACAGACAACAGTTACATGGTATTCCTTTCCTGCTTCCAGACAGGTAGCTGGGACTATAGCACTTGATCTTTTATTTATATTTGTTTGTCTCCCAACAACAAAAGAAAACAGGAAAAAGAAAAAGTCAGTCTACGCTAACATTCCAAAGTTGCAATTTCTCAAGTTTCAATTTCAGTAGGCACTTAAATTGAGTCCTAAGTTGGAAGGAATTCCAGCTCTAACAAGACGAAGGTTTCTTAAATAACTAAAAAATAAATGTACCATGTGACCCAGCTATCCGAATTCTGGGTGTGTATCTAAAGAAAATCAAATAAGCATATCAAAGAACACCAGCATTCCATGTTTTATTTCAGTACTATTTACAATAGGCAAAGTATGGAATCAACCAAGGTACCCATCAATGGATGGATGAAGAAGATGTGATATTTGTCTCTAGTGGAATATTATTTAACCATAAAAAGTGGAAATGGATAGACAGTGTGTTTAGTGAAATAAGCTAAGAACAGAAAACCAAATACCATGTGTTCTTTCTCATATGTGGAAATTAAAAAATGATGATCTCAGCCTATAAAGGAGTTAGAATAGATTACTAGAGTAAGGGGGAAGAGGGGAAGAAGATGAGATCATTAGAACCAAACAAAAGATAGAAGGAATTAGTTCTAGTGTTCCAAAGCACAGTGGGATAACTATAACTCATAATGTGTGTATTAATATATGTTTTATGAAGAACCAAAAGAACTCAAATGTATCAAAATAAAGAAATGATAAGGAGATGAAAATGTTAATTATCTGTTTAATCACCACACATTGTATATGTGCACTGAACTATCACACATACGCACTACAGGATATCACACAAAGGTATGACATGTTCATTAAAAGGGAAAAAGTTTAAAAGGAGTTCTAGCTCAACAAGTAGCAGCTCAATCTGTTTCTTTACTGTGATACAATAAATATTGCCAAATTCCCAGTTAAGACCAGGGTGAAATTCAGCATTGTGGAAATGACCTCAAATTACCCTGTTCCCCAGGGTTTTGTAACATTTAGACCAGTCTAAGGAGGGGTGAGGAATTTATTAACCAAGATAAGTGAGAAATATATTCCATGATAGATCTTTAGATACAGATTAACTCACGTTGACTCTATTTTTTTTGTTGTTGTTGTTTAGGGGGTAACCAGGGATTGAACTCAGGGGCACTCGGCCACTGAGCCACATTCCCACACCATTTTGTATTTTATTTAGAGACAAGGTCTCACTGAGTTGCTTAGTGCCTTGCTCTTGCTGAGGCTGGCTTTGAACTCATGATCCCCTGCCTCAGCTTCCCCAGCCCCTGGGATTACAGGTGTGGGCCACTACATCAGGCTTCACTTGACTCTTCTATTCATCTTACCTTGACTCTTCCTGGCTTTAGCAGAGAGGATCTCACCATCGAGCAGCCACGATGCCTTCCGGCTGATCTGACTTGCTCGCTTCTCAATATAACAACCTTGGGGAAAAGAGAATTTCTTCCGTAATATCATAGCAATCTTTGTGGGTAGGGAGGGGGTTCTCATAAAAGGATAACAGGCTAAATTTCCCTAAAGGCATCTGACAAAATGAAGTGAAAACTCTGTTGGGAAAAACAGACCCTATAACACTTCATTTTGCTCTTGCTACTCAAATTGTGGTCCACGGACCAGCACATCAGTATCCCCCGAGACCCTGCTGGAAATGGCAATGAAGCATCAAAGCCTCCACCCAGAACTTCTCCGTCAGTCTGCATTTAACAAGTTCCCCAGGAGACTCACAGGCACACCACCCCAGAAGTACAGCATTAATACCACCCAAGCAGCCACCTGAGTGGGATTGCAATGGAAAAACATTCATATGCCAGAATGTAGAAAGTGTAATACCACCTATCATCCCTGAAAGAAGAAATTCAAAGATGTTCGGACATATAGGAGATTAAGGAATCCAAGAATGGGGGATGCTGAGCTTTGAAAGGACAAACTCTGAGCTTTCAAACCATTTAAAAATAGAATTGTGTGTTAAAAGGATGCTTGTCAAGTTGCAGATTTTGCTCTCCAGGCCTCCGATTCCTTATCTCTAAGAAGAAGGAGATGGTCCGCGAGAGATCCTCAGCCCTGGATGTGCACGAATACACTTACAGATATCACTGCTTGGCACCATCCAAACTAATTGAACCAGAATTTCCAGGGACAAAGAGAGGATGTGGCCTTTAAAAACCAGGTGGTTCTCAGAAAGATTCATGTTTTCATTAAACTCACCACCAGAGTGATGTCTCAGAGAAGACAGGCAACTAGCTATTGCCTAGAGTTTATTAAAGCATCCTAGATCCTACTAAGCGAACATTGAAGTCTGTCTTCATGACTGAGTAGGGGAGGGTAGTGGATGGTATTTTTCTCCCTGTGCAATTCTGAATATTCTTTCAGGAATAATTCTCATAAGAGCATATTTCTCAGGTTCTCCATAGGTTCCTATGTGCAAGTTTGGATATAGATGCCCAGAACATCTTCTAGTCTGACTGTCAGATGGCATCAAGTCTGCACAAGAACAGGGAAGATGTTCTGCATAAATGAAAAAGAATCTGGAGTTCTTCAAAGTGGAGAAGATCAAAGAAGCAATCCGGAAAGGGACAGGGAGAGAGGAGAAATGTAGAAATGGAAAGATGGTAAGGCTATTTGTGAGGTGACCATATGACTCCCACATTCCGTTGGAATATGCAATGTGGCTGGTGGGAGTCCATTTCTTGAGAAGGCCTAATCATGATGATGGACAGGGGTGGAGAAAACAGAGACAGCACCTGCAGATGAGGTTTTTAGATTCTGAGAAGAGCCCAGGCTAGGGCCTGCAGAAGCACTGTGGGAGAAGGGAAGACACCCACGTGTTCATGACAGTTGCACCCAGATCTCCAAGGGCAATGGGATTCCAGGTGACAACTGCTTACACCTCCCCTTGGCTGTCCACAGCAGCCTTCACACTGCCGTTTGTTCTTCCTGAGCAGCGTCTGAGAGGGGCTGGTGATATGGTTAGAATGTGGAACCAGACAGAACAGAGGATTGATGACCTGCAGTGTAGATATCAAACAAATCATCACAGTGTCACGTTTATATTTACAAAACCGAGGCAAGTACCATGAAGGGAAGGGGTGTGGCTCGATGAGAGCAGATAACAAAAGAATTCATGGTGGGCAAAGTGATCAGAGTATTTCTTCATGAAACAATGATGTTTTGGTTGGGATCAGGAGGAAGGTGGGGGTGGGTGTCATGATGTGGAACTTGGATTTCATTACAAGGTCACTGGGAAATTATTGAGAGTTTCTAGACAGAGGCTGAGAAGATAACTCTGCAGCAGAGAGAGCAGTGAGAGGGCTCAGAGTAGATGTGGGGAGACTAATTCGGAGTCCCTTCCTAAGTCCACCCAAGGCTGCTGATGGTTTGGATCCCAGCAGTAGCAGCAGAGGGGAATATAATTAAGTTGGGGGGATATTTGGGAAGTAAAACTGGACAGACCTGGTGCTAGGTCCAGTGGTGAAGGCAGTGGGTGGGGGTGAAGATGATTTTCCCTGGTTTCTGGCTAGCATCATTCTCCAATTCAGTTGCAAAGCAGATATGAACCTAAGACCAGTTCACCTCTCCTGTTACACTGCCTACAATTAGAAGTTCAAAACAGGAAAGCCAGCTATAGTTAGAAAGAAAGAGGGAACCTTTACCAGGCACATTTGAGCCCTTTGTGCATGCTAGCTAACAGCCACTGAACCTCCCATCCCAACACCTGCCATTAAGTCAAGATCAGGGAATGATAATGTGTTTCGGAGGGATTTCCTCAGAGCCTCAGAATTTCTAGCTAACCAAAGAGAGACCTTCATTCTGCTTGGCCACAACCTAGTTCCAGGCTGTGATGGCTTTGAAGTCCAGCCCCCCATACCATCCAGGAAGGTACTAATATTTGTTTACACGGTGTCGTAGTTGGTTTTCTGTTGCTGTAAGAGAACACCTGAGACTGTGTGATTTATAGACAGTACAGGTTTATATTGGCTCATAATTTTGGAAGTTATGAAGTCCAAAAGCATAGTCCTGGCATCTGAATTCACTTCCACAAGAATTAACCCAGTAGCTGGAGAGCGGTATCAACACTTCTTAATGACCTAATCACCTCTTAAAGATCCCACCTCCTAAATCACTACAAAGGCAATCAAATTTCAACATGAGCTTCAGAGATGACAAACCCTATTCAGACCACAGCACATGGTGAAGGCTTCTAGCCTTTTAATGGTGTTATTCTCTGTCTTCTGAAAGATGCTCTAGCAGGGAAAGGGAAGCCGGCACCCAGTTTGCATTCTCTCTCTCTCTCTCTCTCTCTCTCTCTCTCTCTCTCTCTCTCTCTCTCTCTCGATATTAAAATCCTTTCCCAGTCCACAAGGGGAAAGCTGGCTCTGATCCCTAATGCTTCTGCTGCAGACCCTCTCAGGATATTCCCTTCAGGGGACGCAGACAGAGATGTGTGAGTTAAGGGAAAGTGAATGTGGTACCAAGTCACCAACAGTTTGCATCCGTTTTAGAAAACCACTTCCATGCCCCGTCAGTGTCCCTGTCTGCAAAATGGAGACCATCCTCTGTGCCTGACAGCATTGCTCTAAGGTACAGTAGAGTTGGCCTCATTTATCGCACCCTTCTTCCTGAAATATTTTTCCTGACTTGACTTCCGGGAGCCCTTACCCTGCTGATATTCCTCCTTGATCGCTGGCCACTACTTCTAAATCTTCTCGGCTGACTCCTGCTTTCCTTCTTAACCTTTAAAATTGGACTTTCCCTCAGGCCAAGTCCTTGAGCTGCTGTTCTTTTCTCTCCTCATCTACTCCCTGACTGATTCTGTCAAGGCCTACAGCTTTAAAGATTTTTTTATTTCATGGTCCACATCTGGGTGGTCATGCTACCTCCACTAATTGCTCAGTTCCTTTCCTCCTTCATCTCCATTTACATATTCAACTAAATATATCGAAGTCTGAGTGAGCCCTTAATTTCCTGCCATCCGTCTTTCCTCTGGTTTCTCACTTTGTTCAGAGCACCACTTGCTTAGTTTTACTGAGACCCAACACATAGGGGTGGTCCATGCTCCTCTCTTTCCTTCATCACCCATGAGCAGACCATGAACAGTCCCTAGAGACTCTACCCTCAAGGCACATCTGAAACCCAGTCTGTCCTTCTGACCTCCACCAGTAGAGGTCTGTCCCATGGACCAGAATTGTCTTTGTTGGGTCTCTGCAATGGCCTCCTAAATGATCTCTCTACCCACCTCTGCATGCTGTCAATCCCCATCCAGAAGTCAGAGCTCTCATCCTACAACATTAACCAGATTATGTCTCTGTCTGCCCTTCACCCTGCAAGCCATCTCATCCTACCAAATCAACTCGGTCGCCTATGGCCTTGGAGGCCCTCAGCCACCCCTCCAGTCCCACCACCTGTTCTCCTTCCCTCACTCATCCAGCTCAGCCACACTGGTCTCCTTGATGTCTCTTGAAGGTAAAGCACCCTGCTGCCTGGGCTCCCCACAGGGTGCATGAAGATGCTCCGGGAGGGCACAGCTGCCACTCTGCTTCATGGTGATTTCTACTTTGGCATTACTTTCTCCAAGAGTCCTCCTCTATCTCTTCCATTTCTATTCCTCTTTTCCACCCTACTCTGCTTTGTTTTTCCTTGGTGCACGCATCACCATCTGACATGATGATTCTTTTTTTTTTTTTTTAAGAGTTTGAATTTTGGGGGGCTGGGGATGTGGCTCAAGTGGTAGCGCGCTTGCCTGGCATGTGTGTGGCCCGGGTTCGATCCTCAGCACCACATACAAACAAAGATGTTGTGTCCGCCGAGAACTAAAAAAAAAATAAATATTTAAAAATTCTCTCTCACTCTCTCTCTCTCTCATTCTCTCTCTCTCACTCTTTCTTTAAAAAAAAAAGAGTTTGAATTTTTTTTTAAAGAGAGAGAGAGAGAGAGAATTATTTAAAATTTATTTTTTAGTTCTCGGCGGACACAACATCTTTGTTTGCATGTGGTGCTGAGGATCGAACCCGGGCTGCACACATGCCAGGCGAGCACGCTACCGCTTGAGCCACATCCCCAGCCCTGACATGATTATTCTTAATCCTTTGGATTTGGGTTAGTCTCCCTATAGAAATATAAGGTAATGAGGGTAGGGGCTGTGCCCATCTTATCCACCGATGTTTTTCCAGCTTGTCATAAGTACTCAGCAAACATTTGTCAAAGGCTACATGGGAGAGTGAGTGAGTGAATGAATGCCTATTTCTCTTTTAAAGACAGGAAGGAAGGAAATACCTGTGGGGACAAAGAGAGTTCTCTGCCTCGGTTTGAAAGCAAGTTGAGAGAGATTGGCATGGACAGAAAGGGAAGATGGTGAAGAAAAAAGCAAATGGCAATTAAAAAGACAAAAAGAACTTCAAGTGCCTTGTTAAAAAATAAAAGAGGGTGAAGCAAGAATAAAGAATAAGGATATTGTGCTTAAATACTTCCTGAGACCACACAAATCCTGAAGTGTGAATGCATATAATGTAATCAGGAGAAAGAGGTTCTAAAAGAGTAAAACGCATTATGGGAAGCAGAGATGGGGGGAAAAAAATAAAAATGTGACTCTATTGTGTTTACAAAAAGCTACGGTGTCCTTAACTGAATGTTTGTGTAAATGGTTTTTGGTTTTTCCTGGTGGTGGGAAAGGAACTGCAAATAGCCTATGTACACTATGGGAATCTATTTTGCAATTCTTGAAAAGCCCACGAGAAGTGAATGCAATAATGGATGTGGAAGTATAAAGAGTTCTGCAAATGAAAAAAAAAAAAAAAAAAGGTATTGTCAGGAGAAGCATACAGAGGATGTGAGAGTTAACTTTGGGGAGCCTGCTCAGAATTCTAAGTGGCCTCAAATCCAGGACTGGGAGCAAACCCTGAACTCTGGTTGTCACAAAATTGAGGCAGCCCATGATGACTTGTCAAGGTACTCAATACTAGTGGCAGGCCTGACAAGGAAGATAGAGATATATATATATATATAACCCTTGGAGAATGAAGAGCCCTTCAGGGTGCACAAAGCTAATATAGCTTTAATGGGAATATTTCTTGAGACCATCTTACCTATCTAGAAGCTTCCCCTTTCGCAATATTGATTGTGAGCCAGGCAGAGGAGCAGATGCAAAGGTCATTGCAGGGAAGTGACTTAGAATGTCCCTGAACAGGGATACTGATTCCTGTTCCTGATCAACCAGCAGATGATAATATGACTCTTCTCCCAATTAAAGATAATGACAACTTCCACCAGGAAAAAAAAAAAATGACATCTGCCCTTGACCTGTGCACCCTCCTTTTCGACCACAGGAAAAAGCATACTTTCCAATTTCTCCTTCAAGTTTTGGCATTGAATTCTGAAAGTCAGATCCTGCCACCCTGCTGATAGCCTGAGAGTGCAACAGTAGTGGTAAAGTCGCTTTGAAGGTTTGAGTTCCTGCAATGCAAAAATCCATGGTCCATTGCCCTTGTCCATCCTGTGTGTCTTTATAGTAATCTGCACAGAGATCTGGGCCAGATTGCTGATGCTCCCATGCTGGATGGAGGGATCCACACTTTTCTCTCCACCAGTGAGGTTAAAGGGTTAGATACTGCTCTCTGCCTGGAATTAATGTTGGGATAACCAAAGAAGGTCCAGCCTCTGCCATGTGTTGGTACCTTTCTTGCCCCTGAATCTTGGAAGCCATGCTCTGGGAAGCCTGTCTCACCCAGACATGGAATCATGGCCTTCCAAATCCCCAGACACACACACACCTACTTCCTGCAGTTCTGCAGCCTCAACCTCCCACCTGCCAGAAGAGGCTAGAACTCAGAGGCTGAACCTCCTTAGAGAAGCATGAGGTGAACTTTTGTCCTCATACAAACTCTAGATGAATGTTACAGGCACATCCCATCATACGCCTTTTTCCCAAGCCTATTCCAGACACATTTCCAGAATGAGTAAATGAAATTCCACTTGGTTCTGAGATATTGACAACTTCTGTGCTTTCCATCTCAAGAAATGCAAGATTCCCTGAGTAACTGGGGAGAAAACATCAATGGACCATAGGAAGATGCCCCTTTGTCTGTATGCTAGGATTCTCCTGGAGACATAATCAGAAATCTCCCTAATGGTGCAAAAATAGCTACTCTTAGCCCAAAGAGAAGATTATATTGCTACTTCAATATATTACTTATATTGCTATATTGATGGTTAAGGTAGATGAAAGGAAGAAGCATGTGGGAATCTGTCCCTTTCACAAGTTTCAGTGCTTTGGAGCTTGTATCAGTCAGAAAAGGTTAGGTTTATGCTGCAAAAACAACTGAACCCTAATATTTTAATGGATTCAAACCATTAAAGTGTACTCCTTTATTCATGCAGTCTTTCCACTAAGGATGGCAGAGGGCTCAGTTTATTAGAGCCACTCAGGCACTCAGGCTGATGGAGGAGCCACCAGATTGAGCATTGTGGACCACCATATCAGAAGGGAAAATGTATCTAGAGGGTATTAAATCAGCAATTAAATACTCCAGTCTAAAATTGACACATGTCACTTGTGTTCTTAGCCCTCTTATCAGAACTAGTCATTTGAATGTATGAATCACAAATGGGCCAGGCAGGAAGCAAAATTCTACTACGCTCTAGAAGTGAAAAAAAGCATATGCTTTTTTTGCAAATAGCACTAGTGCTTTTTTTTTTTTTTTTTTTTTAAATAGCACTATTTTGCAAATAGCACGAATACCAACCTTCAAGTATCTGGGTTAGAAAACCAGCTACAGAGGGCCCAGTTTTCCAGGAAAGATATACAACACTCTTGGCTAGAATCTCCAAAGTAGTTCTTCCTCCTTTTTTATGAAGCTGAAGCCAGGAGAGACCCTTTGATGATTCAATGGGAGGGCCAAAGATAATGCAGTAACTAAAGGGTCCTGAGGAGGAAAGATTTTGTTATCCTCTCGTGATATTTTTTGAACAACAACATTTACCATGACGGTGGCTTCTGGAAGCATGACATTCAAATATTTATTGATTCTGTAATGTGTTGGACCGGACCCAAGAGATGTTCAGAGCCAGGAGCTGAGCCAGGGTGGCCAGCTGTGCTACTTAAAGTGGGCTGACAGATGCCCCAGAATCCAGACTACCAAAGGCAAGGGCAAAACACTCTCATCCCTACAGGACACACGTGAAGACTAAAAGTTCATCCCTTCCCCCAGGAAAAGCCAGGCTGCAGGCTGCGTTGATCCAGGAGGAAGAGCCCCGAGATGAGCTCTCCTCTTGTTTTTTCTTCAAATTCACATCAAGTGTTTCTTTTCTTGCTCACTTTTCAGTTGTGTGATGAATGTCTGGTAACGGGTACAAAGCCTGTTATCTAGTCCCTCCCCAGCACACATTTCCAGAGCCAGTGTACACTTGATAACTCCAATCTGCCTCCATGCACCCACTTTCTGAAATCCTCCACAGAACCTCCCAGAGACCAGATCCTAATCCTAGCAAAAGCTCTGTGATTATCTTTTTTTTTTTTTTTTTCTGAGCCTGTGCCAAACACCAAGGGAAATAAAAGTCTAAATGTAGCAATGACATAGAGTGGTGTCATGTTCTGAAGCCAGGCTGGTTTTGAAGGGGAAAACCAGGAGCAGGATGCTGCAGGAAGGGTTTTTAGGATCTCACTTGAGTCAAGGGTGAAAGATCTCTGGAAGGACAGGCTGGCATGGGTCAAAAGCAGCACAAGGACTTAAAAGTGGCCTGAAAAGGGGCTCACATAAGAAGAAACTGGCATCACTGAATGGACCCCTGAGAACCATGCCAAAATTAGCCTAGCCACCTTGCCTAGCCCAAAACCACTCAGCCAGTTGTTGGGAAAACAGGCAAGGCCTCAGGAATCCTGGCCCAATGCCGTTTGCTCTGCATGCCAAATGGCTGCAAATTCCAGGTAACCAGGGCAAGAGCTAAGCTATCCCTGGATCTGGAATCAAAGACGGGCTCAAGAGAAAAGCAGTTGAGAGATCATTGCTCCAATTCTCAAGGATTCTAAACAAAAAGACTATGGCTGCCCCGGAGCTTCCACGGAGGAACAAAGGTAAAATGATCATTATTTCTTTCGTACGATTAATTCTACCTTGATTTTATCATTCAGTCCTTTAGAGAGCTTCAGTTGAAATTCAAGTTAGTTCAATCATAATTTTTCGACCTTGAAAACTTTCCTGTCTCTGTACTCTGTAAAAACTCTTTGAGTTGCAAGTGACACAGGAAAGTCAAATTGGATTAAGGAGGGGAAAATACATGAATCATTGGCTGTATTATTCCATTTTGCATCGCTCTACAAAATACCGGAGGCTGAGTAATTTATAAAGAAAGAGGCTTATTTAGATTAGAGTTTGGAGGCTGAAAATCCAAATAAGCATGGTGCCAGGTCTGGTGAGGGCCCCTAACCCTGGTTGTGTCACACTAGGATGGATGGCATAATGGGAGGAGCACATGGGAGAGGGAGAGATTTCATGGTGAGACACGTAAAGCCAGAGAACAGGGAGGAGTGAGTCATATTTTCCTTTATAACAACCTTGTTTCAAAACCTAACTGGAATTCCACAGAACATTAATGGTTCCAAGAGCAGTGATCCAATGACCTAATCACCTTCCACTAGGTCCCACCTCTTATAGATTCCACCACTTTCCATCATTACCAATTGGGAAGCCATAGGAAACACACTCAAACCATATCCAAACTATAGCATTGGCCAAATCACCAAAAAGTCAGAGGGTAAAGCAGAATCCAAGCATCAACTCCACTACTGACATCAAATCTCTCTTGCTCTTTCCCCTGTTTTCCTTCACTGGCATGGAGCTGACTCTTTTCATGAAGCTGCTGACAGGGACCAGAACTCATTTTACATCCTAGCACCACCAGCAGAAAGACAGCTGCTCAGAAAATGTCCCCCACCATTGCTTCTCCTTGGCCCAGCCCAGGTCATTTTCTTATCTCAAGCCAACAACTACCCTCAGACAATGCAGCTGAGCAGTTCCCCATACCCCAGAGCTGGGTGGTGACGGCTCATCCTCCCTCCAATAGCAAGGATTAAGAATGCCAGGGAATTATCCCTAAAGAAAACAGGATGCTATTGTTCGTGGGAGAATGAATGGTCAAGCAGGCAGAAATGACCATCACTCACTCCAAACACCTGCTAATCCTCCACAGAACTCGTTTTGGAAATGCTGTGCTGCATCTTGCTGTCTCCCTAAGCAGACCTCAGTTCCTGCTATTAAATGGTTGTTTCGTTTAATTTGGTGAGTTGCTTCTTGGGTCTGAAGAGGTCAAACTCAAACAAAACACAGACTGTCCCTTCTAGAGTTCTTCTGTATGCCCCATGCTGGTTAAGAAAACAAATATCAGAAAGTGAGGTTCAGGGCTGCCCAAGGAGCATAATTCCAGTGGTTTGGAGGAGAGATTTAGGCCCTATGACAACTATGGGATGGACTCACAACTATGGGATGGACTCAATCGAGGTTTTTTAAAGCTTTTGAGTTGTTGGTAAAATGCATGGCTTCATTCAAATTAAGTCTTTGCTTACCTAATTGTTTACAGAAATCCACACAAATGAGATTAACATAAAAAAAAAAAGAAAGACAACAAGATAATTAAGTCTGATTGCTCCAGAGCAGGTTGGTGACAGCCTTGGAAATGTGCCAACACTAATTGGCTGGAGATATTTCCCATACAGTTAATTGCAAATGGTCATTGAAAGCCCTTGAAATTAACTTAGGTCCCCTCAACTGAAGTGTGGAGAAGGGATTTAGAAGTGTGAAGGAGACCAGGGTTTGGAAAGAGGATCCACCAGGGACATGGGCTCCTTCCTGTCCCAAAGTCCTGTTCAACTAACATTATCAATCTTGTCATTTCTCTGGGTCTTGGTCTTCTGATCTGTACCATGGACTTGGGGAGTGGGGATGGGGAGGTCATGTCAGTGCAGGATGACCTGACCTTCTATGATCCCTTCCAACTTGACTACACAAAGATCAGCCCATCCCCAGTCCAGCCTCTGGTCTGTGCATCAGCTGGGCAGCTTTTCCTCACACAGATATGGAGGGACTTCTTCCTGCACATTATTGGCTGGTGTCCTAGGAGCCTGCATATTACCTCAACAGGATAATAAACCTGGGGAGGTCTATCCAAGTGCCTCAACATCTCCAAGACAGGAGCTGCTGCAAAGAGAAGAAAATAGAATAGGTGTGTGAGCTAAGGAGAAAGGACCAAGTATTTCCACTAGTCCTTGAAAGAATTCCACTTTCCTCCACAGAACCTTGTGCCCCCCTAGGTCTCAGGTAAGTTATGGGATCCTGGATCAGAGAGCAGAATGGAACCACAAGTTTTTACATGTTCCGGATCCTCCCTGCTGAGGATCTGGAGTCAATATCCCAAGGTCACAAACTGAAGCTCCAAGGTCATTGGACCAAGGTTCTATGGGAGGAGAGAATTAGATCTCTGTGAGCATGTCTGCCTCCTCATGTTGGATGTTTCCATATTTCAGAGGCTGATGAGGGTGGCGGCCATGCAGGAGGCAAGAAGACGAGTTGTGTACACACCTAAGTTTGCTGCATATTCCTCTCTGAGATGCATTCTCACTCCATGCATCCAGGGTAAGCCTCTTTCCTGTCCTGACCCTGCCCAGCCCCATTGCATCCTGTGTGTCCTACAAGCAACCTTTGAGAAGTCAACCCCTGAGCTTGTTGCAATACGATTCTGCGCACTATGCCATGACCTGCAAGTATCTCTTCATTAGATTGAAGATTCTCAAAGGTAAAGTCTCACTGACCCTAGTAAAGTCTAATGTATGTTACAGATTCTCAGTACGTGTCTACCGACTGAGCAAATCAGTCAGATGTTGTCCTAATATTTTTAAGCAGAAGGGAAAGATAGAGGCAACTTGAAAGGTCCCATTTCCAGAAGCAATTCTCCCTCAAAGAGATAAGAGGGATATTATTTTTTTAAATTGGTGCATTATAATTATACTTAATAGTGGGATTTATTATGACATATTTTTGTACATGTACATAATGAATTTGATCGACTGAATTCCCACTACCTCCCCTTTCTCTCCTCTCTTGGCTCCCCTTGGGATTCTTCCTCTGGTCTACTGGTCTTCAGAGAGCTATTTCTAATCTATATGTACCCTGAGGACCAGTTGTGGATGTTGTATTTCTGAACCCACCCTCCCTATCCCCCAATTCTAGCCTAATGCCTGTCACAGGGTGCTCAATGAAGGATGGCCAATGGAATGCAGTACAGGAGAGAAAAAAAAAAGGAAGAAAAAAGAACTAATTATTAAGAGAAGGTAGGACTGAGAGATGGATCAGTAAAGGAATGTGCTAGTACTGCCCAGGGCCTCTGCACCGTTCCAGGCCCTCTCAAGCTCTGCTCTGCCCCAGCAGTGGTTGAACTGGGCAATGCACAGGAGGGGACATCACCTGCAGGATCCAGTAATGGCCCTGAATCCAGCAGTGGCAGCATCAGCAGGGAGCTGTAGCCTCCAGTGTTCTCGTGCTGCTTTCTACAACACATCAGTGATTTCTTTGAATAGCAGCTGCCCCCTCCAGCGAGGCCAGCCATCATGGTGCTGCTGGGCTCCGGAACCTCCTGCTTGGGCTCCTCCAGCCCTAGAGGCAGCCGCAGCTTCCTGCCACTCAGGTCTCTGGTGTAGCTCATTTTCCTCTCTGCAGCTTTCCTGGCCCTACCAAGGCTTTTGCACGATGTTCCACCGAGTGTTTTCCCTATGTTTGAAATATTTAGCCTGTTTCCTGTTTTTCTGCCTAGACGCTGGTAAAAAAGAGCCAGAAAAAGAGAGCAAAAAAGGAGGAGAAAGATACCAAAAGGAAGAGACATCTGGTGCAACCAGAAGCAAAGGTTGGTTCTGATTGCAAATGCAAATGAATTCAGGAGTCCCTGGAGGGCTGCTGCTCAGAAAGAAAACTTCCTTGAATGACCCCTTGGGGTTTGGACTTTCCATCACCCAGCTTTCCTCCGTAATCCTACAATCTCATGCACAGTCAGCACAATTCTCTCTGGTGCCTCCACAAACTCTCACACCTGTCTCCCCTGTTGGAAGGGTGAGATTGGACTTCGCCTTGTGCTTCCTCAACTCTAAAACTAGATCTTGAATTTTTGACTGTGTTGCGAGAGGTGTCAGAGTCTTCCCTGGCCTTGCTATCGTTGAAATCGTGGGCTCTTCCTGGAATCAAAAAACCGGTGAATAAACGGTTGCTTGAATGTGCAAATTCCAGCTTCTGCCACAGAAATCGTCTTCATTTTTCACTAAATCAGGGATGGCATGAATTCATGGGAGGGGGGTGAAGCTGGCAGAAGCTGCGCAAGGCTGGGTCAGACAGCTGCTGAGCCTCCGTGAGCACTTAGCATTGCGTTCTCCTCCCCTGCCCCGAAATCAGGGAGGTCCTTCTTGAACTCCACACTGCACATGCTTCCCCACCTCAGCTCGTCCTGTTTTCCTCCCCTAGGTTCTTTCTTGACTCCTTTCCGCTTGCATTTCTTCTCCTTTTCCCTCTGCCTTTCTCACGAGAGCTTCATTATTATAAAGCAGAAGGTGAGGACGTGAGTTGAGAAGGTACAGGTGGGAATGAAACCAGGGGCTTTGAGAGGGCAAAGGAGTGGACCCTCACCAAGTGGTGAAGGAGGCTTAATGAGGGTCAATGAAGTGCCTCTTGAGATCCAGTAGGAAAGATCTGTGGATGGTCTACTAGGATTGTTTCAGCACACTCTCTATAAAGTTCCTGCAGCCAAGAAGGGAAGAAAAATGACAGTGCAATTAATTAATTAAGCGGAAGCTCAGCAGAGCAAATGGTGAAGGAGATGGAAGAACTTGGTGTAAGTTTTGCAAGCAGTTTGAATTGACTGGCCATGACATGAGCCTCCATAAGAGAACAAATTGACCACCATCAACTCTTTCTGGAATCTCCACCATTCCCCAACCATACATACCCACCTATGGACCGCCCCCATCTAGTCCCAAGCTGATAATTGATTCTCTCCCATGATTTGCCACAGTTGGGGAGGTTACTAAGGAACTGGGAGTTATCATGTTTGGTTTTGTCCAGTAGAAAATAATGAGGACTGATATCCACGTCCACACCTCCTTGGCCCTCTGTTTGAGCCAGTTCTTAACCTTCTTTTAACATGGAACCCAGGTGCAGATCTCTGTCTTCAGTTGAGCTGTTTAAAGAAGCCAGGTTGTCCCTCACTTCTCCCCACATCCAAACCCTCAATTTCAAGCTAAGACAGTTTGATGGTTCTTCTTAAAAGGTCTCTCAGGTCCTCACTGGATTGTTGCGAACAGAGCTCCTCACATTCCCCCATGTCCCTTGACTCCATTTGGTGCCACTTGAAGAGGGACATAAGTTCCTCCAGGAGGCTCAACCTTACATCTGGATTCTGATGAGACATTGGGTCCTCCCAGGCCCTGAACCAGGGTGAGAAGGGATGTTCTGAGAGAGACAACACAAAGACTCCCAGTCCAGCCAGGCAGGAGGATGCTAACAAATATGGAGGCAGATGTCTAAGGGGTGAGTTTCCAGCCTGGAGGCTCCAGGTCTAGAGGCAGACAGGACCACAGACATTAGCTGGGGAAGAATGTGTCCCATAGGGACTGGGAAAGAGGACAGCTTGAGGGAAACTTTTGTTTGTGATGGAACAAATTACAATTTTCAGATGTAAAGTCCTCAGGCATCCTGAGGGCTCAAGACTCTCCATCAGGATAAAGTCAGAAATGTAGAAAAAGATCCCATAACTTTATGAGCTCTGACTTTCCTCCTGAAGCTTTTGAATGGACTTCTGTGAAGAGCACCGTACAGGGATGCAGCCTAAAGACTAATTTTCTCAAAGCATGCTGGTTGACAGAGTAGAAGAAAAAAGAGTTTGGCTAGATTGAGGCAAAGATAAATGAGTATAAATTATGTGTCAGGTAGTTTATCAGTTTGAGCGGGAGAATTAATCTACAATATGGGTGTCTCTGTATGTGTGGGGGATATATACTGCAGAAATGGCAGCGAGGCAGCATTAGGGTTGAGAAATGGTGCAATTAAAAGAGTCAAGAATCACCTCTGCGAAGGCTCCTGCATCATCATTAATTCAGCCACATTACCTTCCACAAACATTGCACAAGGTCCCGGCTGCAAACTCCAACGACTCACAGAGGAGAACCAGCTGCCAAGCAGCGGCTCTGAGACTCCTTGGGGAAATTAGCGATTTTCCTACTTGACCAGTTCCTAATTTAACCAACTCCTGCCCAGAGCAGTTGTTTAACATTTATATAATGTAACCCTGGAGAGATGGGGGGAGGGGGTAAAGAAATGTGAAGGCAACAGTTACCTAGGAGTGGCTAGGTTTCTGTTTCCATGGGTCTGAGATGGGACCCTGAGAATCTCTGCATTTCTAACAAGAGCCCAGGCAGGGATGACACAGCTGGTCCCTAGACCACATTTAAGTAGCAAGGATCCAAGGATACATTAGCATCACTTGGGTGCTTATGAGAAATGCAGATCCCAAGCCCAGCCCCCGACTTTCTGAATCAGACTTAACATTCTAACGAGAACTCTGGATGATTTACAGACACCTTGATGTTTAAGAAGTGAGTCTCCTTGGTTTTCTTAGAAAGATCTGTGATCCCCCTGACACAGTATATAAAATTGCATGTGTGCTTATGAGTGTGTAGCATACAAATGGTGGTCTCAGACCTGAATCCTAGCATGCATTTCTCAACTGAAAGAGATCGTCTAGGAAAGAAAGATAAGGAAATCAATGCAAAAGAAAGAAAGAGCAAGAGAGAATATGCTGAAAACCAGGACCTCTGATTCTTGCCATTATGATCGCTGAACTTACCCGGAGAATATAGAAAAGTCAGATCAACCATTCCTCTTGCCTTTGTGGGAAGCAGGTAAGTGGAGTTATCCAAGAGACAGTATCCCCTCACCTAGACCTGACCAAGATGAGTGAAGAAGCAGGAGACCCCATTCCTTCTGAACTAAAGCAGAAATACTAGTAGAGAAGCTTTCATTGCACAATTGTGGGAAAATTCCCTATATTCTCAAAGGGAACCATACACAAGAAAGGCTTAATATGCTGTCATCTGGTCACCACTTGAAGCCTAGGATGAAGAGGTCCCAGGGGCTTGAACATGCCCTTGGCCAGCTCAAGCTGCTGGTGGGTCCACAGATATCTGAGCAGGGATGACCAGCTTTCAATATATGATCTAATTTGGGGCAGCAGCTGCTACCCCATCTTCCTCTCCACAGTCCAAAGATGCTTCCAAGGTAAAGGTGGTTAACTGTCCCCCGCACCCCGCCATAGGTCCTTTTCTCTGCAGCCCATTGGTGCCCCCACCTCTAATGATTCTCTTCACTTCCCATTCACCACCCCCGCCCCCAGGAATCTACTGAAGTTTAAGTCCCCCACTGCGTGCACAGACTCCCTACAAAATGGCTGGGCTTGCAGAATATTCTAAGAGGGGTGGGGACTTCAAGATGCAACCAGAAAGTATTTCTAATTCAGCTTTCTTTTCTTTTCTTTTTTTTTTTAATTTTTGTTTTTGTTTTGTTTTGCTTTGATTTCTTTTTCTGGCAAATTGTCAGAAGACATTTTCAAAGGAAGGTAACTGAATCCCCAAGTTTCCTGTAATTTGGTTTTTTGGAATTCTTTTCCTCATGCTAAAAAAAATATTTGCTTTTCTAATCATTTTTTTTCCCTAAAGTGTGCCCCCCAAATCTTATAAACATCAACCTCCACCCCCACCCCTGCATCTATACCCTACCTTGCTGCAACCAAGAAAAACAAAACATGTTCTCTCTCCACAGACAGCTAAGAAAGTTAGGGATTCAAATATGCTAGTTTGTGTGTATTTTTTCTTATGTGTAACGTCACCATTCACTCAGCTAGATATTCTACATAGTTGTCCCAAGACATCATTTCTTCCCCTCTATTCCTGTTATTAAAAAAAAAATGAGTTTTTTTTTCAAAGTACCTTCACTTCTTAGCCATGTCAAAAATACAAGTCTACAGGTCCTTAAAGGACTTCCAAAACAATGAGATCAAAATTCAATTTTCTGGAAAAGATACAGGTTCCTTTCATCCCCTTGGAAAATGTTGAATTAAAAGTCAATAATAAAGATATACATTCCCTCTCTTTGTTGTTCATGCTGTGAACACCTCATGTTTGTTCTCTGTTCATTAAAGCTCAAGCACAGAACTTGCTCCCACCCCCAGTCAAAGACACCTAAGTCAGTTGGCTCTTTTCCTACCTCTTTCTAAAGCACCATCTTTGCATCTGGGCTTTAAATTATAGCTTTATCTCCAGGAGACAAGGAAACCAACAGGCATGGACTCACCGGGAAGTGCAATACACCCATGGCCCCATGATTAGCTTATAGATCTGAGAGAGAGAGAGAGAGAGAGAGAGAGAGAGAGAGAGAGAGAGAGAGAAATTGCCCTATTTGATTGAGAGAAACGCAGGTGGCAAAGACTGGGCATTTGGAACTGATAGCCATTAATACTAGGATTGCCACCTTAGATTGATTTATGCACTAAAGTTAGGCAAGAAATCTATATTTAAGTCCTAGCTCTGTGCAGATTTTATCATATATATGTAAAATCCAATATGTATGATATACATATATAAACTACAGATAATTCACAGCATCAATGTGAAGATTAAATGAAATTATACTCGTGATAACTTTTTATAAATTCTAATGGTCATTTTTAGGTGTTTCCATTCCTCAAAATTTTGGGTCTTCCTCAATGACAAAGCAACCATGGTAGAAAGATTCAAATATGCTATTTTGTGTGTATTTTTTTCTCGTGTGTAACTTCACCATTCACTCAGCTAGATATTCTATATAGTTGTCTCAAGAGAAATTTGACAAAATAGTCATTTTGCTTCGGATACTTAAAAAAAAAATTGGTCTCTGGAGGAAGGGGAGCAATGTGGGCTCCAGCAATTGATTTTACAGACTATAAAAGCAAGGCTCCCTCCCTCGGCCCTAGACCAGACCAGAGAAGGAGATTCTGAACAGCATCTAGAGGAACCATGCCGGAAGTTCCAGAATCGATTTAAGGAGCCCAGAAGCCTTCTCACTTGTGTCAGAGAGAAAGCTCTGAATATTGTCCAGACTTGGGAACAATACAGAAGCCAGGTGAGTCCCCGCCATCTACCTAGCCTCCATTTGCATGAACATCATGGAGAAGCTCTGCTGCTGCCCATTCGGACATTTGGTGCTGTCCAATGGGCCATTTGATGACCATCCTGCAGAAGGGACGTTTGCTTGTTCTCTAATTTCTTTACTTTTCTTTTTTCGTTACCATCTAACTTACTCCACTTAAATGGTCCTCCTTTGAATATCACAAGCTATTTCTAAGACCCTGAACTCTTAGAGAAGAGGAGGGGCTGTGATATAGAGGTAGATGGTTATGGAAAGGAACACCCCTGTACATTCGCCTCAGGTAGTCTTCCCAGAACAGCTCCAGATCTGCCTTGGAGCCAACACAGTCGTAGGACCAGAACCATCGCCCCACTGTAGCCAGGAAAGGAATCATGGGACCCCCACCCCAAAAGAAGTACCGGAGAAGTATGAAATCAAAGGACAGCAATGATGTGAACTGCCCTGGCAACAAGAGTGCAGGAGATGGTTCCCACTCCCTAGATCTCTGAACAATGGAGGAAAATATTTTCATTGGTAGTCCTTTCCCCGCCCCCAATGTCATATGGTGTCTACAAAATCACTCATGATCTCATCCATTCTCCACACCTCCAACACTAACAACTCAATTCCAAAGAAAGCTTACAGAACTTGTGGAAGGATCACCTAGTGAAAGTTAAAGAGAGACAGAGGTGAAAAATGACCTCAAGTTCTTTGGCTTAGGCAACCAGAAAATGGTGGTGTCATCTTCTGAGATGTAGAGAGAGGAGGAACAAGAAGAGGGGCCAGAAGTTCATCATTTAATTGTCATTTTCTACTAAGTTTATGAGCTCTGTGAAAACAGGGATGTCATCTTTTTTTTTCATTTTGTATTGGTCTCCCCTGCCTGGAACAATGCTTGGAATAATGATAGTGACTCAATAGATAGGCACTGAATGAATAACTTGGGGGGACATAAAGGTAAATGCAAAAATCACAGGGGAGAGCAATGGGTTTGGGATGTAAGAATTACAGTTCAGCTTAGGAAATGTTAAGGTTAAAAAAACCCAAGAAACCTCACATTGAAGCCATGTGGGTTGTGGGATATTGGGTCTTGGAGCTGAGAGCAGAGATCAAGGATGAAATGAAGAAGATCATAGGCATCAGGGTTCCAGTTGGAACTCAAAATCATGAGCTCTGATCAGATCTCCCAGGAAAGGTCCCTTTGGAGATAAGTGGAGGGGCTTCAAGGACCATCAATATTTACAGATCTGGAAAAAGAATGAAGATCCAGAAAAGAGGACTGTGAAGGGGTTTGCAAATGTGTAGGAAGCAAATGGAGAGAGATTACTGTCTCAGAAACAACGAGAGGGAAGAGTTTCAAAAGGAGCCATCCAACTGCTCTGTCTGCTTCTGCTGAGATGTGTAAGATGGGTGTTCTTTTGGTGTCTCTCATTGAGTTAAAGCTCCCTGGGGCCACAATTCGGCTGTTGCTTCATGTTATCCCCAACATAATGCACCCTCTTCCCCCGATGTGTTAAGGAACACCAGGGAGACAGATGTGGTGTGGTACAAAGGATCACCAGAGAGTCATCGTGGGTCCTCATTCCTGCTGACGACCTTGGATGCCTCGGATTGAGTTTACTCTGTGCCTGCCACAGTGCTGGACACATAACATATTTCCCACTTAATACTCAAGACAACTCTATGAAGTATTTGTATTATGTCCATTTTACAGATTTCCCAAAGTCAGAGTGCTGGTCAATGTTCGGGGCTAAATGGATGTTATTTGTGTTGGTTCAGAAGGTGGACTTTGGACTTGTATAAACCTAGATTTGATTCCTAGTGCTGCTGCTTACTGGATGACAGCATGGTTTCATCTGTCTGGATCTGTTTTCTTACCTGTAAAATGATCCAACTGGATTAGGTGATGACCCCCGTCACTTTAAACATCACATCCTAAGCTTGTAGGTCTTGACCTTCAAGAGCACAGTACAGCAGGAGAGGTAAGAATCAGGGGACTTCAACTCATACATGACACTCAGGTAATACCCAAAGGTGTAGCCTGTCTGTCACTAAATTGTCTTCTCAAAGTTACTTGCAGACGGATGACCTGTAATTGCTGCATTTTCTGCCATTAGTCCTGGGACCCAGGGGACTGAGTGCAGCACCTTAGTTTGTTCCACACTCATTGGACACCAGGCAATGCATTAGCAGATGCCAAGCAGAGCAGAAAGCATTTTATCTGTGCTGGCCCGACACTAAGTCATCTGATTCTATAGATGTAGCAATCAAAGGATTTTTTTTTGTGTGTGTGTGTGTGTGTGTGTGTGTGTGTGTGTATACGTGCACTTTTTTCTGGAAAGAAATGAAGATAAATATATTTGTTAGGAATAATGACCAGGGTCTCTCACTACATATTTTAAGGGATCAAGGGGAGACACAAAGCCACGTGTGGAGTATCACTCCTCACAATGTCCATGGGCCTTCGAGTTTACTAAAGGGCATCATGCACATTCCCTCCAAGGTAAAAGACTGAAATGAAAGGGAGTTTATCCTGCATTGCTGCAGAGAAGGAATGAGGTGCAGTGAGGAGCAGGTACAGTGAAATGTAGTTCCAGCTTAGCAGAAGAGACAGAATAGCAGAGTGGCTCAAGCACAGCAGGTTTGGAGTCGACAGTCTGTGTTACCTAGAGTGTAATTAGACATTTTATACATCCGTTTTCTCATCTATGAAATGAGGATAAAATATATACAGTGTTGAGCATTTTTGCCTATGCTATATTGTCTTTAATTCCACCTGAATTAGGAAAAAAAAACATTTTAATAGAGGGCTCTGATGATCAGTGTGGCCTCCACGTCAGAGGTCAACCTCAAACTGGAAGGGTCTCTGAGTGATTAGTGATTAGACAATTTGTCATCAGATGAGAAAGAAAGGTCTCAGGATAGAGACAGGCCCTGTCCAACCGCAGGTCCAGAAGTCAGAGAAGTGCCTCTCTGTGCAGCTCACCACCTCACCCTCTGACTTACACTTCCATCCAGATGTCCAGATTTGTTCTGTTTTGTTTCCCAGAAAAAAAAATAGCACAAAATATGTAAAAGTACTAGAAATTCTTTTACATGGACTCTCAGGGCAGCAGTTGCTAAAGTTTGTGAATAAAAAAAGAAAAAAAAATTGAATGTACTTTCTCCAGCAACATGCCTACTTTTTAGGGTCTCCTGAGCTGGTTGCTAATACTATCATCTCAGGCCTGTCTCTATGGCAACTCATGACTGGCAGGCCACAGTTAACCTCCCCTTCACTGATGCCAGAAGACCCAGCTCTCTCAATCAGCGCTAAGCCTTGGCCTCCTGTCCTTCTGAACTCAACAAGACACGACCTTAGGACACACCATAGCCTGTCAAAAGGATGTACATTATAACATCAGTGCCTGTTCTTTGTACAATGGAACACATGGGATAGGAGCAATTGTCTTGGCTGTTCTGAGGATGGGAGGTGGCATATCTTCTCTCCAATGAGATGAGATGGTTCATGATGCACTTCTGAGGCAAGAAATGTGGGCTCCAGGAAGAAGAGGGACACTCCCCAGGACTGGAAGAGTCAAGGAAGGCTTTCTGGAAGAAATGAAATCTAAATTAATGCTGGAAAGGTAATAGGAGCTGATGGTCAGGCAGCAGTGTCAGATGGATCCTTGAATCCCTCGCCCTGGACTCCTCCATCCACTCACTGGGTACAGTTTATTCTCATCTGTGCTTGTCACTTCCCACCTTCACAAGAAGTCTCTTTTCTTCCATTCTGTTCTAAAACCAAGGATATATTTTGTATATAATATTTAGGCTGTAAAGATCTCCAGTTCCATCTTTTTTTTCTCCCTCCCTGATGCTTTTATTTTTTTCTACACTGCTGTCTTACCTTTCTACCCTGACCAGTGTTCCAGATCTGACCCCGTGACACTCCACAGGTTTCTCAAACCCTGAGCATTTCCCCTGACTCAGTCCCAGAGGGACCTGGGACTGGTTATATGACATAGCAATCCACCTTAAAAGAAGGAGTTAGATCATTTGTTAGAATTTAAGATGGAGCACCTACATCCTTTCTCTTGCTAACATTAACCCCCCTATAAGGAGGCACACAGGGAATTGCAAAGTGGTGCCTAATAATGGAACCATCTCCTGGGCTCTGAATCAGAACATAGATCCAGAGGCTGGAAGCATCACTTTAATAATCCAGTTCTATGAATGTGTGGTCAGTGGTAAAAGTGGCTAAAGTCACATCTGAAAGGAAGAGGGCTCCTCTACTCTTTGCTAATATGATTGGTCAGAATCCAAGTCCTTAACTGAGCCATATTTATGCATGAGTGAGATCACTCAATTTGAAAAGAATAGGCAGGACTAAATCCATCCGTCTCCTCCCTTTCCTACCCAAGTTTGATGGATTCAATGTCCTTCCAACACTCATGTTGAAATTTAATTACCATTGTAACAATAGTAAGAAGTGGGAGCTTCCAAAAGTGATTAAGCTGCAAGGGCTCCACCCTTAGAAGTGAGACTGGTGTCATTAGATAAGGGCAAGTTTGGACTCCTTTTACTCTATCTTGCTTTTTCTGCTTCTGCCATAAAAAAAATCCCCCACCCCCACCCCCACATACACACACTCAATGGAAGATATCTCAGTAAATTGTCATCTTGGTATAGCAGAGAATAGTACTTACAAGATACCAATTATATCTTGATCTTGGACTTCCGGTCCACCAAAACTATGAGAAACAAATTTCTATGGTTTATGAACTACCCAGTCTGGGATGTTTTGTTGTAGCAGAAAAAACAGACGAAGACAACACCTCTGTCCTGTGGTAGGATTGATAAATGAACTCAAAGCCTAGACTTCAGCCAAACATGATGGTTTCTCTTTCCTCCCATGCATCTGTCTGAATGGCTTTGTCATTGCCATGGTACAAGGGACTGAGACCCCAAATTTGAATTCTGGTTTTAGGAGATGGTAGCTCCTCTTGGGTTTCAATCTATGTTTTGTAGTTCAACTCTGTTCTCCCAGAGACCTCTGCATTGGAATGGTGGGTGAAAGAGAGTTCTTTGTTGCCTACATAACTTTTCCTTGTGGGTACCACTTTGAGGAAAATTAGAAAAATCAATTTGGACAATGCTGAGACTTTTTTTCCAAGAACAACATCAAAACCTACTCTTGACCTAGCAACGTGTTCTTTGAAGATGAATGAAGGTGGTGGCATCTGAGCTGAGCCTGGCAGGATGAATAGAAATCTGACGGACAGAGGTATTTATTCTTCAGGTTCACTGAGATGTGGGGAAAGGGGAATTTACTCGGGGCGAGGTTGCCCAAGAAATCAGGAAGCTTTCTCCTATCCCCCACAGGCAGATTCGGCTTCCTTGATGTTCTCACCATCTAATTTGAGTTGTCTAAGTGATGGATGGGCTGGGAGGGCTGTTTCTCGGCGGGTAAGGGATTCTGAGTCTGCTGGGTCGGCATGTTTTTGGCAGGCTGTCTGTCTTGATTTGTTGCTCTGAAGGGCCATTGCTCAGAAAGCCTTTGTTATCAGCAGAGCCTGGAGCTCCTGGGTCATGTTTGTTTCCATGCTCTGGCAGGCACACCAAGCCAGGCTCAAAGTTTTGTTATCTTTATTACCCAGCCTTTGGTAACTACAAGCCTTGAGGAAAGACCAGCCCAGTTGGCCAGTGGGAAACCCTGACCATTTGATGTTTGGCCCACTGGGGATTCAGAGATGGGTTAGAAAGTTAGGATGCACAGCTAGGGATTGGCTAAGTTGCTTGTGAACCCAGGTGGAGAAGGGGACATTGGGTAGCAACAACATGAAGGGCTAGCTATTTTATCATGCATGGTCCTGCATCCGTGCATTTAAACACTCATGGAGAAAACATTCCTGAGCTCCTATTTTGTTTCACGTGCTGCTCTCATTTATCCTGGCCTCAAACCTTCAGTTCAAGGCTAAAACGAGCATGGCTTTCAAACAGTCTTAATTTTTGTCCTCAGCTTGTTTTGTGAATGAAAACCTTCTCTCTCGACTCTCTCTCGTAAGCTCCTCAAGGGCAGGGCCAATAACCTTGGATGCTTTTCTTTGCTCTACATTTTGGCTGGCTGTTGTGTGAAACATTCAGTGTTTGTCATCACTTTATCAGCAAGGCTGATAGAAAATGAGGCTGTTAATTTCATCTGGGGGATTTCATTTGCAATTAAATGGATGGTGATGCCTTGGTTATGGCTTAATTAATAAATTCAATAAACATGAATTAAGGATCTATGATGAGGCAGACACCGTGTTAAGCACTGGCTCTCCAGAGATGAATGGCAGCTCTCTGCTCTCAAGAAGTTCATAGTCTAGTAAGAGACAAGCAAGTGCAAACACATTTATAATACTTGGGGGTAATTGCAAGAGAATAGGTTTGTTTAAAGGACTGTGAAAAACCCAAAGGAAAGAGCGAGAAACTGTGCTTGCTGACATGATGGATCATCTTGTTTTTGAAGGATGCAAACAGAATTTTTCCAAATAGTAAAGAAAATATTGTCGGCACAAATAAGAGGGGTTGCAAGTCAGAAGTGTGACAGAGAAGGAAGCCATAGTCCAGGGACGTGAGCATCTTGCGGTGGCTAGGACCTGAGCCATATAGTGAGGAATGGTATCTAGTGATGAAGGCTTATTAGATCAGTTCAGGAATTTATAGAGTTGATCCAATTCTCACAGAGAACCAACAGAGATTTGGGGTGCATGGAGGTACTGCAATCCCATTTGTGGATATCCCTTGAAATAATTCTGCCTGGGATGTCAGGGAAGGCTACATAGAGACCAAGAGAGATTCGAGGATCAAGTGTATGCAAAATCAGTTGATGACAGAGACTAATTTTAAAAGCAGATAGAATAACACCAGCCAGGGATTACACTGGCATTAGGGAAAGCCCTTCAACTATGAGAGGAGAGATAAAAGAAAGGCTAAACTATTCACAGAGAGAGTGGTATGCTTTAAATGACTACCAGGATCTTTTCTACAAACAGTAAGATGTATTTAAGACAGCTAAATATAAATAATAATTAGGTTGGTACACACATAAACAAAATACAATTTATAGAGTAGAAATATAAGAACTAATATAAACAACTAAGCGGCTTTTGTGCTGAAGTGTAACCATAATGAATTTTGAGGACTGGCCAGTCCAGCTGATCCTTGGGAAACCCTGACCAATTTCCACAATTTAACCTAGTTATGTCAAAACTTTGTTGCACCAAAACCTGAAAGTTTTTCTGAAGCTTATGTATTGTAAACCAAGTCCTATAGGACCTTCCCTTTCATCTTGGACATTCCTCCTACTGCTGATAAGAAGTCCTCTGATTCCCCATTGCTGTTGGAAGGGAATAGACCACATCACAATAATAAAGCATGCCAAGAGGCCTCAAATGGTAGCAGTTCCCTATCTAGGACAACAAAGTCCCAAATCTCATCCTCAGCTTCACAGATACCCAAATCCAATTTCCTCAGTGTTCCAAAGTTTCTTGCATTCAGAAAGGCTGAGCTAAAACAATTTTGCCAATTCATTCATTTGACATGAGAAACACAACTGCTGGAGGCATCTGTCACTCATGTCCTCTAGCCCCCCAGCTAGCACATTTACTCCGTTTGTTTTGATATTTCTACAAGAAGCCAAATTGCAGCTCCAAAGTTGCACGGTGAGCAAGGGGATCCCAGCAACAGAAGATAGATGTATGCACACATAATTGATGCCGCTGGGTACGGTTGCCCGATGCCTTCACCTCCCCACAAAGAATTTTCCAATCCAAACTCCCAGGGAGCACCTGGTGGCAATTTACTCCAGTGGTAGACAAAGCATTTAGGAGGAAATATGATCTGAGGTACTCACATTATTTACTTTAGAAACGGAAAAGTAGCAGGCAATATCAAGCTTCAGAATTATAGTTCCGACAGAAATTGTTTCACCAACTGGTTTATTCATCATTCAGGCAATATATGCCTGGCTTGTTCTAAGCGTCAACCAAACAAGGACTCCATTATGGGTAGGCTCAGAGCTCAGTGCAGTGCAGATGTGTTGACCAGCATCCACGACAGGGTAGGGTTTGCTGTAATGAAGTTTTGGTGTAGGGGTAGGGGGGTGGCTAGGATGGAGGACCCACCTACTCTCAGCTCAGTGGAGGCCCCACTGAGGCTAAGAACCTTTCACAGATCCAACTTCACTGCTTGATTTCACAAGTAGAGAAAATGTATTTTTCTAACTGTATACTGCCCGTATCACAAGTATATAGGGAACCAACCCTGGCCTTGTGGTATAGTTCCTTTCACTTTTATGCATAAAGATTTATGTGGGAAGACATTAATTGGCAACTGTACAATGTCATCATATCATAAGTTCATTCCTATGCAAAGTAATCGAAACAAAAATCTTTAAATTACTGTTGGGTATTCTGTCATCCGGATATATCATAATTTATTTAACCAAAATCCTATTGTAGAGCATTTGTGTTATTCCAGTTATTCGATGGTATAAATAAAAACTGGAACTGAAAGAACTTTAGAAATAAGTCATGCCTTGGTATCCCCAGGGGATTGGTTCCAGGATGCTCTGCAGATACCAAACTCTGCAGAAGCTCAAATCTCTTACACAAAACTTTGCAATATTTGCATATAACCTTCGAACATCCTACCATATGCTTTAAATCATCTCTAGCTTACTTATAATACTTAATAAAGCCTAAATGCTATGTAAATAGCTGTTATACCCTACTGTTTAGGGAATGATGAAAAGAAAATAGTCTACATGTTCAGTGCAGATGAAATTTTTTAAAAATATTTTTGATGCACAGTCAGTTAACTACATGGATGTGGAACCCGGGGACAGGGAGGGTTTGTATCTGGTAAATCCTCTCCCTTCACAAAGGAGGGAATAAGGTTCTGGGGAGTTGAAGTCATTTTCCCAAAAGCAAGGCAGTCAGGTTATTTGAGGACTAGGTTTGAACACCTGGGAAAACCCATTTTAGGAAGGAGAAAGAGAGGTGGGTTATCTGAAAGAGGGTTAAAATGAGAGGCTATTGAAAAACATGTAGGGCAAGAGGAACTGGGAAATCCAAGGTGGAGAGGACACGGATGATAGGGCTTTAATGATGTTCTTGTGAAAACTGCCTGTGGAGGAACTGCTATTGGTCTCCTGGCATGCTGAAGTGAGAGTCAGGGTAGCTCTCAGATACGCCACCTGATCCTGTAACAGGAACCTTTAAAATCCCCTCAAACAGCCTGACTCATGACGTTTGTCCTAGGAAGTTAGTACCAAAAGGGAGAAAAAATCCTCTCTTTGCTCACCCATGCAGAGGTCCACACAGCTGAAGCTCCTCTGACGAAACACAGATTAGCAAGAGCAAAGCATAAAAATATAGTTAATAATGAGTTTTACGGCGACACGGGAGCCTTCAGTAATGCAGATTCAAGCAAACAAGGAAATCTTAGCATTTTCAGACCATCAGGCAGGACAGGGACTGAACGGAGGGGGTGTGATCGACTGGTAATAAACTGGGGGGCACTTAGCAAAGCCTACTTCCTCAGACTCTTCTCTGTGTCTCCGTGGCTTCCAGGATACGGATGTTAGGAGGGTCTCATATCCTACATTAGAAGAAGTCAGGTTGGTTTTATGGCCTCTTCAAGGGAAGATGAGAGGAAGTTGAGAGTGGACTTCTGGCTTCTGCTCTTGCTCAAATGCCAAGTGTCCTTATTTGAGAGTTTCATCCTGAATCCCAGCAGTACATACATGGTTAGTCACTAAACACTGTTTACAATACAAATTAATAATAATAATAATAATAATAATAGTAAGCATTCAGTGTTGGAGACAGGTTGGGCAGACTGGGGGACTTTCAGAAGCAGCCAAGTAGTGCTGCATGATTATTTTTATTTTTATTGTTAAACGTTCTATTTTCCCCAGCATTCATCATCAGTTCTTGTTCACATTTTCTTATTTTCCTTTTCTATTTTAGTAATGCTATGGCTCTGTGGCAAAAATTAAGTGACTTAAGGTGTCCCTGACTTATGATGGTTTGACTATACACTGATGTGAAAAGGATATGCATTCAGTAGATTGAATTCAAGATGTTTTCAATATTTATCTTATCCTGGGCTGGAAATATGGAATATAACCCTCTTTCCTGATGCTGGGCGATGGCAGAAAGTCACAGCTCCCAGTCTGCCATGGATGGTGAGAAGAAACCATTCACACTCCGTAGGGTCCTGGGTTGCTAAGTTAGGATGCTTGGTAGGTGGGACATAGTAAGTGCATTTTCAACTTACGATGCATTTATTGGGATGGGATGCCATCATAACTAGAGGAGCATCTGCATATATCATAAGCAGGAGTTCAGGGATTGGGGTTGGTGGGAGTGGACATTCTACTGTAGGTGATACTGACTGCAATATACTTAGTGGAATTCAACTGGGCTTTTTCACATGCTTGGAGCCTAGGTGGGCACAGCTGAAGCCCAGGCTCAGCTGGTCCTGCCTCTGTGCACCTGCTCTCAGGAGTTCAACGGTCTGCTTAGCAGGCTGCAGCTTACCTCATGTAGTTCCACAAACTTCAACTTGAGTCTCCCAGACATGTCCTGTGCCTTCCTCCCTCTGCCACTTTAGTGGAATCTCAGGAGAAAGTAGAGATAAATGCACATGGTTGATCTTCTATATTTGTATAAATAAAAGTGTTGCTCTTTAAGTAAAAACTGAGTCATAAAATTTCCATATCCCTTAACCCAGTAATTACATTTAATGTAAGTAATTTAAAAGTATAAAACAGGAAAGAAAAACTATGACTATTGTCACCATGCAAAACTGGTAGCAATTTAAATGCCCAACAGTAAGTAATTATTCATTTAAAACACAGGGAGTGCATGTAAGATAATATTGGGTAACATTGTTTCCAACTTTAAGAGTTTAGACAAAGTTGCAACTTGGGAAAATTCTTATTAGTTAAGAGACAAGGTATGATTATGTAAAAAATGTAGGAGCATGGGGGAAAGAGCAAAAATAGAGTCAAAATATAGGAATTGTACAAGTGATGATATTTCACAGGATATTCCTTCTGTTTTAGAAGTTTTTCTAATGCATTACATGTGACTGTATGACCAATGTGATTATATATATTCAGAAAAATGAGGAATTATAATCCATCTATGTATGATACATCAAAGTATATAAGTGCATTCTATTCTACTGTCATGTATAACTAATTAAAACAAATTTTTTAAAAAGAAGTTTTTCTAATGCAATCACTTTGGCTTTGTCAGTTAAAAAAAATATCAATGGACCCTCATGTTATAATGTAACATAGTAATTTGCATGTACTGGAATGTTTAATGAAATGGGTTTGAACCCAGGTGCTGCATGGCTAAGAGGCTTTGGGTTGGCGGCCAAGGAGCTCAGCCCCTGCAGCTGGCCTGCTGCTGTGCCACAGGAACATCTTCCCATCTGCTGGCAGCTGGGGTGCCTGAGAGACCCAACAGACAGTGTGGATTTGTGCCTGTGAGTTGACTGTTTCAAAATACACTTTCATGCCTCCTGGTACCAAGAGACACACAGTTCCTTCCTGTGCGATTCACTCAAAGTTTTTGTTTTTTGCTTTTTTTTCAGTATGGATTTCATCTTCCAGGGTGGAAGTTTCTTATTGTTTAAAAGACACCAGCAAGCTCCGCTCTCAGTATCTACTGAAGGGAAAATGCTACCATGACGGTGGTCCATTCCATAGACCACATCCCATTATGTAAAACACCCAAGAACTGAAGCCCACCGTGACTATGCCTGTGAGAACTGGCCGAGTAACATGGAGAAGTGTCCCTGAGGACGGATCAGACTGAAAGCCAGCCCTCTAAGCCAGCTACCCAGCAGAGACCACAGGGCTCCTACTCCAGCCCCTCAAGAGGAAGTGGAAAGGGCTTTAAAAGTCCTTTCGTCCCACTCATCATATTTTGCATAAATCTTTCCATCCCTGTGGGGCTGGCAACAGGCTTCCTCTTGATCTGCAACATTGATGAGCTTTTCAGTGTTCAATACCAGAACAATCTTCCATATGTTGCAGTGACTGCTGCCAGCCCCATGTCCTGTGAATGCTTACTAAATCCCCAGCACTAGTCTAAATGATCATATTATATTACAATAGTTTCATGCTTAGAATAATTTTGTGAGGTGGATGCTGAAATTACCCCCAATACATCGATGAGGACCCTGAACCCAGATTAAGTAACTTGTCCAAGGTCAAGGTCATACACCTTGTAAAGCGGCAGCAATGGGAATCCATTGGACTTCAGAAAGTGCGCTGTGAGCTACTTTATGCTTGAGTGTCCCATCTCTAAGACCTGCCTCTGCCTTCTGGAGTCAGCCTGAACCAGGGGACTTGACTCCCTCTCTACATGCTAAGTATTCAAACATTTAAACACTGACAACTTCTTCCATTCCTTGACCACGTCTCCCTTCCTCCTGTGCTATTTTTCCTTCCAGGATTCCTTGGTCACTTCATAGGCTACTAAGCACCGGGCACACTAAGCAAGCCCTGCATATCCTCACTCTTCCCACTTCACAGCCTGGCTGAGCTTGACAGAGCAAAACCTTATGGGTTTTCACACGTAAAATTATTTCACAGTGTGCCTCTCATGGCCAGGTCTCCTGAGAATGAGCCAGGTGCATGATGCTTTGTCCCCATAGCCTCAAATGCTCAACAGGGGATTCAGAGGCCTGAAATCATTGCAAAACAGGAAGCAAGAGTTACTGGTGCATTCGAATCCAATTTTTTTCAGTCTCATTTTCAAAGAAGTCTGGCTTTGCATTTCCCCAGGGACATAATATAACCACCAAGAAAGAAAAAAAAAAAGGAGTAATCATTTGTAAATTTTCCAAGCCGGGAAAAAGCTTCGGCTATACCTCAGTTTTCCACATCAACACTGTAAAAGCCTGGCACTGGACAAAAAAATGAGAAGTGGATGTTTCAACTCCACAAATTTCCAGATGGTGCTAAGAAACCCTGATCTATTAGTGGGAACCCCTGTGTTGGAACTAACAGCCATGGAAAGAGAGAAAATGTGAAAGAAAACAAAGGATAACTAACTAGCCAACAACCAATCAGAAGAGACATTTGGTCCATCAGAAAGGATGCTAGCAGATAATATATTAGTCACTGACTGGTGGGAGAGTGTGGTCCACATCGAGCCACATGCAGTCACATGCTACATTGTGATTTTTTGGTCAATGATGGATATGCCTCACACATGCCATGAAGATCCCATACCATTAAATGGAGCTGCAAAACTCCTAAAGCCTTGTGTTGTCAAAGCCATCAAAATGTCATAGCCACAATCCTAATTACCTCCTAAAGGGCCCACCTGCAAGTACCATTAGTATCTCATGTTTGTGGTGATGCTAGTGTGAACAAACCTACTGCATAGTCAGTCATAAAAAGGATAGCACGTACAATTATGTACAGTATGTAATAGTTAATCATGACAATAAAAGACTAACTGGCTTCTGTATTCACTATATTATACTTCCAGTTATTGAGGAGTTTACTCCTTCTAATTAAAGAAAAACAGTTTAGTATAAAGCAATATGCCACTTTACTCCAACAGCAGCCTCAGACATGACAAGTTTATTGCATTTTTTTTTTTAATTGCATCAAGAAGCCACATTGAGTGATTGAGTTACCCCACCGAGGTTTATGTAAGTACACTCTATGATGTTGACCCAGTCATGGAATTGCCTAACAATGAATTTCTCATAACAGATCCCCAATGTTAAGTGGATCATAACTAAATCAATAGTAATGACTCATCTCATGGTGTGAGATGATATTGTTTATAGTCTTGTGTGGTACCCAGCTCAATGACGATGCCGTACCATTCATCTAATTGGTTTTTGAGCACTTGATTTCTCCTAAATCAGAAAGCTCGAATACCCAATGGTGGGCCATCAGGCTTGGTAGGGACAACCATTCACCTGTTCTTAAGACAGTCAGTATTTCTTGGATAAAAAGAGGACTAAAAACTTGAGAGATTTCTCATTGAAAACGACTTTCCACTTTCTGTTCGACATCAAGACAACCAGGTTCAAACTTTAATTATCTCTGCTGAGAAGAATCTGGCCAGTGGATTCCTAATCTCTTCTTCAACTAGACTTCAAACCCCAGATTTGCTTATGTTTGTGTATGATTTTAAATAATGCTGCATTGGGTTTTTTTCTGATAATAATTGTGAAAACAAGATCAGTTTTCAACAAGTGTGCCCTTCATATCAAGTTAGGTCTTTTTGAAAAAATCTTTGTATCTGACTTCTCAACCTTAAAAATTATATTTTCTGCCTGAGGAGATAGTTCAAGCTACCTAAGATTTAAATAAGTCATTGAGAGATACCTCTGCAGGCAAACTTCTTGAAGTTTTCAAAATACAACAGTTTTCACACTGGTCGAATTCCCCCATCTTGTTTATTTGTTTCTTGGTTTATTTCTTTTTGAAAGTCAAATAGTCTTATATGATTTAAAATAATATCAAATAAAATAATAAGGAATTGCAGTTCCTGGAGGCAACAGTTTTAATCCCTTAAACTGCTTTTTTTCCCCTTGGCATTTACTTTTAACTTTCTAAAGAATATGTTTACAGTCTTTAATTTTTGCTTTACAGTTTTTAGATGTTGTCTCTTGAACTGCCACTGTGGGTGATAAGAACTTAGACTTCTCATTCTAACTCTCCCTGTCCTACCAGACACAAAGATCTGCCCCTCCACCATCCTCCCAAATGTGAATTTATCATGTTTTGTTTAGATGAATATTTATTACTGGCCTATTTTTATTCTAGATTGTTATCCGTAGCTGAGCCATGTCGTCTTTTGTTGAATATGGTTTTATTTTATTTTCTGATTTTCTTTCTTGCTTTTTTTCCAAGTAACCATCACCAATTTATCTACAGATGCCTACATCTTCTCATGGTACATTGGAAATTGTCTTATTCCATTTTCTGTGGCTATAACAAAACACCTGAGACTGGATAATTTATTAAGATATAAGTGCTTTGCTAGATGACCTGGAAAGTGGAAGTCTAAGAGCCGGTCACCAGCATCTTCTGAGCATCTGACAAGGTCCTTCTTGCTGCGTGGTAACATGGCGGAGGGCATCCATCCCATGGTGAGAGAGAGCAAGCATGCTACCTTGGGCCTCTGTTCTTCTTTAAAGCCACTAATGCCACCATGGAGGCCCTCTTTAGGATCTCAATTAATCCTAATTACCTCCTAAAGGGTCCACCTGCAAGTACTATTAGTATGTCAATTGGAAACTGAGGTTATTTTATTAAGAGATTCCCAACTTTAGCCTCTTTTCTCTTGGATGATCCCTATCTTGAGAGATGGCCTTTCTATCTCCTTCCTGGAGGTATAGTCTGACTGACAGACTTCCAAAAGCCAAAGAGAGAAAGCAGGTGAAGCAATCTTCTTCTTCAGTGTATATGTTTCTACTTCTTCTTCTATTTTCCATAATGGACTCTACCCAGAGCTATGCCTGCAAACCCAAGTCCAGAATCTCTCCGGCTCAACTTTTCCAGAATGTTGGATCATGTCACCGGGCAGCAGAGAATTGTTTAGGGGTGGGAATCTGATCTACCTGCATATTATATAGAACTTTTTAACTCACACCTGACATATTCATCTTCCTCTGCCTTTTCACTTTCAGATGCCTGTGTTTCTGAGATTCTTAAGCCTTTCACTACTAACAATCTTGCTTCTAGGCTTAACACACTATCAGCTGAAGTTTTAAATTTCTCTGCTCTGATAAATTTGCTACCATCCATTTGTCTGCTCTCCATATTTCAAATTTTTCATTGCTATCTCCTTTACCATTCTCTTTGTCCTCTGGGGTCCAGGCCATTTTAATCCTCTATTTTCATATCTCAGAGATTTGTGAAGGAAACTGTGATGAAAGCAGGCTTTCCACTTGACATATCTAACAGAAAGTCATAATGTCTGATTTTTATTGAATTCTTCATGTCAACAACTTATAGGAAGGAACTGGCCGCAGTGGTGGCCTCTGAGGAAGAGAGATGAGAGTGAGAAGAGTTCATACTTTCCTGTTGACCGTGGTCCATCCTTATCCAAGGTTTTGCTTTCCACAGTTTCAGTAACCTGCAGTCAACCACCGTCCAGACACATCAAGTGTAAAATTCCAGAAATTAACAATTCATAAGTTTTCAATCGTGTGCCACTATAGCAGTTGGATGAAATCTCACATCATCCTGCTTCATCCTCCTTGGGACATGACCCCTTTGTCCAGCGTATCCATGCTGTATATGCTACCTTCCCATTAGTCACTTAGTAGGCATCTTGGTTATTGGATTTATTCCCATGGTATCACAGTGCTTGTGTTCAGGTAACCCTTATGCAACTTAATAATGGCCCCAAAGTGCGAGAATAGTGTTGTCGATAATTCAAATATGCCAAAGAGAGGCCATAAAATGCTCCTTTTAAGTGAGAAGGTCAAAGTCCTCAACTTAAGGAAAAATGTCATGTCATCCTTGCTCAGATATATGGTAAGAACAAATCTTCCATGAAACTGTGGGGAAGGGAAAAGAAATTCATTCTAGTTTTGCTGTCATGCCCCTAAACTATAAAAGCTACAGCCATAATGTATGATAAGTGTTTTGCTAAGACACATAGGGCATTAAATTATTTTTGTGTGCACATGTAGGGGAAAAGCGCCATATAGATACAATTTAGTACTATTCACAATTTAGGCACCCACTGGTCATGTTGTAAAGAATATCCCTCAGATAAGGCAAGACTACTGCTTATCCTTTTGGACTTCTTATATTTTGTACCGCACACAAAGATTACCTTTTCAAAACTAATTTATCAATATAATGAAAAAAATATCTCCTGTGGGCATCTTTCATTCTACCGTTAGCATAAATGTGGAAAAGGAGAGTGTTATTGTCACCGTCCATTCCATCTCACATCTTGCTGCAAAGTCATAAACTCCCAGTCTCCAGGATTTCATTTTATTCTAGAAAATGTTTAAATGTCCTTTGATCTTGGATCAATGTTAGATAGACTGCTAATGATCACCAATGGCTATCAATATCTACAGCAATGAGTCGACATCCCAGTGTGTCCATCCAGGTAGTAAAGGACCAATGTCTCACTTAACTTCAGTCACCAACACCACTTCATGCTAATTCCAACACACTCCGCAGTCTCTAGTAGGGACTGCAAAGGAATGCTTAAATTAAAACTTTGATATCCCATGACCTGTATGGATCAATCGGAAATGATTTGAGCATGTCTCCTTCATATGCATGCATGTGTGTGTATAACATATATGTGTGTATGAAATTCAAATTCAGCAAGCCATGGTTTTTTTACAACTATAAGGTAAATATAGATGACTTACAAGTGAGATAATAACAGTTATCCCATGTGATATTCATGGAGAACCCACAGCAACCACAAGTGTTTTCTAATGAAGGATTCTTGCTAGTTCATTGTCTTTTCTCTCTGTGAGCATAAGATTTGTCATTATCTTTGTATCTGATTTTGCAAGAGTCTCAGCAATAGTGTGATTTGTACCTGTTTCTGCTACCAGGGATGCAAACTTGAATGATGCCTCTTACAAATTTAGCCCTTCTTTAAATGCCTTTAGAAACAAGTTCCACACATTCTCAGACTGGAAAACATTGATTTGTCCTTGTTCTTTAAAAATTTAATTAATTTAGTGAAAGGTCGTGGACTTTGCAAATGACGCAAAAGCTTTGCTAGTTTTACATCACCGTGTGCAACAGACTGCAGACAGGGTGTAGGGGATTGGAACCCAAGAAGTGCCAGTCCAATAAAATGCAATATTTTATCTAGTCTCCACCATATTTCTTTTCAGTTTTTCTTGTTGTTTTTTTTTTCAGTTGCTTGACTAAAATCATTGGATTTAGAGAATTTTGTCCACTGTTTAGTTTTGTGGCAATTTTAGAGTCTTGATTCTATTATTATTTTCTTTACTATTTTCAAGGAACCTTTCCTAAGAATAGTGTTAGAATTATGGGAACGTTGCAATGATAGTACAGAGAACTTCCAATATATTCCATACCAAGTTTTCCCTAAAGCTAACATCTTAAATCACTCTGATCACCACTATATAGTCACAAGTACTCATTGATCACAACTAATGAACCAATATCGATTCATCGTTAGTACCTGAAGTCCACACTTTATCTTGATTTCCTTAGATTTTTACCTTATGCCCTTCTCTTGCAGGATCCCCTTTTACATTTAGTTGTCATCGTCTCCTTTGGCTCCTCTGGTTTGTGACAGGTGGTCAGACGCGGCTTGTCTCTGATGACCTTGACAATTCCGAGGACGGCCGATGGTATGTTTCTAAAGCATCTCTCCACTGTGGTTGGTGTTTGATGTGTTTCTGAGATGATACCAGAGTGTATGGGTTGGGGAGGAAGACCACACAGATGAAGTGCTGTACCCATCACGTCATCTCAAGACTAGGAGCTATTGACATGGCTTTTCACTGTTGATGATCACCTCGATCAGCTGTCTCAGGTAGCGATCACCAGGTTTTCCCATTGCGGAGTGACTGCTTTTCCTCTCCTCTTCCTAATATACCCTTTAGAAGGAAGTTACTATGCATAGCCCAGACTTCAGATGTGGACACCTGTGCTCCACCTTCTCAAGGGTAGGGTATCTACATAAATCACTTTTGATTCTGCTGTACAGGATATTTTCAATTCTCCCCTGCTTGTTTATTTTTCCAATCACTTATTTATATCAGGTTGGGCTCATGAATATTTATTTCATACCTCGAATGATAATCCAGAGCTATTTTTCTTATTTTGCTGCTCAACTTGCTCCAGCTTTAACTGTGGGGAGCTCTTTCTGTTGACTTCTGTATCTCTATGGCATAGCCCTTCCTTTGTGGTCTCTTTGGGCAATTTGTTACTTTTCGGCCCAATGAGCTACTCTAGGATTGTCTTCTATATCTCTCGGTTGAGTCTAGAAGTGGCCTTTTTTTTTTTTTTTTTTTTTTTTTAGAAGCCATAGTTCCTTTTATGGGAGAGAGATTTTAGAAACCAAGATCTGGGTGCAATTGCTGCTGGGTGTCATTGCTTCTAGATCTTCTGGCCTAACACAAGAAGGAAACACATGTGTCTACGCTAAACTGTATATGTGCACACACATCAGTTTCTCTATGCATCCAGCTATAACTATATTAAGTCGAAACCGGATTCCTACAAATGTCTGCAACTCCAATACCACATAAATCATTCTAGCATTTTCTTCTTGCTTGCCCTGTAATTTCCCATTCCAACAGTGAAAACCATGTCTGCCCTCATCAACTATTCATTTCTTAATTTTTCAACTTGAGATCCATGGGTCATGATTTTTGAATTGTTAACTTGTACCCAGTGGGAAATTTTTAAAATAATAAAACCTTGCCAACTAGGGTTCAGTGCTTTTATGTATTATTCCTTGAGCCTTTAAACTTACAGATTTCACTAACTCCCACCCCTTAATTGAGGTTCAATACTTTCATAATGCAGCTAGTTTCTACCCTGGATTATCTAAATACTAAATGAATTTTTAAAATTTGCATTCAATTTGACTATGTACTTTATCTTTTTATTTTTTTAATTTGTTTTAATTAGTTATACATGACAGGAGAATGCATTTATGCACTTTGATATATCATACATAGATGGGATATAATTTCTCATTTTTCTGAGTGTACATATTGGTCATGCAGTCACATATATACATACAGTAATAATGTCTATTTCATTCTAGTATCTCTTCTATCTTCACATCCCCTCTCCTCCCCTCTCATCACTTCCCTCTACCTAATCTAAGGTAACTCTGTTCTTTTGGGGTATACAGAAAGGTATACAGAAACTCTGTACTATGTTTGTAAATCTAGCTTGTAAATTTAAAATTCCAAACTAAACTTAAGGCAAAAAAAAAACAAAGTTAATTGATCTGAGAATTATAATTTGTGTCATGATTTGTTCTTGGTATTAGTGTAATTCTGGTCTCAGAGAATGAGTCAGGAAGGGCTCTATTTCTACTTTTTTTAGAAGATATTGTAGAAAATCAGGATTATTTCTTTACATATATGGTAGAATTGACTGGGGATTGTGTGGTAGAGGACTTGTTCTTTTCTTACGGGAAGGTTTTCATTAAAGGCTCCATTCCTTTAATAGTTCTAGGAGTAGTCAGATTATTTCTTCTTGAAAGAGACTTTGTGGTTTCTACCTTCCAAGAAATTGACATGTTTCCACTTTGTATTAAATTTCTGATCATGCAGTTGTTCTTAACTATTCCTTTATTGCCTTTCTTAATATCTGTGGGAATCAGTAGTGATGACTTTTTTGTTGTTCATTTCTAATATTGGAAATACATAGATATTATCTCCTCTAAAATGTTTTTGTTTGTTGTTCTTTTGTTTTTTCCTTGCTATTTGACTTTTCTTTCTTTCTTTCTTTTTGAACTGAATCTTACTAATGTTTCCCAGGATGGCCTCAAATTCCTGGGCTCAAGCAATTCGCCTGGCTCCACCTGCCAAGTGCCTGGTACTACAGGTGCATACGCCCCGACTGACCTTGCCCTACTGCCCTTTGGCTATTTGGAAAGCTGGGCATCTTGTAGTAGGTGGTATAAACAGGGGTAAATGAGTCTTTAGTGTGAGGATTTGTTTGTTTTGTTTTTTATGTTAATCTCTCTAGAAGGGTTGGACCATATTTAGGTCTTGTTGTAGTTTTAAGTGCTAGGGGCTTCAAATTGCTCCGATGTCTTTATTGTTGTCTTCCCTATTAGCTTTTAGGTTTCCTGTGTACTGCTCGTTATAGAGACTCTGAATCTTGCAAGCGCAATTCAGTGTTATGCCAGAAACTTATTTGTGTAGTGTTAGGGTGTGGGATCAGCAGAGTGTCATATTGTGACCCTCAATTACACCTCTGCCTCTTAGTGGTCCTATCTTGGAGTTATGGCTTCACAGATATTTCCATTTCTTTTCCAATGGTCTATCATTTCCTCCTGCCACAAACCCACTCCCACCTTCCACCTACTTCTACTCCCTTCCCTGACCACATTTTAAATAAATTTTCTTGAAGCCCTTGTTGTGTTGATTATTTTTGCCCTTAGGGGACCAAAATGGGCAGGGTTTTTTTTTGTTTGTTTGGTTGGTTGGTTGGTTGGTTTGTGTGTGTGTGTGTGTGTTTATCATAGCTGGAAAAAGTTTTCAGAACTGGGCTCAGGCAAAGTCTCTTCTGCCTGTAGATCTGCCTTTGTCATTGGTAGGGTGATGCCAGATTCGTGGGACCCCAATAGACCTCCAGAAGCCGAATCCAGTGCAATCACACAAGAGTCTTTATTGCAAGCTCGAGCCTGGACTCACAACCATTCCGGATGCAGCAGTCCCAGGGAGTGAGCCCCCGTCCTTTGTCCAGAGAGATTTTATAGGTTTTGGGGGGATACTCTGTGTGTCACAACATCACACAGCAAATCATTCCATACCTCGGGAGAGTCAAACAACTCTTAACATTGATTAGCACATTCACTGGCAGGAACAAGTTGGGAGGGGCGATTGGTTAGTACAAGAGGGGGGGTTCCTTTGAACTGATTGGTTTAATCCATGAGGGGTGTATGTGCTAAACTACATGGTTTCCCAACATGTTATCAACCACCATAAACTACTGGGAGGGTCATCTGGCATCCTAGGTATTTTCCCTGTCTCATGCTGATTGGTGGCTGCTAGGGGGTTGCTATGGGTCGTCACCTAGCCTGACTGAGTCAGGGACACCTGGCACAACAGATCTCTCCTGTTATTTGTAGACAAACAACTCAGCAGGTTGGGTATGTGCTTAGGAGTGCTCTGTGGGTCTTTCCAAGGACAAGGTCACGCCCCCTTCCTTGGACAGGCTTTGCTCTGAGGTAGAGGCTGGTTTCTCAAAAATGAGTCACATCAGTTTCTCAGTAGTACTTTCAGTATGTTCTAAAATGACTGATCTGTCCCTCCTACAGGCAGGGTCAGCAAGAGATCTTTGTGGGATCTTCTCCATAAGAAAGCAAATAGGGTTCCTACCAGAAAAAAATTCATAAAAGAGTAGAGACACTTAGCTGATCACTCTCGCCCTAGTTGTTAAGATTTAGATAAGGTGTTCCCCAAAAACTCATGTGTGAGACAATGCAAGAAAGTTTAGAGGTGAAACAATTGGGTTAGGAGAGGTTTAACCTAATCAGTGCATTAATCTGCTGATATGGATTAACTGGATGGTAACTGTAGGTTGTGGCTGGAGGAGATGGGTTCCTGGGGACATGTCCTTGGGTTTACATTCTGTCCTTGGTGAGAAGAATGCTCTCTCTGCTTCCTGGTGCCATGTTCCCAGTGTTTTTCTCTGGAACACATTTCCACCAGATATTCTGCCTCTCATTGGTCCCCAACCAATGGAGTCAGTCATCTATAGACTGAGACCTCTGAAACTGTGAGTCCCCAAATCAACTTTTCCTCCTAAAATTGTTCTTACCAGGCCTTTTGGTCACAGCTACAGAAAAATTGACTAAAACCCTAGTCCACATTCAACCTCCAATGATTTATCAAATGTTATCACACACATGTTCCCAACAGTTTATGGCCCAGTGACCTCGATTCCAGATAAACAGATCTCAGTTACTCAGTCTCCATGGGTGTACCTGACTGTCCAGATTTCAGAGTAGCCCAAGTTAGGTAGTTTGCCCTGTGATCTCTGCTTTTTGGTGTATCCAAAAAAAAGTTGTTGATTCCTCCCCCCACCCCATTTTTCCAGCTTTTTCTTATTTTTTTAAGGATGACAGTGACAATTTCCAGGTTCTTTATTTTTGAAGTATCTTTAGGCTGTTTTTATACCTCAGTGAATCACTGTGTGTCACCACTAATCCATTTCTGTGCATTTGGGATTCAACATAATATAATATGACCACAGAAAGGCAAATGTAATGAATATCAGTAACAACAAATATCATGAAGTCACTAGTGGCCAGATAGCTATATTTCATGAAAGGTATTTTAGCTAAGATGAACCAGTGAGAAACTCTTGTGGGGCCTAGCCAGATTTCCAAATGCAATGATTAAAAAGTAAGAATGTTCTAAAGAAAAAAAAAAACACAAATCATATATTTCCCTTTTGTGAAGTTTATGTTTCTCACAATAAAAAAGTTCTTTCTTATCAATTTTTCTTGTGAAACTACCAAAATATCTGCAGACAACTTGATAAAAATCTTGAAAATTAAACTGCAAGGGAGTTCTCTTTAGATAGGTTTTGCAGTTTTCACTTGAAGTGTAACATCTTGTAAGAGAAGACAATATTAATGGGTGAATCCAAGGCAGCAAGGTGATAGAGAACCAGGTTTTATTCTTTTATGTGTTCATCTATTTACTATATTTTTTAATTAATTTTTAAATTTTTTTAATTAGTTATACATGACAGCAGAATGCATTTATGCACTTTGATCTATCATACATAGATGGGATAATATAATTTCTCATTTTTCTGAGTGTACATGTTATAGAATCATATTGGTCATGCAGTCACATATATACATACAGGAATAATGTCTGTTTCGTTCTACTATGTTTCCTATCCCCACATTCCCTTCCCTCTCCTCCCTTCACTTCCCTCTACCTAATCTAAGGTAACGCTGTTCTTCTCTAGTGCCCCCAGCCTTATTGGGAATTAGCATCCTCATATTAGAGAAGACATTCAGCCTTTGGTGTTTTGGGATTGGCTTATTTCGCTTAGCATGATATTCTCCAACTCCATCCATTTACTGGCAAATGCCATTATTTCTCTCTTTTTTAAAGCTGAGTAGTATTCCATTGAGTATATATACATTTTCTTTTTCCATTCATCTATTGAAGGACACCTAGGTTGGTTTCATAGTTTAGCTATTGTGAACTGAGCTCCTATAAAAATTGATGTGGCTGCATTACAGTAGTATGCTGATTTTAAGTCCTTTGGGTAAAAACTGAGGAGTGGAATAGCTGGGTTAAATGATGGTTCCATTCCAAGTTTTCTGAGGAATCTCCATACTGCTTTCCATAGTGGTTGGACCCATTTGCAGTCCCACCAGTAAAGTAGGAGTGTACCTTTTCCCCCACATTCGCGCCAACATTTATTGTTGCTTGTATTCTTGATGATGGCCATTCTGACAGGAGTGAGATGAAATCTTACTATATTACTATAAAACATCTTATATATTACTATGAAACATAATTTATTCCAAATACTCAAAGATTCAGATGTATACTCCACTTCAGGGGTACATTAGTCCTATTGTGCTATTATAATAAAAACACCATAAACTGGTAGCTTATAAATAACAAAAATGTCTTTCTCACGCTTCTGGAGACTAGAAAGTCCAAGGTGAGGGTGTTAGTAGATCTGGTGTCTGGTGAGAGAGTGCTTCGTGGTTTAGGGAGGACATCTTCTCAGCACATCAATACACAGTGGAAGACCTCCAGGGGTCTCTTTTATAAAGGGACAAATTGAGTTCATGAGAATGGAGTCCTCATGACTTAATCACCTCCCCAAAACCGATCCTTCTAATACTATCACATTGGGGATTGGGTTTTAATGTATGAATTTCAGGAAACACATTGAGACCCGGAAAGTGGTGTTGTACATTATTGTGATTGCAACAGTCTCCATGTGTATAAAACTTGCTAAAGAAGTAATCCATTTGTTTTCCAAGGGTCACATGAGCAATCTCTTTCTCTTCAAGCAAGATCACCTCTCTTGTTAGGCATCAACAAGCTACAATAATTGTACCAATGGTGGAAATTTGATCACTGGTAAAAGATTACTTACCACTAGCACTTCTCCTTATCCCCAACTATAAGAATCATACATGGTAAGAATCAGAAACTCCATTTCCCACCCAATTTCAGAGAAAGAAAGATTATCTACTTTCTTTCCAGGCCCAAGTATCTTGTGAGATCAATAAAGACACAGAAATGTGTTGACTATATCCTGTTCAATATGAGGGATGGGTGTCTAAAACCACCCACTTTAAAAGTTCCATGTTGGTCATTTCTATCTTCAATGCACAATTAAGTCTTCTTCTCTATCTTTGCACTAATGTTGCAGGGATGACCCTATCGTTTTTTGACTCTCAATTTTGGGGGGGAAAGGGATATGACAGTTTATTTTAAACCTTTTATGGATGAAGGTAGGAAAGCATCTCTAAGTGTTCCTAAGAGTAGAACAAAAGTCTTTTGATCCTGGTTTCATTATTGAGTAGTTTGTACTCAATACATTACCCCAGACATCGCGATGAACATGATCTTCTTCATTCTCAAGTAGCACCCTATACAAAGCCAACAGATAGAATGAATGAGTTTGGACCTTCTGTCCTGTTCACCAAGCTGTGGACCATGCAATGTATCAGCCTGAGAGAAGCGGATATTTTATATATATATATAAAATAATAATTTAGCAATTCCAAATACTGAAAATAAATATGCATGCCTTACTTTGTCATTTTCACATATGTGAATAAGTAAGTTGACTGCATGTCCGCCCACCAACAAAAGCATAAACTTCAGAGTTTTACCTATTGATCTTAATACAATGTCAACTTCTATAGGTGGTCTCAGCAGACAAAGAAAATAAAGGTCTGATATTCATTGCTTTCATCAGCTTTGACAGATTTTCTTCCATGTATTTGGATTCCCTCCAGCCTTCACATTTAAAACTCAAATATGTGTATATAATTTACAATTACTTATCCTTAAGGATTTACCATAAGGTTATATTGCTAAATATTAGACCGCTTTTGGAGTGAGTATATATTAGTAGTGAAAAAATGCTGACTTTTAAGGAGATTTATTATAAATCTATGGTGATTAAGACATTGATACTTTTATAAAATAATCAAAATAGAAAGCCCAGAAACATCTACACATGTAAAAAATTTGGATATATATATATAGTCGTTAGGGCTTGTGAATTAATGAACAGCAAATTATCAATAAGTGGGGCTAAATTATTCATAGTTTTTTAAAAAACAGCATTGGAACCTAATTTACATCATTTGTCTAGATTGGCATAAATTTAAAAGCATGATGATCACAAGTGTTGGCAATGAAATGGAAAAAAATATAGAATCTCTAAAATGCCGATGATGGCATGGCTTTTTAAATTTCTGCAGAAAATTATTCGGCTCTTTTTAGTAAATTTGAAAATGTACATATCCTACAATCAGAAATTCCATTCCCAACCATCTACCCTAGAGCAGTAGTTCACAACCTTATCAGGTCCAATGTCCTTTTTTTGTTAACTCATATTTTATAATACCTTCTTTATTATTCTTTAATGAAATTCAAAATCCTATAACTAACCTACATACTTAATTTCAAAAACTCAACACAAACCAGAGAATCCCGGATCAGCTATGAAACAAACTAAATTGTGACATGATTTTGAGCCACTGGTGAAGCAAAAGAAAGGAACTTGTCTTTCTATTGGCAATAGAAACGTTATTCTTTGGAAAGTATTTCATTCATAAAAAAGGAAACATAATTCTAGACAACCACCTGACTTTTTAAATTAAGGATATTTCTAGATCATAAAAATTACTTAAAAGTCAACATGACAGCAAACTGTATTTTTAAAAGGAAATCGATTATAAAACAATATTATTTTCATATCTAAGGGCTTGGTCCTTGTTTTTAAGAAAATATACTTTTTATCTTGACAAATATAATAAGATGCACCATTAATTAAGGGTGCAGCTCAGTGGCTCTAAGTGCATTCCCATTGTTGTGCAACTATCACCACCATCCATCCCCAGAACTTTTTAATCTTACCTAGATGAAACCCTGCACTCCTTAAACAATAACTCTCCATGCTCTCCTCAGCCCCTGGCGACCTACATCCTACTTCCTATCCCTATGACTTTGACTAATCTAAGTACCTCATAGTATACAATTTATATCTACTTTTTGAGACCTTTATTTCACTTACCATAATGTCTTCAATTTTCATTCATGTTGAAGATGTCAGAATTACTTTCCTTTTTAATGCTGAATAATATAAATTGTACATAATAGCCACTATATTTTGTTTATCCATTTAAGTGACACTAGACATTTGGGTTTCTTTTACCTTTTAGCTACTGTAAATAATGCTATGGACATGTATGTAGGTATAAGTATCTATTCAAGTCCCTGCTTTCAGTTTTTTTGGGCAATATACTCAGAAGCAAAATCACTGAATCACATAGCAGTTATTTTTTCACTATTTGAAAAATCACCACACCATTTTCCATGCTACAGCATTTTACATGCCCACAAGAAATGCACATGGGTTCTAATTTTGCCACATCCTCACCAACACTTATTGTCTGCTTTTAAAAAAAATAACAGTTATGTTAGGGGATGTAAGTAGTATCTTATTGCAGTTCTGATTTGCATTTTCTAAGAATTAGTGATCTGCATCCTTCCATGTGTTTGTTGGTCACTTGTATATCTTTTATGGAGGAATATGTATTCAAGTCTTTTAACTCTTTCTTTTTTTAATTAATTTATGTATTTAGGCATATATGACAGCAGATTGCATTTTGATTCATTGTACACGATTGTAGCACAACTTTTCATTTCTCTTGTTTTTCATGATATAGCATCACACCATATGGGCAGTCATACATGTACCTAGGGTAATGATGTCCATCTTATTCCACCATCTTTCCTGACCCCATGTTCCCTCCCCATCCCTCTCTCCCTTTGGGATCAATCAAAGTTCCTCCATTTTTCTCATGCCCCACCTCTGTTATGAATCAGCATCCACTTATCAGAGAAAACATTCATCCTTTGTTGTTTTTTTTTTTGATTGGCTTACTTTGCTTAGCATTGATATTCTCCAACTCTATCCACTTATCTGCAAATGCCATAATTTTATTCTCTTTTAATGCTGAGTAATATTCCATTATGTTTATATAACCTAGTTACCCTAGTTTCTTTATCCATTCATCTATTGAAGGGCATCTAGGTTTCTTTCACATTTTAGCTATTGTGAACATTGATGTGGCTGCATTAGTACAGTATGCTGATTTTAAATATAGACCAAGGAGTGAGATACCTGGGTCAAATGGTGGCTCCATTCCAAGTTGTCTAAGGAATCTCCATACTTTCCAGATTGGTTACACCAATCTGCAATCCTACCAGCAATGTATGAGTGTGCCTTTCCCCCCACATCCTCGCTAACATGTTTTGTTGTTTATATTCTTGATAACTGCCATTCTGACTGGAGTGAGATAAAATTTTAGAGTAGTTTTGATTTGCATTTCTCTAATTACTAGAGATGTTAAATATTTCTTCATATATTTGTTGATAGAGTTTATATTTTCTTCTAAGAACTATCTGTTCAGCTTCTTAGCCCATTTATTGACTGGGTTATTATTATTATTATTGTTATTATGATTATTATTATTATTTTGGTATTAAGTTTTTGGAATCCTTTATATGTCCTGGAGATTAGTGCTCTATCTGATGTGTGTGTGGCAAAAATTTGCTCCCAAAATGTAGGCTCTCTTTTCACCTCATTGATTCTTTTGCTGAGAAGAATCTTTTTAGCTTGGGTCCATCCCATTTATGAATTCTTAATTTTATTTCTTGCACTTCAGGAGTCTTGTTAAGGAAGTCGGGGCCTAATCCAACATGATGAAGATTTAAGCCCACTTTTTCCTTGATTAGGCACAGAGTCTCTGGACTAATTCCTGAGTCCTTGATCCACTTTGAGTTGAGTTTTGTGTATGATGAGAGATAGGGGTTTATTTTCATTTTGCTGCCTATGGAATTCCAGTTTTCCCAGCGCCATTTGTTGAAGACAAGATTATTTGAAGGATTTTCTTCTCCTTTTGCTATTAATGAATTATAGGATCTATTTATAGTCTGTGTATCAATTGTCCATCAGATATATGAGTTGAAAATTTTTTCTTCCATCCCATGTGTTTTAGTCAACTTTTTCGTCTCTATTAGGGAAAAAAAAAAAAAAAACTGATAAGGAAGAAAAAAACTGTAGAGGAAAAAAAGTTTATTTGGGGCTTACAGTTTCAGAGGTCTCAGTCAACAAACAGCTGACCCTATTTGCTCTGGATCCAATGGGAGGCAGAACAGCATGACAGAAATGTGTGGAGGAGGAAATTAGCTCAAGATATGGCAAACAGGAAGCAGAGAGAGCTCTGCTCACCCAGAACAAAATAAAAAACCCCAAAGGCATGTCACCTTCAGCCACACTCTACCTGACTGCAGTTACTGTCCCATTAATCTATGTTAATGAACTCACCTACCAACTAGATAACCCAATCATTTCACCCCTGAAAATCCTTGCATTGTCTCACACATGAGATTTTGCAGGACACCTCATATCTAAACTATAAAATTCTGCCCCCAGCCTCTGAAAGTTCATGTCCATCTTACAATTCAAAATATACTTAGTCCATTTCCAAGAGTCCTCATAGTTTTGGGTTTTAGCATGACCCAAAAGTCCAAGTCCAAAGTCTCTCCTGTGACTCAAGGGAAATTCTCAGCGTGACCCCCTGTAAAAAAACAAAAGCAAGTTGCATATATTCAACATATAATGGCACAGAGTAAACATTCCCATTCCAAAAGGGAGAAAGAGGAACAAAGAAAGAAGGAATGGGACCAGAGCAAGACTGAAATGCAGCTGGGAAAACAAGTCCTTCCTGTGGCTCCACATCCAGCATCTGGGGCACCGGGCATTGTGAGGTTCTCTCCAAAGGACTTGTGTAGCCCTGCCCCTGTGGCCATGTTGGTTGCAGACCCTCCAGCCTCTCTCTTGGCCTTGTTTCTTTTTAATCCCTGCAGCTTTCCTTAGCAGACACTCTATTACTGATATATCTTAATCTCAGGAGTCTCTCCTAAAGCTTCAGCTTCCCTCTCGCCATCTTCACATATTGCTCCAACAGGGACAGCCCCACAGGGGACTCCAATCCTTCTACACTTTGCCTGCTTTCCCAGGTCTTCCCTTAGGATCTTGATGGAAGTCTCCATGAATCCCTAACTCCACCATCCTGCCATCCTGCAGAACCAGGATCATGTGGTTGATGCCATGGTCTGCCACCCTCTTGAGCAGTAGCCAAGCCTTCTAGGGCCACAGCTGCAGCAGCCTCTGAGTGCCCAGATAGGTGAGCACAGGGAAAAAACTTCCTAGGTACCCATGTGCAAGCATGGTGCCCCCAGGGTCTCTACTCAAAGGAAATTTTTACTTTTAACCTTGAACCTGAGATGGGTGTGATATTGCCAAACCCTAAGATGCCCTCAAGCCATCTTTCCTATTGTCTCTTTGTTCAGTTCATAACATCTCTTTAACAACCACAACTTCCTTAGCCTGAGTTTTACTGCCACTTTTCTGGCCAAACTGCAATTTTTAAAAAATCTTTCGGCTCAGCTTTCTGCTCCTGACTCTTATAGTAAACTTGGCTAAAAGCCACCAGCAATATTCATGCCACTGCCTGAATGCTGAGCTGCCTTGAAATTTCCTCCACCAGATTAATTAGTTTACCATCTTTAAATTCAACCTCACAAATAGTCTCAGGATATGGGCATAGAGATAGATAAATAAAAAAATGGTCATGAAAATTGCTGTGATTTGGATCTTGAACATCTCCTCAAAGGAAAGACCTGGTCCCCAGATAGTGCTCATAGGAGGAAGGACCTAATGGAAGGCTCTTAGGTCATTGGGAGCATGCTCTTGCAGCGAATTTAGGAAATTTTCTTGTTTTCTGTGGCTTCCTGGCTAATGAGGTGACCCTCCACATGTGCCCATCATGATGTACTGCCTGTCCCACAGGCTCAAAGCCATGGAACCAATTATGCACTGGAGTCTCCAAAACCATGAACCAAAGTATATCTTTACTTCTTATAAGTTAATTATCACAGGTTTTTTTATATTAACAGAAAATAAACACAGGAATGAATGCAATTTCAGGAACAGGGGCTTTGGAAGAAGAGAATGAGATCAGGGAAGAATGTATTTGGGTATAAACTTTACTCCTAATAGTTTATAACATAAGCTAGGTTTGAGACCATAAATGTTCAATATATTATACCTTTTTATGTTAAAAATATTTCAAACAAATAAAAATAAAAGATTTTTTTGTAGTTCAGGAATCTAAAGAGATCTAGTCTTTAAAACTTGGCTCTATTACTTTTAAGTTTATAACTTGAGCAAATCACTAAATTCCTCTAAATGTTAGTTTGCTTCTCTGTCAACTGGGGATAAAATAGAAGCTACAATAGAAGGATAGTATAGAAAGTTGAAATGACAGAGTATGTTTAAAGGTCTAGCATATTTCCTTGATACTAAGGAAAACTAACCTTTGTTCAAACACATCTTATATAGTCTTTGTGATTTTTAATAAACAATCTCAGCCTACCTTCTGTCTGATCCGTTGTCAAAATATGTGTATCGGCCCCTAGTGGAAACCGTGAATAGATGTATTCTAGTTACTTGTTAGATAACTCTCTGTTGTCCAGATCCTATCAAAACCCCACTTATGAGAATAGATATTTATGGAGGATTGTCTGAAGGACACGCTATTCGTCTATTCTCTAAAAATGATGAATTTTACCCTTGGATCAAATCATACCATCAGAGAGCTGCATATCTGGATGGCATCATTCTGATTGTTGTCAAATTTACTTGACAGAATTGAACTTTGCTGTTTCAATATTGGCTTGCATTGAGGGATGCTGCAAGAAGCCACACAGCAAACTTTCCTCTTGAATTTATTGCTGGGATGGAGTCCAGGATGTTATTCTCTGAATCAAAAGTGTTTTCTTTACAAAGACCCAAGGGAGAAATTTTTCTCAGCTCAGCAAGATGAAAACCTTAAACAACTAGGTTGCCTTTATCTTATGGACAACATGGATCTTTTAACTGATTATATTTCCTTACTTACTTTCCTCTTCTGAAAATGCACATCCCAATCTGTAGTCCATCGCTAAATAATTTAGCACACATTCCTGAGAGGTAGGTAAATTTACTCCTGAATTGGTATCCTGTCCATAATATCTCTTTGCTCCAATGATTTACTTTCCATGGCGTTTTAGAGACTGACTCAAATTCTTTATGAAACAAAATAGAAAAGGAGAAAAGGGAAACATCAGGATAGAATAAAGGGAAGCCTGACATAAACAAGTAGTAATAAAGTGGTAAAACCATGTCTTCTTTGCTGAGAGCCATAGCCGAGTCCGAATGATGCATGGCATTTTTGCCAGAACGGAGTGGTTGAGAGGTGATGCCAGCAAGCCATTGAGATGATAATGGTTATGTTAAGCTGTGTATATTAGACCCCTGCTGTCCACCTTGGCCTGTTACTTTGGAGTTCTCTCAGGGATCCCCCGAGAGTTCCCATTGGTTGGGGAAGTGCCGGAGGAGGGATTTCCGGTTGGTGGTTCCGGGAGGAGCCGCGTGTGTGGCGTTCGGGAGAGTTCCCGGGGAGCATGTGTGTGGAGTGTGCTGGTGGAGTTCGGAAATAAAGTTTGTTCCTGCTTGAGTGGCTCATGATTTGTGCCCAGCCAGGCTGCGGCACTTCTTCACCTCAGTATTCCCCAAAGCACATTGCATAGAACCTTACAACTAGCATATGGTTAATCGATATTTGCGACAGTGAAAAAAATATAAAACCTCACTGCCTCCAACCATTCCATTTCCTACTTGTGCATGGCATAAGGTTGGGCTGGAAATGAGAAAGGTTTGATAAACACCTCAAAACCAAAAGAGAACACTTAGAAAGTTTTCGAGGAATGCTCAACATTTCCTAAAGGGATGTCAAGGTTCCCTCAAATGCCACCAACCCCTGACTGTGAGCAAAGACCTCTTCATCCTCTGAACACCTTTAGAACTCACTATGTCTCGTCACTAACTTAGAATTTGTTTTATAACTTAATTTGAGATAGATAGATGATTGGTAGATAGACAGGCAGACATTCAGAAGGGGAAAAGACCAGGCTGGCATGCATTTCTTTGTATTTGTAAGCATATTAGCAATTATAATTTCAATATATACAACAATCATTTCCAGTAGTACGTTAGTCAGCTTTCTGTTACTTCAACAAAATCCCTGAGATAACGTTATAAAGAGAAAGTTTGTTTAGCCTCACCATTTTGCAGGTTCAGTCCATAATCTACTGGCCCTATTACTTTGGGGTCTGTGGTTAGGAATGCATGATAGCAGGAGCGTGTGTCAGAACAAAACTGCTCACCTCATAGCTGAGAAGCAAAAGGTAAGAAAGGAAGAAAATGCAAGGCCCTTTAAGACCTCCTACTCGGCTCCACCTCTTAAAGGTCCTACTTACTATCTCCTGGTAGTACTATCCTGAGGACCAAGCCTTTAACACCTGGGTCTTTAGGGAGCATTCAAGGTATAAACTACAGCAAGTAGGTACATAAAAATCTATTTCATTGATTTCTTGATGAAGGCAAGAGGCAGAACACATACAGCCCTTATGCACACGCAATAATATAGACAACTGTCATATTCATTGTGTTAAATGAAAGAAGACAGACTCAAAAGGCTACATACTTTTTATTCCATTTATATGACATTCTTGCAAACGCAAACTATCAGGATAGAAAACAAATTCGTGGTTATCAAGGGCTGAGGGGAGGGGAGAGAAAATGGGTACACAAGGGCATGGGAGAATTGGGGGAGCAAAAGAACTCTCCTGTATCTCGATTGTGTGGTGGTTACACAACTGTATATATTCATGAAAACTCCCAGAACTCTAACTTTACAGAGTGTGGGTTTTACTATTTGTAAATTATACATAATTAAAAAGAATGGGAATAGGGATCCACTTCACTCAATATCTGCTGAAAATACTGAGCATAGTTTTCACTTCCTGAATCTGGTAAGTTAGCCCAGCTTCTAGTCCTCGTGTAAGGATAAGGGCTGTCTGCGTTCTGCCTCTAACTCTAAACCCAAAATAGATATTGCTAATCAACCATGGCACTTTTTTTCCACTATGAGGCAGACAGAATCTCATGCAGGATCTTCACAAGAACACTCTAAACAGACACCAATAAGATTTTAGAATTTGCATGAAATAAAATCTGCTTTCTGAGGGGAATCTAGGTCATCCCAAACAGGTACTATCATTTTCTCAGTTATACCTCCTCTTAGTGTAGGCATAATGCTTACAAAGAGTTAACTTAATTTCAGATGATTTTTCTTGTTTATCTCAGTGTAGTTCATATTTTTGAAAAATAGGAAAAATACAAATGTCAGCCTCGGAGCTCATTTTGTCACTTATATCCAGTGAACAGGGTTTGTGTGGAAAATACATCTTGAGCCACACAAGTAGAAGGTCAAGTGATCTTAGGATGTGAAGGTTATGAGAACTTAGGAAAGCTGTGAGTACTGAGCTCTTCGGATGTGACCATGGCACAAAGCAAGAGATTTGGGGTCAGAGGATCTGCTATCTTGGACCCTGAATCACTGTGTATACGGAGAATGTGAGGAAGGACATGAAAAAGTGAAAGCAGAGATTACAACAGATCCCATTTTGTCCTGAACTCCATACTGGACACAGAAGGATGAGCCAAAGAGAGAGGCTTCTCCGGCCCTGAGGATCTTATAATCCAGTGAAGGTCATAGACATTAAAGAACTAGTCACACAAATAAATAGACACAGAGCATTGAAAGTACTATGGAAAAAATGTACAGAGTGACATAAGAAAACAATTCAGAGGAATTAATTGAGGTGGGCAGAGAGGAATATAGCAGAGTCCCTTTGGCATAAGTGGCTTTTATTCTTGAGGCCAGACGAAGCATAGGTGTTGACCGAGTGGGGTGGACAAGCAATTTCAGGAACAGCCCATGTTTAGATCTTGAACTGAGTAATGTATATGCAGCCTTGACTGATGGAAAGACCATCTGTGTTGCAGGGAAACATCATCCTAGGAATAAGATCATCCAAGCTCAGGGGCCAGGTTGCGGAAGCCCTTATAGTCCACATGGAGGATTTTACATTCATCTTAAGAACACTAGAAAACCATGAAGTCAAGTCAAATCACTGATACCATAGGCCAACAGCCATGATAAAACTTGAAAATCTAAAAGCACTAAAGTAATCTCCAAAATGAGATAAAATCTAAAACTTAACAACAGGAGCTCCCATAGCATTTTATATCCACTATTTGAATATCACTTGTGACTCTCTTCTAGACCAAGAGCTTCTGGAGATCAGCAACCACATTTCATGAATTACTTGATACCCAGGATTTAAAGCATCGAAGGTGCTCAAAACATATTGGCTGGATTGAAATGAATTCAATGCAAATAGCAAAGAAAGCTTCCCAAAGCCAATTTCATCCATGAATTCCATGTCATCTCCCAAAGTGGCTTTAGCTCTAAAGCTGAAAGCGATGAGTACTGAGAGAGAGGCAAAGTTTCAGATGCGTCTACCTAAGGATAAAATAAGCTTTATGAAGCTGTCGTGAATATATGCTGATTTGGAATTACTCTGAGAATTCTGTCACGGTTCCAGCAATGCACAGCACAACCAAAGACAACGTGGAGATAAAAATTACAGGTTGCAAGGATTATTTTTGGAATTTGTTCAAAAGCCAAGACAAACACAGCAAGAGCACAAGAACAGCCAGCGAGTGACAAAATTTCCCCTCCGTGGATCAAGAAAGAGTAGGAAAGGGAATGACAACCCAAAGCCAGGGACTAAATGGAGCTAACCTTCTAAAATGGGAAAGGTGTGTGGAGCAAGTGATAGAGTCTTACAGGGGATTTGGAGAGCTCTCAAACTAAGAAGCACTGACAGAAAGAAAAATGGGCAGTCGTAGCACAGAGGAAATAGTAGCAAGGTCATTGTTAGAGGTTGAATTGTGCTCCCCTCCAAAAAAATTCTGTTTTGGAAGTCCTAACTCTGCCTATCTTAGAATGTGACCTAATTTGGGAGACAGGTCCAAAGGTATTAAAGTTAAAAGGAGGTCATTGAGGTTCACCCTAAGCCAATATAGACCATGCCTCTTTAAAAAAAGAAAAATCTGCATAGAGAGAAGACACCATGTGAGGACACACAAGTCCAGGAGAAAGACCTGGGGCAGACCTTCCCCTCATAATGCTCAGGAAGAACCCACCCTGCCAACAGGGCAGATCTCCAACTTGATTTCAAATTTCCAACCTCCAGAACTGTGAGAAAATAAACTTCTATTGTATAAACAACCCAGGTGTCAAATTTTGTGATTACAGCCCTAGCAGGCTCATACAGTAATCAATTTGAAAAGTCCTCATTTACCAGAGGATTTAAAAACGGAAGGGTTGGAGTTGGTAGATGAGGGGGATAAATAAGGTGTCCTCGGGATCACATTTGCATGAAGGAGGTTATTCTTGCAGAGATGTGTCCACCAGAAACTGTACAAAAGTGAGTCCTAGAATGTTAATATCGGCTAATAACAATAAGTAACAACAATAAGTTTTAATACATGTATCACATATTTACCTAAAATCCTTGATTCTTACAAAAGAAAGTTGAATTATCTTATTGAGGAGAATAGGTGTCTCAGAGAAGTTTGGCTACGGGCCCAAGGTCAGACATAGCTAGTAAGAAGTGGAGGAAAATAATCAGATGACATCACCTTCTCTTTCCTCTCCCCTTCCACCTCCAGCTCCTGAAAGTATGGTGAATCCAGGGAAAACGTGGTGTCAGCAAAGTAACCAGAAAAATCTCTCTCAAACATAAGATTAATGTAAATTAGAAAGGATAGAGAATAGGATCTTCCTTAGGCCCACAGACTAGAAAGACTATGTATAAGGGTTAAAGTTTTCTTCTTCCTTTACCCCTCCTCATCCTCCTCTCTCTCTCTTACCTCCACCCCCACCATCTGTATCTGACTATCTATCTTTTACCTACTAAAAGCAGACCCAGAAATAATTTATATGTTGCTAGATTGCTCTGGATAGCAAACCGAACCACATGACATAGTTTCTTCCATTTATATGTGAAGATTTGCAGGAGGAAATGTGACCCGTGGAATAGAGAAGGAGAAGAATGAGGCTGAAGCACGCTGGTCCCAGCTTACTAACCATCAGACCTTGGGCAAGTCAGTTAACTACACTGATCTTCAGTTTCTAAGTCTACCCAGAATGGCTACTTCCTGGGTCTATCAGTTTATATTTTAAAATATGAATGAGGTGGCTTTGGTTTCAGCTCCAGAGGGTAAAGAACTTAGAAATCAGCATTCCCATCCTTGCAATAAGAAATCGCCGAATAAATTGTGAATTCGAAGGCACTTCTTGGAGATCGCCAACTGTCCGCATGGGAATAAACAGAAGAAAGAAGTCACTGGGATCTGCTTACCCAGAGCAGAAGCTGGCGGAGCCTATCGAGCTGGTAGAGACACTGGATAACCATCTGCATGAATGGCTGAAGGTTGGAACTGGCTTAAGAGTGAGAAATTCCTGGAGGCTGTCATCTGTGGGTGGGGAGCACAATTTTCTGGTTTTATCTCCAGAAATTTCACCAGGTACTCACAACAAAGAGATTCTTTTTTTAAAAATTCCTCTCGTGGCTCTAGCATTGTGATGAGCATGAGATACACCAAAAGCCTTCTCCATAACATAAGCCACCCAGAGGAAAGTCTGTCCCAGAGCCTTATCCCCCTTGAGAAAGGGGTATTTCTCCAGCTGCATCCCTCTAGTCTTCTCTCACCTAAAAGGAAAAATAGAGAGGAAAAAAAGCTAAAAACCAAAAACAAACAACAGCAAAACACACATACACACACACACACACACACACACACACACACACGCCAGGTGTGGTGGTACACAACTGTAATCTGAGGCAGAAAGATAGCAAGTTCAAAGCCAGCCTCAGCAACTTAGCGAGGTCCTAAGCAACTCAGAGAGATCCTGTCTCTAAATAAAAAATTAAAATTAAAAGGGCTGAGGTGTGTCTCCGTGGGTGGTTAAGTGCCCCCCTGGGTTTAATCCCCAGTACAATAAAAAAAAAAAAAAAAAAAGAAAGATAAGGAAGAACAAGGAGAAGAAGAAGAAAGAAAAAAACTCACAAAACTTTAAAAGCCACATTCCAGGGACACAAATATTGAAAACTGAGATCTAATCATGGGATTATAGAATGCTTCCACACCCCCATGCCTTACTCCCACATCAAGACTCTGGTCAATGTGATCATATTATGGCTGAAAGAGCTATGTGAGGAGTTCTTAGGGAAACCCAAAGTAACAGAGTAACCAAAAACAGGGGAAGCAATGGAGGAATTTGAAGTCTATTGTCTATAACTACAAGCTGACTCTGAACCAGATAAACACAAAACCTTGCATGAAAGGCCTATTTACCTCAGTTCCTATTACTGAGTATTTAATTCTCTCTCTTTTTTTCCTTTGGTACTGGGAATTGAATTCAGGGGCACTTTACTATGAAGCTGCATCCCCAGTCCCTTTTTATTTTATTTTATTATTATTATTTTTTTTGAGTCAAGATCTCACTAAGTTGCTTAGAACTTCACTGAGTTGCTGAAGCTGGCCTCGAACTTGCAATCCTCCTACTTCAGTCTCCCAAGTCGCTGGAATTACAAGTGTAGTATGTCATTTTCTGCCTTTCACCTAAAGGAAAACAATCATGAGGCATGCTAAAACAAGAAAAAAAAACACATTCTGAAGATGTGAAGAAATCATTAAAACACAAAATCCCAGAATTAACACACATAAAATGTAAAATAATTATGATTCATATGTTAAGGCTTTAATGGAAAAATTCAAAGCATTCAATATATAACTTTCCTATACTCTTATATGAATTCATGACCAGTATAACTCCACATCATGTTCAACCACAAGAGTGGGATCAAATTGTAATGGGTTGCACCATTCAAAATACACTCTACTGTCATGCATATCTAAAAAAAAAAAAAAAAAAAAGAATGGATGAGTCATATAAGCTGAAAGGTGCAACTCTAAGAAAGAATAAAAAGTTAAAAAGTAAATGTAGGGGTTGGGGTTATGGCTCAGTGGTAGAGCACTTGCCTAGCATGTTTGAGGCACTGGGTTCAATCCTCAGCACCACATAAAAATACACAAAAGTATTGTGCCCACCTACAACTAAAAAAATAATAATTAAAAAAAATAAAGTAAATGGTAGAAACCAAGAACAATATAACAGAAATGAAGAATATTTTTTGATGAGCTAATCAGTAATTTTTTTCTATTAACCATGGCTAAAAAAAAAAAAAAAAGGAATTCATGAACCTGAAGATAGGTTGGGAGAAATTTACAAAACCAAAATATAAAAATGAAAAAAAAAAATTAAAAAAGAAAAAGAGTGGACTGTTCAGATGATTTCAACAGGTGTACTATGCACTACGCAATTGGAATATTAGAAGGAAAAGGAAGAATTAACAGAGCAAAAGAAATATTTGAAGTAATAATGGCTAAAGATTTTTTTTAATTAATGACCCACACCGAACTACACATCCAAGAAGCTCATAGAACACCAACCAGGATAAATTTTTTAAATATCTACACTTAGGCATATTATATGGAAACTTCAGAAACCCAAAGGCAAAGAGAATATATTAAAATCATCCATATCCACATTAAGAAAGAAAGAGCCCAGGAGAAAGGACCGAGAAGGTAGAACAAAATATTTCCCTTTTTTTATTCTTTATTAACCTATAACTGATAAAAACAATAATAGTAAATGTATTGATGACTATAGTCCATGGAAAAATGAACTAACAGCTAAACTATAAAGAATAAGATCACAAATTATTATTATAACACTGTTATAATATGGCAGGTGGTATAGGGATATTTTGATGGTGGAGGTAGATTAGTAGGTCTCCATTCAACTGTATCAACAAACATTTTAAATGTGAAGGCTTCAAACACATTAAAAGGCAAGCATTGTCAGAGTGGATAAAAACACAAGAAACACCCTTTTAAATACAAAACTCACGTGACTAACAAGCAAATGGATACAAAAAAACATGCAACAAGCCCACATGAATTAAAAGAAAGCTGGCATAACCATGCTACTTTTGGATAAAGACTTCAGAACTAAGAAGATTATCAGGAATAAAGGGGTATTATATAGAGATAAAGGAAGTATTATAATTTAGATACTAGGTGTCCCCCAAAAGCTCATGTGTGAGTCAATGCAATAGGGTTTAGAGGTGAACTGATTGGTTATAAGAGCCTTCATTGAATTAGTGTGTTAATGCACTAACAGGACATAGGGGTGGCGGACATAGGCAGGTAGGATGTGGCTAGAAATTGGTCATTGGGGGGCATGCCTTTAGGGAATATATTTTTTTCTGGGTGAGTAGAGTGTTTCTTTCTTTCTCTCTCTCTCTCTCTCTCTCTCTCTCTCTCTCTCTCTCTCTCTCTCTCTCTCTCTCTCTCTCCTTCCTGGTGCCAAGTTCTGAGCTGCTTTCTTCCTCCACACCCTTTCACCATGATGTCCTGCCTCACCTGGAGCTCAGAGCAAATGGAGTTGGCCACGTATGGACTAAGACCTCTGAAACTGTGAGCCCCCAAATGAACTTTTCCTCCTGTAATTGTTCTTGTCAGGTCTTTTGATCACAGTGTCCAAAAAGCAGACCAACCCAGGAAGCAATTAGTAAAGATTTAATAATCCTAAATGTATATGCACCCCAAAACAGAGCATCCAAAATATATAAGAGCAAAACCAATAGAACTAAAAAAGGAAGGATGCTAATCCACAATTATGACTGGAGATCTTCATATCCTTCTGCAATAAATGAGAGTTCTAGTAGATAGATTATCAGTAAGGGTACAGATAACTTGAATAGCACTATCAAATTGATCTAACTGATATTTATAGGGTATTTCATACAACAAAATAATACACACTTTTCTCAAAGATATAAAACACGCAACTCATTTTGAAAGAACAGATATACAAAATATGTTCTCAGATGACAATGAAATTAAACCAGAAATACCTAATGAGTGTTTAACAACTAATCAATCAATAATACAAAGAACTGGAAAATTCCCAAATATTTGGAAATTAAACACAAACTTCGCAATGACTCATGGATCAAAAACTAAGTCTTAAAATAAATAAATTTTAGATATTTTGAACTAAATGAAAATACAACTAATTAAAATTTCTGGGATGAAATGAAAGCATTATTTCAAGAGAAATGTACAGCATTAAACACACATATTTGAAAAGTAAAATATATATATAATATATAATATTTATATATTATATTTATATATTATATATGTATAATATATAAATAAGAACCTAAACATTCACTTTAGGAACTAGAAAAAGCACCTAATACAAGCCCACGATATAACATCTGGCTTGACATCTAACAAATAATCACAAATGCTAAGGGAATGTTAATTATTGCTGTTTTACAAATGAAGTTATAAAGCTGCAGTTATGAAACTTAAACTATTCAAAATTTTGGTGCTTTCCATTGTTATACTTTTTCCCTTTCTTCAGATTCAGTGAACCCCCAAACTGACTACACAGAGAAGTCACATGAGGATCCGTAATGAAACACAGACCTCTTTTTGAGTTTGAGTCAGACAGAGGAGGGGGTTCATGTGACTGTAATTTCACTCTCTTAAGGGATTCTAATAAACTCAAGTTTTGAACAATTGCTATAGATTCTATCCTCTTATGGAGGTATGTTTTTTATATGGAATTCTTTCTTTCTTTCTTTGTTATACAGTAGAATGCATTTTGACGTTTGTATACATACTGTATACAAACGGAGCACAACTTCTCATTCCTCTGTCTGTACATGGTGCAATAATAATTTTTGTTTCATTCTACCATCCTTTCCATCCCCACAGCCCCAACCCTCCCCTCAATCCCCTCTACACAAACCCTATCACCCTACCCCACTATGGATCAGCATCCCCTTATCAGAGAAAACATTTGGCTTTTGGATTTTGGAGACTGGCATATTTTACTTAGCATGATATCCTCTAATTCCATCCATTTACCTACAAATGCCATAAATCCATTCTTCTTTAAGGTGGAGTAATATTCCATTGTGTATATGTACCACATTTTCTTTATCGATTCATGTTGAAGGGCATCTTGGTTGGTTCCACAGTTTTGCAATTGTGAATTTAGCTACTATAAACATTGATATGGCTGTGTCACTGTAGTATGCTGATTTTAAAAATCCTTTGGGTATAAACCAAAGAGTGGGATAGCTAGAGCACTCATCTCCAGGACATATAAAGAATTAAAAAAACTTAACATCAAAAAAACCCAAATAACCCAATTAATAAATGGGCAAAGGAACTGAACTGACACTTCACAGAAGAAGAAATACAAGTGATCAACCAACATATGAAAAAATATTCATCATCTCTAGCAATTAGAGCAGTGAAAATCAAAACTACTCTAAGATTTCATCTCACTCCAGTCAGAATAGCAGTTCATAAGAATACAAGAACAAGTGTTGGTGAGGCTGTGGGGGAAAAGGTACACTCAATTATATGGAATTCTTTAAAAGTGAGAAAGGTGTGTCTGGGACTAGCAGAAATTATATGGCATTATGAAGGGATGAGATGCCCCACATGTATTAATTTCTGATAAAATATAAACTTCCCCTTTTGAGCACCAAATTGTTTTTCAGTAAGTCATCTCAGGTTCAAATAATTCTTTAATGGAATATTAACATTTAAAAAAAATATTATTCTGGAGGGCTGGGGAGGTCAGCAGTAGAGTGTTTATTAATACATGTTAATGTGCTGGGGACCCTGAGCTTGATCCCCAGAAATGCAAAAAATAAAAGTAAAAGATTTGGGGTCTAGGGATATGATTCAGTGGTAGAGTTCTTGCCTGTAGCATGTATGAGGTGCTAGTTTCCATTCCCAACCCTGCAAAAAAAATAAAAAGTTGCATAAAAAATATTATGTTCAATGAGTTTCATCTTATTTTTATGTATTTTTTTTTCCTGGAAGAAGATGTCCATGTATCTAAACAATGCCCATCTTCCTGTATGACTGAGCCTAAAGCTCCTGTTCCTTGGATCTTTTTCCCAAATCCCTCATGTTGGGTGAGGTCCTCCCATCTAGATTCTAAGGCAATTCTGTGTCTGTTGTCATAATTATTTTTAGGGTCTGTAAACAAGTCAGGATGGCGCCTGGCATTTTGCCAGAGGGAGTGGTTTGTGAAGTAACGCCAGTGAGCCATTAAGGGTGGAGATTCCTTATTGGTTGACTACTGTATCTAGTTTATGTTAATTAAGATAAGCTGTGTGGAATGTATATATACCCCTCCTGTCCTACAATAAACGGCTCCCATTCCTGCTGTATCAATGTACACAAGTTGCTCTTCACCCCGGGTTAGTTTGCTGCAGCCGGACTGTGGCAATTATATTATTAAAATGTTCTATAAGAAGTGAACAATTGTTCCTCTATGTTCCTCTAGTCTTACTAGTAAAGGATGTTTTTGTTTCAAAAGACAGAAGCCTATTTCTACTTGAGTTCAGGATGAAAGAGCTAATTTATTAGTCATTGAAAAATCCATGGGAGATCTAGCACTCTTGGCTCTAAGTACTCCTAGGATACATCCAGAAATATGACACGACCCTACTCTCAGCTCTCTGTACCTTTGTTCTGGCTTCATTCTCCAGTAGCCTCTCCCCAAAGAGTAACAAGGAGGGCTCCAGGATCCATAGGCATGCATCCTATCTCTTAGCAAAACTAGGAGGCCAGATTCAGTGGTGCAAGCTCTTCATCCCAGCTACAAGGGAGGCGGAGGCAGGAGGATCACAAATTCAAGGCCAGCCTGAGCAATTTAGTGAGAACTTCTCTCAAAATAAAAAGGCCTGGGTTCAGGTGTGGTGGCACACACCTGTAATCCTAGCAGCTTGGGAGGCTGAGAGAGGAGGATCATGAGTTCAAAGCCAGCCTCAGCAAAAGTGAGGCATTAAGCAACTCAGTGAAACCTTGTCTCTAAACAAAGTACAAAATAGGGCTGGGGATGTGGCTCAGTGGCTAAGTGCCCCTGAGTTCAATCCCCAGTAACTCCCAATAAGTAAGTAAGTAAGTAAATAAATAAATAAATAAATAAATAAATAAGACTGGGGATGCACCTCGAGGGTAAAGCAACCCTGGGTTCAATCTCCAACACCAAAAGAACACACAGACAACAATAAAAGATTAGCACAAGGAAAACTCAAGGATTTTGCAAAAGTTCTGGCAAAAGTTCCAGGGGTGACTCTTTCTGACATTGACATGGGTCATGTCCTCTCCTGGATCTGATCATGGTGCCTGGGAAAAAAGGAAAATTACACTCTGATTTGTCCCGGTTTTGTTCACTTGCCTAGCTCTTACCCTTGGGAATGGGATTAGTCCCTTCCTCTAGATACCCATGAATAGAAAATCAGAGGAGATTGAGGTAAGATTATCAAGCTAAGGAGACATAGATGCTGTGTTATCCGGGACAACTGGGCCCTCTGAAAGCAGGAACCTTAGCTCTTTTATATGCAAGCATCTTCATTTCTAATCCACAGTCACATGTGGACTTAACAATAGGTTCTGAGAAATGCATCACTAGGTGATTTTTGTCATCGTGTAAACATCATACAACACGCTTCTACAAATCTAGATGGTATAGTTCCATCACTCAGTGGAGCCTTTGATGCAGCTCAGAAACATGATCCACAAGAGATCTGAAGGCTGCTGCCAGCATAACATGCTATTTTACAGTCAATGCCTTTTTTGTTTAATTAAGTACAAGAGAACCCTCTAAAATAATGATGAAGTATAGTAGAGTGAAAACAAACCAGCAACACTTGTGGGTGATCATTATCACGTATTACGATTCTATGAGTGGCAGGGCCGTGCATTTGTTTCAACCAGCATCATCACAAATACACAAGCATTGTGTTGCACTATGACATGACAATGGCTATGATATCACTAAGTGATAGGAATTTTCAACTCCATTATAATCGTACGGGACCACCACTGTGTATGTGGTCTGTCATTGACTAGTGTATGACTGCAGTACCAAGCCAGTAGAAGGCAGCTCATGTTTAACAAATGAATCAGTTGAACAAATTAATACAGTCAAGGTTTTCATTAAAATCACCTGCTTCACCTTGTACCCTAATGCATGATCTTCTCGGTCACAAACAAGATATTCTGTTCTAACACCTGATGTCTCCCGTCTAACTGATGTGGACTGTGGAACCATATGGAACGTAGACCTTTGGGACAGATCCCAAGCAGCAATTTCTTTTTCCATAGAGATGCAATTCTCAGCTCCAAACATGGTAAATGCATTGTCATCCTTTTAATTAGGTATCCCAGGAGACCCGGCCCAGGATGTTGCAGGAAGACAAAGACAACAGGAGGGGAAAGTAGAAATGTCACCCTCGTTAGTGCAGCCGTTCACAGGAGGAAGGGCCCACCCAGGGCCCTCGTGAGTGTCAGAGGGCAGGTTCCTGCCAAGAGCCTGAACTGAGCGTCAGAGAGAACAGCTGCAAGGCCTTGGCGTGGGGAGATGTGCTGAACTGAGAAATAAGGCAGAGGGAGGAAGGGTATCTCCAGGCCAGGCTCAACTCTGCCTCCCTTCACAGTCCCCCGGGAGATCCTAAGGACTTTCTTCCAAGGTGATCCTGAAGTGTGCATGTTGTGGTTATTGCTTATTTATTTCCCATTTATATTAATGGACCCTTATTATGTGAACTTCTAACTATTACCGACAGGGACCCTCTGACCAAGCCAAAGGGCAAATGAAGGTGCTGTCTGAAGTGTAGTTCTCTGCTGTCCTTCAAAGCCCCACCAGCTCTCTCCCCTCCTCCTACACACACACACATACACACACACACACACACACACACACACACACACACAGGAGGATGTTGTGATCTCTGAAGGCTCTGCTGGAATTAATGCACATTTCAAAAGACATAAAAGTCCCTGATCTCCTGGGCATTAGAGTTCCCAGGATATAATTCTGACTATGTGAAGCATTGGGAGAGCAAGGCTTGGTGGAATGGCAGAAACCAAAGCAGGACATCTGTCCCATATCCATCCCAAAGCCGGGAGCCTCTGGCCAAGACCCCAATGCTGGGGTGCACTGGAACCTCAGCCATGTCGGGAGCCTTGTCTCTCTGCCAAGGAGCATCCACATTCTTGATTCAAATTGGGTCATGGGATGGCCAGACCCTGAGGATGCTTCCAGAAGACTGTACCTAACAAGGAAGCTGAAGGACCCTTTAGGATGGAAAAAAAAAAATGTCAAACATCCAAAACATCCAAAAGCATCAATGACAGAGGAAAGACAAATACTGCCATCATGGATTCCTCCACAAGTCTAGGCTCCCAGCAGGCCAGGCCCACAGGAGCATCCATAGACAAAGCCAAGGTCACCATGATTGACTTAGCCCTCAAACAATAGTTCTAAATCCAGCTGGTTCTTCACCATCCTTTGAAATTCTCCATGACGACCAAGGGCCTCCTGGTAATTAACTGTACCACCACCACCACCACCAAGTAATTGAAGTGGAAATCTACTGTATATCTAATGAGCTGAACCAAACACCCGGAACAGGTAACACCATGGTGAGAGGTACTCCACCAAATTGCATTTGTGAATGATACGTTAAAACAGTGGTCTCTGTTGACAAGGGACAGCCCTTCTGGAGCTGGCAGAGGGGTACTGGGCATAAAGTCAGAGGTGACAATCTGAGTACTCGGTGGGGGTCTTCTGCTTCTTGGCACCAAGGATGGGGAGCAGTTCTACCTTGTCATCCCTGCAGTGACTCCACGTTCTCCACTATGCTCGCTGATCCCCAGCCCTCCACCATCACACTACCGCCTTCCACAATGCTTTGCAGCCTCTCTGTCTGAACACAGCCTCCGTTCTGAGACGGAGCCAAGGACTGCATCTCCGGTTGATGAGAACGGGCTCTTCCCACCTCCCTCTCTCCACCCCTTGGTCTCCAAAGCTGCCCATGGCCCCTGCAGGTTAAGCAGAGAGGAGATTAGAAATTATCTAAATCACAACAATTCCCTGGCAGCTTTTGTATGATTGCAGGCTCTGGTGAACTAAACTGTCCAGCTGGGTAATTGAAGGAAACATATTTATTGAAATTCACATGCTTACGGTTATACTTAGCCCCTGGATATTAGCAAGGCTGACCTGAAAGAGAATAAAAAGCCCCTTTCAGCATTCCAAGTAATCATTCCATACAGGCCCTTTGGGGTTTAACTCTCTGGTGGCAAAAGAAAGCTTTGATTTTCCACACTCCTACCGCCTCTCAGCTGCTGCCAGCTGCCAGTTGGGCTGCCAAGACTCAGGCAGAATAAAAATAAATAAATAAAAAATGGGACCCACCCGTGCTGACATCTTCCCCTCATAAAAGGCTTTGCCCCAAAGGTGTCAGTAACACGGCCTTGCTTTTCAGATCTCATTTTATGTTCAGAAAGAGGAGAGCTTTGATCAGCTGGTGAGTCTAGTCCGAATGACAGCTGCCGTTAGGAGCAGATTGGTTTCTAGACAGAGCACCTAACAGAAGAACTGACCTGGGCAAGGTCACCCTGGGCCCTCCACAGCTCCACTGAGATAAGCTGGAGAAAAATATCAGGTTAAGGCAAAGTATGGTATGCATTACGTACAGATATGTGTGTTTTATTTTAATGTAAATGGAGGCCAACACTGATGTTGCTCCCCATCCAGCTATAGAATCATCGGTGCTTAGAATTCAAAGTCATAGCCAAGGTCATCAGCACCTATCTTTTGCCAAATATGGGAATTCTTTTCCTAAGCTCCTAAAAATCCAAATCATGTTTTTTTTCATTAGGTTTCAAAACACGGGCCCTCCTTAATCAGTGGGGGCTTACTGTAGCTGGAGTTTGCAAGGTCACATGTGGGTTCATCAAGAAAGAATGTCATGTGATGCTTGGTAAATGCTCTGGTGGGAGCAATAGTAGCATTTTTGCAAGGTATTTGCTCTCTCTGAGTTCAGCTGTCAGCAGTGTCGCTGGTAATGAGATCTCTTTCTGCTAAATAGGCCTGGCCCCTGTGGCCTCTGGGATGACAAATGACAAGCAGAAACCAGGTTGAATGGAGAGTCATTAAGGTTTTGCGGGTCCCTTGGCCAGCCATTGTAAGTAATGGGACACCTCAAAACCAACCGCCAGAAATGAATTTTTCACAAAGGTTTATATTGGATCTGTACCCCAAATTTGAAGATATTTACCTTAAAAACCCTATCCAGAAAATTTCATTTATTGTGGGTCTTTTAAGCAGCTTCAGGTATCTTAAAGCATCTAATTGTAAGCACTAGCAATATTTAATTCTTGATGCCTGAACTATTTCCTGGATCCAAGTGTGATCCCCAATAACAAATAATGAAAGATAAGACAAATGACTTCAGTCCTACTTACTGGGGGATTGTGAAGTTAAGCATTGTCATATCAGAAGAAATGCAGGCTGCAATCAGGAAAAAGCCCATCTGCACATACAAAGTGCAGGATAGAGCTGGGCGCAGTGGCACATGCCTGAAATCCCAACAGTTTGGGGGGCTGAGGCAAGAGAATTGCAGGTTTGAGACCAGTCTCAGCAACTTAGTGAGGCCCTAAGCAACTCAAAGCCAGACCCTGTCTCAAATAAAAAATTAAAAAGGGCTGGAGATATGGCTCAGTGCTGAAGTTCTCCTGGGTTCAAACCAGGAGAAAAAGAAAAGAAAAAGGTGTGTGTGTGGAGAGAGAGAGAGAGAGAGAGAGGGAAAAGCAAGAGCGAGCTCATCTTTAGCAGAAACAGACTCTGACATACCAAAAAAAGATAGATGAATCTCTAGCCAAAGGAAGCTGGACTTCAGACCCTGACCCTTTCATAGGTGGATCAACCCAGCTCAGCCTGAGGAGTCCCTAGCCCATGGCTGCAGAGTTAAGAGCTCTCGTGGATTACTAATTGAAAAAATACCTACACTTTATTTATCAGCACCCTGTGTTGGGAGTAAAGTTTGTGCTTACATTGCCTAACACAAAAAGATCTGTGAAGTACAATAAATTGCATAAATCCTATTTAAGGGAATTAGAGGAACAAACTGATTTTAAGGACTTCAGCACATTCACCGTTGGAATAAAGATGGATACCAACAATTACCAATCGGTTTCAGAGAGTTTCCAAAGTGGTCCTTCAGGGCCTCTCTGCAGGAACACTTTGTCAGCAATTAGTGGTGTTGTGTGAATCTAAAATTTCATATAAGATGGAAAGGACTTTTAAAAAAAAAAAAAAAAAACTTAAATGAGCCTATCTGCCCCCAAAAGAGGTTTATTCTGCTTTAAGTAAATCCAACCTATTTTTAAAAATCAGATTTGTTAAATGACTTACAGAATATTAAAAAATTACTGTAATATTCTTATGAAATGTATGTTCTCTTACTGAATCTAAAATTTGACTCTTTCCAAAAAACAGGCTTAAGGACAACTTCTTAGGAAGATGTCAGTTATATAAAGTGACCCATATCTATGGGGCAGATTTATGTCAGCAAGTCTGGGACATTTTCTTTGCCCTCTGATGGAACCAGCCTGGTATGGAGACAGAGACTATGGCTTTGCTTGGGCTGTGGTTTTCCCCCTTATTTGCATGGGAATAATAATAGCTCATCCTGCGGGCTGCTAATTGGAGTGTGTTTGCTTCTGTAAGAGCATTCACCCATTTATATACCGACAAAATTGTACTGAGGCCCTAGGGTGTCCCGAATATGTCTGTGTGTGTTCGCACACACATGAATACATACATGAGACACAGAGAGTATCCGGGAAGGAAATTCCGGTCTTTAGAGGCTAATGGTGGAAATTTGTTGATGTCTTCGATTATTATCCATTTCTACTTCTTCACACACCTCAATTTCCATTCAGAGAGTCCCCTTGAGCTTCGTGATATGGGTCCATAATCAGGATGCCCACTCTCTCCTGGTCAGGTATTGGGTGAGGCCAACTGGGTGCTCTCTCCCTGCCTCAAAGTATTGACAATCCCAGGGCATCCCTGGACCACTGTTTTGACCAGGGTGTCCTTACCATGTCATGGTAACTGGACTTCTGCTCCCAAACTGATGGTGTAGCAAAGCCAGCTCTCCAGTTTGACCTCCTTCTGGGATTCTTTAATGATCTCAAAATACATTCATTCACTTTTGCTAGAGTTAGCCAGAACCACCTTCTGCTGCTAATGACCAAATTAGCACACAGTGCTTGAACTTGAGCCCTATCCTAGCCTTCAAAACTTTATCTAGCCAAGAAACGAAGCCTTGTTCTCTCCAATCTCTGCATTTACGAGTTGTTCACAAGTCGCTTGATTTGGGTCTCTTTTCCAATAATCCTAAAAGAAACAGTGTCCTCTTCTTTCAAATTGATTCTTCCATCCAGTAGAGTGACCAACTCATTTAAGTTGGCCCGGGACTTTCCCCGTTTTAGCATGGAAAATTCCACGTCCTGGGAACTTAGTCTCAGTAAGCCCAGACCATGTGATGGTTTAGATATGAGGTGTCCCCCCAAGAGCTCAGGTGTGAGGCAGTGCAAGAAGGTTCAGAGGTAAAAGGATTAGATGAGGAGAGTTGTAACACAATTAGTGGATTCATCCACTGGGCAGTTAGTGGATCAATCACGGATAGGGATTAGCTGAGTGGTAACTTGGTGGCTGGAGGTGATAGGTCACTGGAGGCATGACTTTGGGGTTGATATATTGTCCCTGGTGAGCTGAGCTCTCTCTCTCTGCTTCCTGAATGCCATGTCCTGTCCTGGTATCCCATACCATACACTTTGAATAAATCCAACCTATTTTTAAAAATAGGTTGGATTTACACTGTTCTGCCTCACCCGGGCCCAGAGCAATGGACTTGGCCAACCATGGACTGAACCTCTGAAACCATGAGCTCCCCATAAATTCTGCTCCCCCTAATTGTTCTTGTCAGGTGTTTTGGCCACAGCATTTAAAACACTGATTGAAACAGACCATAAGTGCTGTGGTTTAGATGACATTTGTCCATCCAGGACTCATGGGCTGCAGGCTTGGTCCCCAGTGTGGCTGTATATTAAGCCGTGGTAGAACCTTTGAAAGTAGGGTCTACTGAGAGCTGATTAGGTCTTTGGGGATATCATCCTGGAAGGGTTTAATGCTGGTCTCTCAGAGTGAGTTAATTTGCTCAAGAGTAAGTTATTTTAAAAGAGCCAGCCTGACCCCTGAATCTTCCTTTGGTTCCATATCTGACCATGTGATCTCTTCTGCACAAACTCCCACTAATTTGGTACCATCTGCCATAAGGCCTTTTTCCGAGGTCAAGTAGATAGGGCTGCCTAATCCTGGTCTTTCAGCTTCCAAAATGGTGAGCTAAATAAACCTCTTCTCTTTATAAAGTACCCAGGCTCTTATACTTTATTATAGCAATGGAAAACAGATGAATAGAATTGGTTGCCCTCACTCAGAACTTTTTTTTTTTTTGGTACCAGGGGTTGAACTCAGGGGCACCTAAGTACTGAGCCATATCCCCAGCCCTATTTTGTATTTTATTTAGAGACAGGTCTCACAGAGTTGCTTGGGCCCTCGCTAAGTTGCTGAGGCTGACTTTGAACTCACACTTCTTCTGTCTCAGCCTCCCAAACTGCTGGGATTACAGGTGTGCACCACCACACCTGGCTCTCCCACAGAACTTATATTTCATCTCTTTCTGCATACTAGTGAAAGTTTTTCCCACCCTGACTAAACATTTAATCTTTTGCTCTAATCTTCTATCTCCCCCTACCCCTACCTCCACATAACTCAGAAAGCATATGAAGTCACGATATGATAGAACTCCACATCTCCAATCTTAAACCCAAACCTTCTCTCCAAACATCTCCAAGTCTTTCAGGTGCTGATCCTTTAGAACAACATATTCCCAGCCAAATTCATTCTCCGCTCACAAACAGTGGTTTCCTGTGTCAGCGGCCACTGCCATTTTAGAGGGTACATGTAAATGACAATGTGACAATAATACGAAAACACTCCATCTACCTACCTGGAGAAATACTTGCACATAAAGAAAGCAGGCACAGGATCTTCATGCATCATTATACATATGGCAAAATGGGAAATCACCCAACTGTGTATAAATATGACAATGTTAAACTATAATAGATCCCTATTATACATAATAAACCCAGGTCGATCCCTATTGTAGAATCTCATGAGGCCATGCAAAAGAACAATAATTTCTAACTCATATACAATTTACTATGTTGGGCACTCTTCTAAATTCTTCAGTGTACAGAGAAAGGTCTACAAAGATGCATGTCCAAATAGTGAGTTGGGTTGAGCGGGAAGTAATCATGAATGATAAACGTTTCCATATTTTATTTAGAATGGTATTTATGTGTTATTGGAGTGATAAAAATTAATTTTTAAGGACTTGGTTCTCCTCCTCCATTCCCTATATCTGCTAATACTGTCATGCTTCTTTAATCACTCAGACTCAAATCCATTCGTCTCTGATACTTCCCTTCCCTTTATTTCTTCTCTGTAATCAATGAGTTTTCAAGCCCTATCAAATCCATCTTGAGATTGATGTTTGGATCAATGCGCTGCAAATTGCTGTTAATAGGCAAATGTTACCTGAAAGAAGTAGCAGATTAAATCTGTATCATGCAAATCAATAATAAATAATTTGGTTTGCATTAGTTTGACCCCTTTGTCCCCTACAGGCTCAGGAAAGGCATGAAGAGAAACCACTACATGAGAGATGGAACAGAGGCCGTCCCTGGGAATTTGATATGCATCGGGGCTGGGGCTGCAGAAGAAGGAAGGATGAGAAAGGATTAAACACGACTTTTGCTGAGCACCTAGAGAGAGGGAGAAGATTCTTGTAGAACTGATCCTCCAGGAAACTGTCAAGCGGGGAGCAGGTTAAATCTCTGAACAAAGCAAACAGCATTTGCCTACAAAGGTCTCAGAGGGTGTAACTGGAAGTGAAGAGACTTGGCACAAAGCAGATCTCAATAAATATAGGTTGAATGCAGATAAGAAAACGGAGTCATAAGACATGTAGGTACTGGCCTCTGCTCATGGAGCAAGGGAGGACAGAACTGGGAATCTGCCCTTGGTCTCCACCCTGATCTAAGTTTCTCCTGCATGACCGCACTGATGTTCTCTGCCATTTTCTTAGAAGCCTGTCTTCTACATACAAATCCTTCGCAGGCATGAATCACACCCACACGATTTTTAAATTTTTTTTTCTTATACCACTGTCTCAAGATTCATTTGTAAAGCCTGAGTGTTCTCCACTCCTCTCAGTAGCCAAATGCCAGGGCCGCAGCAGCTCCACCCATCTCTTAGCAGAGGGGAGGGGTGGCCTGCCTCTGCTCCACTGTACCCACATAGCCTGTGATTCTTTCAAACTCCTTATGACTCTCTCTGGATGCCTGAAAAGTTCCTCCAGAGCCCCAGGGCAACAGGAAATTAGGAAGCATATTCATAAATCTGTCCCTCCGGCCTTCCTGCAGGTTCTGATATCCAGGCAGTGAGCAGAATGTAAGCTCTGTTTGTGGACCAGAGACTCTTGACTGTGGGGCAAGAGTCACACTCACTCCCAAACCAGTGTGTGGTGTTGTCCTCCCTGTTTCTGAATCCACATCCCTTCTGCCTTTAAGAACCAGAATTCACTGAGAGATTCCCATTCTGCCTTCAGGAGTCTCCTGAGAGAAGGCTTCCTTGTTTCCTCCCAGTGCCCAGTGTAACTGGTACCTCTTAGCAGTTCTGGAGAAACTATAGATCAGGAGTTAAAGGTTCGGTGCCCTTTTGCTTTTTGGAGGGCTCTTTGTGCTACACATTTGAATTTTGTAGGACTCTCAAGCAGATTAAAAAAAAAAATTGCAAAATCTCCCATGAAAGCCAAGCGGAAGATGCTATGCTGTACGAAAAGTGGGGAAATGCAAATCGCTAGTGATGGCTTATGACCCAAAGGGTCTTTACTTTGGTCCCCAGAAAGCAGTTCCCACTCCCAGAGGTATCGGGTCACCATGTCTCCTGGAGCCAACACCCCCAAAGTTCCAACCTCACTCTTCTTGCTTCTCAACCCTCTTAATCTCCCAGAAAGAATTCAGCTCAGAGGCAGGGAGAGCAGAGTGAAGGCACTAATTAAGAAATCTCTGCAGCGCAGTGGTTAATTCAAATCCTAATTTAACGGCTATAATCAATATTTCAAGAATCCCAGGCTCCGATGGGCAAAAAAGTAAATAAATAAAAAATGTAGCTTCTTTAATTTCTTGGAGATGACTTTAATTTCTGGCTCTGATCTCCGCCCCCCCCCCCCCCGAGTTTTCCCCAGAGCAGGTTAAGTCATATAATCCATTTGGAGTCTTCACTTTCTTATGTGAGTTTTAAAATTAAATCCAGGATCATTAACTCTCATGAAATCTGATTTTAAAAGAACAATAACACCATTTCTCTTTGTAAGCTCCTTCTGCTCTTCCCAACCAACTCGAACTTCCAGAGCACGGACTGGCCATGCCAGTCACACCTGAGAGCAACAGGGGAGAGGTCATTAATTGTGATTGGCCCAACTCTGGTGGGATTGAGGCCATCATGATCTCTGGTTGCTAGCTTGGTACTTTGTCTATATTCTCAGTGGTGGCCAAGGGGTTGACAACAAGTTCTCTTGGGGACAGTTAGTTCCATGGTCCTTAACAGATCAGATCCTTGTGTGACTCTCCCCCTAGTCGATTCTGAAGCATATCCTGTTCTTTCCTCCCCATACCCCACCCCCATGGGTCCCTTGAACTTACTGGGGACAAAAAGTCAAAGTAACTTTCTGAACATAAACCAAAAAATAGAGCACGATTATCAACAATAGGAAAATTCCTAAACTTTTGGCAACAATATATTAAATTTTTTATAATAAATAACATAGTCAAAAGAAGTAGAAATCCATTGCCACATATTCCAAGCATAATCCTGAAAACTTGTCTGGCCTATGTCATTAACATAACAAAGGATGGCATTTATTTTATAGGGAGGAAAAAATAAGTTTCATCACAAAAACATATTTATTAGATCTCAGCTTTGATTAAGTTCTAGAAATGTATTTTAAAGTTTTAAAAAGAGAAACAAGAATCATCCTTAAAATATATGTATAGGGGCTGGGGATGTGGCTCAAGCAGTAGCGCGCTCGCCTGGCATGCGTGCGGCCCGGGTTCGATCCTCAGCACCACATACAAACAAAGATGTTGTGTCCGCTGAAAACTAAAAAATAAATATTAAAAAAAAATATTCTCTCTCTCTCTCTCACACTCTCTCTTTAAAAAAAAATATATGTATAGGTGTTAATATATGTATAGGTGGAAATAAACTTTATGCTCTTACAATGTAAAACACGTAGAAACATCTGAACTCTAGAAATTTTAACCAGTTAACCTATTTGGCTTTGACATTGCCTAAATTCCCTTCTGACAATCACATGGATGTTTCAGTCCACCTGTCTGATGTGGACAGGGCCATTTTTAATTTCTTTTTCTTCTCTGGTGACTCATCTTCCTCCCCCCACCCCTTGGTCTTTTTATTTACATTAGTTTTCCAAAGTTGTGTTGTAATAATAATCTGTTTTCTTTTAAAGCTTTCATTAGCTCTGCTGTTCTTGGAGATCTCTGGAGGTATTTTCTTTTTCCCATGCATTTACAGATCCAGTGTCCAAAATTCAAGCATTCCTGGCATCTTAACCCAGTGCTTATTTGCTTTAGCTTGACTTTAGGCTCTCTCTCTCTCTCTCTCTCATTCTTTCCATTGGATTCTGGCTGTATCTACATTAAATGTCCCTACTTGGTGTCTCTGGCGCCAGACCACCAGGCTCTGACAATATTGACAAACTCTAGTCTCATAGACCCTTTATATTCGTCCACTTAGAGCTAAGAGAAATTCTGGGAACCTTATTCTTTTACCTTTGACAAATGTGCAAACCTAGAAAGGGGTCAAGGTCTTAGACTATGCCCGTATGCTCCATACTGCCTTGTTTGAAGGCCAACCTACCACCCTCCTAGATTCACAAATACTCCTTTATTTCAACAACCTCTGCCCAGATAGGTCACCTCCATGCTCCTTGGAGGGTTTTAGCACCTGTTACTATAATTTTTTGAAAAGTCAAATATTTCAATCTCAGCTGATTAGGACCACTATTTCCTTCCACTTTTGATTTCTCCTCCTTCATACCTCCTCTCGTAACTGGTGGCACTGGATAGTCATGAACATTTGGGGATAGAGATAAAAGCAAGCTGTAGTTGGGGTTTCATGGAGATATTCCTGTGGTTCACAATTACTCATGAATAATAAAGATGTTGCTAGCTGTCCTGACACAGGCATGGCTTCCAAGAGGACTCCTAACGTCCTCTGGGCTGATTACCCTTTGTAGGACTCCTCTGTGCTGGTTCTCTGCATGTTTTCCACTGTGACTTTTCCTATGTTCCCTTCCTCCATCTCTTTTATACTAAATTTTTATTCTCCCCTTCATCTCTTTTCTATATACAGAATTTATAAGCCTTGGCACTACTATAACTTTTGGCTAGATAATTCTTCATTGTGTGGGGGACAGGCTGTCCTATGGATTGTGGGACAATTAGTAGGATGCCTATATTACCCCATAACTTCATTCTCACAACCAAAACATCACCAGCCATTGTCAAATGTCCCCCGAGGAACAAAATTTCCCCTTGACAAGAACTTCTGACCTTGTACCATTCTTCAAGAAAAGGGGGACAGTGAAACAACATTTCTATAAATGTTCTTTTGGTTTCCCAAAAACCTAGCCAAGTTAGCTGAACAGTGAGAGCAAGCCTGGGTCAGAATATCCAGACACATGTTGTCTTGAGGGACACTGGATTTCTCTTATGCACATTAGTTGTGAACTAGGGCGAGTTAGTGTTCTCTGTAGAAAGCTACTTCTTTGCATGTTACACTGGGACAGTTGCTCTTTGAAATGCTGGTCACACAAGCAAGCTAAGCAAGCTCATGCTGATGGTGTCACTGATTCTGCAGCCTCACATATAAAACTCTTCTCTGAGTGGGGACCGGTGCAGAACTGAGAGCACTGAGGGAAGGATATGTGTCATTCATCCAGTGGGCCACCACTGGAGAAAATGCTGGGAGGGACAGAAGTTGCCACTTGTCAAAGCACATGGATGGACAGAGGTGGTATCTGTCAGTCTGTCACTACTGAACTCTTCTTGGAGCAGTACCGATCTCTTGCAAGTTTTCCCTACTAAATCATGTTTCATAGTGTGTCTCTGGGCAGTTTCTTTGGTCTTTCAGCAACTGGGGCAGCTGAATATTTTAATCTCATGGTTAGGATCACTATTTCTTTCCATTTTTGATTTCTCCTCCTTTATACCTCCTCTCACAACTGGTGGCACTGGATAGTCATGAACATTTGGGGATAGAGATCAAGGCAAGCTGAAGTTGGGGTTTCATGGGGATATTTGTGTTGTTCACAGTTAATCATGTATAATAAAGATGTTGCTAGCTGTCCTGACACAGGAATGGCTTCCAAGAGGACTCCTCTGAGCTGACTACCCTTTGTCTTTACAATACAATGCAGGGGCCAGAGTGGTGGACATTGGAACACTTGGGTTGTGGATGGGACAAACCTATACCACAAGCGTGCAAAAGTAGCTCCTACCAAAACACATCTACTTTCAAATCTTCTGGAGCCTGGTAAATAGAGTATGGCTGTTGGCTCTTAAGGGTGGGCTGACCCCATTCTCCTATGAATGGGAGAAGGTCAGGTGCCATCCCCTGCCATGTAAGAAATGGAATAGTGACTTAGCTTTGAAGTGTCATCTCACCAGATTAGTAATGAGAAAAGGAGAAAGTCCCTTCCCATCTCTGGATCACAGTTTCCTCATCTCTAAAAGGAGAGGGTTAGAATACATCAAGACTTAGATTTCTCAGAGCATCCAGTTCCTCAGCTCCCTCTGCCAGCCTGGCCATAGGACAGCAGATACTCAGCTCTGGGGGGTAAAGGGACTAATTTGCAAGGACATCTCTTGGGCCTAACCACCTATTAAGGTGCCCTCCACAACACACCCCATCTTCTATTCCATTGTTTTGGTCTGCTATCAATTAAAGGCCAATACCATGTTGCTTTAATTATTAAGTTTTTACAATATATTTCAATACTTGGTCATGTTTTCTTGTGTCCTTAATTTTTAAAGACTAATTTTATAGCAATTATAGGCTTCCAGAAAAATGGAGAGGAAAGTACAGAGATGTCCCACATATACCTTGTCCCCAAGCATGCACAGCCAGCCTCCCTAGTTACCAGCATCCTCCACCAGAATGGTACATTTGTTGCAACTGATGAACCTACACGGACACATCATTGTCCAACAAAGTCCATAGCTTGCATTAAGTACATCCTTGGTATTTTACATCCTATGGGTTTGGGGAAATGGTATCGACCATAATAGTATTATACACAGTATTTTCACTGTCCTAAAAGGGCTCTGTGCTCTGCCAACTCATCCCTCCCTTTCCCTCGAATATTTTTTTATTTTTCAGAGTTTGCCTGGCATTCTTATCTGTTTAGCTTTCTACATGAACTTTTCAAATAAATGAACAAATTGATTGATTCACTGAATTTTAATTCTGATTCTTTTTTTGTGTTGCTGGGGACTGAATCCATTAACTCTGAGCTTGAGCAGGAAATATAATCTCTCTCGGCCCTGTTTTATCTTCTGTAAACTCTGATAATATCGGTCTTGCAAGATTATTGCGAGAGTTACATGAATGTAGGAAAGTGTCCAGTGCAGAGCCAGGAACACATTAGGTGCCAAATTAAACAATGCTCAAAAAGTAAAAGCCACTATGATGATTTCTTTGATGTCCAAACAAGGAAGGACGAAATTATCAGACATGCAATTAATTTCCCCTATATGCAAATCACTTCTCAGACACAGTGTCCAAGTATACACGGTATCTAAAAGTGAGACTTCTAGCATCAAATGCAGATAAATGTGATGATCCAGTAGAAACACTGAACTATGGAGGAGAACCACTGAAAAATCTTCTGAGGATGTGGTTGAAATTCCAGGCACAGGGAGGAAGGGACAGAAGATTGTTCATACATTTCCTCTTATTCAGAAAAATAGGAGCTAAAAGCAAGGAAGCTCAGCTCCTATTGTTGGGAACAGGAGGGAATATCAGGGGCTGTGTGTGCTGAATATATTTTTTGTGTATTATCTTGCAAAGAGTGGCAAATTTGGCTTCATAACAGTGAGATCAAGCATAGCAAATTTACTTAAATTCTTGGAGTGCATTACTGACTCACACAGCTTTTCTCTGTATTTCACCCCTAGAAAGGGATTTAATAACCTCTCTGCTGCATTCTTTGTCTGGGTAAAAGGCTAGGGGAAAAAAAGAGTATGAGTGGATTTGATGAATTACAACTTGTGTTGGGCATAGGGCAAAGCTCATTTGGTTGTTGCAAAAGCAGAAAATTGGCAAATACTGTGGGTGAAAGAGCTGGCGTAGCTTAGGAAATGGGAGCTTTTCCTCTGGTCCTGTGAAGCATTAAGACTGCCTGTGGACTCCAGTGCACACCTGGACAGGTGCCCACAGGACAGAGAGTGAAAAATGTTTTGTGCCAACAGAAGAAAGAAAGAAAGGTGAATGTCTGATTCTCAAGTTTGAGTGACTGCAGGGCACGGGTGGAGATGCAAGATCATTAGTGGATCATAATAACTCTTTGATTCACAGGGGTTTAGAATTGGTTAGGTTGTACAGGCTAGTGTGGGCCCTTAAATCCTCTCCCATTATGACATAATTCACCATTATTGGAGCAGATTCCAATTCCCAGCACTTCAGCTCAACCCCTGTCCAGATGAAGAACATGGGGACCAGAACACAAGAAGCCCTGGAATAGTGGCCCAGCAGAATCTTCATGGGTCCATGGCAGAATCTGATCTGCTGAGACTTAACTACCAGGCATGTGCTAAAATCTCTACCTTTTTTACAATACCAATGACTGAACCCAGGGGTCCTCTATCATTGACCACATCTCCAGCCCGTTTATTTTCAGGCAGGGGTCTTGTTAAATTGCAGGGGCAGGCCTTGAATTTACAATCCTCCTGCCTCAGCCTCCCCAGTCTCTGGGATTACTGGAGAGGACCACCACACCCAGCCCCACCCGGGTTCTTTAGGTAGCATTGCTACTCTCTTCAGGGCAGACACACTGCCCATGTAGCCAAAGGCTGAAGGGAGCCCAGCAGACAAGCCCGCCCATTACTGTCCTGGTCCTGCCTGAGTTTGTCCATCCCCATAAAGAATGCTTCAGTTTATTCGACAATTGGAAGACTCCAGGGTGAAAAACATCACTTTCTGTAACACTATTGACAACTGCTCCAAATCAGTAAGATTTTTCCCTTTGCAGAAGATTGGTTATTTGACTTGGTGAAGGTTAATGACTCATGGGGTTTGTGTCTGCCTAGATCAGTAGCTCAAAGATCTGACCACCCATTAGAAACTCCTGGGGAGCGTTTTAAAAATGCCAATGCCTGTGCTTCACCCACTGGCAATTTCAATACAGACTAGAGTGGTACCCAGAGCATCCACAGTGTTTTAAAACTCTCGAGGTGTTCCTGATGTGCAGTGATTGTCCAGAGAAAGTGCAAAGGGAGATAAAGTGCCTTCAGAGGAGGAAGCTTCGCTTGCCACATGCATAAACACTAGCCCTTTTAGTCCCCCCGAACTGCAGGATTATGCAAATCAGATGATTTTTGTAGCTAATAAAAGATCTTTCTGAAGGTCTCCATCTTTAAGGGGGTGACCTAAAGGTTGAGCATTAATGAAGGAATGTCAGAAAAGAATGCTAAGACTTCCAGTTGAGGCGAAGGAGACAACCCTTACCCCAGCTACGTTAAAATGCAAGCAGTCCCTCAGTACTTACCAAGAACCCCTCTGTGCACCCCCAATTATCCTTGGAGACAGAATTGAGCATTCTTTCTGGTTTTCCATTTATTTCCTCAGCCACATTTTCTCTGACTCTGATGCTTTCTTTCTCTCTGCCTGAAACTTAAATATTGTGTTTTTCTCACGTTCCTGGAAGCTCTGTCTTTCACTCTCTTCTCTTCCCCTTCTCAGTTTTCCATTTGAGAGATCTCACCTGTGCCAGGAAGCTGACACCTCCCAGACCCATTTCCTCCAAACCAGAACTCTCCCTAAGATGCAGACCCTATGAAGCAAGCTTCCTCCCTCGGATGACCCACCGACATCTCCGTTCAGTAGTGCAAAGTGGGACCCACCATCTTCTACTCACAACCCGTTGCATTTTTTCCCTCCCAAACTCTCTCCTTTCATGACAGGTGCATCATCTAACCAACATCCAAGCCAGAAACCTGGGAGTCATCAAGGACACATGTCTCTGATTACCCTTAATTAATTACCCAGTTAAAACCCACCAAGACCTCTTAACTTTACCTACTAAATATCTCCAACCCATCTTTTTTTAAACAAGGCCAGCATCCTAGTTCAGACTACCATGATCTCACCTGGAATTATTTTTTTTTTTTACTTGCTCTTTTTAGTTATACATGGCAATAGAGTCCATTTTGACATATTTACACAAATACAGAGTATATCTTATTCTAATTAGGATCTCAGTCTTGGGGTATGTGACAGTGAGAGTCCCTGTGGTATTTTCATATATGAACATAGGAAAGTTGTGTCCAGTTCATTCCACTGTCTTTCCTATTCCTATGCTCTCTCCCTTGCCTTTCTTCCTTTTTTGGTCTAATTTGTTGAAATTCTGTTCCCCACCACTTTGTTGTGTCTTAGAGAGAACATTTGACCTTTGAAGAATGACTTTATGACATTTACCAGCAAATGGATGGATCTGGAGACTATCGTGCTGAGTGGAGTAATTTCGATACTCTCCTCAATCTCTTTCCAAACCTGCCTCCCTCCAACCTCTTCCCCATATCAAGAATCAGAGCAATCTTTCTAAAACTGATCAGTTCACTCTCTGTAACTCCTTTCCTGAAAGCCAGGCGGTGGCTCCCAGGATTCTCAAGATAAAATGCAAATTCCTCCACAAAGGCCTTCATTAGCTGGTCTTCATGCTTATGTTTGCAGCAGCATCTCCTGCTGCTCTCTGCTCCCACCATACATCCAAACCGTATTGACTTCCTGGTTAATTCCTATTAATTCTTACCTGCTCTGGTTCAAGTTGCTTGTACAGGCTACCATAGCATTTTACACTTATCACCCTTCTCACCAGATCCTTACCAGTTCACTTGTTTGTCTTCCCCAATAGACGGTGAGCTCCTTGTGTACACAGAAGCTAGAATTTAAGGGCGCCGATGATCATACCCCCCCTCTCTTTCAATATTGAAATCAACTGAGACAAAAATCGAATGGGAACAACAACATCATCAGTGGAAAGTCTGAGAAGAGAAAGAAACTTAGCTCTTTCTCCCTCATAATTACCTCCATACAGACAATGGAAATTATCTCCCATGTCTACTTTAAGACCCCACCCCAATTCGCCTTCCCACCCACTAGGGAGGAAGGAAGAGCCAGTATCCAAAAGGGGAGCCAGAAGCAGGTTGAGCTACCTGGACAACATTTCTTTCTCCAGTTTTAGCAGTTATCCTTCCTGGGAGAAGAAACAGCAATGGTGTTGGAAAGAAGGGTGCACACTGTCATTTCATGAGAAGAAATCCATTCCCTTCTATAGCAGCACTGAGTTCACTGTGGTATACCTAGAGGACCATTTTAGGGCACATGGAAGGACGCCCCCCTCAAAGGTTGACTGGATTCACAGAAGCAGCAAATTGCTAAGGGGGTTGCACAAGAAGGAAAAACTTTTAATACCAGCCTTCCTGGAACATTGCAGTCTCTTCTCTAGATGGCGAGGAGGCCATAGTCTTGGCCCGAGCATGTATGCAGTTAGGGCTTTTGCAGATGTACCTACCAGTAAGTGGAAGAGGAAGGACCCACTGTGCATTGTACTTTGAGTTTAGTAGCAGGGGAAATACACACCCTCTATTCATTTGGCCCCAGCCCCATCCACTTGGGAGAGCTGTGGCAACTCTCAGAACCAAAGTCTACCGTGATAAAGAGAAGCACCCACTGGTTGGCTATTCAGCATGACGGCAAGTCAGCGATTCTGCTTCTTTTTCCCTGTTTCAAAGCAGGCATAATATTAACTAAACCCCTAATATAGCCATTTGGGGCTTTAAATTATATGGTCATTCTTAAAGAAATGTTTCGTGTTTCTCATAAATTACTTTTCTGATTCAAAAAGTCAAAACTGCCACTAAAACTCTTTCTCTCCAGATGGGAGGGAAAACTTTAGTTGCAACAAAATTAGGAACCTGCCCAGTTGTCTAGCAGTATAAAAATAACAATAACTCCATCCTGGCTTCCTTTCTCTGTGTGGAAGAAAGCTCAGCCTCCTATTCAAAATCCCCACTACCCACCGAAATGAAATAGACTTCTCCGCCCAGCCCACAAGGCTTCCCATTCAGGGTGACCTTTCATTAACACTTCGTGTCCTCTGAATCCCTTTCCTATCTCTTGCATTTCCACCTTCCTTCCTTGTGTTCACTCAACAATATTTTTTTGCTGCACCCATCACTGAACAGTGGTTTTTACAAAGAATATTCTCCGACCAGATGGAGGTTTGGTTGAGAGCCCAGAGATTTTAGCTTCTCAACACACCCATCAACACCATGCAGCCTGTACCCCCATTGCAAGATACCCCAAAGCTCACAGTATTAACTGAACAAGTTTCTTGAGAGTTTGTTTCACAGCGCTCTCAAAATGTCACTGTGACTCTTCTGCCATGTTCTTCATTAGGCATGCGAGCCCTTAGAGTATAAATTGTGAAAGGCACCAACTTTATTCTCTTATTATGTCTCTCTACCTCCTGGCAACATAGAATCCCTCCTATCAGAGGTACCCCAGAGAGCAATGGGGAAATTTGGTGTGAGAGCATGGTGTTGAAATACTGACCTGGGAAGCTGTGGGTGAGATCCCAGGTAGACACAGAGAGTGGGAAGACCGGAAGGAGGCATCCTGAGGATGTAGAGTAGAGTTGGCAGGATATCTGTGCAGGGGTCAAACTCAGCTTATAGCTACATGTTGTCATGCACAGCAGTTTTTAGGACTTTTAACTAGTTGTTAATATTTAAAGACCAAAAAGTTTGCCTTAAAATCTAAATTTACAGCTCTCTTGAAAGCTCAGAGTAGGTCACAAATGAGCAGTCAGTGATTACAATGAATTGGAGGAAAGTGGTCTTTTGTCCCCTGTAGGCAGATACGTGTTATCAAATTTGCCATAGTTCCAACCCAGCCCCTTTTGGCCATTTGAGTTATTTGTTGGATCCCTGCAATTTGCCTGTATTAACTGTAGTTTCAACTTCATGGAGGAGCCTGATTCTTTGTGGAGCAAGGAATGCTAGCAATAAGTTACTACTTGTGGTTAAAATATCAATATTTGCAAACAATTTACTTTTAAAACTAAATCAAAGCACCAAAGTTAGCCTTGGAATTGCCCCACTCTTGCATTATAATATATTTTCTGGAGAGAAAGAGAGAGAGAGAAAGAGAGAGAGAGAGAGAGAGAGAGAGAGAGAGAGAGAGAGAGAGCCAGAATGCACTTTGTTGTTGCCTCATAACCCTGTATTTTGCTAGGAACAGGATTGAGACCCATGGGAGTAAGCTGGTCTCATCCCTTAGAGGGGAGAATATTCCATGAATCCAAGAAATGAAAGTTGTGGCAGAGTTGGTTGGTTGATTGGACTTCCATGATACAGCACCAGGAAAAAAACACAGTCAATCCTCACATATGAATTCAAAGTTGGAGTCCTGAGAGCCGGATGAAGGAGGTTGCTCTATCTCAACACAGGGCCCAGTCTGTCCCACCCGGGTCTACCTGAGAAGATGGCATTCAGGTTTAAAAGGGAACAGTGTGGGGATGTGAGAAAGTACAGTTGTGGGTTCCTGCACATTGATGACCTATGTTAGATAAGTGTAGGTCAAAGTCCCTGTCTGGTTGTTAGCATGGAACCAAGTCTCCATCTTAATCAACCCACTCTGTTCACCTCTGTTTCTCTCACTTGGCCAGAACTCTTTAAGAGAAGGGATGTACTACTGTAACTCACTACACTCATCTGGCCTGTGAACACTCCTAGCTTCTAGTGAGAATCAGATAAATGGAAACCCGCTTCTCCCAGGCTCTTGTCCTGTGACTTTAACTCACTAAAATTTTATAGCAAACTCATTGAAAGAGTAATCTCAACTCACTGCCACCAGTTTTTCATCTCTTTCTCTCCTAAACCAGCTCCAATGAGACTTTGGTCCAATCATTCTGTTGGAAATGGTCCTGTTGAGGTGATCCAAAAGATCCAAAAGAATAGAGCAGAGAAAGTTGATAGTAGCTGATGGAAAAATGGGGCCAACAGAAGGTTGTTTTTTTTTTTAAAGTGAACAAGTTAAGTAACAGCTTGTTACTAGAGAGGGAGGAACTGATGTTGTAAAAGACAGTTAGGAAAATGGCGGATGTGGTGTCATAGAGAAGAGAAGAAAGCACAGAATGAATGACCAAGGGCAGGATTGGCTTGTTTATGGGAACATAGACAGTTCATCCAGAAAAACAGGCCAGGGGGCAGCGCATGCAGTGCATATGCTGGTAAGTTGATAGATTTGGTGGTGGGAGCTTGAGGAAACCTCTTTGAATTGCTTCCTTTTTTGCAGTAATGTAAGAAGCAAGGTCATCTGAGTATGGATGGTTGAGAACATTTGGCAGACTTTTTGGTGAGAGAAGAAAGTAAAATCGTCATCTGGGACAGGAAAGTAAATGAACTAGGGAAATATAATATTAATATGGCATTAAGTTTGTGGTCATGAATCAAAAGATAACAGGTTAGTTTTATGGACTCACTTTTTCCTCCAGCCGTCTTCAGATGCATGAGTGTAGACATGATGGATAAAACACAGAGGGCTGCAAAAGGGAGTTGATGGTCTATACAAAGAAGTAAAACCAATGTTCACTTGTGGAATATTAACTGGGTGAGGAGGGAAGCAACCACATGAAGATGGTATGGGCTGTGGATTGAAAGACCCTCGATCTTGACGGATTGCTAGAGTTGGATGTTAGGTGTAAGGAGTTGGAGAACAGGAGTTGGGAGTCAGAAACTGAGTTGCATAAGATTGAGATTATAGAGATGCAATGATTGGTGGTGATGAGATCTAGGTTAAGGTCCTGAGAGTGGGTCAAGCTCTAAAGAACAGAGGAATTCAAGAACTGAGAAATTGATCCAAGGGTATTTGGAAATAACCAAGATTAAGATAGGAATGGTGTTGGAAAGGGTGTGATAGTCTTTCAGGATACAAAAAAAAATGTCAATAAATAAAAGGAAAGAACTCAGGGGTTGCTCAAGGAATTCAAAAGGAAAAATGGGAATTTTAATGAAGGAAGACAGGCCTGGAGGCAGAAATGAGGAACCAGGAGACTCAAGGGTGTGAGGGAGAGGTATAGTGGAGAGGATAGCCATACTTGAAGTTGTAGGGAAAACTGCTCATCCAACTTTTCTCATTCAAGCAAGAAGAAAAGGAGGACAACCAGAGAAGAGGGTAAGGCTAGAGAAGATTTTGCTAATGATGGAACAGGAATTCCAGAAGTAGCTGAGATAGATTCTGGATTTAGACACTCCAAAGGTGAGGAGGTTTACAGAAGTTAGTTCTTATTCTAGAGTACCTAAGCTCCTTCCCAATCCTCAGCAATGTGTATAGTGTCCTGGGAAGGTCAGGTCTTAGACTCATTGCACAGAGCTTACTCTTGATTTCAACTGAGGGAAAAGGTAGTTTTGCCTCAGTTTCTTCATACAAAAAGTGAAACACAATTGTAGATACCCAATAAGTAAAAAAAATGATAATATATCTCATATAAGATTAAAAACCTTGGCACATCATGAAGAAATTCCAATGGCTCTCTTCACTCTCAACCACAACTCCATAAAAATAAATGTGCTATTAATTGACAGAAGAGTTATGTTGGGGTGAAAAAAAAATTTAGAGATGAGTGGCTCATGTGCTAACTGCATGCTTGTCCTAGGTATACATTTGGAAGGTCTAACAGCTGGGCCTCTATCAATAGGCTACTCTTCTCCAAATGGAAGCTAATCAAAGTGCCCAGGAGGAATTAATCAGTCTCTGTTGGACTGGTCTAGGAATCTACACTTTTAAGTGACATAGATTCCATCCGGTGGCTTACTAAATCTTGTTGATTGATTGGGAAGGCAGCGAGGGGCTGGAGCCCGGCTGATGGCTCGGTATCGATTGTGGCTTTTAGCCAAGTTATTAAGTGGTTGGAGATAGGGGGTTATATGGCAAGAGTCCCACATTCCCTCTCCGCCCTCCCCTTCTCCGACATTTCAGCTTAAATCACAGCATTTCCCAAAAGGATATTAGCTCCTGTGGACAAAAGGCTGAATGCATTAAGCAAGACAGGCTTTATTGCACACATCAAATTTTCATGCGCTGTGTGAGGTGCCTAAGCAGTACTCAGGGCAGCTCAACCCGCACTTAGAAACCAGAGAGGTTTATAGGAGCCCTTGTGGCTCGGGCATTTTGAGAAAGAGCAAAGGAGTCACCTTGAGAAAGGACTTGGTTGATCTTTGGCCTTCTAGAATGGAGAAAACGAGGATGTGCAGAATCCCTCTCCCAGCTCCAGAAATGACCTCTTCCTGGGTCAGAAGGAAATAAATTAATTTATGTATTTTTCTCCAGAGCAGATTTAGTTTCTGTCTGCCTAGCATTGGTAAAATCAATACATCTATTGAGAAATAAATAAATGCAGGGGCAAACTTCTTTTTAGCATGAATTAAAGGCTAGGACTTACTTAGACAGTTTTTTGTAAAGCCCCTCAGGTTTGGTCTCTGTATTAGTGAGCTCATTATCTTGCCAGATCAGATCATTTTGGTTTATCTCGTTGAATGAAGATTATCTAGATTCTCTCCCATAATTACTGTGGGTCCAATACTTAGATTACTAGAATTATAAATGCATCTTCCTTCGGCATCTCCTCTTAGAAAGTAAAAACTAGGCTACAGGAATGGAAGTATGCGGGTAAATGATGAAAGTAGTATACATACAGACGGTAAGGGTGCCTGTACTGTCTGGGAGAGGGGGCAAAGAACATAGCACAAAGAAGACACTTCTCCTAGACTCTGCTTTTCAAACATATTGAAAGACTCCTTGACCTTCAAATGAAGAACGGTTGCCTGTCAGTCCATTCAACCCCACCCCTACTCATTCCCTTGGGGAGTCCTTCACAGCCCCCGCGGCTCAGGTGCAAGGGAGGTGCTACCTGCCCTGGAAAATCCATAGACTCAACTAGAGAGATATGCATTGAGATAGAATGGAAGGTGAGATCTGAGGATAAAGCCTTGGGTATTTCAACTGAGCAATCGATCTTTTTGTCTGTCTCCAAAGAAAGATCTCTGGTCATCTAGCACCTCATAAGGCTTCAGGAGTTAAGTTTGCTGGGGGGAAATCCAGGAGGATTAAGAAACAGTTACCAAAAGATTTGAGGAAGGGAGAGTGAACCACAAAAGAAATTAGGACAGACAGCATTGAGCAGTGGACCTCATCCTTGAGTGAATGCCCATTCAGATTTCTTTCACGGCAGGTGGTCTAATTGCAAAGGTAGCTTCTCAGTTCTTACAAGAGAATAAGGAGAAGACTATTTCAGCCACCTGAGGTGAGATGCTGTCATGGAGAGCATGGGAGAGATGGATCCTAGCAGGAAAACTGGGGCCAAAGTCCTGACGAATGTGAGTCTCTGTGTACCAAGGGTTCACTGAGCCTCTAGAAGATAAAGTTGACCAGGCCCGGTACTTTGTCATCCAGAAAACTGGAGACAAGGGGGTGGCTTGGAGTGGCAGACCTCCCCAGAAATCTGCTGGTCTATTCCAAACTGAAACCTCTGGTCTATTCCAAACAGCACAGGAAAGGAGGATTAGTGGGGAGGAGAAAAGGGAGAGGACTGAGTCCTTTGCTTCTATGTCCTCAACATTTAGCACCCGATTGGCTTAATCGGTGCTACATGCAATGGATCTGATTCATCCCCAGTTCGGACTCTTGTTTCTCTGTGAGACCTTGGGAAGGTCTTTACATATCTGAGACTTGGTTTTCTCATCTATAAAGTGGAACTGCTGTATTTTCACGTGGTAAAATACCCATAATATGAAATTCATCATTTTAACCATCTAAACATGTACAATTCAATGAAATTGGTACATTCATGATTGTATAATAGCCAACACTGTTTCCAGAATACTTCATGGAAACTCTGTACCCATTAAACAGTCTCCTCACTCTCCTCTCCCCCAGTTCCTGTAGTCATTAATCTGCTTTCTACCTCAATGGATTTGTCCATTTTGGATCTTTCATATGGATGTAATTATGCCATATTTTTATCTGACTTCACTTACATTAACACCACATTTTCAAAATCCACCCAGACTATAGAATATATCAACTCTTCATTCCTTTTATGGCCAAATATTCCACTGTGTGAATATCACATTTTGCTTTCCCATTCATTAGTTCATAGACATTTGACTTTCTACCTTTGGCTATTATAAATAGTGTTCTTATGAACATCATTGTTTAAATATCTGTTTTTAGTTCTTTGAGGTGTATACCAAGGATTGGAACTGCTAAATAACTCTGCTACTCTATACATGGAGTTTTGTTAACTGGAGTGACATGTTTAATAATACCTTACTCCATATTTTGGTGACCAAATGAAATAATGCACATAACTTCACTGTATCACCATACAGTGAAGACAAACTATGAGACAAAGTACTCCTTAAAATGTCTGCATTGTTAAAATTCAAAGATGCTCAGATATTAGCACTCTAGTGGCTAATAGCAATGCCTTTTTTTCTCAGGATTTTTTTTTTTTAAATATAGATTATTTATAAGTATAGACTTTTTTTCATGGGACACAAATAAATTTTCTTTTTCAATTGCTTTATTAAAAATGTGATCCCTGGTGACAGGCATGGTAGCACACACCTATAATTCCAGCAGCTAGGGAAGCCGAGGCAGGAGGATCACAATTTCAAAGCCCTATATGAGGCCCTAAGCATCTTAGTGAGACCCTGTCTCAAGAAAAAGGTGGGTGGAAGGGGGATGAGGTGTGGGGACATGTGCTGGGGATGTATCTCAGTGGTTAAGCACCTCTGGGTTCAATCCCTGGTTAAAAAAAAAAAAAAAAAAAAAAAAAGAGGTCCTTCTTGGTGTAAGTCTGTATGAACAAGTAGCTCATCCTTAGAAACTGATGAAGAAAGGTTAGAATTGGAACTCAGGTCTACCTGGTCCACACTCCACCCATTTTCTTATTACTAGTCCCTGAAGGAGCTTACATAACTTAGAGAGGCTGTCTTTGCTAAAAGCAGTGACTCTTAGGACTCCAGGTAACTAAAGGCAGGTTAAAGCTTGGAAGAAGGCTTCATTCTGTATTTGTCTTCAGGTCCCTGATGAGCTCTGCACATCAGCATGTTAATCACTTAAAAAGCTAGTTTTTTTTTCATGTTAATTTTTAATGATTTTAATGTTAATCATTAAAAATTAGTAGAACAAGATTTATTAGTCCTAAATTTACCTGTCTTGTCCCCCTTCAAGACTGAGGTCCGATTTTCAGGGAGACTTGCAGCACCCTATTTCAGACCCAAAGAGTGCACTTAGAAGTCTCCAGTCTTTCTAAGAACGTCCCCCCTGAGCAGAGCAATCATTTCATGGAAACTGAGCTGCCCATTTCCAGGATCTCATAGACAACCATCCTGCATCCTGTGAAGCCCTCTCAAGTGGTAAAGACTTCTCTTGACCAGAACTGAGAGCAAGATCCCACCACAGTTCGATTAAGACTACTTAATTATGCATAACTCTCCCCACTGCCCCAATTCCTCCTCTATTTAAATCTAAAGCTCTGTCAACACAGGGCTTACATGCTGGATCTCACTTTGCCTTCCCAATATGACCATATAGATTCAGGTTTCCTTGAAGTTTTCTTTCCTGTTTTTTACCATGACCTTGTCTGTTTGGTGTCTGGGGCAACTGATCCTATTTGTTAGGGTAGTCTCATCCCTGACAGGCCTCTGACCAATAACACTTACACACACTACATGTACACAAGTAGAAAGGGTTTGGGTTGGGGGGGGTTAGTTTTTATTGTTTTATTTTTACAATGCTGGGGAACAAATCTTGGACCTTCATAAACTACCACAATGCGCTGCCATTGAACCACATTCCTAGTCCTAGAGAGAAGTTTTAAACAATAAAAGAATTTTCCATTTGGATGGTTTTTTTTTTTTTTTTAGATTACAAAGCACTTCCACACAATCTTTATGAATGCAAGTATATCCTCAAATCAGCATTATTTCCGGATTTCATGACTCTTTTGAAATAGTGCTTGGTAAATGCCTAATTCATCCCAAAAATGTTTATCAAGGGCTACCAATATTCTAGGCACTGTGCCATGTGTGTGGAACTGCAAAGAAAATATTCCTCCCTTCAAGTGTCTGGTAGAGAAAACCAGAAATTTGGAAAACAGACTGATGAATGTTTTGCCTAGTTAGCTATAAAATCACAGGACGGGGAGATCAATTCGGTTTTAAGGTCAGTCTCAAAGAATGAGGATGGATGAATAAATAAAGGAATGGCTCAAAAGTCTTTTACCTTTAAGGCAATACCTTATCTCCCAACAAGGAGGACCAAAGATGGACCTTCACTATGTGAAAACAAGTGTATGCTTCAGTTCAGTGTAAATCACCATGTGTTGAGTCCCTACTATGTGTCCATATTGATGGACATGGCAAGAAATTACATCAGGAGTCAGGCAACTTCTTTTGAAAAGGGCAGGATACTAAATATTTTGGACTATGCTGGATATATAGGTTCTGAAGCAAACACTGCATGCTGCAGAAGCAGAGAAAATATATAATCAAATGGATGTGTCCATGTACCAACAAAACTTTATTTATAAAGATATTTGGCCCCTAGGCCGTATTTTGATAACCTCTCAAATTAGATAAAGAAAATTTTTCTTTATTAGATTAAAAAAAAAACTAGGAACTGGTGTAGGTCCCAATATTTCCTTCAAGGGCACATCCCCAGTGATATCACATCCTTACCCTAGGCCCCATCTTCTAGCAGTTCCACTACCTCCCAATAGTACCACAGGCTGGTAGCCACACCTATAGCACATGACCTTTGGGAACATTCAAAATCCAACCATAACACTTCCCTACCTGGTTAGCTCCTGCCAGGCCTTTGAAGGGATGGGGAAGGTTGCCTTTTGATGTGTTTTGCTAAGTTGCTAAGTTTTTCGAAAAACAATGCAGCATCCCTTTGACAATTGCATTGTGTAAATGGTTTATTTTAGAAAGGACAACAGAATTTATGTTGCTCAGAATTTGGACATTTTAGAAATGCTTCTCTCTAACTTTTTATAACCCATGCAGATATTAGATAGTATGTGCTTTTAAGAGCCTTCAGAGGAAAACATTTTACATGCTCCATGGCTTAGAAACTTAGAGCCTCCATTCATGTATTGAAAGCAGCCCCAATTTATTTTTTTAGTTGGATACATTGGCCATGAGAAAAAGGAAGAGAGAAGTTAAAGGCATTCTAAACAATGGTAGGGGGTGCTACATGGAGGAGTGGAGGGGCTTTATATGCAGATGTGCTTAGTCTTCACCTGCTCTGTTTCTATGAAATAGTTTAATCATTCCCATTTGTTCTGTCCTTAATTAACAAAACAGGAAAATTGCACAAGGAGTCTTTGCCATGGAGTGTGCTGTGAGAGGTATTGTCACTCAACAATTAGCAAGAAGACAGCTGGCCCCCAGTGCAACCTCTTCAAGATTGTCACTCCACAAATACCACATGTTCTCACTCAGAGGTGGAAGACAAAAAAAGTCAGCTTCATGGATGCAGAGAATAGCACAGTGTCTCCAGAGGCTGGGAATGAGGGAGTAGGGGTTGGTGGGCACTTGGCTGGGAGATGCTAACTTCTTAACCATCTAGAGCACGGATGTCAGCACCTGTGAATTAGAAAGACCTTCCTCGAAGAAGAACAAAAAATAAGTCTTGAGCATGACAAGATATTTCCATTGAGCTGCAAAGTAATTTTAAATAAATCCTCCACACAGAAAAGTCCCAAGCAGCACACAGAAAAATATTCACAATCCAGCATATTTAACATTAATATCCACAACACATAAAATGTTTCAATAAACAAATTTAAAAAAAAAAAAAAAGATAAGGGCTGGAGATGCAGTTCAGCACTTGTCTGGAGTGTGTGAGGCCCTGGGTTCCATCCACAGCACCACAAAAACAGAAGGGGAAGGATGAGGAAGAAAAGGAAGAGGAGGAGGAGAAGGAGGAGAGGAGGGGGAGATGGAAGGGAAGTGGGGGTGGGGAGAAAAAAAAGAGAAGAGACTAAAACAAAGTAAAAACCATAAAACCAAAAAAAAAAAAAAAAAAAGTCGAAAATAAGCCAGGTGTGGTGTTGCATTCCTGTAATCCCAGCAACTTGAGCAGCTGAAGCAAGAGGATCTTTGAGTTCAAAGCCAGCCTCAGCAACTTAGTGAGGCCCTAAGCAACTCAGTGAGACCCTGTCTCTAAATAAAATGTAAAATAAGGCTGGGGATGTGACTCAGTGGTTGAGTGCCCCTGAGTTCAATCCCCACTTCTGCCCACTACCCCACCCCCAAAAAAGGTAGAAAATAAGAAACAGACCCTCATCAAGAAAAACATAAATATTGGCCAATAAACATATGATGTTCATTTTCAATATTTATTAGTAAAATATAAACTGGAGCAATATTGCAATGTAATTGATCAAAAGTTAAAAAGCTAATATCCTACAAAAATAAAAGATGATCAGCAATATTCTGATTCTTAAAAATGGCTGGGAATGGACACCTTCCTATATTGCTGATGGAAATGCACTTTTGTAAAGCTCATGAAGATATAAGTGTTGATATCTAAACAATCTTAAATGTACATATATTTAAATTCAGAAATTGCTCAAGGAATTCTTACTAAGCAAAAACATACATGTACAAATATAAACATTAAAAAATCCTTTAAATAGTGAACACTTGAAAATAGTTGAAATAAATTTTACTGCATGGATATTATGAAACATGTTCAACAATTAAGAAAAAATTAGCTAAACCTGACTGCATCAGTATATAATGATAGTTAAGGTCTATTGATAACAGAAAAAAAAAAGCCATAAGGTAAGTCCCCTTACAATGCAGTTAAAAGACCTATGTGTATATTTGTTAAAGATATATGTGGGGGGCGGTTGGGATGTGGCTCAAGCGGTAGCGTGCTCACCAGACATGTGCGGGGTGCTGGGTTCCATCCTCAGCACTACATGAAAGTAAAATAAAAATGTTGTATCCACCAAAAAACTAAAAAATAAATATTAAAAAATTCTCCCTCTCTCTCTCTCTCTCTCTCTCTCTCTCTCTTAAAAAAAAAGATATATGTATGTATATATATTGTAAATATTAAATGTAAGGCTCACATGAGACCTGTGTGCAAATCACAAAAAGATGCCCCTTTTTCAAGATAGTTGACTTCTAGCTGTCATAAGATTATAATGATATTCTGATTTTGGAAGAACAAGATATTTTACTGCCTTCTGCTAAAAACCTGTCATGATAACTACATGAACCTACAATATCTAGAGGCAGCATCCTGCCAAAACACACATTATTTAAATGCTTAGAAAGAGATCTGAAAACAGCTCACTTGATTTCTAGCATTTACTAATCTCTGGGGGGAGAAAGTGGGAGGTGAGGGGAAGGCAAGGGATGGCATTTACTTGTTATTTTCTTTTATCTTTTTAATGTTTGAATTCTTTATGATGAGACTTTTCATGTATTAATTGGGTAAAATAAAAGAAAATTAAAAAGAACCAACAAAAGTGAATAACAAAGACTTTAATTAACCAATAAATTTTTAAATGACTCTCTTTCTTCAGAACATTTAGAAAATTGAAAAGGGGAATTCTGTTTATGATGGTAATGATGTTAAAACAACTAGAAATATAGGCAACAGGAACTTTGAAGGTGCACCTACCCCCGATACAACTATTTAACTCCAAGTATTTAACCAAGAGAAGTGAAAACATACCCACAAAAAGACTTGTATAAAAGTTTATAGCAGCTTCATTCATGAGAACTCCAAACCAGAAACAAATGTCCACCAATAGGTGAATGTATATGTGGAATAAAAAACACTATTGTTCTGCAGCAATTAAACAAATTACTAATACACACAATTATACAGATGAGCAAAAAAAGCCAGACAAAAATGTAGGCACCGTGCATGATTAAAACAGACAATTGAGCTCATGAGAGGGTCTAGAACCTATGACAGAAATCTCTAGAGAGATCGAAATCAGAGCCTGATTACTTGTAAAGCATGGAGATTGATTAGAACAGGGCCTAAGGAACATATTGGAGTGAAGGAAAGTTCTACATTTTGAGGGGGGATGGCTCATTGCATACATGAACACATTTGTCAAAACTCATTTCAGTCTAAGGTTAAGATCTGAGCATTTACTGTTGGTAAATGTTATTTTAGTTAAAAAAAAAATCTAAGAATCATATGATGAAAGAGAAAAAAAAAAGTCCTTTAAAAAAGTGTTAGATTTCCAGTTGGTGATAACGTATGAATGAGGCAGAGACAAAGTCAAAAGTTTTTCTGCCTGTCTGCAGAGTTGGTTTCAATTCTGTGTAACATAAGACTAGTAGAACTGTAGAATTTATAATCACCCTATTATAATATAACAGCACTCTAATATAATAGCAGACCCTAGTAACCATCTTACGCTCATTAGCAGAGGCTGCAGAGGATTATGCAAATCTAATGCACAGGACATCAACCAAATCCTGAGACTCATGTACAACCATCACTCTCTAATGATGGCAGATGGTGTTCTGCTGATAAAAGTGCAAGACTTCAAGAAAGCAACTGCCAAATCTTACATAATCCATCTAGGAACTTGTAAAGTAAATAAATGAATACCAATAACATCAATGGGAGCAGAACTTAAGTAGACATGCATTGATTTTACATAAATTCCCCAGGAGCCAAGAAGGAAGATTAGAAAGAAGAACATAAGTTAGAAGCCAGTGCAAACACCCCTCTGTATCCGCACGTCAGGGCCCAAGTTTGCTCTGGGGCCGTGCAGGGAATGGCAATGACTTACTCCTATTCTCTGCTGACTCTGAGGCGGCTCAGGAAGAGGCTGAAGCAGATACCAGCTGCTCGGGCTCTGTTCTCCTCTTCTGTCCTCATCCCTGGCATTGCTCAAAAACTAGAATTGAAATGATTCCAGAGTCCTGTCTGTGAGAAAGCTCAAACAGAAATTATCCTTGCTTTAAAAAAAAAAAAAAAGAAAGAAAAAAGACCATTTAAATAAAAGATACAAAAGTGAAATTTTCATGTAAAACCGACAAAACTAGGTATCTTGCTTCATGGAAAGGTAATGCAGAGCATCTGAGAATTAAAGTAAAGGCCCTAAGCAGGAATCCCAGTTTCCCTGAGACCTAGTCTCATTCAGTTCTCGCTCTCCCCTGTCCACCTCAATCCCTACAGGCATCCCATGGCATCCTGAGATGAAGGAGATGAAGCCATCATTTGGTTGTTCCTGATACACCGACAGTCATATACAAAGTTGGTGCATATACGATAGGGTGTCTGCTCAGAGGACTAACCAAAGGAGACATATCAGAGGATATTCCAAGTTTCAAGATATATTGAGCACTAGCGTACACTTTGATGGCTGCCCTCATCCCATTTCTGAACTCCAAAATGACCACTAAAATTACCAATATCAGAATATATGGAAAATTATTTCTGAGAAAGAATGTCACCCATAGGCCACTCATTCAACAAGTTCCTGGCGCTGTCCTAGGTGCTGGGCATATTGTAGATCATAAATGTTTTGCTATCTCTGCTAAATGTAGAGAAGAAAGCATGAGCCTGAGGAATATGACTCTGAATTGGATGATTCTTGGAATCCTCTAACAAACAGCTTGCCTGAAACCCATTCACCCACTGTCTCCCCTGACAAGTGTCACACATAACACACATATAATTTCTTACTTAAAAAAAAATACATTTAAAAAATCGAAAAACAAGGATCTGAACGATATTTGTACACTCATGTTCGCAGCTATGCTATTCATGATTGCCAAAAGATGAAAGCAACCTAAATATCCATTGAAAAAAAGGGAATGGGTAAACAAAATGTGGTATAGACAGGCAGAGGAATATTATTCAGACTTAAAAAAAAAAACAAGAATGAAATTCTGATATGTGCTACACAGCATGGATCAGCCTTAAAAACATTATATTAAGTGAACCAACCCATGAACAAAAGGTTAAATATCCTACAATATCACTTATAGAAGGTACTTGGAATGGTCGAGTTGATAGAGAAAATAGACCAGCGGTTACCAGGGACTGAGTGGAAGGTAAATGGAAAGTTAGTATTTAATGAGGAGAGTTTAAACTCAGAATGATGACCCACCAAGTTCTGGAAATGGATGGTATAATGGTTGGCCAACAATGAGAATGTACTTGACACCACCAGAGTGTATACTCAGAAATAGTTAAAATAGAAAATTTTGTATTATGTATATTTTAACCACACACACACACACAAAAATAAATAAATAAATAGCCAGGGAAGGATAATGAAACACAAAAAGAACCTCTAGCAGAAAAACAGAGTGGAAAAATCACAAACATAAATAAGGAAGCCAGAGGATACAGAGATGACTCAAGAAACAACAGCAAGAATCTCCATGTTTTTATCTGTATCTTCAGTGAAGTAAAAACATCTCTTGTCCCTAGGAACACCTTTCATAAACACCACAACATACTCACAAAGGGACCTTTTGAGGGGCAAGAATTTTTAGAAATTGAAACATTTGAAAAACAAAAATTCAATAATAGAATATCAAGTTGAGGAAATATATTGGAAATGGGCCAAAATATCAAGAAGTAGAAAATAGTGGCGAAAAGAAAGGAATATTTTTTTTCCAGAAATCATGCTAGCTAAATAATTGGATTTCCAAGCAGGAAAGAAAATAAATAAAAATCATCAAAGGAAAACATTCTTCAAAACTGAAAGCTGTATTTGTCCAGACTGAAGGAGCTCATAAAATCTTCTGCACGGTGCATAATAAAAAGTCGGGACACATCATCTTGAAACTTCAGAACCAAAGGATAAAGAAAAGGTTCTAAAAGTGTCCAAAGAGGAAGAAACTAATTGGTCTCATAATCTGGGTAAGAAATCAGAAATGCAATGGCCTCTTATAAGCAGCGTTAGATAGTAGAATATAATGCAGCAAAGCCTTTAAAATTCAAAGGGAAAACTTACTGCCAACCTGGAATTTTACACATCCCTGAACCATAAATTGAGTATGAGAAACAGTGTGGTTGTTTTAAGACATATATAAAGATTGAGATTTTTCCTTGCTTTACAATCTTTCATGGCTACCAAGAACAAACCAAACCAAAACAAAACAACAACAACAAAAAAATCTAACATAGGACAGGGAAGAAGTCAGCTGTACTCGTCTTCAGAGCAGTAAATTCTCTAATTAGACTACAAAAGCCGAACGATGGGACCAGTCCTAGGTATTCATCAATGGCTGAATGGATAAAGAAAATGTGGTATATATACACAATGGAGTTTTATTCAGCCATAAATAAAAATGAAATTATGTCATTTGCAGAGAAATGGATGGAACTTGAGATCATTGTGTTAAGTGAAATAAGCCAAACTCAGAAGGTCAAGGGTCATACGTTTTTTTTTCTCATATGTTGAAGCTACAAAGGAAAAAGGAAAAGAAAGGTGGGGAGGCAGGGATCTCATGAAAAATTGAAGGAAAATCAGTAGAGGAAAAGGAAAAGGATGAGGGAGGAGAGAAGAGACAAGGGAAATACTGAGAAATTTATTGGATAAATTATAGTTATACTGTGTGCCTATACGAATATGTAACAACAAATCCCACCACTATGTATAAGAAAAGAAGAAAAAAACAACATTTTCTCCAATCAATATGAAGCTAATGCAGCTGACATTTGATCTTCCTTTCTCTTAATCTCCTGCTCTCAAGTTCAGTCCAAAATTTTCAATCTAACTTTGTCCTAATTTGGGCGGGAAGAAGAAAATTACTTGAAACACCAGTGGTTACCCACAGAAGATTATCATGACATTAATTATGAGAATACACCGCCAGGTTCACAAAGTGTCAGTTCTCAGGCAAAACATAACCCAAAACATAACCCAGGTATGTTTTATTTGGTGATTTTACTCTTGGCAAGTACACTTTTTTAAATAGCCATGAAGTTAGGCAGGCATATATAGCATTCCTCCACTTATATTTGGTTTTCCTTTCCATAGTTTCAATTGTCCCCAGCCAACTGCCGTCCAAAAATATTAATGGGAAATTCCAGAAATAAACAGTTCATCAAGTTCCAATGGTTGTTCTGAGCGATGTGAAGAAATCTCATGCTGGCCCACCCAGGATGTGAATCATCCCTTTTTCCAGCTTCTCTTCCTTTTATATACTACCTCCTCATGGCAGTTGAGAGAAGGGAAAGAAACCACATTCATTTAACTTTCATGATAACATATTGTTAAAACGGTGCTACTTTATTATTGTAGTTGTTAATTTCTTACTGTGTCTAATTTATACATCAACTCTGTCAGAGATATGTGTGTATAAGAAAAAAACACAATTCCTCTAGTGTTGGGGATTGTTCCCAGTCTCAGGCATCCACTGGAAGCCTTCAACGTGATCCCCACAGATAAAGGGAACTGACCGATTTGCTGGTAATGCATCTTCCCTGGGATGCCTCACATCTAGGTTTCCTTTGTGACGGTGTGGGAAACACAAGGAGAAAATAAGAACACACTGAGAAGGGAATGGTTTAGAAAAATTTTCTGCCATTCTGCTTTATCCCTGTGAAGTGAATTAGCAGATATAATTTTTTCAATAAATAAAATCATTTGCTTTTAACCTCTCTCTCCCCCTCCAGCCAAATAAATATCGAACAAAGTGTGTAAAGAGTATTGGTTTGGATGAAAGTCAACGGTGCCGAGGGTGCCCACATGTCACCATCTTATCTTGCTGCCAGGCATCTGAGAGACCATGTGAATGCCATGTATTTATTCATCCTTAATCTCATCTAAATCCTATATCCTGTGAAACAAGAAATTGAGGTCCAGTTAGATTGAACCTTGTATCTGTAAGCACACAACTAGTTAATGGTGCATCTAGGGTGGGAATCCATTTCCCCCACCTACTGGTTTAGCAGTGTTAGTCCAAGTGGACAAAGTTTTAGAGATCCAGAGCTAAATCAGTACAGTCTCCAGTGGTGTCAAGATGTTCCCTGTGGGAGACCAGGCATGCAAACTACGCTACTGCAGAAAACCCTCAGCCTTCTTGATGCATACCAAGGTCTTCTAAAATCCCTAAACTCACCAGCACTTTCAGACCCCTGCACTCCCCCTACTAACACTGACAGTCAACTTCCTTTCTGAAGTCTTTTTTCAGACAAAGAAACATATTTTTAACATTTCATGAAACTTATAGAGCAACAAAAAACCATGCCTTTGGCTATGGGTACCAGCTGTTTGCTTCGATAGAAATGTCCCTTCCCTCCAGCAATGGCCAGCTCCTTCTTGTCATTGCAAGTCTTCCCTCTTAATTTGGTTTAATTTGGTAAAATAGACATAACATAAAATTTGCCAGGTTTCTCATTTTAAAGTGGCATTCCATACATTGACAATGTTGAGCATCCCTCACTGTCATATCTTTCCAAAACTTTTTCATCACCCCCAGTAGAAACTCCATATCCATAAAGCAACAAATATCCATTCCCCTCTCCTCCAGCCCTTGATAATCTCAAATCTACTTTCTATTTCTATGAATTGCCTATTCTAAATAGTTCATCCTATAGACAGAATCTTACTGTATTTGTCCTTTGGACTCGGGACTCTTTCACTTAGCATGATGTTTTCAAGGTTCATCCATGTTGTAGCACTTGTCAAAGATTCCTTTTTAAGTCTGAATAATATGCATTTGTAGGGACATACTGCATGGAGTTTAGTCACTCAACTATTGATGGACACTTAGATTGTTTCCACCTTTTAGCTATTGTGAATAATGCTGCCATGATGCCATTCTCTCTTCTCTTACTGACTTCTCCCTCCCACTTGCCATCACAGCACTCTGATTCACTTCCTTCATGGGAAATATTGCCACATGAAATTCAGTTATGCTTATTTGTCTTCACTCCTCAAACTCCTTCCAAAAGTACTGGACAGTTCATGAAACAGAGCACCTTTTTATTCATCTCTGTTATCTCCCACTTGGAGACCTAGAATAAGGGTTTATACATAGTAGGTACTCAAAAAGTATGTATTGAATAAATGAATGGAACGAGCCATAATGAAATGCAAAGGCTGGGCATGTGATCTTCGGCTCACTGACTTGCTAACTCCAGCCCTGCTATCACAAAGCAATTCACCTTATACTTCAGCAAGACGACAACTTGCTAAATATCAGGGGTCATTGGGATGTGATGCAAAAAATATGACTCACAAAATGTTAAGTCTCCAATACTAAGGATCTACTACATTATATGATTAAAAGTAGATATAAAGGTGATGTGGGCAAGGGACCCAAGACCCAGAAATACCAGTGAGTTGAAGAAATCAGAAGGATAAAAGAAAGAAGCTTTGCAAAGATCTATGCCCTCGAGGAAAGACTGCTAATGTCCTTGTACAAGGAGAGAATCTCATTTAGGATAATTGTCTCAGAAAGGCATGTGGGTGAGTGGTCCAACTAGAGCCTTCTGTCTGCCTTCTGCCTTGAGAGCTCCCCCACATACTCACCTGATTTAACAAGTCTCTCTTTATCCGAAAGGATGAGATCCATGCATCTCTCTAAGAGAGTTCTCCCCATTGATCTCTACCCTGGGGGATTGTAGAAAATTTCTGTCAGTACATGTTGATCCCATTACTGCTTACTAAATGGCTATTTCCTAGGGCAGGGAAATAATCCAATTCTGCTCCTTCCCATCATTCAGGCATAAAACCCTTATATATATATAACATATTATGTCAAGTGCGGCTCTCCAGCCCAGCATTCTGTTCCTAACACCAGGAGCAAGGGATATTTGGGGAGCAACTCTAGTACTTGTTCCATGTGACAGGGATGCCACATTCCTCTCCCCACACAAAGTGTCATGGTGGGTCTGTGTCCTGTTCTCCCTTTCTGTCTGGACCACGTCCACCTCATCTTTATTGGCTGTTCCACCTACTGGTCTCCATTGTTCCAGAACTGGTGTTGGAAACCACAGAGAAATTGATAGCTGATTCGTGGACTCTGCCCTCAGGGAATTCATCATGAAGCAGGAGAGACAGAAAATCAGTGAGCATTCAACACTTTGGTAAGTGCTTAATTAAAGTTAGCTATTAAGTTCTACATGAATACAAATGAATAATGAGCATCAGGAAGACCTGACATTTTCTCTGGACCTTAAACATCAGTGGTAGGTCACTATGTAGAGAGAAAGGCAGAAGGGGAGTCCAAGAAAGAATATCTGTGGAAGCATGGACGGATATAGATTCACTCCATGAACGGCATGCCTCAGTGTAAAGGAACGGAGGGCAAGTAATGGCTAAAAACAGGAACGGAAGGCCAAGTGTGGTTGTGAAGGCTCTTCTTGAGCAGGTTGAAGGGTCTGGATTTATTTTATTGCAAAATGAGACTTCGAAGAGGTTTTTTGAGCAGGAGTAAGATGGATTGATGGCATTATGGGCCGAATTAGATGAATGTGTGAGGGAGGGAGCTCTACCAATAATGCCTCCAAGTTGTAGCTTGCACAATTTAGTGTGGAGCATATCGACAGAAAAGCAAGAGAAGAGATGGAATGGGTATTTCTGCTGATGAATGTATAAATCAGTAAGAGTAAAGATATGGGAACACCAAGAGCTAAAAAGAACCCAAAGAGGGGCCACAGAAGAGAAATCTATGTGGGAGAAGGGTAGGAGAGATCAGGATCATGGAAGCTCAGAGGGAAAATGTGCATTAAGAGTCACGTGGTCCATAAATGTTGACTAGGTAGAGGCTTGAAGATGGTGACGGAACTGGAGGACAAAGAAGCCTTTAGCAACTGTAGGAAGTTCAGTTTCAGAAGAGAGGTAGAAAGAGAAAGTTGGATGGTTGTACAGTGAGATTCCAAGTGGAGGTGAGGACATAGAACAGTGGTTCTCAGCCATGATTGCTTCCTAGAACCTCTTGGGAAACTTTTGAAGATGCCAATATCTAGGTCCCAAACTCACAGACTCTGGCTTAATTGTCCTGGAACAAGGAATAATTCTGGAAATTTTTTTAAAGCTCCATCATATGAATCCACCAGATAGCAAAGGTCAAGGACCACTAGGCAAGAACAGGTACCAACTACAGGGACAATGATAAACAGAAGGACATACAGGGGAGATCTTGAAAGGGGAACAAAATAGAAAGAAATAGTAAAGGCCTACCTTGGAGATATTACCAATTTGGTTCCAGACCACGGTAGTAAAGTAGTCTGACAACAAAACCAGTCACATGACTTTGGTTTCCCAGGAGCTATGTTCATAATATGCCACAGTCTAGTTTGTGAAAAATAGTTTTATATCTTCAAAAACAATGTACATACCTTGATTACAAAAGCATTATTGCTAAGAATTTTAATAATTATCTTAGCTGGTGGAAAAATTGTCCCATGAGGGGTGACCACATTCTTTCGATTTGTAAATGGCATAAATATGTGGAGTGCCATAGAGAAAAGCACAGTATATTTAACAAGGTGTGCCTAAAGGAAATGAGAGCATAATTGTACGTATGAGAAATATCTGGAGAAAGGGGAAGACGGTAGAGATGCGAGAGAATCATTTGAATTTTTCCTGGAGAAGAAAACAGGAAAGAGAGTCAGCAGATCTCAGGCATCAAGAGAGGCTAACTCTGGTGATGAGTAATAAGCTCTCCAGATAGAATCATGAAGGAAGTACAGACAGGTAAAAATGTAGACCGATTTAGAAGTAATTAGAAGAGGCACAGTTGGAAAAAAACATTACCTCTGACGGTCTCTCTTTTCTCCTGAGCTGGGCATGAGCTGGGAATGAAGAGGGTTGAGTGGGGCAAGTGTAGGTCAGGCCGAGAGAGAGTGAAAGGCAACCAGAGATAATTAAAAGATGACTGAGTGGCACTATTGGTCCAGCTGAGGCTGGGAAGCTTATAAATTGCTAATGGAACCAATTCAGCGTGGTTATGCGATTTTTCTCCAGCATGGTCCAGCAGCTCCAGGGCAGAGGGTGGCGAAGACAAGCACCCGGGACTGACACAGCATTGAGATGGAAGGGAGACAGGGAGATGAGAAGGATAAGGGCAGGCATAAGAAGCCCTTGGAGGGATAGGTGATTAAATCTAGCCTAAGAAGGAGGAAGGGCAAGGCCAAAATCAGATGCCAATTACATTACAGAACACATTCAAGTATAACCTTTGGATTAAGCTGGGTTCTCCCATGGAACAGAATCCATAGAGCATACGGAGGCATGTTTTATTATAAAAAAAATTAGCTCTCACAGTTAAGGAGGGTGAGAAATCCCACAAGATGCTGTCTTTAAGCTAAGGACAGAGGAAAACCACTGGTATAAACTCCAGTTCAAGTGCCAGGAGTGCTGGTGGCACGAGTCCTAGTTCAAGAGCAGTTGAAGACGGATGTTCCAGCTCAAGGAGTCAGACAGAAAGCAAGCCAGGGAATTCAACCTCCTACTTTCTTTTCCTCTTGGGCCCACCTCAGGTGGGATGCTGCCTAATCACATTGCAAAGGGCAATTTGCTTTACTCAGTTCAATTCATATGTCAATCTTTTGCAGAAACATCCTCACAGACATACCCAGAAATCATGTTTAAATAGACATTTTGGGCATCGCTGGGTCCTGTCAAGTTGACACATAAAATTAACCACCATGGTCCACCATCAAGGTCTTACTGTGCTTTGGTGTGTGGGTACCAAGCATTACGCCAAAACTCTTCTGGGTCTGATCTCATTTAATCCTTTACAGAGGAGTAAGTATGGTTTAGAGAAGTGAAATGACAATGGATATCTCTAACTCCATGAAGATCCAGGAATGTCTAGTCCCACAGGGTTGCAGAGCCACATTTCTAAGTATATGGTTTTTGTAGGTTGAGTTATCCCAAATGATGACTAAGGTAGAAGAGGCGGCTAGAGGGAGTGGACCAGTAAAGTGAATGAAAATTGAGTCACTGAAACCAAGGAAATCCGAGCAATCTTGCTGGTCAAGGGGATGGTTCATCAACAAAGATGCTGAATTAGGCTATGGGGCCAGTAGGCAGGGGACCTCCGCACAAAGGAAATTTGACTTCCCTGAAGGGATCATATGAAGAAGAAGCAGCCGCGGGTCAACTGGAAAAGAAATGTTTAACGGCCATGGAGACTCTGAAACTAGGCAAGAGGTGGCATCTCATAACCTAATCGTTTTACCTCTGACCACTCTTTCATTGTCTCACACATGAACTTTCGGGGGACAGCTCATATCTAAACCACAGCACTACTAGAGCTGAGTCATGTCCGCAGACAGCTCCCACATGACAGACCTTATATCCTCAGCCTCCAGTCCCTCCGGAAGTCAAGCTGATCCAGCGTCCTCAAGGATCTCAGGAAAACAAAAGCAGTTGTGTCAGGGGTCCCCAAAACTTATGGCATTCACCATAAATCACATTATTAGCATGAATTATTTGGCATGGTCTAAAGTCCCAGATATTTCGAAGTTTCCCCACATGAAGAGTGTTGTGATGTGAACTGATAAATATAATCAATAAAAGTGTAAGTTATAGGTTATAGATTAGTTAAAATATAGATAGACAGATATAGATATAGATATAAAGTATATATATATATATATATATATATATATATAGATAGATAGATATAGAGAGATTATAGGTATAAGATTTTGATAAGTGAGATAAGACAACCATAAAGCAAGAACTGTTATAAACAGGCCTACGACTGTATTTTGATGCCTTCTATTAAAAAAAAACTGTTACAAGAACTGTTTCTGAGAAATTGAAATGAAAGCTGTTTTCTTATAATATATTGCTTTCTGTACTTTATACCCCACAAAATGTACTCAACTCGTGATATGGTGGTCTTGGTGACCCAAGAGTTTGAAGTAGATTCTCGCCCCCACCAACCACCTACTCGAACTCAGGATATGGTTGTCTAACACCTGCCCAAACCCAAGATGCGATTGTCTTAAGTTGCTGTGCTAATTGCTGTCTTAGCTTCTGTGATTGGCTTGCTTGCATGTGCTAAGGAGAGTCCCTGAGCCGTGGTTTTTGTCCTTAAATTCCAAGACACAGACCAGGAAGTTGCTGTTCTCAAGAGCTTCAGCCTCTATGGATGGGTGACCATCCTTGGCCAGCTAAATAAAACTCTCTTTGATTTGAATTTGCACTTAGAGTGTTTTCTGAAGCGGCTCCCTATAACAGAGAGTAAGTCATTTCTTAGGGATTTTCAGAGTTTGAGCACTGAAATCATCTTTTGGTCTAGAGTTCAAAACTTCCCAGTTCCAAACAGCAGGCTGATGAGAGAGCCATCAGGAAGCTGCCAGTAAGCTTTGGTCTGTTTGTAGTGAGTTTTCTGGACAGAACTGATATCTCCATCCTTTTCTACTAGGAGGGGATAGTAAGCAAGAGTGAGCGCATTCTCCTAGGCACACAGGCTTAATTAGACTTGAACTAAAGATGGAGAGACGAAGACAGAGAGCGAGATGATGGAGGGTATATATTTTTTCAAGGGAACATTTCTGTCACTTGTATTTTGTCACTGATATGCCTTTTGAGTAGGGAAGAAAATAAATGGTTCTTTATACCTAGTATTTTAGACCACAGACTACACTCAATTTGTCCTCTCCAAGCTACAGCCCACTCTAAGATTTGTCAGTGCCTCCTGTTTTATGATCCACCATGGGCAAACTCTCTTGTGAAGGTATACTCGATCATAGAGCTCAACCAGGAGAGTTTTGCCCAATTATTCCTTTTCTCCTATTTCCCATGGATCAATGGTGAGATCATTCTATTCCAATTCTCCTTGGGGAAGGTTGTGACATAAGTTAAAGAGAGAGAAATCCATGCTCAGCTTTCCGGTTTCAAAATCAACATTGGAGCCCAATAACAGAGGCAAAACTTGGGGAGACTGTAGTTCCAAAGCAGAACCCAGAGAGACCCCAAGTAGAGCAAAAAGAATTCCATGATCTGTTGGAGCCAGTTTTTACTACTACTCACGCTAGATTAAAATCCCTAAAAGGGGAGATGAAAGGGGAAACTATGAGCAGTCCTGAGAGGGTCCTCTGGGTTCTGATCCTCTGAGGTTTGGGCCCAGAGGGATAAGACAGCATAAATCCAAAAGTAGAAGGAACTAGAGCCTACCCGCTGAGCAGGGCTTAGGAAAGTGAACAAGGTCTTGGAGTTCTCCACCTCCCACATCTGGAGCCACAAAAGTGGAGAAATTGGCTTCAAGGGTCCAGATAAATGGGCCTGGCCTCTCATTCCCTACGGGCAAGGCAAGGAGCCAAATGTTTCCCATTTAATCTTCAGGGCTGATGAGGCTTGATATCCCCTGGTCACCTCGTGGAGGTCCAGAGTAACTTTTGTCACAACCACGAGGAAAAAGACAAAGCCTCGGACATCTCCAAGGAGGGCAGGAAGAATGGGCAGTGACCAATGGGACCAATGGCAATAAGGCCCCCAGTGGTAGATACAGAAGAGAGGACATGATGGCCAAGAACCAGCTGCCACTCCCGATGGCTTGCCCGTGCCCAAGTCGCCTGGAAATTGGGCGCAATCATAGAATAAAGAAGAAAAAGGGAGACACTGACTTGGTTGTGTTTGCCCTGAAATGCCACTATCTGTTCAGTGGCACCGGGCTGAAGAGAGAAACCAAATTCTATGAGGGAAATAATATTATGGAATCGACCTTTATTGTGCAAACTTGAGTCTGAGGTCTGCGAATTGGGCACTTGCCATATCTTAACTTTCTGAAAGTTTGGGGGTCTGTGGTAGCAGCAGAAGCAGCAGGATCATGTCATACTGCTCATATAAAGATGAGCAGTATTATTTTTTTTTCAAATCGAAATTTGAGAGACATCATTTTGGCTCTGGAACAGAGATGCAAAAAGGCACTGCCCCAATAATGTGTGCCTAGCTAGGACATCTTCTTTCCATATCCACAGGCAACAAGTATGTTGACCACACATCTCAAAAGGGAGGATGAATGAACAGCTTCGAGATGCAAGAGGTTGTCTTGGAGACATAGACTAGACCTCAAAATGTTGGGATGTCTGGGACAATTCATGGATGAAATCCAGATTCCTTGGTATGAGTGACCAACCCCTAGAGATTTCCTTCTTAACAGCACTCAAGTCCTGATGAACTTTGGCAAGCCTCTCACCATGCATGCCCTGTTCTCTTGCCCTGAGCCTTTGCACAAGTTTTTTGGTTTGAGGTTGTTTTTGTTTTGTTTTGTTTTGTTTTTTTGTCTGTTTGCCTGTTTTGGCTTTGATTTCGTGCTGGGGCTCCAACCCAGGGCCTCCTGCATGCTAGACAAGCACTGGACCACAGAGCTATGCACCCAGTCTTTCACAGATTATTACCTCTGGCCAAATTATGGAAGGTAATCCTGCCTGTCCCCATCCTTGTCAACCTTGCTACTCTTCTTTTTATCTTTCAATGGGAACTTAAACCATCTTGTCTTATTCAGTTTGGGCGGTTTTACCAAAATGGCGGACACTGGGTAGCTTATGAACAATGGACACTTATTTCTCAAAGTTTTGGAGACCGAGAAATCTGATGTCAAGGCATCCATGGATTCAATGTCTGCAAGAGCCCCCTTTCTGGCTCATGGACATGCCATCTGTTTCTGTCCTCACATGGTCGGGATAAGGGTCACCTTTACTCCTACTCCATGGTCTCTTTCCTAAGGGCACTGATCCTGTTCATGAGGACTCCACCCTTACAACCTAATCTTCTTCTAAAGGCCTCTTAAGGCATTGAGGATTAATACTTCAACATATGGATTGGAGGAGAGCACAAACCTACAGACCATAGCACTCTTCCAGAAAAGAGTCCCCAATTTCCCCCAGATAGTTTCATGGCCCTTTCCATGAACTCCCATGGCATCTGAAGTCCTCGCTGGTTTTAGCAGCACTTACCACACCGTGTTCGATTGTCTGATTACCTCCACAGCTCCTCCCCTGGACCAGCAGCTACATGAAGACCACAGGCACATCGTCTTGACCCTTGTTGTATCCCCCATAGCCTACTGCAGTGCCTAGTAAGCAGAAGGTGCTCCATAAATGCCTGTCACCTCAATAGGGTTAATGACTCATGGGGAAGGAGAAACTTTGATGTGGTGGACTATTTTAGAAAAATCAGTGCTGTTCAACTCACCTCCCTAAGGGAAGTGGCCCCAAGCAAATAAACATCAGTCAGAGAATTGTGGCCCAAAAAATTTTTCTTCCCTTGTTCCCCAGGGGAAATTACTGCGTTGAGCAGCAATGTTATAGCCTGACACTGGGAGAGAGAGAGAGAGAGAAATCCCCTCGAGCTGTCAAATCAACAAATGAGCAGACCACTCTCTCTTGAGGGTCTGGTGGTACCAATTCCAGAGGGCAGAACCTCAGTTCCCCACGGCTCAAGACTATTGTCAGAGTCTGAGCTCTGGAGATTGACTGTGTGGACCACCTCTGAGAATTCCCTGTGTGCTCAGGGGTTCTTATCTTGAGAATTCCCTGAATAGAAAGATTCACTGGGTACCTTCTGGAAGGGAGGGTTTGTGCCAGGCATTTCCACATAAGGATCTGATTGAATCCTCAGAACTAAAAAAAAAAAAAAAAAAAAAAAAAAAAAAAAAAAACTTGTGAGATAAAACATTACTCCTCAGATTTATAGAGGTGAACACCAAGGCTCAGAGAGGTTAAATAACTCGTTGGTGGTCACAGCTAGTCAGAAGCTGAGTTGTTCTCGAGAAAAAAAATATCCTCTGTCATGTAACTGTTCAGTTTTTTTACAATTGCTATGGCAAAAATAATGTAATATTTCACTACCCGTTTCCAAAAGCTCTGGGTGATCTCTCTGTCACACACACAGACACAGAGTCCATCAGGTGATAATTGGTGTTGCTACAGAACAAAAGAAAAAAAAAGGGGGGGGGGACTATAAAATTCTCCACTCTCCTGGGAAAGAATCAGGCATTTTCTACTTTGATAATCATGGTATTCTCAAGCAGAAGATAAGGATTTAAGCAATTGTTTTGCATGCTTCCGATTTAAGTTTAAAATTTCCAAGAAGAGCAGAATGTATCAGTTAGGTCCTTCCTTTTTTTTCCCCCCTCCGAGAGATTATGTAAGTTGTTTACTCTGACAAATAACCAGAAAGAGCTTGGATGCTATTCAGTGACCTGCATATCAATATGCCATGTAGTGATTAATTGTTCACATTATATTCTGCACACACCCTCAAATCTTCCTCTATCTCAATTAGATGGGTCAAGTTACAAATTTCGATGCCCATAAGTAGCAGACCCATCATAAAAGATAGGGTCCCAATGAGTGGACTCAATGTCTGTAGTGTCTCAGAGCATGTACCCTGTTTGGAATTGGTGCCATTATTGAATTCTAGCCAATGGTAGCCATGCAGCATCTCAGAGTCTATGTGGCTGAATCTTCTGAGTTAAAAAATAAATAAATAAACTAAAACTGGGAATTTGCATTAAATTTCCCAATTTGGAAAGTATTGTGTGAGTTAAACAGCCTATACCTGTGGGTAATTTATCTATCCAGTCTGATTGTCATATCACTATCTGCCACAGATTTTAGGACCCAGGTCTTCAGTGAGATCATCAGGCAGCTGAACAGTATAGCCCATTAGTCCATGACCTAAGAGCCAAAAGCCCTGAGCAGGCAATGACAGGCAGCCACAGGGGCCCCACAACTGTTGAAATCTTGAGCATCCAGCCAAAGAAGTAAAGAACTATCTTCCCTGTAAGAAAACAACAAGACTCCTAAGTCTGTATGGTCTCAATTTTAACATTTTTGGTAGTTGCTGTAGACGGAGCATCTGCTCAGACTCAAGCAAACACAGCTTTTGAGAACATGTTATAACACCTTTTATCTCAGCTCTGGGTAAGGTGAGCTGCAAACACAACTATTTACAATCGCAGGTACAGAGGTACACCTAGATGCTTGATACAATTCAGAGGGAATCTGACCAAGAGATTAACCACATTTCCAAAAGGAGTGTGGTGTTAGAAGAGGCCAGGTCAACAGAAAAACTCATCTCCCAAGTCATCTTTTGGTTTTTTGGTGAGAATACAGTAGGGACGTTCCTGTGTCAAGTTGGAGCAATACCAGTGAACCACACGAATTATGTCCTTCAACAGAAAGGAAGAGGCAGCCCCTGAGATCTACATTGTCCTGGGAAGATCGCCCTTCACCTAGAATTGTCTTTCTGGCAACAGGAATCCCTAAACTCCTTCATTACCTGCTTCTCATGCCTTAGACCTCTGAATGTCCCCTACCCCCAACTTCAAAAGCACCCCCACTGAGTCCTCTATAATTTGTGGTCCACTACCTGTAAGACTCCCGTATCTTCAATTGCATTTTGAAACATTTCCTTTCCCTTTCTGTCCTAACACAGTAAGAAGCCCATTGAGGACAAAATCTTAATTTAAAAATAATAGCAAAATATAACATAAAATAAATAGCAAATACTTCTAAGCACACGGATACGCTAGGCCTGTTCCAAACACCACAACACCTGTATTAATTTCCTTAATCTTCATTAAAAATTGCTTAATTAAGCACATTACCATATCATTTCCTTGCTTTGTTTTTCTTTGGGTGCTAAGGATCAAACCCAGGACCTTGGGCACACCCTACTACTGAGGTACCCCCCTGGCCCTTACCATCCCATTTTCTGATTAAAAAAAAAAAATGAAATACAGAAAAGTTGATTCATGAGCCCAAGGTGACAGAATTAAAAAGTAGTGGATCAGGAACTCAGGACTTGAATCCAGGTTGGACTCCAGATTCTATGCGTGTAGCCACTGTGATAGATTGTGGTGTAGAAGGATCCATGGTGACCGAGGAGACGACTCGAAGAAGTAGAAACATCACGGCAACAGGGAGGAAGTCTTAGAGGGGGTCCATGTGTTCCTAGGACCAGTCCCTAAGAAAATCCCAAAACTCCCCTAAAGACACAGCTTCCCTTACCATCACCTCAAGAGGTAGCTCTTCTCTTCATTCCCATACCCCTCATTCACCACCCTTCAGATGAAGGGTGGCTCCTGATTGCCCATTCTGAGTCTTTCTCACCACTGGCCACCCCCCCAATACTTTGGACTTTCACCCTCATGCCGCCTGACCCAACAACCTACCATCTCTCTTGTTATAGTCATCCACAGACCCCCAAGATCATCCCCTCATCACTAGACAATTCTAGCAGCTGAATGAACCATTGCCACCCCTCCCCAGTTACTGCCTCCGTTACCACTCACAGTACTTCTGCCTTCCTAGCGAAATCCCTGCTAAGCCCAGCATCTCAATTCCATGATCTCTTCTCTTCCGTGATGTTTTTTTCCTCTCCCCTAACTCAGCCACTCTACCCCAAAGCCCCATATCCTAGACCTTTTTATGCAAGTAATTACCACTCCCTCCATCATCTCAATTCTAAGCGTTCTGTTTTCAAACTACCTCATCTTCAGTTTGCCAATTCTAAAGTCCATTGACACCTCCATAAGCTAATTCCACGGTTGCACCACCTTTTATCTGACCCTCAACTCTGCCTAGCCTCATTCTTTTTCTTTTGTGTTTACCTTCAGGTGTATATTATTATCAGCACTCTCCAGCATATACTCCAATTCCTTTCCTCATCTCTTCCTAAGACTCATCTGGAGGGGGAAAAAGAAAAACCCTTATTAAATCTCGCTATTCCAGAGGTTCATCCAAACAACTGAATTTGGTAGGAGAAAAACACACACACACACACACACTTAAGAATATTCACTGGCTTTTCTTCAAATGCATTATGACCTACCTCAAGTGGGTCCAGATACTGTCTTCCAATTCTATTACATTTTCCAAATCATTCATTCTTCCAATTTTCTGATCTAATTCAAAAGGAGGGGGTCCAATCAAAGGACTGAATTATCATTGTATAACTTCTTATCTTTCCCCCTCTTTGCTCTCAGCTAAGAAAATAGAAACCCCTAGAAGATCCACAGTGTCTCGCTAACCCATCTACCAACCTCAGAACATGTGTTCCCCATGCTCTTCCTTCTCACCCAATCCACAGATGAACTGAAGGTCTCCTCTCTTCAGCCGGTCACCTTCTTGAACTCTGGGTTCCCATTCATTTTTTCAATACCAAGGTCATTGACCAGTCAGTCTCTCCCATTCCTGCATCATCAAATTTTCCCTCTCTTATCCATCTGCGTCCCGTCAGATGCAGTCCATTTCAACCCAAACCTCACTCCATTTCTCTACTTTAATCCTTGCAAAAGTGGAATTATCTCAAAAGTAGAATGATCTCCATTTTCTTGTCTCCCTTCACCTGTTAAACCCAGTCCTTCCATCCTATGTCACCCACTGCCTCACTAAAATATCTCGTAAATGGCACACTTAATGAGACCCAACATATGGAGCTTCATCTTGCTGGATGGAAGATGGATGACAAGATGGATGCAGGGATGGAAGGACGGATGGTGGAATTGATCCATGGCCAACCAGGAATACGTCAGAAGATCAGTTCGTTCCCTGGATTCCTTTCCATGCCCTATGGAACCAGAAGAAAAACTCAGGAAGGATGTATGTCAGCCTGATGGTCAAATTCCCTGTTCTGAGACCTTGGAGTGAGTGAATACTAGGAAAAAGGAATTTCCACAAACACCCTTGCCAACCAGCATCATGTGTTTTACATTGAGCTTCCCATTATGGAACCATGTGTTTTACATTGAGCTTCCCATTATGGACTCATTTTAAAAAGTAGCTCATTACGCCATAAATCATTATCCTTGCCTTGAAATGAATACATGTTCAGGGGGCCCTTACTTTGCTAGACAGGTTGGTATGCCTGTTAGATCATCTCATTTAATCCTGCCTCCTCACATCTCATAAAACAGGAATGTATTCTTTCTCTTTACAAATTAGCACTCATGAAAGACAAGTAACTTACCTAGGGTCACAGCTAAAAATTGGTAGATGCAAGATTCACACCCAAAGCTGACCAACCCTTGCTCATTCCAGACCACCACATTATTTGCCCAATAATCTCCATCTCTATGCTCAGTGCTGTGTCTGATGCATCAGATGTATTATCTCAGTGATTTAATTTTCCTATCAGCTCTTAGCCATTTTCCCAGATGAGAAAACCCCTCGTCTCTGAGAGGTTAAGTTACCTGCTCAAAGTCACATGCAAGCAAATGGCACAGGTACACTTAATCCAGGGCTGCCTGCAATGTCAAACTTATTCGTTTTAAAGAAGAACCTGGGGAACAAATAAAGGTCAAAAAAAAAAAAAGTGAAAAGTTCAAAGTCAACATTACTTACCAGTGAGAAGAGTGGGACTTGAATCTTAACAGCACTGCCCCCATTCTTTAAGAAGCGTGCACTGTGGCTAGCCCCGGCCCCTTCCACATTGAGTGGAAAGCAATTAACCAACGGACTTCCTTTTTTGATACTGTCAGGGGATGGGCCAAGTTCTTGGTGAGCAACCAACCCTCGGCCTGTGTTTCCCCAGGACTCAGACCAAGTTAAGCAGAAATGAAGCCATGCAAGGGTGGACAGGGGATTCCTCTCTGTTTCTGCGTCACCCTCCTCCTGAACAAGATAGTCAAAAGGAAGCAGCCTAAAGCCAGTGGCGGTCCAGCGCTTAACCGAGAGGTTGCATGTTTCCCTGGAGGCTGGAGTAAAATTCCTGCTGGAAGTACACCACATTTATCATATGCTCTGTGCCCCAGCATGTGCTGTTTACTTTCTCACTGGAGGTGCAATTATTTAACGAGGTGCTGAAGCCTAGGGAAGATTGCACATTTTAATCAAAGCACCAAATGAGCGAGTCTAGATGACTTTACAGAATGTATTTGAGGCGAATTTTGCACAGCAATGTCTGAGTATCAGATAATTAAGTGAAAAGGGAGATAACTTCCCAAGGGGTGTAAACAAACACACCGAGTCAATCTCACCTCAGTGTTATGCTGAGTGAAGAAAATGGATTTCTGAGTGGACTGTGGCCTGCAACCCAGGGTGGCTTCCTCCAACGTCAAGCCAGGCTACATATGGAGCCAAGAACTGTGGGGCCGCTGTGTCATCTGCAAAGCAACCGTTGGAGAAAGCTTTGCCAAATTTCCTTCCATTCGTAGAGGGAGGGGAAGCCTATGGCCTTGAAGGGCAAAGTGACTTTTCTCAAGGTCATGGGGCAGCTCAGAGGGAGATCTAAGATCTGATTCTCAGTCCCATGTTACTTCCAGTTTACTTGGTCAATGCTATCCAGATGTTAGCTATGCATGGTAACACAAACAATCACAATGACAACTAAAAACGAGGAGAACTGACCATCATGAGTGAAGATTCGAGGCGCCATGTTTTGTGCTTTATTAATTCATAGGATACTCTCCCAAGGATCCCATGAAGGCGATCCTGCTGTTATCCTTGGCTTAAAGGTGAGAAAACAGAGACAGAGAGAATGTAAGAAACCAGCCAAACAGATCCCCAAAGTTGAGAGTGTCACGGAGCAGGTATCAGGTGGGACCCCCTGATGTCCCCAGGTTCCACAGCCCCAAGCATTCAAAGCCTTCATTGATTTCCTGAAATCTGGGGTGCTTCAGCCTGGAAATCTTTGCCCTCAGCCTCTTGCTACTAAATCTGCTATATCTGTTTATGAGTAGCTCGGTGTTTCTCTCATTTTTCATGAAGGCATTTAAAAAAAAAAAATGATAAAGCAGGAACAAAGAGAATGCAGCTGCATCTACTTCTTGGTAAACTCTGGGGTCCCAAGGCAGGGACCCACAGAATGCCTCTCAACCATCCACTGAAAATCACCTATTAGCTTCTTCCAAGGTTGGGAGGTTTCTGGCTGCTTTTCTCCTAGGAGTGTCTTGCCTTCTTTCTCCAACGTGGATCTCAGGTGGGGTCATCACCCCAGGTCTCACGTCCTCCTTCCTTCAACCTCTTCTGACTCCTTTCTCTCGTTCCTTCCTTGTGAGGAGAAATCAGCTCACCTCATTGGACACCCATGCCTTCAGGGTCTCACCTTCTGCCCTGAACACCTGATCAAGATATTTTCCTGGACAGAGGCAATTTCCTTTTCAGAGACAGACTCTGAAACTAGCTGCTAAGAAAATTCATTATTCACTTTGTGACACCAATAACTACGGGGTCTCCACTTGCATTTTTTTAAGCCAGCCTATCTGTTTGTTTGTGCAGCGTCTGGTCTCTACAGGATAACCCACGCTGGCAATCACTGAAGTTGAGATTTTTTTTATTGTGTCTCCTCTAAAGCTTGTCCTTTCTTGACTTTCACCTTTCAGATTCTTTAATGATGCAAACTTTACTCTGGCTGAGACGGCAGGATGTCCAGTTTCTTCCTGTCTCCAACCCCCTCGTGCATCAACTCTCAGAAAGCTCCTACAGTAAAAATTCCTTGAGAGTAAAGGCCTCCTTTGGCTGAATTATATCCATCCTCTGAGCCTATTACAGGGCCTGCATGCAGAAGGCATTCATTCATTCATTCATACACATGTATCAAGCATCTGCTATGTTCAAAGTACTGTGTTCTAGTCTGTGAAGATGCACAGCTAGAGATAGAGTCCCTGGACTCAAGGATAAGTCTATATGGAAAGTTCTCAAACTTTTGTGGATATGGCACAAAAATTTCCCCAGTGAGAAACTGGCAAAAAGTTTAGATCATCTTTTCAGAAAATGCACAGTATTTTAGCACAAAATACAAGGCAAACAATAGTCCTCTAGTTGTTCTTTTCTATAGGTATCTGGACTTTGGCCAGATCTTCCCCCTGTGAGTGGGGTGACCTGCCCCACCACCTGACTTTGAACTCATCTGTGCAACTTGCTTTGGTCAATGGGATGTTAATGAGAATGGCTCAAGCAGAACCTTGTGAGATTGAGGTTCAAATCTCACAAGTTCAAAACAAGTTGCATGTTGGGGTTCGAGAATTTGCACTTCTTCCACCACCATGAGGAAGACCAACCTAGTCCTCTCTCCCAGAAGGAAGATGAGAACCACAAGGGACAAAGCCTAGTTGCTTCAGCAAAGACTACTCTATATCAGCCATCAGCCAGCCAACCCAAGAGAGGTAACCACTCCCATTCAGAACCCCTGGCTAAGCCCCAGCTGACTCCAGACCCATAAATAATATTCCCTCATAATGAAGGGCCACTGATGTTTTGTGGTTGTTGTTATCCAATACATTATGGCAGTAGATAAATAGTACACAATTTTAAGGGCATGATGGATAATCTGAAGTTCTATGTACACCATCGTAAGAACGCTTGGTCTTCCCAAGGATGCAGAGAAGGAAACAGAAATGACAGCATCGTATATTAAGCACTGCAGAGGAACAGATCTAGGTGTTTTGGAGCAACAACAAGGTCTTACTTTGCAGAGGAGCTGATATCTGAGATATGAGGAACAGGGAGATATCCATCAACCTAAGAGGAAACAGTTCCAAAAGTGGATATTAGCAAGTACCAAAGCCATCACATGAAGACAGTTTGGCTAATTATTGCTTCGGTGACACTGCAAACATTTCAGTTAACCAGTATCAGGTAGATTTTTTTTTTAAGAAAATTGAGAGAGAAGTCCTGGATAATTCCAATTTTTAAAAATACTGATATAATAGAAAATGAAGACTGGTAAGAGGCAGCACAAAAATAGTGGTATAATTTCAAGATTTTTTTCAAAGAATGAACAAACTTTTTACCATGGGGAGAATTAGAATAGTCCTATGTGCAGCTTCATTTGGATGCAACATTAAATGCCTAAGCATATCCTTTAGAAATGTGAGAACTGGGACTTAAGGCCTTTGTGTCTCCCCTCCACCCCAAGCTAGCCTAAAATAGAAGGTGTAAAGACAGAGGAGGTGTTGGTGAGAGTTGAGACTTAATAATGCCTTGTGGTACTAAATTAAAATAGAGTGGTTTTCAGATGTTGACGAGGAAAACAATGCAATCTCACTTAGTCAGGGTCCTCTTGATGGGACACCTCACAGGCATACATTGAAGAGTCCTCAGCCACAGCTACAAGGCTTGGTGCATGGGCCCCTATCTTGGCTCCCTTGGTCACCCACCAAGAGGTCCCCACCCACCCAACCAGCCTTTTAGAATCGGCCAAGATGCTCACCATCTCACAGCAAGGTACCAGAGGTGATGTGGTGTCGCATCGCCACCTAGTGGCCACTTCTGAGAAACTACATACTCCTCCACCTCTGGGATTTATGAGACCCCCACCCCCACCCCCACCTTGGCCAGTGGGTGGTTCTTCTCATCTGACAATGGGCTGCTGGTGACAGACAGTCTCTGTGTCTGTCTCTATCTATTTGTCTTCTCCTAGACCCTGGCATGTCATCCTCAGTGCACAGTAACTGCAATTATTAATAATCATTACCACCATGCTACTGTAGAAATACCCGAGTCTGTTTGAAATTAATTGGGATGTGGGAAAATGAGATTTTTAAAGATAATTAAGAATCCATTTCCCCCTTTAATTTCATTCAATAAACAGGTACTAAATATTTAATGCAGGCCGGCTCTGTGCCAGGTAACTGGAACAGGGTGAAGAAGATGTAAAAATGGCTCAGATACGGGCTCTGCTGTAAGACTTCTCCAGTCCTAAAGGAGAGGAAGACACGTGAACAGCCAGCTAAATTCAGACAGAGCCGGCGTGCTGGCTAGGACAGTGCAGAAGTGACACCAATTCACCAAGACACCTGCGGTTTCCCTTGACTCAAAAATGCAATCGAGATCCTTACCATGGTCCTACGTGGTAGAGACAGCTACCCCTCTAAAGGGCTTCTGGGCCTCTCAGCCGCCAGGAGGTGTCTCTTTGGGGAGCTCCTGGTCTTGAATGGATGAACAGGAAACTCCATGAGGTTACTGGAGTTTCTGGAATCAAAAGTTCAAGCAGGATGACCTTGGGTGAGTTGCTTAACCTACTTTATTAGTCTCATCCATGACAGAGGAGGATGCCAGTAGTCGTGTCTACATCATCGTGGGGTGGTGGTGGCGAGGATTGAATGAGTTTATAGACTACACAGACTTAGTCCTGTGTTCACCTTCCGTATAGTTATTACCTACTGGGGCTCTGCAGAAACTCCCTGGACTCTTCGCTAGACCTGGGTCCAATTTTGTAGACTTTTATACATTTTTCATGATTATTAAAGCTTGGTCCACATCTAAACATATAATTCAGCTTCCCCATTGACCCATTTAGAGCACTTAGAACTGGGGTTTGGAAGGAGGACACCTTCCAAAGACAGGGAGAAGATTCCACGAACACGGATCCCATCGGACCCTGAGCATGGTTGGATGAATAAAAAGAAACTATGTCTGAGTCATTCTCATGCTGATGGCATCTCTGGGGAGAGAATGCAAACAGGGGTGGGGAATTTGACTTCTGTTCAGCCTCACACCACCCACCCCCAACTCCTTCTTAAAAGATGTCTCTGAAAGCAGACTGTGTGTCCCTTTGCCCACTCTTCAAGGCCCGTCTGGTCCTTTAGACTGTGGCACCGGTGTACTTGCAGCATTTCTCCATTCCCAGGAACAGGAAAGAGGTAGGTTTATCATCGGTGATCACTGCCTGATGTTCATAGACAAGGAAAAGGACCAAAAAAAAAAAAAAAAATGCACTGTGTTTCTTCCAGGGAGAGGGACACACGCACGCGTGTGCTACCTGCAAGTCACTGCTTAGAGCCACAACGCTCCGAGAGGCTGCTTGACTATTCTTTTGACAAATATGCCTCCAAAAATAGATTGGGGAGAAATTCATCTCTTTGTATCTCAATGAGGTGAAAGGAAGTGGAACAGATTATTAAAATTAGACTTTTCCCATTTCAGAGTTTCAACGGAGGCTGCAACGCGGAGAACAATGGATGCCCCCTAGCCCCCCACGAGGTGCTGAACCCGAAGCCCTGGGCTGGCCAGGGGCATGGCCAAAAGCTACCTCTGCTTTCATCAGACCACCACTCACCTCCAGGCTATGCAGGAAAAAGCCAAGACTCACAGGAGGTGCAAGATACAAGAAGGGATGAGGTGGTGGCAAGTCTGTGTGGGATGCACTCTGCACATGGGTGACATGGGTGGAAAGGTGCCTTGTAGCCGTCACCTCAATGCAGACCAAGGATAAGGGCTTCCGAGGATTATAGGAGGTGGAGGGGGTGGGCTCCCTGAAGGCTGCCCAGGAGTCTGGCTCACAGTTAAAGAATCTGCAGGCTAGAGACTGAGGCTGAGCCTGCCTTGGGAACAAATAACACTTCCAAAGCAAGGAGCCCAAGAACAGTGGTCCAGATGGAAGCCCGAGGAAGAGCCCAGCCACAAACCTTTCTAGCGAAAAGAGCCTGTCTGAATATGTCTTATGGTAGGAATTTCAAACAGGCTTAGTGAGATGCCACTAACATACAGTAAGTGGCACCTATTGAGAGGTACAATTTGATTGCAATCCAACCACCTCCAACAATCAAAATAGTGGGCATATCCATCATCCCCCCCATTTCCTCCTGCTCCTTGAGAACCCATCCCTACCACCCCCTCTTTTCTCCCTATTAAAAGGCAATCGCTGATCATCTTTCTTTCACTGTAAACTTGTTTTTAATTTTGTGTGTTTTAGATGGGTGGAATCATACAGCGTGCAATTATTTTTTTCTGCCATCTTTCGCTCAGCGTAATCATTTTTAGATGCATTCCGTGGTGTCGGGGGTGTGCTGATGGTTCGCTCCTTTTTCATTGCTGAGTGACTCTATTGGGTGACAGAACCACCGTCCGTTTCTTCGTTTATCTGTCAATGGGCATCTGAGCGTCTGAGTTGTCGGTGGCAGGAATTTGACTGGCGATCATTCCGCTTCATTTCTTTTAGAAGTAGTCTGATATCATGTGTGTTGGTGTTATACAAGTTAATTTTTTTTTTTTTAAAGAGGCAGAAGAAGGAAAGAGCTGGAGTGCCCTCAGCAGGGGTTGAAGGATGCACCCCTGGGGACAGGAGTGTCCAGAGAAAGGAGTCAATGCAGTGGCTGCATTGGCCCTAGGGACTCCCTAGGGAATTCACAAAAGTACCACGTGGAGAAAATTGCACTTGTGCATACATGCTGCTGCTATGACTTGGATGTGGTTGGAGGGTGTCCCCCAAGAGTTTGGAGTATGTTTGGAGCTTGGTCCTCAGTGTGCAATGATGACAGGCTGTGGAATCTTCAAGAGGTGGGCCCTAAAGACACAGGGGTCACTACCCTTGGAAAAGATTAAGGTAGCTCTTATGGGACCCTGAGTTAGTTCTGAAGAGAGGATGGCAAGACGGGCCACTTCCCTTGCCCTAGCTTCCTGTCTTGCCATGGGGCTTCCCTTTTGCATATGCTCCTGTGGCTGTGTTGCCATCCATCATGAGGTCTGCACCAGAACAGAGCTGATGCCAGTGCCATGCCTTTGAACTTCCAGAACCAAACCATGAGCTCAATAAACCTCTTTTCTTTATAAAGTATCCAGCTTCAAGGTATTCTTTATAGCCATGGAAAAACCAATAGACCCGCCACAAATCCAGGTTTCAACTGGATATAGGAAACCTCTTCTGTCCTCCTTTACTATAGCCACAACACAGGAGGGTCCTCAGATGCCTGCCAGAAAGTCAAGAGATGTGAGGTGGGAATGAGAGAAGAAGCAATCACGATCTCTTCCCCGACTACTGACTTTCAAACCTGAAATATGCCAAGGTAATAGAAGGAGTTCCAGGGTTAAATATTCGATGGGATTAGATTTTCTATGATCTGGAAGCATCCAAAGAACTTTATTGTTGCTGATGTGTAAGAACAACTAGAAAAACTATTGTTTTGACCCAAAATGTTTTTCAGGGACAGTGAGCAGGTAAAATTAGCATATGTGAGACAGAATGAAACTATTTTCTGCCTCAGTCTAGCTTATTCAACAAGCTGGTTGCCTATTCTGATTGAATGGCACCATGAAGCCACAATTTCTTGCTGTAAGATGAAACAGTCAGCATAACTTTAAAGGCATGTTCATACCTTTAAAAATAAATTTGAATTCTGTTATGTGCATGTAGAATATGGCATAATGAATCCCACTCTTATGGATAATTATAATGCACCAATTAAATAAACGAATTTTGCCTTGCACAAAGTCACCTCTTTAGACTTTCAAAGGCTCTGCATCCGCTCCCACCACCAAGCTCCCACCATGGGAGCTCAAGACTTCTCAGACCATGGGAAGGGGATGGACAGAAGAGGGAAAGCAATTCAAGCCATCTGGCCATGCAGCCAGATTTTTTTTTTTTTTTTAAGAGAGTGGAGAGAGAGAGAGAGAGAGAGAGAGAATTTTTTAATATTTATTTTTTAGTTTTTTGGCAGGCACAACATCTTTGTTTGTATGTGGTGCTGAGAATCGAACCTGGGCCGCACACATGCCAGGCGAGCGCGCTACCGCTTGAGCCACATCCCCAGCCCCTGCAGCCAGAATTTAACCAGAGAGAAAGATGTGGATGGCTTCCATCCTCTGATCTGCTAAAATATTCTTCTATTATGATGCAAAGCACAGTCTTGCCTGGAGAAGGGAGACCCGCACCCCCCCCCCAACTTCAATAATCCCTAGAACAGTCAGACTAGACCAAGGTATTCAAACTTTGTTAATTAGTGAGGAATGAAGTCTCAGATGCAAAAGTCCGTGAACACTCCGTAAGGACAAGCCCTCCCTGGAAAAGACCAAGTTACTGCCATCTTTGAGAACTCACTAAGGGATAGCATCATACATAACATAAGACTTGCATATGCAGTAGCTAGAAAGACCCCTGACTTGGTCACCCTTCCGCACTGGTGCACGCCCTCCATGCCTGTGGTCATCGGGGCCACATTTGTGGATCTGCATCACATCCATCCTTGGGACAGCCCTTGAAGTGGCCCCACTTTACAGAGGAACAAACCAGTGGTTAGAAATCCCAGGTCACAGGCCCAACATAACAGAGAGAGAAAGCAGCAGAGAAAAAAAAAACCAAGCCCAGGTCCATCTGGTTTCAAAACCCAGGATCTTTTCACCAAGTAGCTCTGCTGCTGTGGGCTGTTCAGAGTTCGGTGGAAGGGGGCGTGTATGGTCAGGGTCAAAACGTGAAATACTGTTCCTCTCAAATGGAAGGTGACCATCGGCAGGAGGAAAGGCCAGCTGACTGTCTTCCAAGAGTGTCTCCTAAGCTGGTATTTCTTCCTTTGGGGAAGTTTCTGTCCTAGGAAAGATTTTAGGTCTGATGCTTGGACATTACAAAAATCGGAAGAGAGTCCATCTCACAGGAAAGACCCTTGAACCAAACATGGAATGCTGGTGCATGTAGCCAGGAAGTCCAGGCCTTCATTCACAGTGAGAAATGACTCAGATTGAGAAATCCAGATTCCGGAAGATGAGCTAGTTATCTCCTTGCGGACAGACCCTATCAGGAGCCAAACCACAACCTGAAAGTTTATGGTGTGCCTGGGATGAGAGGAATTTTACCATCCCCTGTGGAAGGCATCCAACAGATAGCCTGAGGCTTCCATTCTAGAAAGAGGACAGTCTTGTCAATGAGCCCAGAGACGCGTGAAATATATAAGTTCCACTCTGTGCCCCTGGAAGACCAGAACCCTTATGGTCCTTGAATATTTGGGGGTGGGCCCTGCTAATGTTTGCTTTTGATACTCTCATTTCTTTTTGCATTCAGAGGAGTAATGAACAGTCCTGCCTTTGACGGGCAGCTTCTTTCTTTGATGCTGGTGAAGTATTTACTGCCGTGGTGGTGGAGGCCCACCCACCTGGGAACGGTGCCTTCCCCTTCAGCTGACTTTGCACAAATCTCTACATGATCCACTGTGTCATCCTACAACTTAACTCCAGGTGGGTCCTCTCAGTTCCTCCATTTCCGAAGCTCTAAAAGCAAATGAGTTCTGCGCCCAGGCAAAGATGACTGAGGTCAAGGCAGATGCATTCTTTGTGAGAGACCCTTCTATACTGGAATACTATGTACTGGAATACATACAACCCTTGTATGCAGAGAATCCCAAGAGGAAGAGATGGGGATGAGCTCCCAAGTGCTTAAAAAGAGCCTCGTGCGAGGCTAGGGGCTTGTAGTCAGTACAACAATTCTCTAAAATAGTTAATGCTTCCCCTCTGCAGTTGAGAGAACTGAAACTCAGAAAGGTTGAATCATCACTTGTCCATTTAGGGAGCTGAGATCTCTATGCTGGTCTGTCTGACTCGGAGACCTCTGGGACCTAAGAGTCAAAAAAAAAAAAAGTGCTAATGTCTGGAGCTGCCAACAGGCATGAACTCCTCTGTCTGAAACTTAAAGGAAAGTTGGGGAGTCACACTTTCCAATTAGCAGACTGCTTTTTCAGCGGAAACAGGAATAACCTTCTAGAATGTTCTGCAAAGAGACTTTGACATCCAAAGGGTTTGCATTTCTATATTATCATCCCTTAAATCCAGCCAGACCAAGTTTTCCTGTTACAAACCAGCCTGGAAACTCCTTCATTTAATTCCCTCCTGGATCACTAGTATGATGAAGGCAAAGGCTGACGCGTGCCTTCAAACATAAAAGGAAAAAAAATTAAGGTTTTTCTCAGAAACTCGTGACTTGGGTTATAACCACGCAGAGAACTCACCCACATTTGTAGGCAATGAGTCCTTTAAAGAAAATAATAAGTTGCTCAAAAGGGCAGGGTCAAAGTTTTCGTGGCCAGCCCAGAATCTATCGAGATTTCTCTGATTCCTCCCATCACTCAAAAAAAGAGCCCCCCCAAACACTGCTCTGGCAACCCCTGCAAAGCAGCCCCCAAAGCATTGTGTTCTTGGCTTCTTGATCCTCATCATTATATGCTGTAAGCAAAGAAAGACAAAAAGAAGCCCTAGGGGTTTCCTACCCCCAGAGATAAAAAGAACCCAAAAATCTGGGGCAGAAGAAGCATAAGATTGGGGCTTGTCAACAGGGAATAAAGCTAGTTTCAGATTCCTGGCACCAGGTCATTTCTGCAGTCAAAACATACTGAGTCCTCCCTCACGGAGAATCTCTCAGGATCAGGAAAGAAAGGCAGAGGAGAGGAAGAAAAACGGGCATTTGTCAAGCTTTTCTAAAAGCATATTCGCTTTCATTTAATCATCCAAATAATGCTATTATTATCTGCATTTTATAGGGAAGGAAACTGAAGTACAAAGGAACGAAATATGCATCTCAAGTCATAGACCTGGTAGGATCAAATCCAGGCCTGCAGGAAGGAAAATCCATACCCCTTTCACTACAATGGGATTCAGCAGATTTTCAGGTACCCATCAGAGAAGAAAAAGTCACAAGTTTAAACCGAGCACCAAAGTTTCCTAAAAGAGAAGAGTGGTTTTAAAGAATGCAATGTCGTTATTGTGTTCTTTTCTCCTTTGTCAAATCACATGTGGTAGATCGAATAATGTCTCCCCAAAGATGCCTGTACCCTAATACTTGGGACCTGCGAATTGTCACATTTTACAGAAAAGAGAAATCCAGGTTGCAGGTGGAATTAAGATTGCTCACCAGCAGCTCTTGAGAGAAGGAAACTGTCTTGGTTTATCCAAATGGGCCCGATGGAATAACATAGGGTCTTAAAAAATACAGAGGGAATCAGAAGAGTCTGAGAAAGAGATGTGGCGAAGGAAGCAGGGTCACTTTGAAGATGAAGGAAAGAGCCACAATACAAGGAACACAGGAAAGCCTTCAGAACTTGGCAAAGGGCAAGGAAATGGATCCTTCCAGAAGGAATCTGATCCGCTGCCACCTTGATTTTATCCTAGTGAGATCAAATGCCGAACTTCCAACGCATTATGAATTACAAGATAAGAAATCTACATTGTCTTATGCCATTAAACGGATGGTCATTTGTTACTATAGCAATAGCAAGCTAATATGTCAAACGGGAAACCAAATCATTACACAATAAGGCATCGGCCTTCACTGTCGTGCTGGTAGGCCATGAATCTTAGATGCAGTCCTGAGCTCAAATCCCAACTGGCCCAGCAATGCCAGGTTGGAACAGCCTGATGCGTCCACCTCACTCACAGTAGGACAACCCTTCCTGACAAATTGAAATGGTCAAGTCTGTCAGATAAAGCACCATCTTAGTTAGGGATGGTTTGGTTATGTGTGATACACCCTTACTCACTGAAGTTCAAGTGGAAAAGGAAGGCTATTTAGAAGACAGAACCAATGGTTTAGTCGATGATCTCTGTACCTCTTTCTTTCTTTCTCTCTCCCCCCCTTCTCTTTCCTCTCTCTCCTTCCTCTTTCTCTTTTCTTCCTCCTCTCCCTCTCTCCTCTGCCTTTCCATGAATATTCTATTTATTCCTCCCTTCTTGCAGACATTTCTTTGCTTATTTGTACAAGGTTTCATCATGGCTACCCCAAAATGGCGGCTTCTGCCCCAGCGATGTTCCAACCTTCCAGCCTCGATCCCCACCACCACCACCACCAATTGACTCAGCCTTCCCATCCCTGATCCAAATACTCAGGGAAACTAAAAAGCCCATATCCTGTCGGATGTTTGCTGCTAATTCCACCAGTCAAGGTCACGTCCAGAGGCTACAAAAGACCTACCTCATCTGTGACTGTGGGTTGGGCAAGGCCTTTAAGAAGGCCCAAGGGAGCAGGCAGAAAATGATTGACATCTTCAGCAGATTACTGCACCCTAGGAGCAGCCTTATCTTTGAAAATAGAAATGCAATACTTCCGTTGGCTCAGCTACCCTCCCCACGCCTCCCTGCACAGACCAAGATGAGCCCATTTGCCTCTCTGGATACTTTTTCTGTCCTTCCATTGTCTGATTGACATTCTTTTTTTCTAAATATGTTAATATAATCCACCAAGTTACATTCAAATGATGCTGGCCTGAGAACCATTCTGTATATTTCTGGTGACTGGGCATATTTCACAGTTTAACTCACTAAGGAAAAGAATGATTACCCAGTTCTTGAAGGAAAGAGCACTTCACTGTGGGCCCCCGAGTGATGGTGATCATAATAATTAACATGAACATTATTCATGGCCACGTTAGGGTTTTCGTGACAGATGGGAAAATGTAATTCTTACAACAATTTAATGTGGTAGAGAGGATAAATAAAGGCATGGATCATGGCCATGAGGCTCAAAGAGTTGAAATGATACATGCAAAGTCCCATGACATTGTGGGATGCTTGGATCTAAAGAAAATTTTAATTGTTTTCATTTCATGACAGGTACTTACCCAATAACATTTTATGACTAGCATGCGTTATAGTCTTCATAGTAAAAATACCACCACAAAAAATAAAATAAAATAAAATAATACCACCACATGGGCTCCATCTCTGACTCCCTAAAGCCCACGTAGAAGCCCCTATTGCCAGATCCATGGTCCCAGCGGCCCATTCTGCTGAAACTTGGCGGATACAGTATGATCTGAATCTCATATACTGCACCCAATCACAAACTTTGCACTTGCTATTTCTGATCCTCACACTAGCCCTTCTTGGTAAAAAACCTTACCCAAGTCCCACTGTTTATAGGAACATCTGACTCAGAAGTCTAGGTGCTTTGTCCATGTCTTTGGATTCTTGGAAGTGCGTGATTTGCCTCTCCCTGTCCCTTCATCAATGATCAGCTCAGACACCATGCCCTCTGTGAAACCTTCCCCAGTTACAGCTTGGATATGCGGTGTCCTCCAAAACTCCTACATTCTTGCAAAAAAAAAAAAAAAATGTTCAGAGGTGAAATACTTAGATCATGAGAGCAGGAACCTAATCAGTCCATCCTAATGTGAATGGACTGACTGAGTGATAACTATAGGCAGGTAGGCCATGGCCGGAGGAGCTGGGCCACTGTGATTATGCCCTGGAAGGGTGCATCTTTCCTGAAGCCTCTTTCCGCTCCCCTCTCTGCTTCCTGGCTGTCAGGAGGCAAGCACCTTCCTTCACCACCCCTTCCCCCTGAAGTTCCGCCTTACCTTACCTTGGGTCCAGAGCAATGGAATCAGCCCACCATGGACTAGACCTCTGATACTGTGAATTCAACTAAACTTTTCCTCCTCTAACTGTTCTGGTTGTGTATTCTGGTCACAGCAAGAAAAAAAGAGATGAAAACGTTCTCTTTGCAGACTTAATTATTCCTTCTCCAGGGCTCCCCCAGACATCCGTTCATCCTCAGACGTTACGGAGGGCAGACTGCATGCCAGACACAACAAATATGGGCTGAGTGTACATCTGGGAGTGAACCAGCTGGGCTCCAAGCCCAGGCAACTGAGGTGTGGTAGGAAGGTGAGTGAAGGGAGGAGATGTGGAAGTGCAGAGGCCAGGGACCTCTCCCCCAGGAACTGGCACAGAGCAAGTAGGCAGAACAGGAAATTTAAAAATGCATTCTAGGCAGCCGAATGGCAGGGACAAGGCAGAAGATAGGACAGCAGGTCCAGAAAAGGGAAGATTATCAGAATGACTAGAATTCAGACAGCAAAGTGGTGAGAAGCCAAAGGATGCCCAGGAAGTTGATCAGGTCAGGCTGGGGAGCTGAGGGCTATGTCTTAACGCCAAGAGAGACTCAGGATTTGTTTTTGTTTTGTTTTTAAACATGATAATGTCAGGGTGTGGATTAAAATGATGAGGCTGCAAGGAAAAGAAATCAGCTCAAGGTGGCTTAAGAGAAAAGGTAGTATTTGTTACAAGGATTCACCGAAATCTGATGAATCTTCAGGGTTCCCAGGAAGAGGCTGGAGTCAGGATCTAGAAACACTTTGGAAAGCCAGGAGTTATTCTCCAGTCACCTGTGGCTTATACTGCTCTGTGAGTCTACTTTATTATTTTCTCTGCTTCTCCAAAAACTGGGTGGACAATAGACACTCTGCAGCCCTCAGGTTGTAGGTTATGGTTCTACCTGGAGGACCTCATGCTAGGTGAAGTAAGTCAGGCACCAAAAGACACATGCTGCATGATTTCACTCACATATAGAATATAAAACAATATACATTAGAAATAGAATGGTGGCTGCCAGGAGCTGGGGGGTTGGGGAGTGGAGAATGGGGAGATGATAGTCAAAAAACGTACAAATGGCGGGGTGTGGTGGCACACGCCTGTAATCTCAGCGGCTCTGGAGGCTGAGACAGGAGATTGTAAGTTCAAAACCAGATTCTACAACAGTGAGGAGCTAAGCAACTCAGTGAGACCCTGCCTCTAAATAAAATATAAAATAGGGCTGGGGATGTGGCTCAGTGGTCGAGTGCCCCTGAGTTCAATCCCTGGTACCAAAAAAAAGCAGGGTAGGGGTTTGAATGCTGTGTTGTGCAGAATGAATAAATTCTGGGGACCTAATGTACAGCATAGTGATGATAGTTAATAATGTTATATTGTATACTTGAAATATACTAAGAGAGTAGTTCTTACATGTTCTTACCACACAGCCACATAATAGTAAACATGAGAGGTAATGGATCTGTTCATTAGATTTAAAAGTTCTAGCAATGCAGAGAGCCACAACATTGTCTATTAGCACCAGTTCAAACTTGAAGGAGAAGGAGTTCAATGGAGCCAGGTTGAATCAGGGGACTCATCTCTAATTGAATGAGCAATAAGCAAGGCACAGGAAGCTGGAGATCTCATCTCATGACACAAACAAGGCTTCCAGAGACACTGCAGGTCTGGAGGAAGAATGTTAGCTCAAAGGCTCAGCAGACTTCAATAGCAACCACTACCGACCTTCATCTACACAATTCAAACGTCCCCTCATCTGCTGTGTGGAGGAAGACCTTCTAATGGAGCTAGAGAGACCAGAATGTTACCTCATCCAGGTAAGAGAAGGTGAAGACTGGGATGGATGAGGTGGTGCTCTGGGGATGGGGAAACACTCCAGAGATCCTGAGAAGACAGAACTAACATAACTTGATGATGGTATGAGACACGAGATCCAAGAGAGAGGAATGCCACATGATTGATAGGTTTCTGACTTGACCTACCAGCAGAAACATCCTGGATTAAACATGGGAAGAGAAGCAGGTTAGGATGGGCAAAGTTCTGAAACTGGTTAATCGTATTTTGGACGTGTTGAGTTTGAAGCAGGCTAGGAGGTATCCGGAGACATCAGCAGAGAGTTGAATAAATAAGACGGTTCCTCTCAAGAGACTGGCACAGAGATGGTGACTAAAGCATCAGAAGTGAGAACAGCAGCTTAGGAAGGGTTTGGAGTGGGAGAAGAGGAAAGGGGCTTAGGCTAGGTCCTGTGGAATTCCAACTTTGAATCGTTTCGGTAAAGAAAAAGAAGCTCACTACGCAGGCAGAGAGGAATAGCGGGAGAAATGGGAGGAAAACCAGAAGAAAGAGTTATGCTAAGTGGATGTCTCAGACAGAATGGAAATGTTGTCTTTGACGAACGCTATCTAGAGGCCAGGGGAGATGGCGGGGAAGTGTCCATTAAAACAACTCCTTTATAGTATTACATTTTGTGTGTGCACGTCTCTGTCTCCACCAGCCTGGAGGCTCCTTTAGTGAAGATGTTTTCATGCCTTTCTTCCCAGCAATTAACCCAGATGCCTGGCACAGGGTACCGTTTCAATAGCTGTTAGTTGGATGAATGAATAAATAAGCCATAGGCATTCAAAGATATTAAAAATTGCTTCTGGAAGAGATACAAAAAACATACAGCAAGCCTTCCGTAATTTGCAGTGAACGAGCAGGGAATTTGATGGCATCCTTGAAGAGAGATGCAGAGTCACTTCCGTCCTTTATGTGAATAACCCAGGGACAGTTCCCACAGACCAACCCGCTATAATCACAACGGCTTCAGTGGCCACCGCCTAGAGAGTGACTTGGGGTACTGGAGACCAATTTTATTTATGTGCTTTTTGGACTCTAATCATATTTGCATAATCAAATCTCATTATCTCCAAAGCCACCACATTTATCTTCAGTATAATTCTTGCCTGAATGATCCAAGACCCTGCCCTTGACGGAGGGGGTGGGGGGGGGGTCTGTTGGTGAAGTACAAGGACAATGGCATGTATCCATGAATACTCCCAGCTAGAAGTCTGTGCTTGACTCCAGCTGACTAAAAACAAAAACAGAGATGGGAAACATTTTTTTTTAAATTACCTTCCTTTTGTTTGCTTTAAGTATAAACAACTGTGAATTCATAATGTCCCAATGCTCTTCTTGGAGTATGTGGCATTAATCAAGGATAAACATTTAGCCCTGGGCAAGGTCAAGGTCCTGATGACTCAAAAAGGATCCTGACACATGGACCTAGGATGCTGTGTCAGGAGGCCCCCTGCTGGACCAGATGTTGAACTTCATCTGATCCTGAGGGGAAGGATCCTGGGGAGAGAATCTGCTGCCAGAGCTGGCCATGGGCTTAGGAAAGGGATAAGGGGCATAGAGGCTTTTAAACTGGGGTCATTTGCCTATCAATAAAGAAGTGCATTATCTCTTGGTATCCACATGTTGGGCTGGCATGTCTATTTCTTTACCAGCCTAAAGGCTCCATTACTATTTTCATGCCTTTCTTCCCAGCAATCAAGCCATGTTTCTGTGGATGCCCAAACACATAGGTGTTCAAATCCCTTCTATAAAATGGTGTAGTATTTGCATATGACTTACGTCCATCCCCTCATATACTGTAAATCATCTCCAGATGACATATAGTGCCTCATACAGTGTAAATGCTACCTAAATAGTTGTTATATTGTTTAGGGAATACTGGCAAGAAAAACATAAATCTGTTGTATGTTCTGTGTAGTTGCCATTTTTTTCTAAATAGCTTTGACTCATGGTTGTTTAATGAATTCATGAACGCAGAGCAGTGGTCAGAAGATTGACTGTATTTCTATGTCCTATCTGTAACGGCTGTGCCTCTTTGTCCTGGATGGTTTGTAGGTCTGGAGAGCAACCCAAGGCACACCACCTCAAGTTATCACAGTCCTACCTACTTAACAGATGAAGAATCTGAGGTTGAATGAGATAGCATGTTGAGAAAGGCCCATAACCAATTGACAGTAGAACTCAAGTTTCTTTATTCCCAAACCCAATGTTGGATTCTACGTTCATCACCCATAAATTTTCCACACTGTTATGACATGCCAAATACCTGTCACTAATGAGCATGCTAAACCTGGGCTTGTTCAGTAATTACACCATTATACAATGGCCATATGGTTAGGGAGAGGTATTTTCCTCCGTGGAAAATTCATATATATATATATATATATATATATATATAACTACAGAATTATATGCATCTTAACAAACCTTGTTCAAGGAAGGAGAGGAAAAAATTGTGAAATATTCTCCCGGGGTGAAGTCCACAGTGGGAGATCCATCTGACTCACTTTCACAACAGTCATCTCCGTGACTTTTTTTGCATACCTAATATTCTAGGTATGAGACATCATAATTAATTGTGTGTTCGGCTAAACTGGGTGGCCATTAAAGCCGAGGTTGCCAAGCAGTTCTGAGAACAAGCACATCATACGACGCCGTTTTCCTGTTTTTGTGACAAAGGTCTAGAAAAGAAACACATAATGACTCCTTGTGGGCGAGGTCCTCGTTAGTTACGCTTTAATTATTAACCCAATTATATGGACCAAGCAATAGGTGGTGACTTAGCTCCTTGACTGCCACTTACTTCTTACTCTCTCAGCTATCAGGATGAGGGATGGGACATGCTTCAGGAGCAATTTAAGGAATTGGTTCTAGAATACACTCAGCTCATTCCTCCTCGTGTCCATAGCTTTGTCTTTCTGAAACTCTGAGAAAGGGCTTCAGGGTGTGCGGTACAAGTAGTAATGTTCCCCAGGACATTGTGATGACCTGATAGGACTAGAATAAGGCAGTGAGGGGGGAATTACCCAGGTTAGGTCCTGGCTCTGAGTGTAAGCCTGGGTGCCCCCAGCACAGTGTTAAAAATGCTATATTCCTCATTCTCAAGTTCAGAAATTCTTGGGGAGAATTTTTATTAAAAGGTGAATAATTTTCTTGGATTGGGTGGATTTTCTGGACCCCTCAACTTGAGTCAAGGATTTGGACTTGATGCTTCTAGAAGAAACATTTCTTCCCTTGGATGCCTTTCTAGAGTTTTTGTTGTTTTTTTTTTTTGTTGTTGTTGTTGTTGTTTTTTGCAAAGTGTTGCTTTCTAGAAAGAGTCATGCCATTTTCCCTAGAATGATTGGAAAACCTATCTGATGTGATACTTCTGACCCATGAGAGTTGTACCTAAAGGGGGAAGGACCTGGCATTGTGGAGAAGAAAAGAAAGAGGTCGTGAGCAAGAGTCGTGACCTAGAGAAAATGGACTTTCTGGGCCTCTCTGGGAAGCCACATTGATAGGAATGTGGTCCAGCTGGAAGGTGACTGGGGAGTCCCGTGGGAGCCCAGCCAGGGAGGCTGGACCACTGTAGTCCAGATGGAGAGGTGTGGCTTCCCACTAGCCCCACCCAGGAGAGGCCTGAAGCTGCCGACTGCATGCCCAGTACCTGAGTTAAGGCTGGTTTTGAAACAAATTGGGTCAGGACAGACACGTCCATTTATGTTGGTAGCATATGTAAACATGCACATATGTGTATTCAGCACATGGGTATCATACTTTCCCCATGGGCCTGATATGCTATTGCTGTCACAGACTACTTCCCATACATACCTAGGTTGTCCCAGACTCTCTCTTCTGTTCCATTTGCCCTTCCAGTTACTCATACATCAATCCTATATTGTTTCAGTTATTACTTCTGAATCCCCGATTTTTATTTTTATTTTTTTTAATTTTTTATTTGTTCTTTTTAGATATACATGTCTGTAGAGTATATTTGGACATATTATACATACATGAAGTATAACTTATTCTAATTAGGATCCCATTCTTTGGGTTGTACATGATGTGGCGTTTCACTGGTGGGGCATTCATACATGAACATAGGAAATGTATTCCACTGTCTTTCCTTTTCCTATCCCTCCCCCTTCCCTTCATTCCTCTCTGTCTAAGCCAGTGAATATCTATTCTTCCCCCTCTCCCCCATGTTGTGTGTTAGCATCCACATGTCAAAGTTTCTACCTTCTATTTAAATTTTGCATTAGTCAAAAGTTTTCCTTCCAAAAGAAAGAATGCAAGTTTTTTCTAAAAAAAAAAAAAAATGTTAATTTACACATTTAGACTTTGTGCTATAGAACTATAGGTTACTTGGGAATGTAACATAGAAACAGTATACCCTCTAATAGGGAAAAAATATCTAACCATTTTCTATTCAAATTATGGAAAATTGCAATGCCTGTGGTGGTCTGTGGCAGAATTATTTTGAAGATATATGAAGAGAGCCCTCTGCTATGTATATATTAGCACATGATGTGGATGAACACCTGCCTTACACCCAGGTGTGCCTTTACACAGAATCACTACTGCCCTGTGATCTTGCCACCTCTCCTTAATGAAGTCGCATTGTCAATAAAATGCCACATTTCTCCCTTCCTCTCTCAGATGGCTAGCCAAGATCAAATAAGCAAGTACCTTCTTAGCCTGCACTGTCCAATATAGCAGCCAATAACATTAACTGGCTAATCAAATTTAAATTAAGCCAGGAGTGGTGGTGCAGGTCTGTAATTCCAGCTACTGACAGGTTTAGGCAGGAGGATCCCAAGCTCAAGGCTAGCCTGAGGCTGGCCGCATCAAAATAAAATAAAAAGATCTTGGGATGTGGCTTAGTTGTAAGCATTTGCCTAGCATCTATGAGACCCTAGGTTCCATCCCCAGTACTGAAAACAAAATTAAATTAACTAAAAGTAAACAAAATTAAAATTGCAATTCTTGATTCACTGTCAGGAGCCATCCGTGGGTCACAAATGGGTCACCATGCATGGAAGCCACGTGGATAGAGATATCTGGTGTCTGGGAATGGCCAGTGGAAATTTCCTCTGGTCACTTGCCCGAGAACAATGTAAATCTCTTTAGTGCTCTGCCCGTGGCCCACACAGCATCTGAGATGGGTGTGTCCTGCCAAGATGTCAATCAACATGCTGACTGCAAGACATCTGGAAATAAGACTCCACCCTTGAAACCTTATGCCTGCCTTTGATGTACCTCCTTAAACAAACCACCAGAGCCATTTCCCTTTGATCTAGTTCCAGAACCCATGTGGACTAGGTCTCTCAGGGGCTTCACGTTCTGTAAATGTATTTCTGACTAATGTGTTTTGTTACTTACTAATTATCTGAGATTGTAAATTTTAAGGTGGCTTGGATTCCTGGGCAGAAAGAAGGACCTCTGATTGAGATGCTGGCTGTTGTTTCCCCCCCCACACACCCAGAAAACTCACCTTAACCTCTTTGCAAGAGTTCACCACCACATGGGCCTAGTGGCTGCATATCCCCCTTCAAACCCTGATTCTTGCAATCAGGTTCAGACATGTTGCAAAGAAGTAACAAGCATGAGTTTATTAGGAGGATAGGAAAGGGGAAAGGGGGACATCCTCAAAGGGAAGAATGGGTCCTCTCAGAGGGGAGAGGGTCTGTATATTCCTCCTATTCTCCATTTTTATTGGGGATCCCAATGCAGTGTTTAGAGATTCTCACCCAGGCCCACTTCTTGGCTTTTGACTGACAGAAGGATGATATCAGACTTTCAAGTCCCCCCTGCCATATTGCACAGAAAGAGAACCTATTTCCATCATTGTAGAAAGTTCTACCAGGCAGTCCTGTTTTCAACAATAATGCCTAGGACAAATACAAGTCATCATTGTATTATAATCGCTGTGGCTGGAGGTTGGAATTCTCACTTCCACACAAGGAGAGGTACAGTCGCACAAACCCACACACCAAAGCGCGTGAGTGTGGGGCTGCCTGAGCACTGATATTTTGTCACTGAGTCTAATGTCGATGTGAAATTGATGAAAGCATAAGTTAAAGCCTTGAAAAATAGGAGCAAGGGTCCACAAATTATGGCTGCATGGTTTTCTACAAATATAAGTGTCTGGACCACAAACAGCTTCATGAATATTCTAATTATGGCAAAGCAAAAAAAAAAAAAATGAGTACTATACTATTTTCCTATAAAATTGCCAACTTATATTAACATTTCTAAAAGGGCATGTCCTCTTCTGGACTCTAATCTCTTTCACTCATATTCTCTAACACTAGGATTCGGGGCTGAGCGGGAGGAAGAGCAGACATAGGAGAGATGCAGCAATGAAAATCCCCGGCTTTCTCTGGCATGATTCAAGGAAAGGACAGTGCCCCTACCCCTACCCCTACCCTACTGCCAGGACAAATCTAAGTCAATTTGGACCATGCTGACTTGTTCTAATTGAAACTTGTTCTTACAGATTTATTGCTAGGGGGAATTATGCTTATTTCCCTGAGTTCTAGGATCTGATCTTTGTAAAGTTCACCAAAGTTCCCACCTTTAGAGTTACTTGTATTCTTAATGGCACTTGGGGGCCTGCATGTTCCCTGCAGATAGCAGGTAGTTTGCTAAGAAAATTTAACAGATCCCATCAACTGAAACCAGGCAGCGATGCAGGTAAATTGCCTTTGTAAAGTGAAAGCAAGTTGGGCACAGTGGCGCACACCTGTTATCCCAGCAATTTAGGAGTCCGAGGCAGCAGGATTGCAAGTTCGAGACTAGCCTCAGTAACTTGGCAAGGCCCTAAGCAACTTATCCAGACCCTATCTCAAAATGAAAAATAAAAAGAACTGGGGATGTGGCTCAGTGGGTAAGTGCTCCTGGGTTCAATCTCCAGTACCAAGAAAAATTAAAAGCATGTGGGAGTCAGCAGAATGGACCCATTTTATAGAATTGTTCCCAAGTTCATAACATCCCACCACTCATATCTGTCTGTCCCCGATCACCATTCCATGAGTGGTCTCCACACAAGTCCTGCAAAGTGGCTCAAGGCTGCTTTTCCAGGGATCCTAACTAGAATATAGTCTAGGAAGGGAGACAATGGGTCCTTGGCCCCAAAGACACTCCTCTGAAGATGAAAAGAATGAAAGGAAAGTTCTTGTAAAGAATAGTTACTCAGAGTATGAGTATTTTAATGCCAGATTCATGGGACCCCAATAGACCTCCAGGAGCCAAACTTTGCAGTCACACAAAAATCTTTATTGCAAGCTTGAGCCTGGACTCACAACCATTTCTGATGCAGCGGTCCCAGGGAGTGAGTCCTGGTCCTTTGTTCAGTGAGATTTTATAGGTTTTGGGGGGATACTCTCTACGTCACAACATCACACAGCAAATCATTTCATATGGTGGGAAAGTCAAACAACAACTCTTAACATTGATTAGCACATTCAATGGCAGAACAAGTTGGGTAGAGGTGATTGGTTAGTACAAGAGGGGGATTCATTTGAACTGACTGGCTTAAGCCATGAGGGGTGTACGTGCTAAACTACATGGTTTCCCAACATGTTATCAACCACCATAAACTACTGGGGGGTCATCTGGCATCCCAGGTATTTTCCCTGTCTCATGCTGATTGGAGATTCCTAGGGGGTTGCTATGGGTCTTCACCTAGCCTAACTGAGTCAGGGACACCTGGCACCACAGATCTCTCCTGTTATTTACAGACAAACAACTCAGCAGGGTGGCTATCTGCCTAGGAAGGTTCTGTGGGTTTTTCCAAGGACAAAGGTCACACTCCCTTCCTTTGGACTGGCCTTGCTCTGAGGTAGAGGCTGATTTCTCAAAAATGGAGTCACATCAGTTTCTCAGTATCAGCATCTCAGGGGAGTTTGTTAGAAATGTAAATTTAGCAAGATATGATTGTACACCAGTAATCCCAGTGATTTAGAAGACTGAGACAGAAAGATCACAAGTCCAAGGCCAGCCTGTCTCAAAAGATAAAAAGATCAGGGAATGTAGCTCAGTGGTAGGTCTCCCCTGGGTTCAATCCCCAGTCTGGCAAAACTAAATGAAAATTTAGGGTCCCACCTCAGAACTCTTGAGTCAGAAACTCAGGATGGACACCAGCACTGTGTTTTAACAGGAACCCCCAGAGATTCTGACGCTCACTGAGGTTTAAGAACCGCTGTTCCAGAAAGGCTCTTGCCTTCCCATGTGGTCCAGGGGCCAGCAGCATCAACAGTTCATGAGAACTTGTTAGAAATGCAAATTCTGGACCCCAGATGAGCTGATGGAGAGTCAAGGAGAGCCAGGCCAGCCTGTCCCTGTCTGAACTCCCTCTCCAGAGGATTCCCAGACACACCACTCTGAGAAACACTGCTCTAAAGCCAGGCTCAGCTTCTTCCCTCCTTTACTGTTGTGTTATTAGTAAGGACTGTAAGACTTTTAAAAAAACAAAAAAGGAATTTGTTAGTTTATGTTATTGGAAAAAACTATGGGTACATCTGGCACCATCAGATCTAGGTCAAGAATCAGAAAAGTATAGTACAGTGGCCGAAGCCACCCATAGACAGTTTTTGTTTTTTTTTTTTAATTGATTGACATACAACCACACCCATGAATTTACAAATCATCTGTGGCTACTTTCACACTGAATTGGAAGAACAAAGTGCAATGATCCCTTCATGTCTATGAGGAATTTGTTTCAGGGCCCTCTGCTGATTCCAAAAATCTTAAGATGCCCAAGTCCCTTTTTTAAGGGACTTTATGTGCAACTACTACTACTGCATCGTTTATAAAATGATGTTTATAAAACATAAACTATGGGGCTGGGGATGTGGCTCAAGTGGTAGCGCGCTTGCCTGGCATGCGTGCGGCCTGGGTTCAATCCTCAGCACCACATACAAACAAAGATGTTGTGTCCGCCAAGAATTAAAAAATAAATATTAAAAAATTCACTCTCTCTCTCTCTCTCTCTCTCTCTCTCTCTCTCTCTCCCCCCCCCCACTCTCTCTTTAAATAAAAAAAAAAAAACATAAACTATGCACATACATTTAAATCATCTCTAGATTACTCATAACACCTAGTACAGTCAAAATGCTAAAGCTGATATTGTTCAGAGACTAATGATGAGAAAAATGTCTGTAAACATTTACTAGACACAGTTTTTTTTTTTTTCAAATGTTTTCAATCTGCAGTTGGTTTAATCTGAAGATGCAGAGGGATAACTTTTAGGGATAGCCTAAAATAGTTACCAAAAAAGATTTTGAGCTTTGCCTTCAAGCGTGGGTCACCGAGCAGGGACCCCCTCCCACCTAGCTAGCTATAAGGGGAATGGGAGGGGGACCACACCCAGTGGGAGAGGGGGCTCCACAGCCTCTTAACACCTGTTTATTCAAGGGAAGTAGAACCAGGAGTTTTAATAGACAACCACTTTTTTTGAACTTCATTTCACATGCACAATGCAAGCAGAATTAAATATTATATATGTATTATATATTTTATATATACATCTCACACACATGCATATATATATACATATATATGTGTATATATATATATAGATATATACTGTCCTTTATGTTCAATTAATCATCTGGTGCAGATTTACAGAGCAATATTTGAAGCACTTCCCCTAGGATCCCTGGAGTGTGGATTCCTGATTGGAGTGTGGGAGGTAACAAGAGTTTTTGTCTCTGGTTACCGGCACAGGGTTCCTAAAGCTCTGTCAATCTCAGGAGTGATTATCTTTTGTACGCTAGTGAGATGACTAGTGACTGAGGGCCCAGAGGTAGCTTTAGGACGGACACAGGTAAGCCGGAAAAAAACAAGGAAAGATTAAAAGTTTGAAACTTTCAGCTCCATCTCTGACCTTGGAGGAGGGGAAAGGGGCTGGAGATTGATTGAGTTCTATCACCGGTGACCAATGATTTAATTCCTCCTGCCTATGTCATGAAACCTCCATATAACCCCCTAAGCAATGGGGTTGAGAAGGCTTCCAGGCTCATGAACACATGGTGGTCCTTCCTCTATACTTTGCCCTCCCATCTGACCATTCCTGAGCTGAAATCCTCTCTAATATCAAATAAACGTGAGCTCTTCGAGCCATTCTAGCAAATGATCAGGAGTAGTGCCGACTTCTGACTGGTGAGTCAGAACGACAGGTGGCCTGGGACTTGAGACTGGCATGTGAAGTAGGGACAGTCGGGTGGGACTGGGACTTACACCTGTGGGATCTGACACTAGCTTCTAGGTAGTTACGACCCAATTGAATCAAAGTCAGACACTCAGTGTGTGTCTGGAGAACTGGAGAATTGGTTGCTGGTGATGGGGAGCCCCTCGGAGTATACCCCTCACATCAAGTTTAGTCTACCTTGTTTCCAGAGTAATTGATCTATATACCCCTATCTCCATTGCAGTATCAATTCAAAAGTATCAGAAGGTGATTATAGATCGCATAATAATAGCACTTTAAGAACTTCTAAGAATAATCTGAAGTCCTCGGCCCTGTTGAGGTCTACACGAGGCCTTAGGTATTGTTATTATTGGGATCTTTGAAGTCATCGCCATTGTTCTGTGAAATATCTCTCTCTCTCTCTCTCTCTCTCTCTCTCTCTCTCTCTCTCTCTCCCCAAAGCTACTCTTAGGGTGGGAATCTGTGAAATCGAAGGCAGACCCGAGTTTCAAATCTGAGATGGTGCAGAGTACCTAGAGGACAATCAGGAGACTGTATTAATTCAGTTAAAGAAATCCTTGGAGCCAGAAGCAACCACAAGATTATAAACCAGACCAGGCAGGGACACAGCTAGCTGTAAAAACCACAGAGAGGACTTCCACAAGCGATCCTCAAAAAACCTTACCTAGACTTCAAGAAGCAAATAGATCCAAGGCCATTCTGAGACTTTCAAAGATACCATCATTAAGTTTGGAGACTCCCAATATCAGAGACCAGTAGGATAGAAGAAGGGGGACAAGGAGAGGAAAAGGGGACGAACTGGGGAATGAAACTGATCAAACTGCACTGTCTTATGGTGTGAATGTATGAATATATTATAACATATAAGAAAATTGAAAAAAACAATGTGCCCCCATGGAACAATAGTGGATATAGAGCAACAGAAGCACTGAGTGGTATTTAAGTAGATTCACAACTTCGTGTTACCTCGAAAGAGATCTAACCGATATTTTCTTTCTGAGTTTCTCAGTTATTTTTGAAGAGTGAAGCTTGCAGGGACCTCGATAGCGTAAGAGAAAGCCTGGGACCCAGATCTCTATGACCAACCCCACCTATCTGGACTGGGTAGAAACAGAGAGGGTACATGGAAATCAGCGAGTTGGCAGATGCCAGACTCAGGCTCCAGTGTGGTGTCCTCTGTAGATGTAAGGGGGAAAATAAAACAGGACACTGTCGCTGTTAAATTTCATTGTTATTCTTGGGACAGGGGTCCGAGACACTGTAAATGCTGGCGGAAATCGTCTCATCCATTTTAAGAACCTCACCAGGGAGGACAGCTTAAGTCAAACGGGTCCACAGAGAAATTCGTGTGAAAGGACAAGCGAATGTCAATTACAACTGGCGAACGGCTTTGGCAGAATGGGATGGGGGGGCTTTATGGGCTGAGAAGAGAGTGTCCATCCTTTGGGGATGCAATCCACCGGCAGTAAGTCCTCCTCCAAGGCCTTGATGAGATTCTCAGCAAAACAAATGACCTCATTAATTAAATGGGTTAGTACTCTCACCAAGCTGTCCTTAATTGCTACTCTGAGCCAAATTGAACACCCAGAGCTTCCAGTAATCAATGCCACCAAAAGCCCTGTATGCTTCAAAAGCAATTGTGAGGATAACTGCCTGGGACATGCCGCCCAGCTCGCCTCCGTCGGCCAAGGCTCCCTGTGTGAGTCCAGTTCCTCAGTGCCCCACCCAGCCGACTGTGTCCTCCAACACAACCAGTAGTCCAAGAAGTCTTTTGTCATCATCTTCTCCGGGTGGAAGATTTTCTCTTTTCATTGAAAGACGTGTTCTATTTCCATTTTATTCACCCAATACCTTTGTTTCTGTTCTAAGCACAAGAGATAAAACAGTAAAGATAATAGAAAAAAAAAATCACAGCTCCATGGGGCTTACATTCCACTGGCTAATTTTCTTGTGAGTGTTTGTTGTTGTTATTGTTGTTCTAATCAGTTATACATGACAGTAGAATGCTCTTCAATTTGTTATACACAAATGGGGCAGTTTTTCACTTCTCTGGTTCTACACAAAGTAGGGTCACACCATTTGTGCAAACTTCCATGTATCTAGGGTAATGATCTCCATCTCATTCCACCATCTTTTCTTACCCCATGATCCTCCCCTCTCCCCACCCTCCCCTTTGGCCAAGCCAAAGTTCCTCCACTCATCCCATGATGCCCCCCACTCCAATTATGGATTCGCATCCACTTATCAGAGAAAACATTTGACCTTTGGTTTGGGGGGATTGACTTATTTTGCTTAGCATGATATTCTCTAATTCCATCCATTTACCTGCAAAGGCCATAATTTTATTCTCTTATTGCTGAGTAATATTCCATTGTGTGTATGTACCACAGTTTCTTTATCCATTCATCTATTGAAGGGCATCTAGGTTGGTTCCACAGTTTGGCTATTGTGAATTGAGCTGCTATAAACATTGATGTGGCTGCATCACCGTAATATGCTATTTTTAGGTCCTTTGGGTATAGAACAAGGAGTGGGATAGCTGAGTCAAATGGTTCCATTCCAGGTTTTCTAAGGAATCTCCATACTGCTTTCCAGATGGGTTGCACCAATTTGCAGTCCCACCAACAATGTATGAATGTGCCTTTTCCCTCACATCTTTGCCAACGTTGGTTGTTGTTTATGGTCTTGAGAACTGACATTCTGACTGGTGTGAGAGAAAATCTTAGTTTTGATTTGCATTTCTCTAATTATTAGAGATGTTGAACATTTTTTTGTATATTTGTGGATCGATTGTATATCTTCTTCTGAGAAGTGTCTGTTCGGCTCCTTAGCCTATCTATTGACTGGGTTGTTTGGTTTTTCTTTTTTTTTGGGGGGGGGGATTAAGTGTTTGGAGTTCTTTATATATCCTGGAGATTAGTGCTCTATCTGACGTACGTGTGGCAAAATTTGCTCCCAAAATGTAGGCTCTCTCTTCACCACACTGATTGTTTCTTTTGCTGAGAAGAAGCTTTTTAATTTGAATCCATCCCATTTATTGATTCTTGATTTTATTTCTTGCCCTTTAGGAGTCTTGTTAAGGATGACAGGGCCTAATCCAACATGATGAAGATTTGGGCCTACTTTTTCTTCTATTAGGTGTAGGGTCTCTGGTCTAATTCTGAGGTCCTTGGTCCACTTTGTTGATCCACTTTGACTTTGTGCATGATGAGAGACAGAAGTTTAGTTTCATTTTGCTGCATACAGATTTCCAGTTTTCCTAGTACCATTTGTTGAAGAGGCTATCTTTTCTCCAGTGCATATTTTTGGCATCTTTGTCTAATATAAGATGATTGTAATTTTGTGGGTTAGTCTCTGTGTCCTCTATTCTGTACCATTGGTCTACATGTCTCTTTTGGTGCCAATACCATGCTGTTTTTGTTACTATGGCTCTGTAGTATAGTTTAAGGTCTGGTATAGTGATGCCACCTGCTTCACTCTTCCTGCTAAGGATTGCTTCGGCTATTCTGGGTCTCTTATTTTTCCAAATAAATTTCATGACTGCTTTGTTTAGTGTGAGCAAGTATCCTTTTTCTCTCTCTGTCATATACTATCCAGTATTTACTCAGGCTGTACTTGAGGAAAACAACCCTTTCTTGTTCAAATTTGTTTGCTAGTGTCCAGGACTTCTTGGAACATGGCATCTGTATCAATTAAGAACTATATTTGGTTCTGTGTTACAAAGACACCTTCCCCGAAAATAATTCTACTGATTTAAATCAGATAATGATTCCCCCCACCCCATCATCAAGCCCAGAGGCAGGTTGTCCGGGACTGTCGTAACAACTCTGCAATATCCTCAATGATCCAAGCTCTTTTACCTTTCTGTTTCCCTTTCCTTACTGATTAGATTCATCCTTAGGATTTTGTCATTGCCTTCAGGTGACCATTGCAGCAATAATAGTCACATTCATAGTCCAGACAGCCAGAAAAAGAAAGGTGAAGAGGGCAAAGGCTGTGATGTCAATGTCCCCTGAGAAACTCATGCTGAAGTTTAATTGCCATCGTAACAGCATCAAGTGGGGAACCCACAGAGGTAATTAGATCACAAATGACCCTCGTGGATGGGCTAAGATTTTAGCCTGTGAGTGGGCTCCAACCAAAAGGATGAAGTTCAGCCAACTTTCTCTCTGACTGGCGTGTGCTCCCTTGTCCCTCAGCCCTGAAGACGCAGTATGAAAGCCCTCGTTAGACATCAGCACCATGCTCTTAGGCCTGTCAGCCTCCCGCAGCATGAGCCAAATAAATCTCTTTCCTTTGTCACAGAAAGAGTCAGTGAATGAGTAAACACAGTATCTACTGGCTGGTGTGCACAGGAAGGTCTGTGTGGGAGACAGCCCAGTGTGTTCCAAAGTAAAGAGGAATGACCTTCTCTACAGAGTGACATCCTCAGCACAGTGTCCCTAAACTACCACCACCACTCTGGGGAACTCTTCACTGGAAGGAGAGCGAGCAGTAATTATATTCATCTCTTTTCATGGCTACAGTAAAACTCCTGAGGTTGGATACTGTAAAGAGAAAAGAGGCTTGTTTGGTTCACAGTTTTAGAGGCTAACATTTCAAGATTGGGTGACTCCATCAATTTAGCTTCTGGTGGGAAGTCCCTTGGTTACATCACATTATGGTGGATGGCATCATAGCCCAGAGCACATGAGAGATAGGGAACCACATACAGCAAGGAAGGACCAGTCTTGCTCCTGTATAATAACCCTCTTATGAAAACTAGCCAGGGTCCCCTGAGAAATGCCTGAATCTCAAAGAGCTGCTGACTCCCAGCATGCCTCACCTCTTAACACCTGCACACAAGGGACCAAGCTTCTGCAACGCGAGCCCTCAGGGGATCAACCCCATCTAAACCAGATCAGCAACTTTTAGTCCCTAAAAGCCATCAGGCCATCTTGAAATGGATACGTCAAAATACTGTAGGGTGATTTGAGTCCCCTTTGCCAACTTTGTGGGTTTCTCCTGGATTGGAACCCTGATGTTGAAGCTGAGATCTTCAGAATGCACGGGGTTCAGGGATTGGAGGTTGGTGGATTGTAGACGGATACCTACCTCATTATCACCCCCCACACACACACAGGAAGCACTGAAGTCTAACCCAGATTCTCTCCACCCCAAGATACCCCCCCAAAATACCTCTGCCCCTCCCTCCCTCCTCCTGAACTTACCAAGGGCTATATCCTCTGCCTCACCTCACTAGAACAGTCTCCAGTGTACTCTTCTCCTGAATCCCATGGAAGGCTACCTAAGGAAGGACCTCTTGCCGATATTTCATTCATTCATACTCAGGAGCTACCATTTAATAAGACTCGTGATTTATCCCTTTCTAGTCTTCATCACAATGAATTCCTGGCATGATAGCCTCTTTAGTGCCTAACTTTCTCACTAGTCTGAATGCCCAGGGAGAGCTCTGGTTTACCCTGCAATGGAAGGAAGCGTCCTGGAGCCTGATGGTGAGGACACATTTCTTGAATGAATTCATGTGCTACAGATGGAGAGGCAGGGGGCAGAATCACTCACTCAACAAGAGCGATAGTGACTAGAATGGAAGGAAATGTGGACAAGTTAGTGCAACAAATTGTTCCATTTGGTAAACTATGTATCCTTGGATGGGGTTGCAGGACAGTCCCCCCCGCTTTTTTTTTCAATGAATCTGTCTTAGGGAAAATTGTGTTCCAGGGGAGAACATTCAACAGCCAGACCTTGGAGGAAAACTTTCTGGACCAAACAGAGAACACATAAACTTTCTTCTACTCAACTCAGATGGGAAGAAAGTGCTCTTATTTATAATTTTATGTTCACCCTTCCCCATCCTGATATATACTTGGAGACATAGGAGGCACCTAAGGAAGGTGTTTTATTAAATTTTTTTAATCCAAACCTATTTGTACAATTTGCCAATCCTATGTCTAGTAGTACAGAAATTATGGTACAGATGCTTGCTTGAAAACCATCCAAGAGAGATCACTCTATAGAGACTCAAATAAGTTAATGGGTATATTTTAGTGGGGGTGTTTGGTGTTCCAATAAATCCTGTATCTGCCACTGCACCATGGTATTCAGGGTTCAACATAAAACACCTTTATTAGGTGCCTCCTATGTCTCCAAATATATATCAGGATGGGGAAGGGTGAACACAAAATTATAAATAAGAGCGCTTTCTTCCCATCTGAGTTGCATAGAAGAAAGTTTATGTGTTCTCTGATTGGTCCAGAAAGTTTTCCTCTTTCCACTGCAAGTTGCAGAAACGTCCTTTTGAGTAGCTTACATATTAAGGATGCAATTATCTCCTGCAGGATACATTGGTCAGTTAGCTCCAGACCTGGATGATCACCTCCCACCCCACTTCTCCGAAAGCTCTCTGGGCTCTGACAGTCACTGGGGAGGGGGGGGTCACTTCTTCTTTGGACAAGCTCTTTTTTGTGGTCACTGGCTGGCCACAAAATTCACACCCGTGGCACTTTGAAGAGTTACCAAGATCTAAGATCTTTCCATGGCAAAGATCCTGTCCACAGTTTTGCTGTTTGTGGGGATCTCAACACTCTTCCCCTCTGCAAATATAATGCCCGCAGCACTCCATAGTGAATACCGTGTTAATCTCAGATCACTTCTACCTCCACCATCTCCAGCTTCACCACAACAGACTCTGGCTTCCGTAGTCTTTAGGGGCTGCACAACCTCTAGTTCCACCACCACCACGTCTGTCTCTTCCTCTGCCCCATCGTCTTTTTTACTGGCTCCTGCATGATCTTCAAGGGTCATATTAGCCATCAGCTCCTCCAGGAAACTTCTCCCTCTACCACTCAGACCAGCCCTCCCTTGTATCCTCAGTAACACAGCACAGACCTACCTGTGTTGATGAGTTTCTCCTTGTAGGTTGGAATGGTTGGTTGAGGGTCTCTTTCTCTACGTAAATTTATAGCTCCTTGAGGCCAATTCTATTCCCAGAGCCCATCCTAAAGCAGGGCCTAGCATATATAACAGATCCGTAATCAATATTTGGTAAAGACATGAACACACGAATCCTTTTAATGATTTAAAAATATCAAGACCCCTTCATTCTTTGAAATCTTGAAAACTGGCCAGGTGAGAAGTAATCCCACAGCAACTAAGGAGTCTGAGGTAGGAGGATGGTAGTTCGAGGCCAGCCTGGGCAACTAAGTGAAATCCATCCTCAAAATAAAAACAAAACAACATGTGGGGTGGGGTGGGGTGGGGTTTGTGGGGTATGTGGCTCAGTGGTTGATAGGAGCCCCTGGGTTCAATCCCCAATACCAAAAGAAAAACAGAATCTTGAAATTGGGGGGGAATATTTTGGTGATATTTTATCTATCCACAAACACTGAAATTGAATTTTCTAATTTCAAGCCTAGTGTGAATTACCAGGCCTCCCAGGACAGATCCCTGGGGGCACAGTGACAAAGGAATACTTGTAATAGACTTCAGGTAGCGACCCTACCTAAAATTCACCACTAGATGGCAGGCGCACCCCAGGAGCAGATCACCTCCGCCCTCTGGCCACACCCTCCCTTGGACCCCGCGCCCCACCCTGCCCCTGGGACTCAGGCACCACCTAACAAGGAGAAAAGGTCCTGGCAGATAATGAGAACTACCCTTCCCCTCCCCACTCCCCTGGAAAAAAAAAAAAAGCTGTTTCTCCGTCCCAACCTTTTTATCACCTCTATTAGCTTTTTCATTCTCCAGGTGCCCAGCCTCTCCATCCCCTCCCACCTCGTTATAAAATTCCCATTGCCTGCTTAGCGCTCCATTTCCCCAAGCAGGACCTGGCTGGCTGGGGTCTCACACCATCTGCTCAGTTAATAAGTACTAAGAACCAGAAGGTTCCACATCCCCCTGGCTATCCCCCTAGGAAACTGGGACATATTGAGAATTGTCAGGTGTGTGCAACAGAAGCAGAGCAAGAGGAAGAGGGACAGACAGGAAGTGGAAGAAAGAGTTTCAAAGAGAACAGGGTGGTAACTGGGACTCCCTCTGGGGATACTTTCCAGAAGAATTGGTAGGTTTGGTTTGTTTTCTGTTTTCCCTTGCATTTTATTTTATTTTATTTTACTTTATTTTATTTTATTTTACTTTATTTTATTTTATTTTATTTTTAAGGATAATGAGCTGCCATCTTAGATTAAGATAAAAAGTCTGGGAAACAAGAGATGGCATCAACAGTGCCTCTTCATTAGGTTTGTTTGCCCCACAGCCAACAGGGCAGCCCAGGACAGTTCCCCTCCCTTGCTGCCACACAACCCCAGGCTCTCACTCTAGGTTAGAACCTAACGCTCCTCTCTGGACTGGCATTGGCAAGAGATGCCAAGGTCTTGTGGAAACTCCTGCGCAGGGCAATCCCCTCCTCTAAAAGGACTCAGATCTGCACTTAATCCGAGAGTCTATTTGTCAACCTCTGTGCCTTGGCATGACAGGCAGGAAGGGGGTGGTGGAAATGATCACTGCATTCGGGTTTTCGGTCTTGGTGACCTGTGTCCATGTCACAAGGAAGTATCAGATATAAAATGCAGGCCTGCCTATATCACAGGCCTGCTATAAACCCTGGGACACACGAGCCAGAGTCCTCTAAACATCGGATCAAGATAGTGGAGTCTGCTTGCATCTGAGGTCATAATGGAAATTGAGATACAGCCCTGGCACAGTAGGGAAAATTGTCAAATGACACATGAGAAAGTAAGTGACCAAATCCAAAATGTGGAAAGACTAGTAAGTACATGAGGTTAGACATGTCAATTAGATCAATTTAGGCATTCCATGGCATGTACAATTGAAAACATGTATATGATAAATATATGCATACATATAATTTATATTTGTTAATTTAAAAAATTTAAATCCAAGATGTCAAAAGGCCTGATATCTTCCATAAATAAATGATATGAGCAAAGGAGGAAGCAGCTTATGAGGCACATTTACCAAGAACGAGGGTTGGATCATTGTTTGAATTCTGCTTTGGAGAAATCTATTAAAAGGTGGTTTTGAGACAGTTAGAGAAATATGGGTATTAACATTAAGGAATATCTAAATTTTATTTTGTTTTTTGTTTTGTTTTGTTTTTATATTTGGCTAGAGATTCTGGTAATCAAATCCAGGGGCACTCTAAGCACTGAGCTGTAGCTCTAGCCTTCTTTATTTGATTTTACTTTATTTTATTTTGAGACAGGGTCTCGCTAATTTGCTCCAGCTGGCCTCAAATTTGTGATACACCTGCCCCAGCCTCCTCAGTCGCTGGGATTGCAAGGATGCACCACCACACCTGGCTGGTTATTGAAAGAGAACAAGAAAGAAAAAAGAAAAGGAAAATGAAAAGATATATCTCTACTTGCAGGATTTACTTGTCTAGAATTTTCTTTAACATACTAAAAAAGAAAAGAAAAAGCATAGGAGGAAGACAAATGAAAAAGAGTGAGTATTGATCATTGTTGCAGCCGGATTGTGGATACGTGTGGGGATTCAATAAATAACCTTTTTCTATTGTTCTGTATGTTTAAAAATTTTTATTGAATAAAAGTACTCCAAGGAGTGGGAGACTTTCAGGGAGATAGGAGCAAATAGAGAATCATGATGTATAAGAAACCAAAAGAACAACTGTGATAGCCCTTGGGAAGGAGGTTACAGAGCAGGTATGGCCAGAATGATTGGGTTAACTAAATGAAGATGAGCAGAAAGAACATTCCAGACGGGGCAAGCCTGTGTGCACAAGCACAGAGGCTCCAAATGGCATGCCTAAGAGTTTTAACCAAGGAAACCAATTAATTCTGAATTGTTTAGAACTTTCCCAGTTTTAGCCCTGAAACTTCAGCATCTCTAGAAACCCATCAGTACCGAGCAAACCTGGATAGTTGGTCTCCCAGTCTTCCCATTGTCACATGGAGCATTGCCCTGGCCAGGTGAGGGGAAGCAGAGCTCAGCCAGAGCAGATATGAGCCACGGGACTGAGAATTATAAATAAGAAACTAAGAGGGATCCCCAGGTAACACCCATCCCTGTTTTCTGCCCCTTAAACACCAAACTTTAGCTGCAACCCCTTCATCCCAGGACATTTGAAAGGAACAAGCTGGATTCTCATGTTTCTTCCTCTGTTCCCACCAGATAGCACAGCTGGACATTCACCATTCTCTACTCTGACCCCAAATTTTTATATATATATTTATATATAATTTATTTATATATATTTATATATATTCTATATATATTCTATATATAATAAATATATACATACTGTATATATATATATAATATATATAATATGTATATATAATCAGATACATTCATTAAACACTTGCTAGAAGAACTCATGATATAGCAAGGGCCATAAAGGAGGAAATGAAAGTTCAGAGAAGTAATTTGTCCAAGGCCAAATGTAAGGATAACAGTATATCCCACATATCTCCCTGCTAGGGTTGTGGAGGAAATAAGTGAATTATGACTGGGATAAAGTGCTGAGAATCGTGTCTGAGCGGAGGAAGTGATTGATAAGGGATTGGCTCTGATAGCTAGCAGTACACCACAGTGCCACACTGTGAGAGTAGGGAGGAAAGCACAGAAATCTGAAATGTGGAAAACATAAATAACTCGATAATTTGCATTGCAAAAATAATTCACCTTAGGGTTGGTGGCTTTGCACACCCAAAACCATTGATTTGATAAACAGGTTTGAGCATAAAGTTAGAGGCATCTACAACAGAGCAAGTAACATCCTCAAAAGCCTTCAGAGTCAAGTCCTCTCCCAGGCACTCAAGTCCAGGGGTGCCTTCCCCTCCCCAGTTCCCTGAGCAGATGCCCTCATCTTTCATAGAGGAGTCTGCCCGGCTGGATCCCCTCCCAGCCCAGTGGACAGTCTCGCCCTTGAAGCTCTCTGCTTCCCTAGCCACTGATTGGATTACAGAGCCGTCTATGCAGAGCCTTCCCAGCCTGCGAATCTCCTGTTCATCACATGAGTAAGGAAATTTAAGGCGCCCACGATGGGAGAATCCCACCTGCCTGGACTTCATCTCCCCTGGATCACTTCTGAAGGAGCCTTCTCTACAGACCACAGAGGTGCATCCAAAGTACAATCACCAGTGGGAAGGACCCTTGCCCACCCCACCACCCTAACAGCTCCCCACATCCTGGGGTTAGTGTAGAAAAGGGCCGATCTAAATCAGCGTATCCATTGGCATCTTGAAAACTGTCAACCCAGCAGCTGACATCCAGCTTCCCCAAGCATAGTCTGCCCAAGGCTTATAAAGTGGGGGACCTTCCTCTCCCCTGGCAGTGATTGGTGTCCTTCTCATCTGTCACAGTAGAAAAGCAATAGGGACATAATTGGGAGAAGTAAAGGTGAACATGCTGCTTTGCCCCAGCTCAGAGATGTTTGGATCTGGGGTAGGGGGTGCTTTTATGTGTGGGCATTTTGAAACATAAGGGGTCCACCATAGGCACTGGAAAGTACCCAGAAGTATTCTTGCCATCGGCATGTGTCCTCTCCAACCTCCAAAGCAAATGGGACTTCCCAGATCTGTCAAATCCTGCACTGAGCACAGTTGACCCAGACTCTGGGTCAGTCATGAAGTATAATCAACCATCACCACTGTGCACCTCCCCCAGCCCAGATCTGATTGCCGAGCCTGGGGTCGGGAGGAGCCGCCCTTCCCAGGCACCATCAACCAAATGCACGCCTCCACCGGACTGCAGAGAAGCCTCATGAATTTTTCACAAGATTCATCTAATAGTGGCTGAGCAGAGCCGAGAAAGCCACATCCCCAGTGCCTGTGCCAGCAGCTTGCAAAGAGTTAACCCATTAGGCCACATCCTGGTGAGCTCATCCCCGCTGGAGCCTGCTCGGTTGCTGGGATTCACAGCACACCGACTTCTGGATGTGGCCAGGGTGGCTTTCTCTGGCTGGGATGAAGGACTGGAGCAGGAACTTATCGCCGCCTTCCTCCCTGAGCGAGCACCGAGTGGGTCCCGGGTCCCCCATCCTCCCTTGGGACATCGAGGACAGTAAGTAAGCAAGGGAAGGTTCCCTTCTGCCTTTTTCTTCCACCTCCCTGGAGGAAGGAGCTGGGGTTAATGTGGCTTTAGAGTGTTGAGTGTTTGAACTGGAGTTGGAGGCAAATGTGAGTGACAGCTGCCAGCAGGTTGGAGGGGACTGCCCAAGCAGTGCTGGTACACCATGGTAGAGGGAAGTGTCTCTTGCCGTGCGCCCGGGAGAAAATAATGTTTGTGCCAAGGGTTTCTCTAGCCCTGCATGTATAACACGGGGTTTCCATGCTTGGAAGCCATTGGAGGGAAGGGGTGAGCAGGACTCAACCACCCAAACCTATTGGAACAGGCACAGAAAGTCCAGACAGTGAAGTTCAAGGTCACCCACAGACCCCAGCATGTGTGGGCCAGACCTCAGACCCAGCCTGCCCTCCTGGGCATCCCTTATTGGACCTCGGAGGCTGCCAATCGGTCCCTCCTTCCTGCAGGTGTGGCCCGTGCCCAGGGCAGGTGCCAAGAAAACAAGGTGGAGCACACTGGTCCGTCCGGGCAGTCTTCATCTCAGGAAAAGGGGAAACAAGGCAGGCGTTTGGAAACACGGACAAAGACACGGCTCCCGTCTGGCAGGCATGTGCATAGGGACCCGCCTTGGAGTAAAGCTAGATGTGGTTACACACATTATCTCCCGAGCTGTTTTTCCCCCAGATCCTGGACACTGACTGCGTGGCCTGAACAGGAAAGTGAGGGGCACCCTCCAGATTGACTGTGACCTTAGGGAAAGCTTCCTTCTTAGAAGTCCTGTGAGCTGGAAACAGATGGGTGGCTGTGGTGGCCGTGGTGACAGCAACAGCATATTCTGAAAGTCCCTGTGGCCTCTACTTTATCAGCACGGGCACAGGGCCCCACTTACCTTATCAGAGGAGTGGACTGTCACCAACTGGATGTCCTGGTAAGGAGAGGGACAGCAGAGCAAGAGAAGGAAAAAACCTGTGGATGAGCCTGGACAAGCTGCTGCTGGGCGTGGCAGGAAGAGGGAGTCTGGAAGGGAGAGGGGAAGACCCTTCGCTTTTCACCCAGGCTGGATGCTCCTTGGGGATAATCAGTTAAGCCGTCACAGCACTTCCACACGGCAGCCCGCCTCGCCTCTCTTCCCATCCCCGTTCTCTGGGCCAGCCAGACTCCTCGCTGTTAGGTCATGTGTGTCCTTTCCTCTGTGTTAGGTCCTTGCAATTCCCAGAATAGCCCAGCTCCTATCAGAACTGGCTAGGTGGAGGGGTCTGGCAAGGAGAGAGGGGAAGAATTAGATAACTCCAGGCCCAGGAGCAGCGGTACAGTGAGGCCCCTTGTAATAAGGTTACAGATGGATTACAGGATGTGCAATTCAATTTGAACTTCTAATAATGCATATTTTTTTTTGTATCTGTATGTGCCATGCCATGTCAGAACATTCTTATAGTAAAAACAAGTGTCTGTGGTTGATTTGAAGCTCAAACTCAGCTAGACACCTTGTAATTGTATATGCTAAACATGGCAACCCTGTTAGTATTGACCATAGCACATTTAAATGAGGGTAGCTCCAGGGAAGGACTAGAAAATGAGTTCTAAGACAAAGACGAACAGCTATAGAGGTGGTGGAATGCTAGGAAGGAAAATAGCGGGGAAGAAAAGAGAAGAAGGGGGTGTGGGGGGAGACAGGGCTCTGTCCCTGAGAACACATGGTGCAGGATTTGAGGACAGGCAGTTGTGAACTTTGGTTTACTCGTCTGCAAAATGGAAATGGTACTAATAGTACCAGCCTCAAGGTGCTGTGAGGATTTAAATGGATGCTCCCGGTGAGGAAAGCCGCACATACCAGGTACTTTATATTCAGCTGGTGGAATAACGGTGGTAAATTTGCGCCTGCTCTGCCACAAGCCTCCTGCTGCCCTACTGGTCCAGCTCAGAGCTCCCGCCACAGAGCCCCCACATCCTTAGCAGCTCTGCCCTACAATCTCAGCCTGCTCCACCCCTTGCCAGAGTAGCCACCGTCACAGTGCTACTCACTGCCTGTGTCCCAGTTCCAATATCCTCCTCCCCACTCTTCTCAAAAACCAACCCCCAAGAGGAGTAAGAATAGATCTCAACCTGGATTCTGAAGCCACATAGGCTCCAAAATCTCACATTCCTTTTTTGCCTCTCTACTCACCAATGCGTAACTTTGGGAAAAATAACTTACACCTCTCTGATCCTTAGTTTCCCCATCTGCAAAATGGGGTAGCAATCCTACTTCCCTCAGGAATCCCCCTTATCCTCTGGGGGGATTCAACCAGAGGATACAGACCGAGGGCTTAGCATGGCTCCCAGCACACAATGAAGGTTGGGTGGCTTAGTAACTAGTTATCGTTATTGTCTGACATTGCTTGTACTGTGGAGAAGCAGCAGTTCGGGGTCCTAGAAGACTGTCAGAACTTTGGCCAGCAGAAGACCAACCTGTCTTCATGATGTGAACAGAGACTCAGGGGCAGAGGAAGGGCAGGGGAGGAGGAGTTGATCATATTGTTGATCTGAATGGTTTACAGGCCTGAGCCAGGGATGGGTTCTCTGGCCCCAACCAGACACCGGAAAAGCAAACAAATCCAAAGGAAACTGCTTTGCAAACCTCCTGCAAAGCATCTCCTCACTCCACCCACCATAACCCCTCTATTTAGCCATTTAACAAATGTTTGCCAGGCACAGTGGCACCACAGGTCTGTAATCCCAGCTACTCAGGAGACTGAGGCAAGAGGTTGGCAAGTTCAAAGCCAACTGGGCTACCTAGCAAGATCCTGTCTTGAAATAAAATCAAAAGGAAAAAAGAAAAAAAAAATCAAAAGGGATATTGCTCAGTGGTCGAGTGTCCCTGGGTTCAATGTTGAGACTACCAAAAATTACTGAGTCTCTGGCTTCAGCAAATGCTGAGCAGTTGCTGGAGAGCACAGGAACTTGAGGGAGACCCAGCTCCAGCCCCTGAAGAACTCTGGAGAGAAAGAAAGAGCTCCCAGAACTATAGGTACAGACACATATTTGGTCGTCTCTATTCACTTTAACCACTGTCCCATTAAGTGGTACATTTCAGACACTGAGGAATCTACTGAAGGGAATAGAATTCCTTATTATCTTGAACACTCATTATAACTGACCAGCTTGCCGATCCTCAGCACCAAACCATAGGTTGGGACATGAATATATGAATACATTCTCTCCTCTCACTGAGGCATCTCTTCATGGCCCTGAGTAAGCCCCACCTTGGGTCAGTAGAAGACACCTCCATCCACCCCAGAAAATCCTTCATGTGTCCTCTAGCTGGTTCCTCCCCGCCCCTCCCACCACTGCTGTGAGGCTTGTCACCTTCAGGAACTCTAGCATGTTCTGTAAATGGAAACGTCCAGTACGTGTCTAGGTCATTTGTGGGTATACGTTCTCATTTCTCAGGAGCAAGTTTATTTAGGAGTAGATTTGCGAGGTCAAAGGACAGATGTGTGTTTAGCTTTGTAAGAAACTGGCAATTTTACACACCCACAGCAGTGGCCAGAGAGAGCTCTGGTTGGTGGGTCCAGGTTCTCATCACCATGCAGCTCTGTGAGAGTTTTTAAATTTTAGTCATAGTAGTGAATGGGTGCTGATATCTCACTGTGGGTTTAATGTGCATTGTCCTGTTAGATATCATTTTAAGCACTTTTTCACTCATTTTTAGCTCATAATGGATAAATACTTTTAAATATTTTGCCCATTTTTCATTGACTATTTGATGAATAAGCTATAGCAGATACTTATTTTATAGATATCTCTCCCAGTCCAGAGCTCGCCTATTTATTTTCCTAACAATGACTTTAAATAAGCACCCATTTTAAAATTTGATGAAATCTCATTTTTTTTTATTGTTGTTGTTGTTTCCCCCTCTCTTCTAAGAAATCTTTGTTCATCTCCAAGTCACAGATATTCTCCTGTTTTCTCCAAAAGCTTTATAGCTTTGGCTTTAATATTTCGGTTCATAAAATTCACCTCCGATCGATTTCTGTTGGTGTAGGGTGGGTAAGAAACGTTTCATTTTTTTCTAACACGGGAATATCCAATTATTCCAGCATTTGTTGAAATAACTTTTCTTTTTTCCCATGGAATTCCTTTGGTGAATTTGTTGAAAATCAGTTATCCTCCTGTTTTTTCTTTTTTTTTTTTTTTTTCCACCTTCTCTCTACCCTTTCCTTGTTTCGTGTCTCTTTTCTGATCACATGTCCACTTAAGCCAGGGATAAACTCTTCTTTCAATACCAGGACATGGGGTTCAAGTCACAGAGCCCAGGGGTTCATCACTGTGGGGTTCTGGGCATCTCAAGTGGAACCCCAGACCCTCTCACATCCAGGCCAAGGAGAAGAGAGCTAGAAGCCCCATCACGCAGCCTCTGTTGCTGGTTCCCAGTGGGAACAGCATCCCCTGAGGGTTCACTCCAGGTAAGGTTAAGGGAGGTTCAGGTCCTGGTTCAAGGCTTGAGAGATTTCCCCATCTACTGGTGGATTTCTAGGATTCATTCTTCAGAAACCAACACTCCCTGCCTTTCCTCACCATTTGACCTCCTTGAACAGTGCTCAAGAGGGACACACCTCAGACCACACGTGTATCCTCATCATTATGCCTGTTGTCTTGCCAGAATCAGGCTAAACTTCTTCAGCCTGGAATTTCCTTTAAGAGTGAAATGTTAGGACTCCCAAAGTGAGAAACTAGTAAAAAGGGTGTGGCTGCCCCTTTATTCCTGGAGAAACACAGGGCTTCTGCCCTCTGCCGGGAGCACTAGAAAATTTACTTATTCAAAAGAGTCAGAGAACAGGTGGAAGGCACCTGCCACCTGCAGCCACACCTTTGCCATTCTACACCTGGGAAGGGGACTTGGGATGACTTCCTTTGTTGATTTCCATAGGGGAAAAACTGAAATTTGGTTTAAATGCCAATGGCAACCCTATTAACTCCTTGTCTGATAGACACTGGCCAAAGCAACCAATATCTGGACACAAAGGTAATTTTAATAAGACCAGCTCTCATTCCGTGTTGCAGTATGAGTGGTTTAAGGAATAAGCCCACGGTTCCTTATGGAATCTTCTTTAAGAACAGTGTTCTTTAAGAACAATGGTCTATCAACTATATCTGTTTCCAAGGCAAAGGGAAGAATTATCTTACAGTGATGTCAGAGGGTCTAGGGATTTTCCCAAGATGCTACTGTACCATTGATCCTCCTCCCTTCTAGTTCCATTCCTCCAGGCCATCTGAACCCCAAAATCCTTCACAAACAAATCTCCCCACATCCTCAATCTTTCCATAATTTTATTTCTTCCTTTGACCCGAATTAAATGTGGGTCTCCTCTAACAACAAACTCTCTGCCATGCATGTCCTTTCCCACAAGCCTCCCCAGAAAAGTGCCACTCACAAACCCAGGACAGCATCCTCCTAGCCCCTATCTGCACTTCCATGTCCCAATTCTCCACCCCCCCACTCAAAAATCAACATTTCTTTGAGAAAACTGATGGGGCCCTACATAGGGTTACCAAATTTAGCAAATAAATGTAAAAATCACACACTTAAATTTGAGTTTCAGGGTTACCAAATTTAGCAAATAAATGTAAAAACCACACACTTAAATTTGAGTTTAGTATAAATGCTTCATGCAATATTTAGGATATACTTATACTTAAAAAAAAAACTACTTGTTGTTAATATCAAGTTTACATTAACAAGTGTCCTTCATTTTATTTAGCAACATGATCCATATTTGTTTATCTCTAAATCATATATAGAGAGAAGGTTTTTTTTCTTTTCTTTTTTTTTTTTTTTTTTTTTTTGGTACTAGAAATTGAACCCAGATGTGCTTAACCACTGGGCCACAGCACAAGCTTTTTAAATTTTTATTTATTTTTTATATATTTCTCTAAAATTTTGAGATGGGGTCTTGCTGAGTAGCTTAGGGCCTCACTCAGTTGCTGAGGGTGGCTTTGAACTTGCAATCTTCCTGTCTCAGCCTCCCAAGTGGCTGGAATTATAGGTGAGCACCATTGCTCTCAGCTTAAATCATAATTTCTTTTAAGGACTTTGTACTTGGATTCACAGTCTCCTTCCAATCACAGTCTGCCATCCTTACCTCCTTGCTTAGTAAACCTCCAATCTGTGCATCTCTTTCTACTTCCATTGCTGCAACCAAACACGCCACCACCTTGTCCCTCACCTGAACTGCTGTGACAGCGTCTAAATTGCTCTTTGTGTCTTGGATTCCCTTATTTACTCTCTTTCCTGCAGCTGGATTGATTTGCCTACTATGAAAATGAGAGCTCATCAATCTTCTTACCTAAACCCTTTATCACTTTCCATTGCCACTCTTTACCTTGGCCCTCAATACCTTCTATCAGATGCCGGCAAACTTTTCCTGTCCAGGACCCAAACGTGACGATTTTAAGGTTTTGCAAGCCATACAGTCTGTTGAGCTGAAATTATAATTACAAAAACAGCAATAAATAAGTAAATGAGCTTAGCTATTTAGAACATAAAATTTTAAATTTTATATAATTTTAGTTTATTACAAAATAGTCTTCTTCTGCTTTCTTCAACGATTTTTAAAAACCATTCTTGGCTTGCAGACTATATAGGAACAGAGTGATCTGCAGTTGGCCACCCCGTGGTGGATCTGATCTGAATCCTGCCTCCATTTCCAGCCTGATCTTTCACCCCTCCCTCAACACTCAGCAAGCACTGGAGCCCCCAGCAAAGTCACAGTCCTAACAGAGTCCCTGACAATTCACACTCTCAAAACACCCTAGAGACCTTGGTATAGAAGTTTCCCCCCTTACCAAGCTTTACCCAGCTCCTATTGGTCTCTTTGTTTCCTTCCAATTAATCATCCTTCCAGGAGACTGGATTCTTGGCTCTAGGTGTGATTCGATAGCCACTTTATCCTTGACCACATTGGCAGGAGTCATCATCAATATGGAAAATGTCTGTTTTTCCCTTCAGTCCATAAACTCTTATGTTCCAGACTGGTATGCCCTGTTCTCCTGGGTGGGTCCAATGACACATAAAATCCTTGAATAAATATTTTCAGTTGTCCAAATAGCTAGAATAAAGGTGTTTAAATGTCCTGATCAAAAAGAAATCATAAATCTTTCAGGTGATGGATATGCTAATTACCCTGAATTGATTTGGTATCTGTCGGGGGTTGGTTCCAGAACACCCTGTGGGTACCAAAATCGGAGGCTTTTCAAGTTCTTTATATAATGTGGTATAGTGGTTTATATAACTTACACATGTCCTCCAATATACTTTTTTTTCATTTTTAATGGTTTTTATCAGTTATACAAAATATTAGGATTTATTTTGACATAATCATAAAAGCATGGAATATGATTTGCTATCATTCAGTCCCCAGTACTTCCTCTCATCCTTCCCTCCTTCCTCCCCCATCCCCTTCTCTTTACTGATCTTTCTGCTATTTACTTATAGTTTTTTTGTTGTTTGTTTAAGTAGTGTCTTATGGATACACATAATGATATCTCTAGATTATATATAATAAGCTAAAACATAAAATAATTAAAACAACAAACACTATGTAAATAGCTGCTAGAACATAATTTGTTTAGGGAGTAATGACAAGAAAAAGTCTGTATATGTTCAATATAATTTTTTTTTTTTTTTAAATTTTGACCCCAAATTGGTTGAATCTACAGAGAGAGGTCGGCCAAAACACCACACTGTAAGTTATAAGTGTGCCTAACCATTAGGAGTCAACCAAACCAAACAAATGCTCTCTGTTAAATGAGTGAACTAAAATTGTAACACAGTAGAAGAATCCACTAAAACAGAAGGTAGAAGCTGCCTTTGTTGTGTTCCTGAACAGCCCCCTCCTCCCGTCAGCAGGGAGGGTGCGGGCCAGTTGATTTGACCTTGAAGGCCAGGAACCACCTGGGTTAAACCAAGCTTCTTGGAGGATAGGAGATCTCCAGGAGTAGACCTGTTTCTGGGAAAGGGATGGTGGTTCCCATATAGACTAAGACTCAGCTAGTCCTTATTCAAACTTCCCTACTTGGGGCTGGGGATGCAGTTCAGTTAGGGGAGTGCTGGCCAAACACACACTAAGCCCTGAGTTCAATCTCCATTACCGGGAGAAAAAAAAAAGAACTTCCCTAATTGCCCCAAATGCCTTTGTACAATCGGTTTGTTCTCATCGGAATCCAACGAAAAGAACATATTGCATTTAGCAATTGCTTTTCATTGTCTTGGTTTGAACATTTTATGGATGTAGAAGGTACACACAGAAAGAGGCCCTACCACAAATGGACTTTCCCCACAAGTAGACTCCCGTGGAACCAGCGGCCGGGTCAGAACAAGAATGCTGCCAGGACCCAGAAGTTCCTATCTTGTACCCCTTCCAGTCACTGTGCCCACCCAAGGGGGCACTTCCGTGCTCTGTCCTAGCACAGATTGTTTTATTGGGCTTTGGATTTTATGTAAATGGAGTCTCATGGCACGTATTATTTTGTGGGTAGCATCTCCTGTTGGTGAGATTCCTGTGTGGAGATTCTTTCCTCTCTTCTATGGTTCCAACCAGCACTGCTTCATGGCTGAGCATGCAGCTTGCCTCTCCCTGGTTGTATACCAAACCAGTTTCAGGATACTTCCAACTTGGCCTCCAGGGGAGAAGAACCCATCCTCCATTCTCAACCTGCCACTCTGAAGGCCAATAGACACTCAAATCTGTGATGAGTTAGGAAGTGTCCATCAGCCTTTGGGTTCCTCATCCCTTGTCCCCCTCTGAATTGTCAGGAATCTTAAAAGAAGTTGGGTGCATTCCGTTTTTAAAGGTTACCATAAAACAATCACCACAAACATAGTGACTTAAAACAACAGAAGTTTATTGTCTGCCATTTCTACAGGCCTGAAGTCAAAATGCAAGGTGTCTGCAGTGTTGCTTCCTTCCAGAGATTTGGAGGGAGAATCCATTCCAAGCCTTCCCTCCCAGCTTCTGGGGGTTGCTGGCAACCCTTGATGCTCCTTGGTTTTTAGAAGCATTAATTCGATCTCTTCTCCCCCTTCACGTAGTCCTAAACTCTCAGTGTCCAATTTCCCTTTCCTTCCCAACATGGTAGCACATTCCTGTAATTCCAGCAGCTCAGGAGTCTTATGCAGGTGCATCTTGAGTTCAAAGCCAACCTCAGCAAAAGTGAGGTGCTAAGCAACTCGGGGAGACACTGTCTCTAAAAAAAGTACAAAAAAAAAAAATAGGGTTGGGGATGTGGCTCAGTAGTCAAATGCCCACCAAGTACCAAAAAAATAAAATAAAAATTCCCTTTCCTTTCTCTTATAGTCATTGGCTTTGGGTCCCACCTTAATCTAGGTTGATCTTATCTCAAGATCCTTAACCCTATCCACAATCCACATTCTGAGGTTCTGAGTAGACCTATCTTTGGGGAGCACAATTCAACAGTACAAAGAATGAGGATTCCCCTGAGACATCCAAACCAAACCCCAATATCTTAACTGAAATGTGGAAGGGTAGTTCTTCTCCAAGCATATGCTAAATGCCAGGTGCAATGGAGATGGAAGGGGAGAAAATTCAGCCTTTACCCTTAAAGTGCTAGGAAAGGCTAGCCTGAGACAATGGTTCATCACAGTTGACTTTGCCCCCTAGGGACATTTGGCCATGGCTGGAGACATTTTTTGAGAGAGGGTTTGTGGGTGATACTGACATCTGATGAGTAGAGGCCGGGGGTGTTGTTAAACATTCCACAACCTACAGCCCCTGTGGCCATGAATTATCTGATCCAAAATGCCAACAGGGCCATGGTTGAGAAAAGCCACTATAACAGGGGTACAAAGAACCCAGAATCTTATTCAGACTGTAACAAAATGTTGTAAAATTTCCACAGCCTCCTGAATTGGTGATTTCATGGGAATCTGAATTCTCCGAATTCAAGTTGATTCACTGTCTACAGGCCAATCTAAAATAGCTTTAGAAGTCTCCTAACCCAACTCCTTCATTTCACACATGAGAAAACAGGAAACCAGAAAGAAAATGATTAAAACACCAACCAGGGCTATTTCTGGAATATCTACAACACGAAGTGATACCTTTTTGCAATTTGACAGTTACAGTAATACTATAAGGCAACTAACCTCTCATGCCTATTTTATATATGGAGCTACTATAGTTCTGGAGGCCTAGGTAACTTTCCCAGGATCCCATGGCTCGTAAGTGGAAAAGTGGGTTCAAACTGTGGTCCCTCTGGTGCCAAAGACTCAGAGGTGTCCTGTGCATGTAGTAGCCATTATGAGTAAGTTTAGTGATTTGCTGGAACCTTGAATAAATGGGCCGAATTCTCCCCAGCACAGTGTTCTATCCATGGCTTCACCCTGCCTCCTCCCTTCTGTTTACAGTGGTTCCCTCCAGCTTAGTTAGAGTTAGAGAGAGAGAGAGAGAGAGAGAGAGAGAGAGAGAGAGAATATGAGGAGAGAGGAAGAGAGGAGAGGGGAGAAGGGGGAGAAGGGGAGAAAATGACCTGTCCCCTGCCTGGCCAAAGAGAACTGCCTCTCCTTCAGTGTACCTAGAAGCACATCCTCCTGCACATCAGTTCAGAGTGAACCGAACCCCCAGTCCACTCTGCCAAGGATTCATCCTTCCTCCCAATTAAGTCAACTCCTTAATGATGCCCATTCTTTGGGATTTCATGGACTATTGCATTCTAGATAAATAGATGATAGACAGACAGACAGACATCCACCTAGATCCCGATCCCATAGAGTGGCCCGATTTTTCTTGCCAAGTATAGCTACTATCAAAACCGATGATCCTCTTCCTTCAGGGGCATTTCATAAGATGAAGAATATCCCAATGCCAAAAAAAAAAAAAAAAGATGGAAGTGCCTAATTCAGAATAAAAGACAGTTCTTTAAGTTGAATAAATGTAACATGAAAAATTTACAACGGTGTTCTTATTCCTCACACTGTGCTGCTGTGGATCAATGTTAGAGAATTGCGAACGGAAGTCCTCCCATGCTCAGAGAAAGGTCACTTTAGGACAGAATGTGAAAAAGTCAAGACTCTTGTATTGGAAGCACGCTCAGGGCTCATCTAGACCAACTGTGATGCAGCACAAAGAGCTCTGAGTCCAAAGAACTCGGCCTGAAATCCTGACACAGCAATCTATGAAGTTGGGCCAGGGGATGGAGGGAAGTGAGGGCCAGCCACACACTCCTACATTTCCCCAGGCCTGTGCCTCTGCCCTTGTGAAATAAGACTTTGGCTTTGTCAGGCCAAAAATATGATAGGTGCTTCCAGCAAGGCCTAGTAAGTCCTGCTTCCCCCTCTCTCAGAATCCAGGACTCCCTCCTGCCTGGCAGTGCTACCCCTCGTTGTACATTTCCTTTGTACAAGGAGCAAGCCCTTCTGGGCCCAGCCCAGCTGTCTTCCCAGGCACAGCCCAGCTGTCTTCCCTCTGCATTCCAACTGCTCCATCACAGACTCTCCAATGTAGGAACGTGGCAATAACATGTCCTGAGCCTTCATGGCGAAATGCTAGAAATCACTACACAGTGGGGAAAAGGTCCTACTAAAGATGAGCAGGCATCCTCATATGACTCTGGGTTGCAATAAGATCTCCTAATACACTTTATGCTCTCTTCTCTCAACTCCACCCCACAGGAGAGAAAAATCACCTTTTATTTTATTTCTTATTTTTTGTTTTAACCTTTATTTCTTTTTTTTTTTTTTTTTTTTTTTTTTTGTGGTGCCGAGGATAAAGCCCAGTGCCTCGCACATGCTTGTGAGGCGAGTGCTCTACCACTGAACCACAACCCCAGCCTCAGAAGATGGTCTTTTAAATGACAATTTAGCTTATGCAAATATGCCACAGGATCCAAAAGGAAGCGAACATCTGTGTGCCTGTGGTTACAAAAGCACATTGTGACTTTTTTTCAAAGCTTTTGGTAGCAGAGATCCAAATAGGCTCCCTCCCCACGAGTGTATTTGAATGTGAACTGGCAATTTTACAATTTCTATTTTCTCCCGTCAGCGGTGAGGCCTGTAGAAATGCTTATTCTAGAAAGTGGATGCATTCTGCTTTGGGGATGGTGGGGAAATAATCCAGTGGTCAGGCCTGAGCGGTGGAGGAGGGAAGTCCCCCCAAATGGTTGAAGGGATTAAATTGAAGAAGGTGCTGAAAATGAAAAACATTCAACAAAGATGAAATGCCTTAGGCAAGAGGAAAGAGCAGGTTCTAGAGTGTCAGGGCTCCAGAGTCAGCAGCTCCAGACATCATCTCCTTTATCACAAGCTCTCTTTGACTCTGGGGCTGGTAAAAGTTACCAAAAGGCAAGTCCCCACTCCATATTTGGGTTTGGCTCTAGCCATTTAGCTGGCACTTTATTTGTGATGGAGTTGGGGTGGGATTCATTGTGATCTTGAGGAACAGCCTCCATTCTTGAGGAGGTGGGGGGGTGGGTGGGAGTGGGGTGGGGGGGTGGGAGGGGAATCTGCCAAATCCCACTCCTGAATAGGGATGTTAGCAAATGCTGAATTAAGAGGGATCTGAGCATATCTCAGGGGAGGCAATGGGCTTCTGCTAGAGAGACTTGGCTTGCATAGATGGAGCAGGTCCTGATTTTGCCTTAAGTGGCCAGGTTAGGGAGAGGATTGGAGGGCGGGGAGAAAGCATTTACTTGCTTACTTGTTCAGTCAAGGATATGCAGGTTCTAGACACTCCGGAGACAGCTGAAAGATGAAACAAGGTAGTGACTTGGTGAAAACCTCCAAGCAGGGTATCTGGACCCTTCCCGCCTCCCCTTCCCTCCAAACAAAATCTGTCTGCCATTAAATATCCAACTTGGTCATTCATAGCTTAATCACCTTGGTGTAAATATATAGGTATTTGCACCTGAACCCACATTTAATGAAAGACATTAATTTCATATTAATGGAATTTGATAAAACACCGCTCTGGTGAAGCTTCTGGCAGGTATCTGGTGTTTAATCCACACAGATATCCATCCACATGCCCTGAGTGGGGAACCGGAGATAAGAACCCCAGAGAGAAGAATGCGGTTGACTCTAGTGAGAAGCTGGAAAAGGCAGGATAGCTTGCTGGACTCCACAATTTTACAGGTTTAAGAACAGTGTATTTGTCCAGTTTCTGTTATTATAATGAAATTCCTGAGGCAGGCCACTTTAAAGAGAAAATTGGTTTATATAGCTCAGTTCAGAAGGTTCAAGGTTTGAATCTGACAATGGCCTTTTTGCTGACAGAGTCCCAGAGTAGTGCGGGGCATCACATGGTGGGAGACAGTGTGTTCCTATGTCTTCTGATCCCTCTCCCTCTTCTACAAAGCCATGAGGATTCAATAACACGGCCCCCATCTCCCAGTGATCTTATCTAATCCTAATGACCTCCATGGTCCCACTTCTAAACATCAGGGCTGGCCTAAGTTTCCACCCTCTAATGCCTCATACTGGGAATTCAATTCCAACCCATGAAGCCTTGAGAGCCACACTCAGATCAGATTCTAACTGAAGCAAAAGGGAAGGTGGGAATCTGCTTTGATGTTACCAACTCAGAAGGTGGGGAAGGGTGGCATTTAGATATTGGAAGATCACACTCTGAACCCCAAACATCACCGTCCAGGGCTGACAAGATCCTTGGAATCCCAGGGTGCACTGAGAAATGCTCCCCAGTCTGCATACCCTGGCATTTTCAAGAACAAGAGAAAAATCTGAGCTCTAGCCCTTCCTTATCCTGGGCTCTTAAACAAGTCACTACACCTCCTTGGGCCTGAGCTTTTGATAGGTAAAAGAGGGCTACAGCTTAATGCACAGTTCGGATTGAAACCTCATCAGTAAAGGAAGGAAGAGTTTAGGTGAAGTGCTAGGCACAGCCACATGCATACACATATTTACACATAGAGGATTACTCTTTGAATTGGCAAAGGATACCATTTATGGAGTACTTACAACACGCTAAGCATCAATCCAAAGCATTACAAGTCCTAACTCCTTAAGCCCTTTTGAAAGCCCTGTGAGAGAAGTAGTGGTATTACCCTCATTTCATAGATGAGAAAACCAAGGTGATAGAGAAGGTTGAGTGACTCTAGATTGCACAACTGGAAAGTGGTTGGGTTGAAAATAAGATACCACTCAATAAACTGCAGCTCTTATTTGACGTTGTAAAATGGCACCATTGTTTTCTTGGTTAAATATTAAAACGAGGTGATTTGAATGACATAATATTTATCTCTCACCAAAAAAAAAAAAAAAATACTAGCATGGGCATTGCTTATTAACATGGATTTCATCTGGTTTTCCTTTTGGTTTCTGCAAAAAAAAGATCTGCATTATTCTCCATTGAGAGACAGGTTGGAGAGGGATGCTGGGTAGAGAAAGGTCATTTGACAAGGAGTCCTTTGACCTCATTCTTGTCTCTAACTTGCCAGTACTAGGTGCCAGTCCTGAGCGGCTATGACGATGGAGACTCTCCCGAAGGCCCTGGAGGTAGACGAGAAGTCTCCAGAATCCAAGGATCTGCTGCCCAGCCAGACAGCCAGCTCCCTGTGCATCAGCTCCCGAAGTGAGTCTGTGTGGACCACCACTCCCAGGAGTAACTGGGAAATCTACCACAAGCCCATCATCATCATGTCGGTGGGCAGCGCCACCCTACTCTTTGGGGTGGCCATCACCTGCTTGGCCTACCTCTTGAACGTGGATGATAAGACCAAGGTGGTCCTCAAGATGATAGGGCCCGCCTTCCTGTCCTTGGGACTCATGACGCTGGTGTGTGGGCTGGTGTGGGTCCCCATCATCAAAAAGAAACAGAAGCAGAGACAGAAGTCGAGTTTCTTCCAAAGCCTCAAGTTCTTCCTCCTGAATCGCTGATGGTGGCTCGACCAAGAGGAGATCCCATGACCACTTTCACATCCCCATTTCCTCCTTAGGGTGCCAGAACACCGATGGAGGCAAACCCTGTTCTTAGCGCCCCCTGGGAAAGAGAGCTCAGGGTCCACCCATGTGCAGCCTGGAAGCGCTGCTGGCTGAGTCTCCACTGTTGCTGATGCTTCTTTCAGATCCTTTCTTTGCTCTCCTGCCCTTCTCTCACATCCGGACATCATTGGACTTTCTCTGCCAAGGGCAGTGCATGCTGGGAAATTCCTTGGGGCTAGGCTATACCCTAAGGAGAAACTCACGTTTACATATCTGAGTGCCTGAGCTGGATTCCGCATTTGCATCTTTCTGGAACCAAAACTGACCAAAAGAAGTCCTTTATGGAGGAGGAGGGAAGTCTGAATTCTGGCCCGCTGGGCTTAAGAGCTCCAACTCCCTTTAGCAGACAAGACACTAACTTGTGTTTCAGGAGACCAAACAAGTCACAAGTAGCAAACATTCCACAGACTGAACCATGGAGGGGGGTTGGGGAAATACACTGTCCAGGAAGACACATCTCTCTGGACATGGCTCTGAGTGAGCCAGCTGAGGACATTTCATACTCTGATAATAGAGAATGTACACTGCAGACAAGGGGCTAGGCTAGGACTGTCAAAATTCCCCTTGATTTACCAACTCCCTTCTCACTCTCTGCTTTCACCCTGACAATTAGCCAAGGACAAATGCATGATGTCTCACCTTCCTCTTTCCCTCCCCAACCCCATCTCCTCTACCCTATTTCCAGAACAGCAAGATGGAAACCCGCAGAGGAATTCTGTAAGATGATATTCCTCTTCATCTTTCTTGAGATGAAAATGGAATCGATCCTTTGCCACATCTGAATGGTCGGTAGATTTCTAGAGAGGGAATTCACTCTAGAAAACCCCACCTTCTCTTATCCCTGTCCCAGCCCACCAAACAAGAAAATATTTAACAAGTTGCCCTGATCTGGGCCAAACCCTGGGTTGTGAGCAAGCTAGGCACAGTCCCTGCTCCCATCCTGCCTCCCAAAGTGAGAGACACAGTCAAGCCAACTCGCACTTAGAATATCCTATGCTGGGTTCTTGGGGGTAGTTGTGGGAACATGAGAGGTGTTTAACCTAAACTGAGGAGAGAGCCGAGAGATTTCCTGGAGGCAGGGTCATCCAAGATGAGAACCAAAGGGAACAAGAAAAAAAAAAAAAGTTAGCAAAAGGGGAAAGAAAAAGTATTTGAGGAAGCAGGAACTAACCGCCTTACATGTATAGAAACTTGGGGGCGGGGGAAGGGAGCATGATAAAATTAGGAATCTGCATGCCACTTCCCTAACCTCCCGGATGTTCTGTTTCACCCCGTCTCTCAGCCTGCTCCCACCTGCTTTCCCAAGTGCCTTAGGTGTATCTTCTCCTGGGGGCACATTGCCATCCTCCTGGAGTCAATTGGGGCTGGAAGTAGGTCTCCAGAGGGCCACCGAGCAGAGAGTGCCCACAAGATAAGTGCTCCTGAAACTTCCTGTAGCAACCAAGAGGCCCTTAGATGAAAGATTAGGAGAAGCCCCTGTGAGGCCGCTGCACTAGGCCAGGCCAGAGACCCAGAGGGCAGCGGTGGATGCTGAGATGGGAGGACAGCTGTACCAGAATCACTCCTTTAACTCCTCAGCCTTCCAGCTTCTCAAATTTCCATGGCAACCTCTCTCCAATCAGCCTCCAGGTGTCTCCATCCTTCACAGCGGTTCCATACGCAGAGTCCCAGTCCATCCTGTTCCTGCTGCATTGTGGGAAATTCCATGGAGGCAATGGATACCCTCCACCTCCCTACCTGAGAGTCCAGGGGGCCGGTAGACTTTCAGGCTCACCTAGGATAGTCATGTCCCGACCCATGTCATCGTGGCCAAGTATTTCAGCCCACAAATCCCCTGCACACAGGTGGGTCAGGATTAATGTTGGAGTTGTTGCAAGTGCTATGTCACTAATTGAATTTCTATTCCCTAGAGTGACAGGACTTGCAGACCATTTCCCTTTCTTCTGATATCAACACAGATCTAAGACCAGCCTGTAATACTGCTCCTGCATTCCCAAAGCGCGCCTCAGTGGGAGTCCTCAGGATGGGCCCCCAGCTGGTGCACCCGAAATCTGCACTCTGCACGCCTCCTTTCATCAGCCCGAGAGCTTGGAGTCTGGGCACAGCTATGGGAGGAGGACCTTTGCGGATGTTCCTATCCTGCATGTCTAAGTGGAAGGAAGTTTGGGTACCACCATGACTTCAGCAGTATCTGCCCCCATTTCCTGCTCCTCACACTAAATTTTTAGCAGAGAAAAATGAGAAAAGGCTATGAAGAAAAATCCTGAGCATCCACTAGGATTCCCCCACGTGAGTGTGAGCCAGGAAATATGCTAGGGACACCCTGAGACAGGACCTCTTAGAGGCTTTTGTCAAAGATCATTGCCCCTGATGGATGCCTGAGGTGTTGGATGGACCTGTGTGAGCATGCGCCTCACAGACATCCTATTTCCCCTGCAGTGACCGTTTTCATGCCTGTGGATGGAAGGACAGGACCAGCATCTGTGTTTTCAGCTCACTGATTTGTGTTATTGGCCCCTCCTCCCTATAGCTGTTCTGTTTGGGAGACTTCGATCTAACCTGAAGCCTAAAGGAATCAATGTCGCGTCATGTTGAATTGTATTCTATTTCACGGTGTCTGCTGGGTTCTCATTCTGTTTCACCAGGAACTCAAACAATATGTCCATTAAATCTTCTCTCCTCTCCCACATTGCTATATGTTCTTTCCTGGAAGAAAAGGGACATACACAGTTCCCTGGGCACCTCTTAGGATCTCCACCAGCCCAGCCAGAACCTGGCATTGTGCAGTCAGCTCAAGCAGTCTCCAGGGAGAACCTGAGGGACCATGCTTACTTCCCCTGTGGCCTGCAGGTATAGGTAGAAAGAAATCCAGGCCACCTCCCAGTCCAGGTCTCCTACCCCAAGGAGAAGGAAGGTTCACTAAAGGTCACCCCAAGAATAAGACCATCTCCCACTGCCCTGCAGGGTTCCCTGGCAAAATCTCCAGGGTGACCACAAAGAGGAGGAAAAGGGAATAGTTGTTAAAAGTCCCTCAAATAATCACATAGACTAAGTTGGGCTCACCTTCAATAAAGGAAAAACTGTCAACATGAATCATCGGTCTGTCTCCTGTGGGGCCACCTAGGAGACCTGAAGGAGGAGGGAAGCGTGATTCTGCCATGGCAGCAACTGTAGTAGATCACTCCCCGGGTCCCTGGGTCCTCCCTGTGTCCTCAGATGGGCTCTGGATGCATCCCTCTGGAAAAGGGTAGCCATTAGCCTGGAAGTGCAATCTCCCGAGCACCTGCCACGCACCAGACATCAGAGCTGGGGGTGCAGTGATGGGACGTGACCTCTGAGCTCAGAAAGCAATCAGGCTAGTCCCCAGAGGAGAGAGACAAGCAGATCATTTGTTATGATACAGACAGGGACAGAGGAAAGCAGGGATGCTCAGAGATTGGCACCCAAGTCGGTCGGGCCCCAACCTGCCTCTCTGGTCTTCTGGAATAGATCCATGCTGGGTTTCCACATCAGAGCTGGATAGGAGAACCCCAGGACAAGAGGAAATGGGGCCCCCTGTTGGTTAGTGGGGGTGCTGCCCATAAAAACCAAAGCACCCCTCTGGCTGTATTCACTATTATACTTCTTGGTTATGCTTTCCACAGCCTCCTCTAGAACCTATCCATCATAGCCTTCAACTTCAGAGGGGCCACATTTGAAGAATATTCTCGGGGCGGGGGGGTTCAGTGGCTCTCCACACTACCCCCGCCAAGTTACACTTTTGTCCTGAAACCCAGTCCTCAAAGAAACAGCTTTGCTGTTTTGCCTTTCCCTGGCAAGAGGATCTTCCTGACACTTCTTCCCTAGGTCCCCATCTCTGCCTCATTCTAAGCACTTCTCTGAATGATTTCTTCTCTGACATCGGCTTCCGGTTCTTTTCTGTGTGATGGGGGGGCTTCCCAAACAATCCCAAACTTCTAAATACCTTGTGGACACTCTGTTAGCTTCCCAGTGTGGCTATAAAAACGTGCAACATAAATTTGTAGCTTAAAACCACATAAATTTCCCATCTAACGGTTTTGGAGGTTGGAAGTCCAACGTGGATCTAATAGACTTGAATCAAAGTGCAATCTGGGCTGCTTTGCATCTGAACACCTGGGACCTGCCACTCACTGTTTCCAGGCTCTGGGGGCTGCGTACATCCCTCGGTGGTGGTCCCTCCCATCTCAAGGCCAGCAATCTCATCAACCTGGCCTCTCCTCTCGTCACGTGTCCTGTTCTGACCCTCTTGCCTCCTCTTTCTATTAAAAAACACTTCATTGGGCTTTCTATGAGGCCCTGATGTTGAGTCTTTATGCTGGACCCACGTGGATAATCTAGAATAATCTCCCAATCGCAAAATCATTGTATTAATTTGCTAGGGCTACTGCAACAAAATACCACATACTGGCTGGCTTAAACAACAGCGATTTAAATTTAAATTCCAGAAATTTTATTTCTGGAAGCTGGAAGTCTGACTTCAAGAGATCAGCACAGTTGGTTTCTCCTGAGGCCTCTGTCTCTTTGGCAGCCTTCACCTCCCATAGAGGCTCTCCCTGGGCTCCTTGACCTGGGACCACTCACTTCTCCACACCTGTCACCTTAACAACTGCAAATGGGTGAATAAAAGTACTCACCTCCTTCAGAGCACTATTTGGGAAAATCCACAGAAGACTCTGATGTATCAAGCACTGGATAATATTAGTTATTCATTTATTCATTATTCCCCTCCTAGAGAGGAGAAAAGCAGCTGTTCCACCAGATCCACATGTCCCAGAACCCCTAGCATCCAGGCATGACTATCAGCAAAGCAACATGAAGCAGAAGTTGCATGTGACTCTGCCAGCTGGGCCTTTTTTAGAACGTCTCCTCCAGGCTCTTTTAGCCTAGCTCACTACAAGAAAGGAACCTGGAGCCCAAGTTATCAAGGGCAGAAAAGCCCCATGAGGACCAGGGATACTACACTGAATGGGTCTATGAAGTAGAAATAAATTTTGATTTTATAGAGTCACTGAAATGCTGGGGTTTAGTTGTTACAGCAACTAGCAATTCCCCTACTAACACCACTCTAAGCCAAGTGCAATCCATTTTTCTGATTATTTTATCAGTTCCTTACCTTGTCTCCTCCCTTTGTCTTGATCTCTCCTAATCAATCCATGCTACATGATACACCAAAGTAACCTTTTCCCAAATGCAAAATCTTCCTAAATGTAAAGACCCTCCATGGCTCAATACTGTCCTGTTGTGAAGTCTCAGCTCTCCAACTCAGCCCGTGAGGCCTCACCTCTTGCCATTCCCTTCCTAACAGCAAGCCATGCTCAATTCCCTTCAAACATCTTTCAGATCCTCATTTCCCTTGCTCTACTCCATCTCTGTCCTTCCCTCAGCGATATTCCATTCATCTACAACCCCATTCCTCTCTCTTCCCTTCATTTATCCAACTCAATCTCACTCTTCATCCTTCTTCTTTTTTTTTTTTTTTTCCAAGCTGTACTTTCTCCTACCAAACTGCTCATGCTTATCTAACAAATTCGGCTTTGGAGGAAAAAAAAAACACACACACACATTTATTTGGTAAGAAGCAGTTCTTCTTCTCATGGGAAAATGAGAGGTTTGGTGCTAAACAGAACTGGGTTCCAAACTGACCCTTTCAGCTATATTACATAACTTCCCATTTCTAGCTCAGAATTCCAGGTATGCAGGAGGAAAGTAATTACCCCATAGGCCCTTGTAAGAGAAAGTGCCAACAGAATATACACACACATCAGGTACTGTGGTTGGAAGGTTTGTGTACCCACAGATTTCACAAGATGAAATCTAATCCCCAAGATGATACTAGGAGGTGAGTCCTTTGAGAGATAGCCAGTTTGTCTCATGAGAGGGATTAGTGTCCTTATGAGAGACCCCAGAGAGCTTTCTCCTTCTCTGCCATGTGAGGTTACAAGAAGCCAGCCATCTGCCAACTGCAAGAGGGTCTTCTCCCAAACTGACCATGCTTGCACCTTAACCTCAGACTTCCATCCAAATTTGTACTATGAGAAATAAACTTTGTTATACCAGCCTAAATGGTCTAAGACAGTAGGAATTCTACAAAATGCCGACATTGTTATTATCTTTGTCCCAGGAAGAGAGAATTCCAGGCTAAAACCACAGTGCAAGGATTTCAAAATCCTTGGTAAGTACAGATTTGAGCTTGAACATGTAAAGCCATAAATAGATTCTTCTACGTGTGACCCTGATTGATGCCTGATTTTGAACAAAGAAATGCAATATTTTGGCAACCAATGGCAGGTTTCATACCAGTAGTATTACAGTAATTATTGGAGATCCTCTTAAGACAGAGATGAATTTGCATGAGCACATGTTCCCTTAGAATTTTGCTCAGAATCCATGTAAGAATCTCCCAAAGCTCAGGTAAGAACACCAAGTAAATAAATAATCCTGGGACCCTAGCCAGCCACGCCATGAGTGTTCATTCACCAGGAAGAGAAGAAAGGCCCCATTGAAGGTGCCTGCAGTCCACACCCGTCCCCCTGGGGAGAGAGCGTGGCCTGCTTTCCCTCTGAGGACTGGGTTTAGTAACCAGACTTGGTTGGCATTGGCACCAAGTCCAGAGCAGCCCCATTTCTGGTTAACACAACAATAGCATGAAAGGGAGTGAGACCAGCTCCTGGGAAAACCCATGTCAGTGAGAAGAGACCTGCTGGGGTGGGTGTCCGCTGGGTGTGGCCCCCACGTGGCCAGACAGGCTGCTGGAAAACTAAGCAAGTCGGCTCAGCTGGGAGGAGGAGGGGGAGGGCCAGGGACAGAGCTGGATGTGGGAAGGGCATGGGATGGCTTGGGAAGCCTTTTCCCTGGCAGCCCATGAAGACAGGATTCTTCCACTCATTAAGTCAGCAAATAGCTATTAAGCACCTCGCTGGTGCTATTCTGGGCTGTCACAGGGAGAGGGAGTTGAACAAAACACACCAAAATTCCTGCATTCTAGCACTTTCTCCCTAGTAGAAGCAGAGAGACCATGAATAAGGACCCCTGGCACCAAATAAAAAGGTGCTAGAGAGTTTTAGGGGTTATCAAGAGGCTGAAGGGATAGAGAATGGAGGCAGAGGAACTGCCTGATCGTGTGGTCCAAGAGACCTCTCTTGAAGAGGGGTCATTTGCCTTTAGACCTCAATGAAGGGGAGGAGGCAGACAAGTGAAGATTTAGGGAGAACATTCCAAGAGAGGAAAGAGGAAAGCAAGGGCAGAGGAGATCCATGAGAGTGGAGACCTCAACTGCTATATAATTTATATCTTGAATGTCTCCCAAAGACTCATGTTTTAAAGACTCAGACCCAAGCATGGTACTATTAGGAGGTGGAAGAGCCTTTAAGAGGTGGGGCCTAGTGAGAGGAAGTTAGGTCATTGGGGTGTGCTCTTAAAGGGGAAGTTGGGACCCCAGCCTCTTCTTTTCCAGTCACCTTGAGATACGTAAGCAGCTTGTTCTCCCCCGACCCGGTATGCTGCCTCACACCAACCGAAAGGCAACAGGCCCAAACCGGTCAAGAACTGAAACCTCCAAAAGTGTGAGCCAAAATAAATCTTTTCTTTTTATAAGCTGATTACCTCAGGTATTTGTTACAGTAACAGAAAGTTGACTGATACTATGTTTGGTTTGGATGTAAAATGTCCCCCAAAAGCTCATGTGTTAGGCAATGCAGCAAAGCTCAGAGGTAAATGATTGGATTACAAAGGCTCTGATCTCATCTGTGGATTAGACCACTGATAGCTGAGTGGATCATTGGGAGCTGGGACTTAACTGGAGGAAACAGGTCACTGGGACTGTACTCTGGGAGGGTTTATCTTCTCCCCACCCTTTCCGTCTCACATTCCCCTCCTCCACCCTGCCCTTCCACCACCAGATTCTGCTTTACTCACATCCACAGCAATGGAGTCAGCCGACCATGGACTGAGCCTCGAAAACCATGAACCCCCAATAAACTTTTTCTCCTTTAAGTTGTTCTTATAAGCTATTTTGGTCCCAATGACAGAAAGCTGACTAACACACACACACACACACACACACACACACACACACACACACACACCATCACCTCTCTTCCTCAACTCCCTCCTGTCCTTCGCAACTGTGATGAGACATCCATCCGTTCCAACTGCCCTGAGGTGAGTCTTGGGCACCCTGTCGTCTGTCCTGTAGCTGTGAGGTAACCCATGTCATGTGGGTGTTCCTCCTACTTTCTTTGTTTTATATAAATGGATTTTGTTTTATCTCATTGTGAGTTTTAGGTTGCCTGACCACAAGATTGACAAGAACAATTTAGAGGAGAAAAAGGCATTTTGAGGGGGCTCATGCTTTCAGAGGTTTAGTCCAAGTTCAGCTGACTCCATAGATCCAGGCCTGAGGTGAGGCAGAACATCATGGCAGAAGGACCCGGTGGAGGCAGCTCAGGACATGGCTTACCAGGAAGCAGAGAGAGAGCTCTGCTCATCGAGGACAAAATATAGACCCTCAAGGCACACTCCTAGAGACTTACCTCCTGCAGTCACACCCTGACGGCTTACAATTACCACCCAGTTAATCCATGTCAGTGGACTAATCCACCGATTAGGTTACAACTCTCATAACCCAACCACTTCGCCTCCTGACGTTCTACATTGTCTCACACCACAAGCACACACCCAAACGGGAACGCTTATCACATGCAGTCCCTTTTAAGTGAATTTTGTAAGTTAAAATATTGTGGAGTTTCAGTTATGCGAGATAAATACTCTCAAGAAGAAAAAAAAAATTGGTAGCAGATAGGTAGGTTCTAGTACCAAACCCAGCCAAACAGCCTGGTCCTGGGACATTAGGATTTGTATCTCTTGACAATTCTTGCTGTGTTCCCAGCAATGAGTTCAGAGCTGAGTGGCAGCAGAAATGGCCAATAGAACCAAGTGGGCTAGAGGGTGGGACCTAAAAGTGCAGCAGACTCAGAAGAGCACCATTCCCCCCCGCCACTAGAAGAAACCTTAAGGTATGGCAGGGAAGCATTCTCCTCTGGAGGGAATAATCGTGGAGGATCACATCCCTGGAAACTGGGAGGAGCAGGAAGATACAGAGGGACTTGGAGTAGCACTGAGTTGAGTCGAGGGAATCTGGAGGAAAAGTTTCCACCTTTCCAATCATCTGGGAGTTTCCAGGAATTATAAAATGAATCTACTCAGTAAACACTCATTGCTGGGTTACCAAGAAAGCAGAGCCAATCCCTAACTGAAAGAGATGCCCATCTAATGAGGGAGACCGAGAATCAAACAAATTACTCCAATAAATGGAACAGGTGCTGTTATAGAAGTAAATATCCAATTAAAGAACAATCCACTTTTCACTTTAGGATAACTATTCTCAAAAGAAAACAGAAAAAACAATCTGTGGTAAAGGTGTGATGGGACTGAAACTCTCCTACACTGCTGGTGGCAATGTAAAATTGTGCATCCAGGATGGGAAGCAGAAGAGGTTCCTCAAAAAAAAAAAATTAAACAGAAGTACCATATGATCTAGTAATTCCAATTTGGGGTATGTATGGGGAAAAGACCGAAAGCAAAGACAGATGTGGATACATCCGTGTTTACAGCAGCATTATTCACAACAATAGGCAACCCAAGTGTCCATCAACAGAAGAATGGATGAACAAGATGTGGTATTTACATAAAGTGAAATATTAATGAGCCTTAAGAAGGAAGGAAATTCTGACACATCCTCTAACAACGTGGATGAATCTTAAGGATATTGTGCTAAGTGAAATAAGCTGGTTGCGGAAGGAGTAATAAAATTCACACGGACAGAAAGTAGAATGGTGTTTGCCAGGGGCTGGGGAGAGGGGTCCAGAGTTTCAGTGTGGGTAGATGAAAATGTTCTGAAGATGGATGGCAGTGTTGGTGGTCGGGCAGCAGGAGGGTCCATAATGCCACCCAGCCGTACAACTGAAAACAGCTGAGATGGTAAATTTCATGTTACAGATATTTTGCCACAATTAAATTAACACTTTTATTTTTAAATGTTTTCAATTCAAGAAGAACAAGGAAGTCACATGATTCCCCAAGGACTTTGATGGGCAAAGAGTCTGCATGAGAACAGGGAGGCGAACAGGCTGTGAGGGACAGTTGATTGTATTTAATGCAAACAGGACCAGGTTCTAATTGCAGCTGTTACTTGGGGGAGGACACAGGGAAATCCCTTCATTGCTCTCCACTCTGACAGGAATGGGGCTTCTGGGAGGACTAGGAGAGGCTAGACATGGACAGATGCCCACTGTCCATTAAAGTGCAGTCCAAATGCATAGAAATATTATTCTCTGCTAAATAGGGACTGGGTCATCCACCTACTGGAAACGATGAGCAAGGGGCAGTGGTAATGGGAGATGCTTTTGCTCATCCCAGTGTGGAGTGGAAGGGGTTAACAAGTTCGCTAAGCAGCAAGGAGGGCCCCTGAGCAGGGATCCCAGAGGTCCAGGCAACTCATTTTGGAGAATTCTCAAAAGTCAGCCTAGTTGCCTAACAGAGAAAGAACAAATAGCTCCTAAGAAAGGAGTGAACATATTTCTTAAAATACTGATCTTAAGTCCCAGTCTATTAAAAAAAAAAAAAAGGGAGGAATAAATATTGATTGGAGATCATTGACAAGGATCAATGATTTTCCAAATTCTGGCTCTATCGCCCCAGGAATATGGTGAACATGATTTCAGCTGGTACGCAGGCTTACATTAAAAGGTATGAGCCTTTCAATTTTCAGTCTTTCAAATGACTTCTAGGACAAAGTCTCTGATGGGTGCTATTACATTTATTCACCCTCTAAAATCTGTAAGTCTTGGTCCTTCTTTTGAGAGAATAAGCCCCCCGATTCAACAATTGCCCTAAGCAACAGTGTCTAGCTCAACAGTCACCAAATCTTTATAAAATCTTGATTTTATAAAGTTTTATTGGAACACAGACACACCCATTCATTTCTAGATCATCTCTGGCTACAGTGGCTAAGTGGAATGGTTCTAACAGTGACCAGTGGCATGGTCACAGAATCTAAAATGTTTACTCTGTGGCCTGCTACAGAAAAAGTTCAAGGAGCCATGTCTAGTTTAATTACATTGATTTTTTTTTTTTTTTTAGCATTTACATCTTTAAATTCTAAGTCATACCAGTTTGCTTCTTTTTTTACTGTCAGAGACAATAATTGATTGAAGTTTTAAAAAAACCACTTTTATGGAACACTAACAAAATAAGACAATATTACAAAATTAATTTACTAGTGTTCCAGAATAAATAATAGAAGTCGACTGCAGCTGTGGCCACATCGTGGGGGTGGATAACCCCTGCACTACTAAAGTATGGAAGGTAGAGAGATTTGAGGATGAGAAAGGTGAACAGCCAGTTTGTTTTAGAGGAAAGGGATTTGAAGGACCAGATGAGGTCTGGGAACAGGATTTCATGAGAATGGGGGATTTGTACCCATCCAAGAATGGAGAGAGGCCTCCGGATATCCTAACGGACTTAGTCGGGGTGGCATGGAGGGAAGCCAGGGGCCAGGAGCTATAGCCATATGAAGCCATGGGGAGGAAAGTAATTGTTCAAGAAGGTCAAGGATAGATCCTTCCACCTGGGTTTTTCCCTTCCAGAAGCATCATGATAGAAAGAATGCAAAGATACCCATTACAATGACAACAGTGTTACTTGTCCCAGTTTGTAGTACACAGATTCTAAGCACTTTATACTTATGAGCTCATTTACTCTCCACGAGAACTCTACAAAATAAGGGATTTCCTTCACAATGAGGAAACTGAGGCACAGAAAGGGTAAGTAACTTGTGCAAAGTCACACCGTCCGTGAGTAGCGCTCTACTAAGCTCTGCACCGGGGAAAGGCAGAAGGGCCTATCAGACAGGACGGCATGGCTACCTCCACCCAGTATCTGAGCCCTGCCCACCCAGGAGGTGACTGAGCCTTGGTCATTTGCAGAGTCAGCTCTGGGAACTGTGACTCTGGGTCAGCTGAATGCCTGACGGGCTCAACCCTGTCTCAACTTCAGCCTGCTTTTTAAGAGCTGGGTCATGGAGAGGTTGTCATCCTGTGACATCACAGGGAGAGGACAGATGACGATGACTTTGCCAAGGGAGGGACAAGGAAGGGATCGATTGCCAACGAGAGGCAGAGCTGTGAGGCAACAGCAGGACAAACTTCTCTGAGCCACAGGGGTGGCGGCAGCCCCAACAGCCAGAGGAACCCTCAACAGCAGAGGGACAGTGACCAAACCTGGGTCAGAGGCCAGGGGCGGGGGTCCAGCTGCACCCGACACACCATGTTCGTGGTTCAGAAAGCAAATTTTCAGGGCAGCATAACAGATGCCTGCTCTCTCTTATTTCCCTGGTTTTTTGTTTGTTTGTTTGTTTGTTTTTCTTTTTCCACTGCATTTATCGCCCCCTGAAACTGCATCATTCATGTATGATTTAAATCTTTATTTTTTTATTAGAGCTTTATAGTTATGCATTGTAGTTGGGTCTTCCCCCATTCGAGCATTAGCTCTGTGGTATTGGATTCTGTATTTTATCTTGTTCTCTGCTGCTCAACACATAGTAGGCACTCTGTAATATCTGTGTCATTTGAATCCCACTTCAGTTCAAGCTTCTACGTGTGTAGGGGGTCACTCAGGGTTATCCACTCGTGGAAGATGAGCTCCTGGGTTTGGTGATGGGAGGGACAGCCCGTCAGACAGTGGGCAGAGCAAGACCTGCCTTCTTGGCCTCTCTCCCGATGCTGCAAAAGCAACCAGTGGAATCTCAGTGTCCCAAGGGCTGAAGCATCCTTCCTGGTACCTGGTGGCATGGTGGGTCTGACTTTTCACTTAAGCATATCTCGGAAGGCTCAGTGTGAGGTTTTAAATGTTCTAGCTATACCACAGCTAGAAATCAAAGAGGGTCCAAGCAAACAAATGAACAAGTCTGCCAGTTACTTTAATTAGGTTAAAGGTTGAATTATGTACCCTAAATCCACATGTTGAAGTCCGAACCCCCAGTTTTTCAGAGAGTGATCATCTTTGGAAATGGAGCCTGCACAGATTCGATTCGTTTAGAGGAGGTCATAAAAAGCATCCTAGCAATCCTTTTCTGATCCTAAAAAAGCAGGCTGAAATTGAGACAGGGTTGAGCCCGTCAGGCATTCACTTGACCCAGAGTCCCAGTTCCCAGACCTGACTCTGCAAATGTCCAAGGCTCAGTCACCTCCTGGGTGGTAGGGCTCTGGTAAGGTTGGTAAGCTCCTAGTTCAATATGGCCAGTGCCTGTATAAAAGAGGGAAGTTCAGACGCAGCTACGGGCCCAGGGAGAGCACCAGGTAAAGCTGAAGACAGGTTCAGGGTAAGGCTTCTTCAAGCCAAGGATTGCTAGAGAGAAGCACCAGCAGCTAAGGAGAGGGTGGGAACAACTTCTATCTCAAAGCCCAGAGAGGAACCAACCCTGCCGACGGCACCTTGATCTGACTTCCAGCCTCCAGAACTGTGGTCCAACGCATCTGTTGTGCAAGCCACCAAATTCAAGGTACTTTGTCACAGCAGGCCTGGGAAAGCAACAGAGCTATCTCCAACAGTGGATCCTTATAGTCTTGGCGAGTCCTAGAGGATCGCAGTGGAAAGAGGGCGTTGGTGTCCTTGCTGAAAGGAGCCCAGCAAGCCACTCCTCGCCAGGTCAGATGAATGTGTTCTTGCTGATGAGCTGCCCTGGTCTAGGCCGACCTCCACCCCAGGTGCTTTCCATTCCCACACATCGGGTGCCTCTTCCTACAGAGTCTCCTCTCCCACTTCCTCTTTCCAGCCTGTTCCAAGCCAGGGCTCCAGTTCACACATCTAGCTTTTCATCAAATGTCCCAGTTGTTCTCTTCCAGCTATTCAAATATTAGACTGCCTGGACACACAGGGCAGATCACTGCAAGAAGCGGGAGCAAGAAAGCTACAGGGCAGGACGGGAGGCTGCTCACCGCCTGGCCAGCGTGCTTGGAGCCTTGGTTAATGACATGCAAGAATGGCCACAGGTTACCAATGAGCAAGAATACAAAGCAGCCCGCTTCTGTAACAAAGGAAACAGAGATTTCTGGTCCTGGAGGAGGAATACCAAGGAATGATGCTAATGGGCTTTGAATAATGAGGTAGTAAGTGATTTCCATTTTGGTCCTTGGGCTTGTGAATCTGTCATAGTTTTTCGGCTGGAAATGTGTATGGGTGGGTGTGTGTGAGAGAGAGAAAGAGAAAGAATAGTACAGTTGGATCCTCTAAAACTGTGGATTACAAGTAACACTACATCTGTTGGGAACAGGTGCAGATGTTTTTCTGGTCATAATTCCCTAAACAATACGGTGTAATAACTATTTACATGGCATTTACGTTGTATTAGGTAGCATGAGTAATCTAGGGGTGATTTAAAGCCTACAGGAGGTGTAATTCCAGTGACTTGGGAGGCTAAAGCAGAAGGATTGCAGGTGTTTGAGACCCACTTGGGGAATATAGCCAGACCCTGTCTCAAAAATATAAGAATAAAAAAAGTTCTGTGACGTAGCTCTGTGGCAGAGCGCCCCCTAGGTTCAAACCTGGGTACTGCAAGAGAAAGAAGAGAAAGGGAGAGGGAGGGAGGAAGGAAGGGAGGGTGAGAAGAAAAAAAGAGGGAATCAAGTAAACAGGAGAGGGTGCTTAGATTTTATGCCAACACGATGCCATTTATTATAAGGTTCTTGAGTGTTTTATGGAGTTTGATATCCATAAGGATCCTGAAACCAATCACTCCCTGGATACCGAGGGACAAGGCTAGCCCTAAAACATTTGAGGAGACCCCAAACCCCAACATTTCCTGGGATGTTCTGCATCTGAGTTGAGTGTGGCTGGCCTGAAGAGGCAGGCAGGGCAGAGGGGGAGGCTGAAGCAGGAGGATCGAAATTTTGAGGCCAGCCTCAGCAATTTGGAGGGACCCTGGTTAAAATCAAAAAATAAAAAGCACTAGAGATGTATCTCAGTGGTAAAGTGCCCCTGGATTCAATCCCCAGTTTAAAGAGAAAAAAAAAAAAAAAAGTCAAGGGTATATCGCTCAACCAGGATGACTAAAGAATTTTCCACTATACATAAATTTGAGTGCAAAACTTGTTGATCCCCAGACTAGACACAGTAGAAATTATTTCCTTCACTTATCTGGAGAAACTGGGGCCCAGAAATCTTAGTCACCTTGTTTGAGTCCCTGGTCTGAATCAGGGACAGAGAGGTGTCCATCTGTGTAGCAAAGCCACAGGGGCCAAGAGCTGCCATGCATCTTGGTCATGTGATGGTCACTCTGCACACCTGTGAGTGACAGCAGTGATAAGATCTCTTCGTTTTGCATATCACCCTTCGGGGCTGCTCATGATATCTTCGAGGGCATAGAGATGAAGGTCCTCCTTTCCCTAAGAGGAGGGCAGAAGGCACAGACAGAAAAAGACTCCACTCTATCACATCAGATGAAGCCACTGAGTCTCAGAAACAGGACATTCAAAGGCTCTCTGGCTTCCACATCAGAGAACAAACCACGGGACATTCCCTCCTCCGTGGCTGCAGGACCCCTGAACTTGCAAATCCATCCAAGGCACTGGATGCCTCTGCCATGTCACCTGATTGGTCCCAGTGATGACCAGCCCAGTGAACAGTGATGTCAGACTGTTCAGGGTTGGCATCATTCCTGAACCATGAAACGGTTAAGAAATATCCTGTCCCACTGGCTGCCAGACTCATAAAGGTGGACCCACGTGTACTTCCTTGTGGCTCCAAGACGCAGCCAAAGCCGGCTCACTCATTTGCTCCCGCCCAGAGGGAGAGAAGGCAGCAGCAGCGGCAGGCAGGGCTGCCACCCTCCCATGCAAATCACCCCAGGGAGTATAGCTGGACTCCTCCTGCTCCTCCCCGGGCAATGCTCCTGGGCAGGCCCTGTGGGAGATGCCATCCCGGGCGCTGTGTGTTCTTCCTGGTCATCGCCCTCCTGAGCGACGCTGTGGGCCTGGTGGTTTTGCTGCTGGGGATCTTTGCCACGCTGAACTACTGGGACTTCTTAGTCTACACGGGGGCCCTGATCCTGGCTCTCAGCCTGCTGTTCTGGATCGCTTGGTATTCCTTCAACATCGAGGTGCCTCTGGAGAAGCTAGACTTGTAGTTTGGCCGAGGCAGAGGAGGAGGGATGCAGGTGCCACATGAAGCTGTCAACCTGGGGCCATCAGGCGGTGATGTGTTAACAGCTCCCACCCAGCAGGCAGCCCTCCACCGGGACCAGGTGAGTGCATGCAAGACCTGCCTGGCAGGGTGGTCAGGGAGACTCAGACGAGCAGGGACAGGCCAGGACTAAGTAGACAAACAGCTGGGCCATGTACCCCGACTGTAAACGTGGGCCCACGGCCGTGCTGGGGTGAACTAGCCGGCAGAATGGGGAGCAGGGGTTTTTCTCCTCCAGGGATTGTTTTCCTGCAAGAGTCTGGAAAGAGGCCCTCAATGGCCCCTTCCACCTCTGATATCCCACAAAGGATCCCGACCTGATGTGTAGAAGTAGGAGTTTTCCCTTCAGCTTGGAACTTGAGAGGAGAATCCTTTGTAGGAAAAAAAGCCTCCAGCACTAGGAGAGGATGGAAAGTTCCGGAATGGCTGCTTACGCCCTTACATGCACAGAGCGGGTGTGAACCGGGCTGTGTGGGAGGAAGCAGAGCAGAACCACCCAGAATGGCCCTTCTCACTTTCTTCCTCCCTGCACCTGCCCCCATGGGACACCCCAGAGGGGGTCGGGACCTGCCTCCAAGTGCACGTGACACCTGCTCCTTCCTTAGCAGTGTCCCCATCCCACATATATACCCCATGCAGGTGACATATGTGCCCAGACCAGCCACAACACACCAGAAATCAACAGACCATAGCGTCAAGGAATTCCTCAACTGAGCTGTATGTCACAGCCAGGCAGGGAGCTCGGTGGAGAGCATGAAATCAGAGAGGCAGCTACGGATGAGATTTTTCGCATGGAGATAGAGCCCAGGAGACCATGCCGGTCTGGCCCTTCCGATTCTGATTCAAAATAGGCAGCTTTCACCCAGGGCATAGAAACCGGAGAGCCCTGGGTGAGTCGATCTCACCATACCCCCCCACCTCCCCAGGTGCCGTGGAACCTGCATTCAGGTACAGTTGGGCACTCCCTTTTGATTAGGAGATGTAGGGGCAAAGGTTATTGCTGAGTTGAAAGAAGGAAATAATGGATGTTATCTCTTATACAAGATTATATCTAACCCCCAGAACTTAGGGGAAAAAAAGAAAAAAAACCAGCAAATTGAGGGAGTCTCGTACTTGGCCTCCGTGGAGTAAACTGGTAGAGGATACAGATGATGAGATATTCGAATACCAAGGGCTCTCTCTGAGCTTCCGCACTTCTTAGCTGGGTGACCTTGGACAGGTGGCACTGCACTCTGAGCCTCATTGTTCCTAACTGTAAAATGAGGATGCTCTTCCTCACCTTCGTTAAGAGAACCCAAAAGAGGTAAGGCAGGAAAAGACCCTTTGCCAATGGTGTGGCTCTCCCGGACGTCCTGTGTTGTTACTAAACGTGTAGTCTGGGGTAAGTAAACTGACCCAGACTCCTAATGTGGAATACTTCGTTGTCCCTCAAGTGGGGTAATGGTGGGTGAGGTCAGCTCGCATTTTGCATTATGGAAATTCTAAGGAAGGAGACCCCGCCCCCCAACCAAGGTTTTTTTGATGGTTCGTTGGGAATGGATGAGGCATTGGGGGATGCTGTGAAGAATAAGACTCAGGAGGGTTCTATTCTCAGGAAATCTGCTTGTCCAGTGAGAAAGACAGACATTAGCCAGAGAGTCACACTAACAGGAGTACAATAACAAAGTCAGGTGAGGACCAGGAAGGGGAAGAGCATCATGCCACGCACGAGAACCTCCAACAGAGAAACCAATCCAGCTGGGTAGAGTCACAGAGGGCTTCCTGCAGGAGGTGATATGAGGCTGAATCCCAAACCCAAAGTAGGAGTCGATTGGAAAATCATTCAAGGAGAGGAGATGACTTAGGCCTAGGTCCTGGAGGAGCAGGAAATAAAAGAGAGTAGGTAAACAGAAGGACAGAGGGCAAGCGCGAGAGAGGGTTACGGCCCTGAGTAGGCAGAGGCCAGGCCTGGCAGGGCCTTGAAAGCCCCGTTGAGGATGTTGATCATGACTTTAAGGATAATAAAAAGCCACTGAAGGGATGAAAGCAAGGGTTGGGGCTGGACATAACTGGATCTGCGTTCCCAAAAGATCAGCTGGCCACAGGGCAGAGAGCAACGATAGTTAGTATTACCATTTCTGGAAACCAAGGCACAAGCTCAGTGTGAGGCCCTTTGCCACACACATTCTTCCTACATCCAAAGGAAGTTCCACAGCCCAGAGGTGAGGACTATGGGCCAAGTTCCAGACTATCTGGTTTGGGGGTCTAGTTTCGCCCCTTCCTGGCTGTGCGACTTGGAGCAAGTTACTTCACCTCTCCAAGCCCCGGTTTCCGAGTCTATAAGACAGAGATGGTGCAATTAATAATAACTCTCCCGCATACAGATGTTGCTCAGATTGAGTGGATTAGAATCTGTTCAACACCACGCAAGTGATGGCTGAGTAAAGCAAAGGGTAGTCCATTAAGCCTCGATCCCAATGCAGGAAACTGGGCACAGTCCAAAGGGTGAGCCCTGTCACTGAGGTACACACCCCTGGAGCACTCGGATCAATTCCTAGGGCGGTGTATGGTGTTCACATTTTTTAGGAAGGTAGGAGAGTGGATGCAGCCCCAGAATGCCAGGTTTTTGCACATGCTCAGTGGGTCTTCGGAAATTGGAAGGTCCATTGCGTAATGCATCGAGTAGTCATGCAAATAGCACTTTCACCTTTTCCGTCCCCAAACTCCGCATCCAGGAGACCCTCAGAGTCAGTCAGCTCCCCCCCCATCTAGCCTCCCCCTTTCCTTCCATTGCCTGCATTGTCTTAGGACTGGCCCAGAGGGATGGGTTAGGGTGGGCTGGGACTGGTATTCAGCAGGCTGCTCACTTATGGAACTGCACACCCTCCACACGCTGGGACTTTGGGCAGTCATTTTACTTCCCTTTACAATGAGAGATCTATCTTCATGGGACGGAGATTTTTAAACTGTGCTGCCCAGACACCCCCATTGGGAGGGGATTGAAGGATAGGGTGAGAGAGCAGGAACCCAGCTGCCCCACCCACACCACACCACACCACACAGTGAATTTCACCCAGAATGGCTGGGTTCTTGGGTCGTTTTACCCATTGAACTTGCATGCAAGACTTCATGCAAACAAAAACAGCTGATGTCAAAAAACTATTTCCCCAAACAAACAGTCTCAGGTCTCTTACATTCTCTGACCTTTGGCCTGGATATAATCACTAACCATATTCATGATTAATAGGTAGATCATAACTGGCCTTGCCAGTTCTCTGATTCTCAGAGTGGGGTAAAAGGGAAGCATGTGGACTCCTGAATTCAAAGCCCAGTGCCACTGTTCCTCCAGATGATGTTGATAGGGCCTGCTCCTAGAGAGAAAAATAAAGGTCCTCTTCCTGATCAGGTATGGGATAGAGCAGGGGCCTGGCTTGTAACTTTGCAAGTTCTCCAGGGACAAGAGAACAGCTCACCCACTAAACCTCAAAGGGTGCCCCATAAGTTTCTGGATGAAGGGTTCGTGTTTTATAGTTCACTGTGTACCAAGCGAGACACTCTGCCCTTTGATTTTTATCATTCAGTCTCTCTGTATTCAGAACTGTCGGCTCCATTTTCTACTTCTCCTAGATAAAGATAAGTGCCCAGGCAAAATCGTGTGAGGACTCTTTTGTCATTTTATAACACAGCATCCAAAAGTATGTACCCCCACAAACATGCACCCTATATACACACCTATCTCTTCTATTGCCCCTATAGGCGCACATCCCACACAATCAACAACACACACACACACACACACACACACACACACACACATCTCCTCCTTCACTTTGCAAACACATAAACACCTTATGCACACACACACGCATTCCTCCCAACTGCAGGCACATGTTCTTGCACACACCAACACGTCCCCCTCCACCCGCTCATACAAACGCAATCATATATCCTCCACACCCACAGCCACCCTGCATGCACACTCACATCCTCTCACACCTGCCACACAAACACACACCCAGAAACACACACTCAAAGGAACAAGCACACCCTCTATCAACCAATTGAAGCCAGAGTGCATGCTAGAAGCACAGCCCCTAGTGCCAGAAAGTGAAACTTGTTCCTCCACAGTTGACTTTTTCAAGAGGCAGACTCTCCTCTCAGCCCATGGAGGAGGCCAGGTTGCTGCCAAGTCTGCTCAAAGGTGAGCTGAGTAAAAGCGCCCCTGCACCCGCTCAGCAAGCCCACACGCTGGACAGACACTGTGTGGATTGACCTACTGTTTTCAAATCTCTCCAGGGATTTTGAATCTAAAGGAGGAGATAATTCAGGCTCTCAATGCTTCACAAAAGTGAAGCATGGGGAAATTCATTCCAGGAGATAAACACAGCCCTGCAGGGGGCTCTGAAATCTAGGATGACACGCTTAGCCTCCTGGCTGGAAGCTGGGTGGGGAGGTGGGTGGCATGTCTGGCTACAGTGGTTTCAGATGCTGGCCTGAAGAGAGTGTGGCAGGTGGAGACCCCCGGGGGGAGGTTGTCCAGGCAAGAGAAAGTCTGCAGAGATCAAAGAACTAGAGAGTCTAAGAAAGGCTCAGCAGATGCATTGGACTTGGGCTTGGGATCTTCACTGCTGACCAGGCAGGACTGGGAAGGCCAGGCAAAGGTTCTGACACTTAGCCAGGATGGCGGAGTATTGCATGACATAGTATTGCCTCTATAGATGGGAGAATGGCATGCCTCTGCTGTGCTAGAGGAAGTGCTTGGCAGAAGGGGTTAAGGAGGAGAAACTCTGAGATGGGGGAACATTCAGAGAGCCAGATGATGGATATTATGGGCTCCAGCTGCAACGATGGCCAGGAGAGGACTGGGGGAAGGCAGAAACAGGCTGGGGGAGTGGGCCGGTCCCTGTGTCCTCAAGTGGGGAGGTGGGACCAAAGACCTCAGAAAGCATTCTGTCCATGGAAAAAGAAAGGTCAGGAGAAGGCATGTTTGGTTAAGATGGTGCAGTTGAGTTTGAGATGCAAATGGTGCCCATGAGCAGAACTACCCAGTTGGCATTGGATGTGCAGACTTTTTAGCTCAGAGGAGAGATCAGACATGGAGTTGGAGGTAGGGTTGGAGATAGGACTGCAGATGAGATTGAAGAGGGCAAGGAGACAGAAGGAATAAGGAAGAATACAGGGATTGGAAGAGCAAGGAGAGGAAGAAAGGGAGCAGAAAGAGAACAATAAGATTCACTGAACCTGGCCCAAGGCCACTACACGTTATCCCAGTTCCCACTATCAATAATGCCCTGGGGAAGGTATCATCATCATTACCATCACCACCATCACCACCATCACCAGCATCACCAGCATCACCATCACCACCATCACTACCACCATCACCACCATCAACACTACCTTCATCACCATCACCATCATCACCATCATTATTCCCCCTTTACAAATAAGGATAAAAAGGAGCATAGAGTTTAGGTCATTTGACCAACATGATGGAGCCCGACTGTGAAACCTATGTATCCGTTGCTCACTCATCTTCTTTCCACTAGACTGGGAACTGGCAGACTATGGCCCGTGGTCAAATCTGTCCCACCTCCTATTTTTTGCAAGTAAAGTTCTGGTAGCTTCCATCCAGTTCATTGATTTACGGATTGTCCACGGCTGCTTTATGCTATATTGGCAGGGTGGGATCCTCGCCACAGAGACCATAGAGCCTGTAAAACCTATAACGTTGACCATGTGACCCTTTACAGGCCTCGCCGTGGATGCTTCTCACAGAAAGCAAGGTCAGAACCTGGGAGCAGGCCTGCGCTTGGGGGGGAGGAGAGAAGGAGGGCAGATCTGGGAGCTCAAATGAAAATTTCCAGGAACAGTAAGACAATACTGGGAAGGTGGTAGAGAGGACAAAGAAGGACATATTACCAAGAGTGGGGAAAATGACCATCAGATGCGTCAGAGCTCTCACTCTCTCGGGTGAAGCCTGAGGAAAGGTGATCAGCCTTGGCAATGAGCCCTTATCTGTAAATGGAAAAAGATCCGACCGGTGCTGCTGGGTGAAGTGGCTGTTGAGATGTGCAGGAAGCGAGTACAGAATAGTCTTTAAAGTATTTGGTGAGGAAATGAAGAAGCCAGGGCGATTGCTTGTTTTTTTGAATTTATATATATATATTTAGTTTTCGGTGGACACAACATCTTTATTTTATTTTTATGTGGTGCTGAGGCTCGAACCCAGCACCCTGCGCATGCCAGGCGAGCACGCTACCGCTTGAGCCACATCCCCAGCCCCAAGATTTTTTTTTTTTTTTTTTAAAGAAAGGAATATAGAAAAATGAGCAGGAAAGTAAATGAAGGAGAGGAAGGAGGAAAAGAGGATGTTGAAATGATGACCGAGGACAGATCTCTGATCATGTCCAAGGTGGGAATAGGGGTTGAAATGCAGAGCTCAGAGAGAGGGATTAGCTCTGCCTTCAGGAAAGAGTGGGGAGTGGTGCAAAGATTTGATGAGCACCTCAGTATGTATTAGGCCAGTCATTTATTTTCATGGTCTCGTTGATTTGCTTACAACTCTCTGAGTAAGGGATTCAAACCCCCACTCCACAGGTAAGGTCTTAAATTGCTTGCAGGTCTATGGAAGATTAGCTCTAGTATCCAAACTGAAGTCTGGTCGACTCTAAGAACTACCCTCGTTTCACCGCATCCAGGCATGAGACGATGTAAATTGAGTCTCAGCTGATCCGTTTGTCTTCATTTATTCAACACAGGTCCCATCTGATAGAGAAGAATCCAATCAAGATGCTCTCTCTTTGTGGCACATCCTTTCAGGGTGTCCAAGAAGAACCAGAGGCTGAAATGTCAAGGCAACAGTGCGTGTGACAGACTGTGAGTGTCAGAGCCCAGCACTCCTGCCCCCACATCACTGTCACTGCCCAAACTGTTTATGGAGGGCCTGAGAAGCCAGGCAGTTCTCCTAGTGGGGTCTTTGTGGCAGCAACCCAGCTGTGGGCTTAGATGCCAAAAGCAACGTCCCATCTTCTGCTGCTCCTCTCTGGTCAATGCCCTTAAAACTGACAATTGGAACCAAAACCCAAAAATCCAGAGGGGTCACCTGTGAGTGCACTTTCCCATAGTATGGCTGCTACTTCTCTGGGACTCTGGATAGACTCTGCAAGCCCTCGGAAGTCTCCACCTCATCCACACCATCCACACATCCCCCCCAGCAGCATATCCCAATATGACGGTTGCAAATTCAAAGGCACAGCCAGTGCTGTGTGCCAGAGACTCTCTCCTCCTCAGCGGGGCCTGCTGTGTACCGCTAACGCAGCCCCACCCATTTGTACAGCTAAGCCATAGGAATTGCTCACATTGAGCCTTTAGTCCCCTAAAACCCTGCAAGCATTTTTCTGACAAGCAAGCTTGGCCTCTGCTGTGCTGTCCCCATATCATTCATTTCATGACTTAAGGGCCAGACTTTATTTTTAGCTCACATGGCACATGGGCAAGAACAGTCCAATGACAGCAACTGGGAGGGCCGACATTCCTAGGCCGATCTGACTTTTTTTGTGCTCTGCTTTGTCACTCAGGCTTGACCTGCGCCACTAATTTATATTTTCCCTGGTCTGATTTTGTACTTTTTATTTATATTACACCCAAAATGTGTATTCATTTTTTTTTGTATGTGTTTCCTTTAAGCTGTCTCATATATATTATGGTATAAATAAAGAAGATTTGCACTTGTATTTTCAATTTGCCATAACACAATTCTGAGTCTGCATGATTTTGTGAAAATGCTCAAACCCCCCGTTTTAGGGCATCAAATATCCCAGTTGGCTTAATCTGCCTTAGCACAAGTCCTGGAACTCTGCATTGAGTGCAAGTGCCCCCAGGAGGAAACACAGTACAAGAGTGATAGAAAAATAACGCGGGCTATCCCAACACCATAGACTCTTTCAATATCTCTGTGTTCAGCCACCTGCTTGGCTTTTCAGAATGAGGCTAACTCAGAAACCTGAAAAGATGTCATAAAAGAACATTCTAGTTAAAGCACTGAAAAAAAAAGGTTCTCCTCCTTGAACTTTTTTTTTTTTTTTCCCTACACTGAGGATTGAACCAGGTGGTCATTTACCACTGAGCTACATCCCAATCCCTTTTTATTAGTTATTTTGAAGAGAGTGCCTAGGCTGGCCTCGAACTTCGGGATCCTCCTTTCTCAGGCTCCCAAGTAGCTGGAATTACAACATCAGGTCCCACCAAACATCTTGACTTGTAATTCTATTGATCTTCCCAGCTGGAACTTTCTTTGTGTGTCTAAGCTGACTACACACCCTGAGTGGCCACCTGCTCTTACACAGGTTTCTGAAATTAGCACAGAAGGAAAAGTTGCAGTGAATCAAAATCATTCTGTCCTTAGGAACACACTATGCTGGAGACCTGATGACTTCTTGAGACAAACACAGTTGGGATTTTCTTTTGTTTTTTTTATTATTATTATTATTTTTAATTATAGAAATGGAACTGTCTTCTGTTTGTCTGGAAACCAAATGCAGTTCTTGACTTCCACTTAACAGCAGCCACACTGTTCAAAATAGGCCCATCTTGAAAAAAACTAAGATCACACTCAGCTCACAGCATATGTTCACATCTAGGAGAGGCTGAAAGAGCTGAGATTGGCTAAGCAGCAGCTGATCCCACCTCAGGATGACTCACGCCAGGGGATTTCCCACCCTATTTAAATCCTCCTCTCTCTCTCACTCTTTGATGTGTCAGTGTGCAAGTTCAAGGCAGTGAGATACATACACAGTGGTTCTCCACACAGGCCGTTTGTTTGACCCTCTGAATTGTCTCCCAAACTACAGGACGCGATCTTGCAGGATGCAGCATGTACGTAATCACTGCTTTGGAGAATGAGACTTGAATAAACCTGCGATTATAGGATGGGGAGGTGAATTAAATTGCTGATTACTTGCAAACCCTTCAATTAGCCCCAGGAAGAAAAGAGAGGTTCACAGAGAAGGAACTCGTGGAATTTATCTTCAACCACCCCAGAGCTACCTTTAAGAGCTGGAACTGAGAAGGCACACCCTAGACAGCACATTTGGAAATTGGAGGGAAATTCCTCCATGGGCAAATCTCTCGGGCCACCACTGCGCATCTGCAGGGACTATACTCCGAAACTCCATAGGGTACAGAATTAGAGGACAGGAAGGAAGAGAAAAGCAATCTTAGAGATCATGGAGCTGCAGTCCTCCAACGGTATGCAAATTGCCTGGGGATCTTGTTGAAGGATTTGGAGCTGAGGGTTTGAGAGTGCCTTTTTAATGAGCTCCCAGATGCTGCTGCTGCTGCTGCTGCTGCTGCTGCTGCTGCTACTGCTGCTGCTGCTGCTGGGGTCTATGACATATGGAAGAGCAAAGAGCTCCAAAACTCCAGTCATTTTAGAGATGGGGGAAAACTGAAACCCACAGGGGGGTGTGGCTTTCCCAAGTTCAAGCAGCTGATAGCGGCAGATCCAGGTCTGGAGCCCAGGTCCCCAGACTGCTAATCAAGTCCTTCTTCCCCTTCATAAGCCGCTGACTGCCTTCTCCCCAGCCTTGCAGAGCCTCAGGCAGAACAAGCAAGCAAGCAGGGCAGCGGCCAGGGAAGTGAGGCATGCTCACGCTGCCAGTGAGTCATGCATGTTCACATCTCAGCCACCAACCTGCTGTGCTTTGTCCCAGGGAATGAGCAGGACAACACTGCTCTGCATCACTTCAGATGCCAGAGTGCTGAGCACATGAGTGCCCATCACGTAGGCAGGGCTCAGAGAGAGAGAGGAGGAAACAGGTGCGGCCCCGTGAGGCCAGACTGAGTCTGATGAGGGCTCAGATCCTCTCAGAAAGCCTCCCAAAAGGAGGCTGGGCCTGGGGAGCTCCTTCTGTTCTCCATCGTAGTCATACAGTCCTCCTATTGGCTCCCTTGGGAGACAGCTAGGCCTTTTCACATACCTGAAGTCAGTTCCCTGTGCCCCTTACAGGCTGAATAACCTTACAGGTGGTCCTCAACAATGAGGAGATGACAGGAGTGACATCACAGTCACAGGCATCAAACATGATTCAGCACTGGCCTTTTGAGACTTCTGCAACATCCTTAATTGACAAGTAGCTTAGAACAGGGCATTTCCCCTTCACAGAAATCAAAACAGAGCTGTAAATCTTAGGTCATGTCATCAGGCTCATAATGATTCAAGGGCCTGCCATTTTTAAAGCTACTTAAAGTCAAGTCTGCCACTAATAATCAAGTCTGCACATAACCATGTCCTCAAAGTTTACTACAGCGATGACCAATGGGGAAGACAGGCATGCTAAGTGGAAGGGTAGCTTATCCCCAACCAATAGCCTCAAAGCCCCTCAGATTCAATCCATCTCGCAGTGAAATTATTATTATGGGGTGGGGGGGCGAGAGAGGGGAATTTATCCTGGCTGGATCCCAAACTGACTCCATCACAGTTGAGGCAGGCTCAGAAATGTATTTGCATGAATGGCTAGAGAGCATTCTGGGTAAAAACCAACCCTAATGGTAAAAGGAGTTGTGCAGATAAGCCTGGCCCAGTAAACAAGACTGGTGGGAATTCCCAGTTTTTTTCATCTACTAAGGGCCTACGTTTGTTCTGGGGGAAGAAACACTATCAGAATTGCACCAGTCAGTAAGAAGAAATGTGTAATGGTACTTGAAAGAGTCTAGCATAGATTGGGGTTTTATTGGTTCCTGGTAGACATGGTGAGTGCCAACTAACAGTTCATTAAAATTGATTGCGTTGAATAAACTTTTCTGAGGCTCCCAGAAGTTTCTGGGCAGGGTAGACACATAAGAAGGCTGAAGGCCAGACAGGAAAACGAGGACAAGAGCCAGTCACCCCTTGTCAGGGATATTGGGGTGAAAGGTTTACTATGCTGTGTCTGGCAATGCCAAAGCTTCTGAGTGAGAAAGTGGGTTGTATTCATCCAAGCACTAAACAGAAGGCAGTCCAGAGATGACTATAGCTGTCATACAGTCTCGCGCTTCCATTTAGTCTTTTATGCAACAGGTAGTCAGTCACTTCTGGCCTCATTCAACCTTGGGTTCCAAAGATTGCCCCTACTGGAAGATCCTTTAGTATCTGACGTTGGTAACTTTCAAGAAAGGGAGGAAGATGTAGGCTACAGATAACCACTGTGGCCTCCCTGACCAGACCCTGCTCCCAGCTCTCTGCAGTGCCTTGTCCTACACAGGCCTGCCTGTCCCCCAATGCCCCCCCATTCAGTATGTGGAGAAATAATCAACATGTAGATTCCATGATCTATTTTACAAGTCAACAGCTTGGGCACTGAATTTGGTAGAACCCTGCTTCCCAAATAGAGGTACCCAGTCTCCAATGATCTCAAATTTTTTCCTTTCTGACTCCTTTTTCTCTATAGCCCCAGTCCCAGAAAATATTTTCCTCTTCATCCAGCTTTATTTCACCCCAAGTCTCAGGTTTATCCCACAATGAGGACTGCAGAGGCCTCAGTCCAGATGTCTTCTCACCCCGACCAGATCTTTCTGACCAGTCCTCCTCCCTGCCCTCAATCTCAAACCTGTGGCTGTCCTTTCCCAAGTCCACATCTACTTTCCTGACTGTACCTATTTGGAGGTTCAACTCTGGCCCCTGCCCAGAGCTTCTCACTCTGAAAAAGAATTCCAGGGCCTCTGTGGCTTCTAGGGAAGAGTAAAAGCATTGGTTCTCAAAGTAGAGTCAGGGATCAACAGTAGCTACCTGGCCTGAGAACTTGGAAGAAATGCAGATTCTCCAGCCACATACAGGGTGACCAACTCATTCCCATTTACCTGGGGCTTTCTTGGTTTTAATATCCAAAGTTTCACATCCTCCCATAAATCAGTAGCTTTCCTATATTCCAACAGTGACAAGGCCAAGGAAGAAATCAGGAAAACCACCCCATTCACAATCACCCCCAAAAATAAAGAAAACACTTGAGAATTAATCTAACCAAAGAGGTAAAAGAGCTCTACAGAGAAAATTATAGAACACTGAAGAAAGAATTTGAAGATCTTGGAAGATGGGAGGACATCCCATGTTCTTAAACAGGAAGAAATTAATATTGTCAAAATGGTCATACTACCCGAAGCAATATATATATATATTCAATGTAATCTCCATCAAAATACCAATAATGTTCTTCACAGAATTAGAAAAAAAAACCATTTCTTAAATTCATTTGGAAGAATAAGAGAGAATATCCAAAGCAATACTAAGTAAGAAAAGTGAAGCAGAAGGCATCCCAACACCTGATCTGACATTATAATATGACACAGTAGTAACAAAAACAGTATTGGCATCAAAATATACACGAAGATAAAGGAATAGAAGACACAAAGACAAACCCACAAACCTATAGCTGACTGATATTTTACAAAGATGCCAAAAATACATCTTGGAGAAAAGACGGCCTTTTGAACAAATGGTGCTGTGAAACTGGAGAGCCATACATAGAAAAACAAAATTAGAACCCTGTCTTTCACCCTGCACAAAATTCAAGTCAAAATGGATCAAAGACTTAGGAATTAGACCAGAAACTTTACAAATGCTAGAAGAAAACATAAGGTCAACACTCCATCATATAAATGCTGGTACAGACTTCCTTAACAAAGCACAAGAAATAAAACCCAACAATCAGTAAGTGGGGTACCATCAAAACTAAAAGCTTCTGCACAGACAATTAAGGGCATAAAGAGAGAGCCTACAGAATGGGAGAAAACCCTGGCCAACTACTCCTTCAATTTGGGATTAATATCCAGAAAATATAAAGAACTCAAAAAAAAAAAAACTTAGCAGCAACAAATAAATAATCCAACCAATAAATGGGTTAAAGAACTAAAACAGAAACTTCTCAATAGAAGAAACACATAAGGCCAATAAATACATGAAAAAAAAGTTCAAAATCTCCAGCAATCAGGGAAATACAAATCAAAACGACACTAAGATTTCATCTCACTCCAGTCAGAATGGCAATGATCAAGAATATGAACAACAATAAATACTGGCGAGAAAGGGAGTGAGGAGTGTGGGGAGAAAGGAACGCTTGTATACTGTTGATGGGACTGGAGATTAGTAGGACCCCTGTGGAAAGCAATTTGGAGATTTTAACTTAATCTTTTGGGTATTTTCCCAAAAGATCTAAAAATCCGCATACTACAGCAACACAGCCACATCAATGTTTGTAACAGCATCATTCACAATAGCTAAACTGTGAAATCAACCCAGGTGTCCATCAACAGATAAACAGATTAAGAAATTGTGGTGTATATGGACAATGGAGTTCTACTCAGCCATTAAAAAGAAAGCAATGACAGCATTTGCCACTAAATGGATGGAAACAGAGAGATCATGCTGAGTGAAACTGGCCAAACTTAGAAACTCAGAGATCAAATGTTTTCTCTCATACGTGGAAGTTAAGTAGAATAAAAGAAGGGGAAGGAAGAATGGGATAACATAAAACACTAATCAAATATAAATTAATAGATGAGCTAAAGGAAGTTCAGCAGACTAGAGGAAGGAGAAGTAAGGGGTTGAACAGGAGGGGAAAGGGGGAGATAAGAGGGGGTAATGTGAACTGAAATAGATTTCCATTCATGTATGAGTTTGTAGGCATGAGCTCAACTACTATGGATAACCATCAAGCTCCAAAAGAAAAATAAATAAAAATCCCACATACTAGGAACTTGGACAAATCAGGATGTTTGTTTGGTCATCTCACCTGCTAAATGACCAGCTCTAGAGGTGGGGTCCAGTGACAGGTACTTAACAAGCTCTCCTGGGGATTCTGATACATGCTGCATTAAGTCTCACTCCTACCCTAAAGGACTTGGAATGCTGAACATGTGCCTGCCCGGATGCTGCTCTCTGGGCGACCCCACGTCCTCACATCTCCCTGGACACAGGAACCTTGTCCTGCTGTCTATCTAGTCACATGGAGTCCAGGCCAGACAGCACCAGCCCCAGGCAGCTCTTTTAGCTATGGGGAACCTCACAGCCTGACCAATCCACAATACTCCATGCTGTCTGCCCCTGGTATCCTGGCCAGTGATGGGGATTGACTGGATTTTCTCCTTTATCTTATTTATTTGTTTGTTTGTTTGCTTGCTTGTTTATTTATATGTAGTTGTAGGTGAACAGCCTGTCTTTATCTATTCGTTTCTATGTGGTACAGAGGATGGAGCCCAGTGTCTCATACTTACTTAAGGCAAGTGCTCTACCACCGAGCTACAACCTCAGTCCCACTCCTTAATCTTTTACCTATTTTTCAAGATAATCAAGTTTTCCATTGTTTGGAAAGAAAGTCAGGTGGGCTAGTTGAGCTGGCTGGGGCTGATATACAGAAAAGGAGAGGGGGAGGCGGGCAAGGAGTCAAAGTAAATGAAAGGGTGAGTGGGGGGGTGGAATAATTGAGGGAAAGATTCAAAGAAGGTTGGCATGGGGAATGGGAATGGAAAATCCACGGAAGAGAGATCCTGAGATGGGAGAAGTGGGGGAAAGAGTCTTCCTCAAAGGATAATCCTCACTGGACTGGCAACATACATTGGGATCTTCTTAGACATACCAATTTGGGGTCTCAGCCCCAAACCTACTTAAATAGAAATTCTGAGAAGTGGGCCCATTTGTCTTCATTTTAAATAGTCTTCTAAGTCATTCGGATGCAGGCTACAGTTTGAGAACCACTGGGCTGAACTATTCTATTTCTTTAGGTACATGTGCTACCCCATGCTAGGTTTTTCCATTGTTGTCTGCCTTGGGCATAGTGAATCAGAGAATCCCCCAAAATGGGGATCTCCTTAATGAAAGACACACACCACCTCTTGCCCTTGACCTCAGGACTTCCTGAGTCTGCAGAAATGAGGACAAATGACTGGTGACATCTCCTATGCCTTCCATGACTCCCATGTACCCCTGGTCCCACCAGCCCCTGGCAGCTGTAGACGGTGTGGCCCCTTCCCAACTGTTCTGGATTGGAAAGAACTTTCCAGAACTTCTCATGTTCGGTCAGTCCCTAACCTCGTCGGCTTCAGAACCTTCTTTTATCTTCCATCTCTCTTGCCTTAAAATACGTCGTCTGCCAAAGAGACTGTAATCATTAAGGAATAATTAATTCATTTCCCCATGATTTATTAATCAAACACATCCATAACAGGGTGTACAAAAAGCAGAAAACAGACATATTGTGATTTCCATTAGAGTTTTTGAGACATTTAAAACCATCCATTACCGCCTCCGTGCACCCCTAGGGATCTGGCTAGTACAAATGAAACCAGAGACTCGGCTGCCTGTGTGAACAAAGGTAGCCTGTGGAAAGCAATCAGCTAAATGCTTATCAGCTCTTCTCGACACTCTTCTCCCACCCTCTGCCAGCTCAGGACTTTGACTCCTTCCATACACTCCACCCACCAGGGCATTTCATATAGCCTCACAAACAAGGCCAGCACCAACCAGGGGCAGTCTGTGGACGGGCTGTCCTGCATACCCTTTCCCAACACGGCTGACCCCCTAGATCTCGCCTCTACCTCCTGCCTCGTTGGTCTTCAGACTTCACCTCTAGGTCTACTCCAGGACACAGGCTGTGTGGTGGTCTGTGGCAAAGTCGGGGACTGACCTGTGTGCCCTGCTTCCATCACAGCGATCTCAAGGCTATGGTTCCTGGGCCAGCAAGGTGCTGGAGAGAGGTGCTTCGTATACCCACCTGCAGAGCCCTGCTCACACAGAAATTCATAAGACGGTGGGGCTGGAAAGCAGATCTAGTGATGGTGACCATGTGGCTCAGGATCCTTCTCCTCCAACAATGATGGGTCAGCTACTGTTTGAGACTGGATGGGCCTGCCCCTGGAAAAAGGACACTTGTCAACCAACACATCTTTTTTTTTTTTTTAAATCTTTTATTGATTTTACTTTTGTTAAAATACAGACAGCAGTGGAATGCATGACAATTCTTATTACACATATAGAGCACAATTTTTCTTATCTCTGTATATAAAGTATTTTCATGCCAATTCATGCCTTTATACATGTACTTTGTGGGGTTTTTTGCATTATAATTCCCAATACACATATATACAACATTTTTTCCTGAATTTCATATATAAAGTAGGTTGACCCCCAATTCAAGTCTTCATACATGTACTTTGGATAATGATGTCCATCACTTTCCACCATCCTTGCTAATCCCCTGCCCCCTCCCTTTCCCTCCCACCTGTCTTCCCTATCTAGAATTCATCGAATCCTCCCATGCTCCCCCCTCCCTACCCCACTATGAGTCAGCCTTCTTATATCAAAGAAAACATTTGGCATTTGTTTTGAGGGTATTGGCTGACTTCACTTAGCATTATCTTCTCCAACGCCATCCATTTACCTGCAAATGCCATGATTTTGTTCATCTTTAATGTTAAGTAAAATTCCATTATGTATACATGCCACTTTTTTTAATCCATTAATCCACTGAAGGGCATCTAAGTTGGTTCCACAGTTTAGCTATTGTGAATTGTACTGCTATAAACATTGATGTGGCTGTGTCCCTGTAGTAGGCTGTTTTTAAGTCCTTTGGGTATAGACCAAGGAGAGGGATACTGGGTCAAATGGTGGTCCCATTCCCAAATTTCCAAGGAATCTCCATACTGCTTTCCATATTGGCCGCACCAATTTGCAGTCCCACCAGCAATGTATGAGTATGCCTTTTTCCCCACATCCTCGCCAACCCTTATTATTGTTTGTCTTCATAATAGCTGCTGTTCTGACTGAAGTGAGATGATATCTTAGAGTGGTTTCAATTTGCATTTCTCTGATTGCTAGAAATGATGAGTATTTTTTTCATATGTTTGTTGATTGATTGTATATCCTCTTCTAAGAAGTGTCTGTTCAGGTCCTTGGCCCTTGATTATTTGTTTTTTTTCCATTCAACCAATACATCTTAATGACATAAAAGAAGCAGGACTTAAGGATGGAGTTGTGAGAGACCTGCCTCCAACAAGACCTCTTCTTATCTTGTGTGTAGTTGGGGGCAGTGGCACATGCTCATAATCCCAGCAACTCTGGAGACTGAGGAGGGAGAACTGTTAAGTTCAAGCAACTTAGTGAGAAACCCCGTTTCAAACTAGAAAAGTGAAACAGGACTGGCGTTGTAACTCCGAGGTAGAGTGTCCCTAGGTTCAATCCCTAAGAAAGAAAGAAAGAAAGAAAGAAAAATGTGTTGCAATGTTGGCTTTTACCCCCATGATATTTTTATTGTTTGTTCACTATTGTTAAAATGCTCCCCACATTTTTAAGTCAAATTGGAAGCATTTGAACTGCAGGTTGATTTTCCCCCGGCTTGGTGATGCGGAGCCCCAGAGGGTCACCAAATACAGGTGAGAAGGAATTCGCACGGTTGACAGCAGTGCTCTCCCAGAGGCTCTGCAGCCTCTCACACGTGGAAGTTCCACAGCTTCACCCAGCAGATTGTCAGCACAGTTCAGCCCCATCTAATCGCCCCTACCTAAGATCCAAAAGCACCCTCTTGTCCAAGCCCCATGTTTTCTACATGAGAAAGCCGAGGTGCACGGGTGAGTCATCCAAGGTCGTACAAACTGTTCCTGACAGAACGTGACCTAGAACCAGTATTTCCTGACTCCTGATATCCTGCTCTTTCTGCCATTGGGTTCTTCTCTGGGTGAAGGCAAAGGACTGTGACCAAATGGGATCCCCTGGAGGACTGATTTTTTAAGTCCTTTTGGTATAGTCCGAGGAGAGGAATAGCTGGGTCAAACAGTGGTTCCATTCCCAAATCCAAGTGGATAAGGTTGGGTGCTCCCAGAGTGTGCTGTGCCTCTTCCTATAAAATGGGAAGATCAGTGGCAGTACCACGTTGTCCAAGGTACACACAGGTAACAAAATGAAGAGTGACTCTTGATGTGGCTACAGGGAAGATGGGGTGAAGCACTGTTCTTCCTGTTCTCCTGCCCTGCTTACTTTACTCAGTACACACGTAGGGTGAAGGAGGGGTGGAAGAGGAGCTGACGCTGTAACAGGCAGGAAACTCCTGACCTCTGAACCTCATGCCATCTATGCCAAAGGAAGGTATCCACAAAGGTCAAGTACCACGCTGCTGCTGGACACCAGTGTGGCTCCACCCAGGACTGCTGGGGCCACCACCAGGCCACTGAAACTGGCTGCTAAGATGAAACCCACTTATCTCTGCTATTATTTACCACTGATATAAGCCAATTGCCGGGGGTCAATTATGCAGGTGAACTTAGATCAAGCACGGTAATGAAAGAACACCTCCAAATCACTCTCCCCATTCCCTCTATCTCCCGCAATTCAAACTGGGAAGAATCCTGATTGCTTAGAAACTTATTAATCAATATGGTTCTGCATTAAATCTATAAGGCTTCTATTTTTACTGTCCTTCATTCCAAATTCATTTTGATCTATGGGATATGGTGACAATCTTCATTGCTTTTTACAAATAACTATTGAAATGGGTTTGGTGGACTCTTTTAAACAGAAGAAAAAAAAACTTGCTTTCCCAAAACCACAGAACCTTACAAAGAGAACTCTCAGAAGGTCTGGGGATGAAATGAAGGTGTAAAGTCGGAAGTGATCATTGAAGAGGCAGATTAATTGGAATAGACAGTTCAAGGCTTCAAACCTGAATCAAACAAGCAAGTTGAGTAGCTTGAGGGTGTATGTGTGTCACTTTTCCTTATCCACAAAAAGATCCCACTCTGTATTATAAATAGCTTTACACTGAAGAGTTTGTGACTGTGCCAATGGAAGACATCAACAAAGGTCAAGTAACTGCTGTTGGGCACCAACATGGTTGTACTAGGACCAGTGGGACATATCAGAGGAGCCAGATCAAATATCCAGAGTCTTACCCACCACCCTGGCACACTCACACACACTCCCAATTCCCTGAATGTTGGGAGTAAAATAAGAGACATCAATGGAACTTCAGCCATAGGGATTGTAGTACAGGACTTAGTAGAGTTTAAAACTAACACAGTTTGGAGGTAACCCCCACAAAATTAACTATTAAATGTTAACAGTTAACTTACCCCTCATACAAAGGGTAATGCAGTTCCCCCTCATTATTACAAACACACACACACGTATATACACACACACACACACACACACACACACACACATTGGTCCCTCTCCCCTGGTTTGTAACCACCTAGATATCAGAATCAACTAAAGTGGAGAAAGCTTTGGACTAAAAGTCATATCTGGGTTCCAGTTTTAGCTCTGCAAATTGCTGACCAAATGACTTTGTTACTACAACCTCCCTTTCCAATGTCACCTATAAAATGGGATCTTGCAACTATCAGATGAAATAATATAAAGAATTATAACCAATATCTAAATAATATAGAGAATTATAACCAATATCTATTGAGTGCTTACCATGTGCCAGCAATTTCCATGGTTTATGTCTTTATGACTTATCATATATAACTTTGTAATGCTGTTGTGATAGGTGACCCAGATAAGTTAAGAAACGTGTCCAAGATTGTAGCTGGTGACAAATAGAGATGGCACAGGAACCCAGCAATCTGATCCCAGAGCACTTTGAGATCTGTAAAGCACACCATAGTCACAGGCTAAAGGTGGAAGGATATCTGAGTCAGCACCTCTGAAATCGTGACTGGTGAACCTCCCTGAATTGCAGATTCTTTGCCTTCTCCCCAGACCCTATATTACTGGGCAGTAGCATCCGCATTTTAATATGCGTCACCAAGCGATTCTTATTAACCAAATTTGAGACCCTCTGAATTAAGAGTACACTATAAAAATTCACCTCCAGCCAACATCTTAAGAATGTTAAATCTTCTGACTCATGAATATGGGGTATACCTACCTTTCCATTTACTTAGGTTGTCCTTAGTTTCCCTCAGCAAGATTTTGCAGTTTTTAGCTTAAAGGAATTTCCTTTTTCAGGCTTTTAAATATCATTTCACTCTCTTTAATAAGATACAAACATATTCTGGTTATATATTCTTCCCTGATTGTAGCTTGTATTTTCCGGGGAATTTAACCTTTTCATTTATTTATTTTTTTATTGTCATGAAGTCATTCATAACATTCACTTAGTGTCCTTTTAGTATTTGTAGAATCTTTGGTATTTACTGTCACATCCTATGTCTTTCCTAACAGAAAAATTTTAAAGAAATTGAAAAATTCATTCTGAAGTTCACATGGAAATGCAAAACTCTTAGCACTACCTGATTTCCTGACTCATTATGAAGCTATAATAAATAAGAGCATGGAGTATTTTCATCAAGTAAATAATTAGATCAACACAATAAAGACCCAATAACAGTTCTACAAATACATGAAGAACTTTAGAAAAAAAAAAAAAAAGATGCAGAGGCAGTTTTGTCAAGAAAGTACAATCTTTTCAACAAATGATATTGGAATAACCAGATATCTACATTTAAAAAAAAGATTCTGAACCATACTTAACATCATTTTTTTAAAAAAATCACTTAAAATGAGCTATATGCTCAATATAAAACTATAAAACTTCTTAAAAATAGGAGAAAATCTTTGTAAACTTAGGTTAGATAAAGAACTGTTGAACATTATTATATCAAAGCTTAATCTCAAAAAAGAAATAAATAAATTGCATTCCATCAAAATTAAAACTTCATCAGAAATGTCTTTGCAAAAGGCACTGTTAATAGAATTAAAAGACGAAGAGAGAAAAAAAATTTGTAAAATATAAATCTGATAAAGAATCTGTATGTAGAACATATAAAATGCTCTCAAAATTTAACAAGAAAGTAAACAACCCCAAACAGGCAAAAGACAGACATTTCACCAAACAGAATACAGGAAATATAGAAAAATATATAAAGAAAACAGAATATAGGAAGGCAAAGAAGCACATAAAAAGTTTTAAAGGATCCAGAATAACAACTTTTATTCATCACACACACACACACACACACACACACACACACACATACACCTTTTTTCTTTAAGAAATTGCAGATGGCCAGCATCTTGGGAGGCTGAGGCAGGAGGATCTCAAGATCAAAGCCACTTCAGAGGTGAGGTCCTGAGCCACTTAGTGAGTGTCTCAAAATTAAAAATAATAATAATAAAAAGGACTGTGTGGGTCCCTCAGTGTTTAAATGCCCCTGGCTTCAATCTCTTGGAAAGAAAGAAAGAAAGAAAGAAAGAAAGGGGGGGCGGAGGGAGGGAGAGACAGAAGGGGGAAGAAAAGAAGAAAAAGAAAGAGATAAAGGAAGGGAGGAAGGGAGGGAGGGAGGGAAGGAAGGAAAAAGAAAAAGAAGAGAAGAAAAAAAGAAAGAAATTGCAGTTGGCAGCAGGTAGAGATGGAAGTGGACATACAAATTTTCCAAACATTTGTAGCAACTTTATTTGTAACAGCCAAAATTTGCTACAGTGAATACAACTCAGCAATGGATACAACTCAGCAATAAAAAGAAACTAACTGCTGCTACAGGGAACAAGAATGAAACTCCAAACAGCACTGCTGAGGGGAAGACTTCAGGTGCAAAAGGATACTTAGTATAGGACTCCCTTTCTATGAACCCAGAAGATGAAAACTAAGTTGTAGCTACAGAAAACCAATTCCTGGAGGTAGGTGGAGAGAAGTGGAGGAGCTGCAAAGGAACAGAGAGATGATGGCATAAAGCATAGGGATTAAGAGAGCAACTGCTTATTTTACCCCATTTCCAGATCCACGATGTGTGTTGCCAATTGATCCGATGCCTGTCTACATGTACCTATCCACTGGGGTTTGTCCTGGGTCTCCTCCTTGGGTCTCCTACCAATAATCAAGTCCTTGGGTTTTCTCTGTGCTTTTGATGCACAACTCTTTCTCTTCTCTTCCAAAAGGCCAAATTATCTGCCAACAGGCTCAGTCCAGCCTAGGCTTGGGATGGTCTGAGAAATGCACTGCTTCCTGCATCTTTCCTACCTCCTTTTGCTTGTAGCTGTTTCTACAGCCTCATCCTCCTAAAATAAGGGGGCTGTAGGGTGAACACAAGGACAAAAGTTGACTGCAGAGATAACAAAATAGATGTGTGGGCAAAGCAAATCAGAGATGCTTTGTTGGAGTAATGGTATAACTGCTTTGGTCAGCCCCACGATGGCAGGATTCTTTGTTTGATTGTTTGATGTATTTCAAATACCTTGATCACTGAAGAATGAATGATAAACGATTTAAATAATTCCATCAAAAAAATTCCATCAAATGACTATTGTCTGGCTCTCTTTGTCCACTGAGACTAAAGTTCAATCTGATCACATTGGTTCACAGTCCATGGCTGTATTGCAAATAATTTCAAATTGGGGTCTGGCAAATGTGGGGCCTCTGAGATCATCACCAAGTCAGAGCAGTTAGGGATCTGAGGGAGATGGGAGGACTTGAAAGCTCCAGACCTCTGGATCCTAGGCAGGGTTATGCCAGGACTATGGCACATTGGCCTCTGGGGAATGGAAGCTATAGATCTTTTAAATTAGTTAAAGACTATTATTGGTGTATTTCTGCAATGGTGGCTATATCATGAAAATTAAACTCTATTCATGTTGGTTGTAGATTTTGAAGAACTAAGAAAGGGAAGATGTTTTCAAAAACTTAGCTTAACTGAATAATGCTCATTTCTTATTTACAAGAGCCGCTGACAATAAACATCAAGTAACCACACAGCACAGGAAATCGTGCATGTGTGACCTCTGTGTGTCAGAAGGATTTCAAGACTTTATTCAGTTAAGAAACACCATGAGGATCTGGTCTCCAAAATGGCTTAAGCGTTTGCCTGTGAGAAGCTCTGCCTGATGCATTTCAAACCAGCATAAAAATCCCTTGATGAGATTTAAAAAGTACAAAGAATAAAAGAACAAATTTACAATTTGCTTAAAATGATCCAGTACAAAAACAGGAAGGGAAACATGTGAGATGAAACAAAGATCGGTGCAGTGCTGATAATCTTTGGAGCTAAGGGAAAATGTTCATGGAGCCACATGGAGGTAAATCCTATAATTGCTTCTATTTTCTGCAAACTTAGAAATAACCTCGTAAAAACAGATGTGTGGGAAAGTTTCTTTGGCATACTTTTGATACCACCAACTGTACTCATAGACCTGAAAATGGTGATGTTCCAGTCACTAGATATTTATCTTCATTTAGAACTTCCCTGCACCACCAAAATTTATCTAGGACCTACCTACCTGCCTATCTACCAATGACTCTTTAGACAATGGAATCAGAAACTCCAGGGCTGGGGATGTGGCTCAAGCGGTAGCGCGCTCGCCTGGCATGCGTGTGGCCCGGGTTCGATCCTCAGCACCACATACAGACAAAGATGTTGTGCCTGCCGAAAACTGAAAAATAAATATTAAAAAATTCTCACTCTCTCACTCTCTCTCTTAAAAAAAAAAAAAAAAAAAAAAAAAAGAAGAAGAAGAAGAAAAAGAAATCACTCCAAGGGAGTGATCCAGACACTTCATTTCTTCCTCTACATCAATTCAGGGGTTTTTCACAAGCTACCTTATAAAAAAAATAGAGGCTGGGGGAGGAGAGGGGATTCTCACCAGGTCACATGACTCCTCGGTGAGATTCAAACCCAATCACCCAGCAGTCTTTCTGCTTGGACTTCTCTGAGTACCAAAAGAAGGGAATCAAAAAGATCCTCGTTCTCAAAAAGTCTCCTACACCCGACCCATCCTCCATTTATTCATTCATTTATTCTCCCTGGTCTTCCCTGGAGGCCCTGTTCCTTCACTCCTCTATCCTACATCACCGCTAAAGCAGCACCTCACCCACTGCTTTCCCAAGTTTCCCCAATTTCTGCTTAACATGGCTTCAAACACCAGTTACAAAATGGTAGCAGTCCATTGTCAACACCAAGTCTGGGCACTATCTATAAAAATCTATCCTGGGGATGTGTTTTCTTTTTCAAAAAAAAAAAAAAAAAACCATGCTCCAGTGATGACATTCAAGAGTTGTATTGATAGCCACATGTTTGGTTCAGGTCTCAGAGCCATGGGACAACAAAAGAATGTAGCTGAGAAACCAAAATTAACGCCAAACAACCCAAGCTCTTGGCAGCAAGCAAACTCTGTGTGTGTGTCTGTGTGTGTGTGTGTGTGTGTGTGTGTATGTGCACACACATATATAACATTTAAAAAGATAAAAGAAAAATAGAATTCTAAAAAATGTAGGATTAAAAAGAAGTCAGGGAGTAAAGAAGGGAACAAAAAAAAATAAAATAAATAAAACAAATAGTAAAATGATAGGCTTTCATCCAACACTTCAAAGATAGAGATTGTCCAAATGGAACTTTTTAAATCACCCAAGCATAAGCTATCTACAAGAAACTCATTTCGAAAAGAATGATATCAATATGTTAAAAGCAAATGGGTAGAAAAAGATATGCTATGCAAGCATAACCAAAAGAAAGGCAAGAGTAGCTACATTATTAACAGACATAGGGTCCCCCAAGTCCCCACTTTCTCTCTGTATCCTTATCACTCCATGACCCGGCCAGCTCAAGGTTTTTTCCCAGCAGGCCTGAGCCCATGTCCGGCCTTAGAACTCCCCAAACACTGATAAAGGTATTTAGGTTGTTGCTTAAAACACTGAAAGAATCTGGCTCCGGTCTGAGGCTCAAATTCCTCAAATCCTAATATACACTCCACACCCTGACCACCGTGCTGAGCACATCCCTAGGTAAAACACCTATTTTCTCTTGCTGTCCATCAGGAAGACAAGTTGCAGTACCCTGTAAGTCAGCTCCCCTAATAAATGCTTTCAGCTGATCACAGAGGAACCCAGCACCTGTTTCTTTGCAATCCCAGGAAGCCCCAGCCTAGGATGGCCTGGGGCACTCCCCTCATGGGAAGCCCATGCCACAGCTTTTTGGGGCAACTCCAGTCCCAGTTTCAGTGGGACAAAATTAACAGGTGAAGCTGATTCAAGAGCAAAGAGAATTACTAGGGATAGAGAGAGAGAGAGATTACATGGTGATCAAAGGGTCAATTCTCCAAGAAAGCTGAACACTCATAAAAGCATATACACCTAATAACAGCTTCCCAAAAACATGATGCAAAACTGGCAGGACTTGAAAGAGAAATAGAAACAGGCACTAGGACTATTTGTTAGGGAACTTCAACTCCTCTCTGGGTAATTGAAAGAACTACCAGAAAATCAGCAAGGACAGAGAGTTGAAAAACCATGACCCAACCCAATTTCGTTGTGTGTGAAGAATATTCCACAACAAAGCAAAATATTCGTTATTTTCAAATGTACATGAGATATTCGCCAAAACTGACAATATATATGTTGGTCATAAAATAAATATTATTTAGGCTAAGTCATAAATGTAAATTAATTGAAATCACACAATACATGTTTTCTGATCATATGTAAGGGAATTAAATTTGAACTCAATAATAGAAAAATAACAGAAAAATTTCCCCATCTTGAAATTTAGACAACACACTTAAAATAATCAATGGGCCAAAAATAAAATCTCAAGAGAAATTAGAAAATATTTTTGAGCCAGTCGTACGGGCACATGCCTGTAATCCTAGCAACTTAGAAGGCTGAGGCAGGAGACTTACAAGTTTAAAGCCAGATGCAGCAAATTAGCAAGAACCTCAGCAACTTAATGTGATCCTGTCTCAAAAATAAAAAATAAAAAGGGCCAGTAATGTGGCTCAGCAGTAAAGCACCTCTGAGTTTAAATAAAAGGAAAAAAAAAGTATTTTGAAGCAAAAAGAAAAGACATTTGTTAATAGTTAAAGAACGTAGCTAAAGCAGTGCTGTAATGGTTAATTTGAATTGTCAACTTGAATGGATAAAGAAATGCCAAGGATTAGGAGGATTATGGGTGTGTCAATGAGGGTGTGTCCAGAAATGATTGGCATGTGGGATAGCCAACTGAAATGGAGACCCTCCCTAAGCGAGGGCAGCACTGACCAATAGGATGATGGCTTAGATGTAATAAAAGTTGGAAGAACAAGGAAGCAGCTTCAGATGCAAGCTTGATTCTTTTTGGTCAGGTTCTTGATTGCTGATGGCCTCTGAGGATATCAGACTCCATTGTTCACTCTTCCAAAATGGATTCTCCAGAAGCCTTTGGTCTGGGGCTAGGGTAGCACTGTTGACCCTCTTGTCCTGGGGCTTCAGCCTCTTGGACTATGCAGCTACTGGTTCCTCCAGATCTCCAGCCTGCAGATGGCCATGGCAGACTATCCAGCTTCTGGTCGCCTAAGCTAACCTAATAAGTCCCCTTCTTATAATAATTATAATTAGACTTCCTGTTAAATCTGTTCCTCTAGAGAACCCGGACTAATACAAGTGCTTAGAGGGAAATTTATACCTTTAAATTGCTAACATTAGAAAAGGTCTCAAGTCAATAATCTAAGATTTTACTTGTAAAAAATCAGCAAAAGAAGTACAAAATAAATTCAAATTAATCAGAAGAAAGAAAACAACAAGGAACAGAAATCAATAATATGAAAAATGGAAAACAATAGAAAAATCAAAGTAACAAAAAGCCGATGGAGAACAACCATACAATTGACAAAAACTGTTGGTAAGGCTAAAATAGAAAATTGGCACAATTAAATACAAAACAATAAACAGTATCAATAATAAAAAGGAAGATATTACTACAGAGCCTGGGACCTTAAAAAGAATACTATGAATTCTCTAGACATAATTTAATAATTTAGATGAAATGGACAAAACCCTTGAAAGCTAGAAATGACCAAAACTCATCCAAAATGAAATAAATGAGGTGAAATGTATTATTTTTAAGTGGAACTTTTAGTTTTTTTAAAAAAAAAAAAACTTTAAAAGAAATCTCTAGACCTAGATGTTTTCATAGGTAGATGCTATTGAACACTTAATACCAATTTCATGCTTCTTCCAGAAAATATCAGAGGAGAAAATACCTCCTCTGTTAGCAGGACCCTAATACCAAGTACAGAAAAAGAAAATTTTTAAATAATAAAATCACAAACCAATGAGCCTGGAGTCAAAATCCCTGTAATCTCAGTGACTCAGGTGGCTAAGGAAGGGGGATTGCAAGTTCAATGCCAGCCTAAGCAATTTAGCAAGACCCTAATCCACTTAGCAAGATCCTATCTCAAATTAAAAGTAAAAGGGCTGGGGGTGTAGCTCAGTGGTAGAGCATCCCTGGCTTTAATCCCCATCAGTGGGGAAAAAGAAAAAAAGTGGTTTTCCTCTGCAAAAGGGGTAGAACAAAGTACCTGTTGTCCTGCAGGGCACTCCCTGGTTGCTAAATCAGTGATAGCATTATGAAAGCAATCAGAGCCACTAAGGACTCAATAGCAATGAAGTTCCTACAGACAGACAGACAGACAGACATACACACACACACACACACACACACACACACACACACTTTTATTTAATCATCACAACAACTCAATGAGATAAGTGCTTGATAGATTCCCATTTTACAGATGAGTAAAGTAAGGCCCAGAATTTATTTTGCTTACACTGCTAGTATACAATGGAGCTGTTTTGCATCCAATCTGGCTCCATAATCCATACTCTCAACTGTCAAACTATACTGACTACATGTCTATCCAATTTTCTTATTTTGTATAAATGACTGGATTTTCAACTCCAAATACGTCAATCCATTTGATCTGAATGAATTTTAGTTGTTTCTTGAAAGTAATCTATTCTCAAGAGGAAATTACCAACATAATAAATTCGAAAGAATCTGCTGCTGGCTCTGGAAGTGGCACCTCAAAACCTTGTGCATCATGGGAGCCTCCCAAAATTATGTATTCTACCAAGGGCCCAGAACTGTGTTATTGACTCTGGTACATTGGTTAGAAATAATTCACCCCAGCCTGGCACAGTGGAGCATTCTTGTAATCCCAGCAACTCAGGAGGCTTAGGCAGGAGGATCACAAGGTCAAAGTCAGTCTCAGTAACTTAGTGAGGCCTTAAGCAACTCAGTGAGACCCTGTCTCAACATAAAATATAAAAAGGGCTGGGGATGTAGCTCAGTAGTTAAGTGCCCCTGGGTTCAATCCCTGGTACCAAAAATAATAAGTAAATAAATTCACCATGTTCCTCTGCAAACATACTTCAGAGCAAGCAGGTACATATACGGCATATTAGTTGTGCATCTTCCTCTGAATCCCATTCCTTCTCCAGGGTACTGAGGAAAATGGAAAATCAAATTCCTAAATGCTTCTCCTTGCTCAAACATGAGCCTTTGGCCACTTCTTTGCACCCAGTTTACCCCAAAGTATGAATATCTTTGCCCAGTATCTTTGGTGGGTTCCAAGCACTGGAGGTGGGGTGAAGGGGTGAGCGCAGCATAGATCCTCTCTCAGCACTCTCATAACCCCCGTCTGGAGTCAAGCCCACCTGGAGACTCCATCTGTTACTCTCACTTTTTTTCCAGGTAAAATAATGACTTTCAGATCTTTGGCAAAACCCTAAAGAGACCCTCACTCTGGGACTTGATGGTAGTTGGGATCAGGCTGGAAATGGGAATAGAGGCAGGTTGGGAGAAGAGGAGCCAGGAGGGAGCCAGGAGACCTGGGACCCTCGACAGGAAAGTGTGAGTCCCCTGGAGAGCTATTGAAAGCTGAGTTTTCCAGACCCCAGCTTAGGCAACATAGAATCCAAGCATCAGAATTTATCCAAACCTCTCCAAGGTAATTTTAATGGGCAATCAGAGTTAGGAAACTTCCCTAGGTCAGGGTCAGCAAAAGTTTTCATGAAAGGCCAGATATTAAACATTTTAGGTTTTGTGGGTCATATATAGTCTCTATCGCTATTTCTTTTCCTTCTCCTCCATCCTTAGGCAATATAAAAAAAAAGTAGGATGGATTTGGCCCACGGGCCATAGTTTGCTGACTATATCGTCAACAATTCTCAAATATTAGTCTCTAGACCAGAAATGAGCAGACTCCACAGCCAACAGTCTCTCCAAAATAAAAACTGTGGGGTTTTTTTTGTTTGTTTGTTTGTTTTTAGCATTTGCCAATGTCCATGGTGTAAATATTGCCACTGTGCCCAATGCATTGTCATATTGGCACAGAGTTGGGAAGAAATGTACATAGAATCAGCTCTCATCAATCTATACCAGCCAACCCCAGCAGGTCAATTTACTTATAGGAATCATCAGAGACACTGGTTCACAAACCACACACCCAGAAATTCTCGTGTTGCCACATGTGGGAAAATACTGGCCTTGGTTAAATGAAGAAATAACCTCTTGATTTGTTCTTTCAACAGATGTCTGTACAAGGCACTGTGTTACGCTTTGAGGACCCAGTGGTGAATACCACATCCCTAACTTCAACTGGGTCATAGAGAAGTAGACAAGACTTCCCAAACAGGTTCATGATATAAAAATAGACTGTGATAAGAGGCCCAGGTGTTACAGGCACACAGAGGGACAGTACATTCCTGGGGCTGATGGACCAAGGAAAGACAGGCTTAGGAAAATCATCTACGACTTGGAAGTAAGACAAAAAGTGACTATGTGACCAACTAGGTAATGCTGGAGCATTTTCTAAAGTCCCACCTGAGGGTCATCTGTCTCTCTTGGGAATTGTACCTAGATTTGACAAATTCTTGTTTTGGGGTAAGACATATAATTAGAAGTTAATTTGTATATAACTGATAAAGAGCGATGATTTTTTTTTTTTCTGCCGGGAGAAGAAGTATAGAAATAGAAACTGACACTGATATTTTTCAGTGATAATATCATTAAGTTCTGTATATATACAGCTAGAAAAAGAACAATAAGGCAAAAAATAATAAGATTCCCAGGTCTGGCGGGGATTTCCTACAGCATAAAACTTTCATTATTTCCCATAACCCGGTACTCCCAACCAGCATCACGTTATCTTTGATCTTCACTCTGCTGATATCTGAGGACTTTCCATGACCTTTGGTATTATGAGGATGATATGAAAAAGGTGATGTTTTCCATCACAAATGGTTATCACAAACTAGATAAGTTTGGATGTTCATCGGGTTGTTTTCTTTGCAATTCTCATTTTTTTTTTTTTGTATGTTTGTTTGTTTGTTCCATTCCTTTGGCAAGTTAACTCTGAAGTCTAACTCCCTGACACTCTTTGATAGTACACTTTTTCCTTCATTTCCTAAAAGCTACTATCTCTGAGTCTTTGACAGAAGATAACCGCAAAGGTTAGTTTTTATTAACCTGTTAGTTATTAACCAGATTTACAGTTAGTTCTGCAGTTTTATTTCAGCATTCTTCTTCTTCTTCTTCTTCTTCTTCTTCTTCTTCTTCTTCTTCTTCTTCTTTGATCATATAAATCCCAGTTCTCTGTATCTTCAGTGAAGCAGCTATTTTTCTTTCTGATGATTCCCTCATGTATCAGTCAGCTTCAGCTGTATAACAAACCACTCCAAAACTAAGTGACTTAAAACAAGAGCCATTTCTTTAGTTCACAATTCTACGTGCTCATGATTTCGAAGTTCTTCTAGTCTGGGATGGCTTGACTAATGTCCACCGGACTCACTTATGCATCTGTAGTGGATTGGCAGGACTCTTAACCACTTGATGTTCTTAAATGCCCTTGCTTACATATCTAGTGGACAGCCAACTACAGACCAGAGCAAGAGGAACAATGGGGTCTGGGTTTCTCATCATCCAGCACGCTAGTGCAGGCTTCCAAGAGCAGCAAGTGAGGGCAAGCATCAGTGTACAAGGACTTTTTGAGACTCTGCTTGTATCTGATTTATTGTTGTCCCATTGGTCAAATCATAGTAGGAAGCATGCCAAGTGAGGTGGACAGGTGTAGACCCAGGGTGGCGTGAATAACTGGGGACTATTTAACAATTCACCATGACTCACTCATCAGTTGAATAAAAGTTTGGCAAGGCTAATGAATAGCTTTCTGAGAAATACATTTTTCTAGAATGAAGAGATAGACCAAGGTCCCTGTAACAGAAGGGGTCAGAGAAGTGAAGAGGCAGTCAAGGGATCAGTACTCCCGGCAGAAGGAACAGAATATGCAAAGACCTAGGAGGGGGGCAGCCAACCCAGCTTCAGAAAGCCACTCCCTGTGGCTGGAACAAAAAAGAGAAGCAAGCGTATCTTGATTTACAACATCTGTGATCTGCAGAGAGGCTTTCACTGAAACACAAAGAGATTGGCTATCTGTGGCCAGACCCTTGTCACGTAAAACTTGAACCGATTTTGCTTTTGCTACTTATCTTTGTCTCACTGAAAAGCTTGGGGGATGAAGACCTGCCTGTTCTGGAAGAAGGGTGGTGGAATTGGGATGGGAGTCTAATGGACCATTGAATTCTACAGTGAAAGAACTAGAAGGAGTTCTCCATGCCTCTGGAGAACTTAGAGATGAAAAAAATAAGTTCTAGAAAGAAGGGAAGAGGAGAAGGGGCTGTGTTCTAGAGCCACAAAGCTACACAGCTTCTACGTTCCCTCAGAGCGAGGCCTCTCCCTGCCCACACAAGCTCTTCCTGTGCAGAAACTTGCTCAGTGCCCTCTTTCTTTCTCAGCATCTCATCTGGAAACCCATCCTTCACGCATCTGGAAGCCTAACTGCTAAAGAGACAGAAGAGCGAGGAGAGCATCAATCAGTCCTCAGCGGCTGGGGAGGCTGAGGCAGGAGGATCGCGAGTTCAAAGCCAGCCTCAGCAATGGCGAGGCACTAAGCAACTCAGTGAGAATGAGAACATGTCTCTCAATAAAATATAAAAAGGGCTGGGGAGGTGGCTCAGTGGTTAAGCACTCTTGGGTTCAATCCCTGTTACCAAAAAAAAAAAAAAAAAAGTCCCCAAACCTTCTCCATATGGAAGATTTTCTATTAGAGCATGAATCAGCTCAACACATAGACTCCTCCCCAGGGACAATCGTTTTGAATTATTTGGTGTGCCAATGTTTGAATGTTTTGAATTATTTGAATTATTTGGTTCTGAAAATGTTGTATGTATTTACACAAATGAATCATAAGATCCACAACTGTATATTTCAGGTGTGTTTTCAAACAGAGAAAGAAAGGAAAAAATAAATAATTGAGACTGTGGGGCCAAGGGTGTGGCTCAGTGGTAGAGCACGCACCTGACATGCAGGAGACCCTGGGATGGGGATCAAAGAACACACACACCAAAAAAAAAAAAAAAAAAAAAAAAATAGATTCTTACAAAAATCTAAAAAAAAAAAAAAAAAAAAAATCTGATATGAGTTGCTGGCTTAGCCCCTATGAAGGCACTGAGTTATTTTATACAAAGTCACTTAAATAAGAGAATGAGTTTCCAAAACAGAGGGAATGAATGACTTAGCTTAGTTACCAAAGTCTCTTGCTTCCTTAATTGCAGAAAGAAAAAGTGTCAGGCGGCTGATTTACAATTACCTTCCATGACATCTACATCTTTCCCTCCTGATCAGAGAGAAAGGAAAGAAAGCTAAAGTGACTTGCAAAGAATGGGCCCCTGGGAGCAGAAAACGAGCTTCTCTCCCCCTTCAAAGCAAGGGGGAGGGAGGACCGCAGAAGCCTGGATTGACAGAAAGAGCAGCTCAAGAGCTAATTAAGTCTGCAAGGAGCCAAACAGGCCTACTCCCTGGTTCACCGCCAGCCACAAAGCTTTTTGATGTTGCTCTGAAATCTAAGCAAGCAGGGCCAACTTCAGGCCCAAGAATGAGGGGTTTTTATCACCATGGCCAGAAGTATCAAAAGAAGGGGCTTTGAACAGAATGAACCCACCATCTGACTGTGCAGAGATAATGTGAGAAGGGTGTTGAAACTCCAAGTCTGATATCTAGATGAGTCTTTCAGTAAGTCATTGTATTTTATCCAAAGGGGGCAGAAAATGGTCATCATATGGTATCTCAGCTGTCCATGCCGTGAATCAGACGCCACCTAGTGTCAAATCCTGGACTTACAAGCACAGGTGTTAACTGGCTTTGGCTTGCCCGGCAAAGTTAAATCAAGGTAGCACGACCTGACCTTCAGCTTTTCTTTGTCTACAGTCTTCCTGTAATTGCACATCCACCTCTGGCCTCATTTTCTTTGGTCTCTATAGAGGGCTGACACAAAAAAATTCTAATAATATTTTCTTGCATTCACGTAACCTTTCAAAATTTACAAAGCCCTTTGCTCACATCTGACCTCCCATCTATGGGCAGGAGATAGGCAAGCAGGTGTAATTATCTTCATCTTACCAAAAAAAAAAAAAAAATAGAATTAGGATCAGAAAGACAAAGCAACCTGCTCAAGGTCAAAGTTTATTTAAAGACGGATTCGGTATTAAGCCCTCCGGGAAGTTCAGTACAATTCCTCTAATCCCCCATGAAGGTATCTCAATGCATACCTTACACGAGATTAAAGCTCTGGCTGTAATTAAAGTCACCTGTGGAGCTTCAGAGACACACACAACTGCCCTGGCCCTACATCCAGACTCTGATTTACCTGGTGTGCAGAAATCCCCACACATGGGTATTTTTATGACGTTCTCCAATGAGGCTACTGTGCAGCCAGGGTTGAAAAACAGTGTTAGAACAATAAAACAAAAGGATATGAAACAATCTTGCTTCCATCTCAGAGAGCTGGATTTCCACTAAAACGCCATGCACACCAGTGACCATCTTGAAGGTCAGAGGAAGGATCTGGAACTGTCCTTTTAATCCACATTTCCTCAACACACACAGACACAGTGATACACACATGGGCATACACAGAGACATATGCATGGACACACAAACACACACACACACACACACACACACCTGACAACTTCTCAATTTATAAGGGACGTGTTCTGCCTTCCTGGACTAGGAGTCTCCTTTTTTTCCCCCCAAATAATCCATACCCAACTCCCTCCAGGATTATAGATCTCCCTCAAATTCATTGGACACTGATCATCAGTCTTGTCAACTATCAGAACTTGGGAAAATCTTTCCCCCACCCCAGCCTGTTCCCTGCTGTCTCTGGTCAGAGGACTTCAACTCCCAAAGCAATCTCAGGTCCACCAGCTCCTGCTGCCCCGAAAAGGTTGACAATACAGAAAACTGGAGGAACTGGATTCCCAAACTTCAGGTTTTACTTGTATAAGTCACACCACATCTTCTTGGCAAGACTGGGTTAAGGACTACAGTCAGGTGTTTGCCACCCTTCCAAGCCGAAGCCAGCAATAGGCTCAGCTGCACTGAAGTCAATGACCCTGGAGGTAGCAGAGGTTCAAGCTCAGGGTTCAAGCTCAGTGGCACCTCCAAACTTAGGACTGGGAGATAGCACCCCCATCCAGGCACCAGGTCCCTGGGGCATGAGTACAGAGCATTCATTCATTCAACAACAAATGTTTATCACATGCTTACTATGGGACAGTATATAGCAGTGGTCCAAGAGACAAAAATCATAGAGAAACCTAGAAAGATAACAATACACAAACACAGCTAGCTCATGATGAATGACAAGGGGAAAACCAAGATAAGAAAAGGATTAGAGGAAGTGTCAGAGGCCAGAGAGTGGCAGAGAATGTAACTCTCAGGAAAGGTACTGAAGGCGGAGCACAGATACCTGGGGGAAGAACAGGAACAGCAGGTGTCAAGGTCTTGAGGTGTTCAAGAAACTGCAAGAAGATAAAATCAGAGCTGGAGGGAGAGGAAGCAGATCAGCCAGGACTTCTGGACCTTGTGCAGCCTTTGGCTTTTACTTTGAGCCAGATAGGGCCACCTGGGGGAGACATGCAGAGATAAAGGGAGAAATAGGGAAGAGAGTAAAACAAAGGACAGAAGACTACTCAGAGGTCTGTCTCTAAAATGCAAAGTACTCTAAAACGCCAGATGAGTGATTGCTGTTCTCTTGTGGCCTCTCTACTCCTCCCCGTGCCTCTTCCCTTAGTTGCCAGAGACCTCAGGAAGTCTGAGTAGGTATCACCCTATTTATGATGGTAATACCTGACCTGCCCAGGAGGGACCTGGCTATATCCAGAACTGGGTGCAACCCTGGCTTTGACCTTTCTTCTCCTCGTGAGTCAGGTCCTAGCAAATGTTTGAAGGTAAGAGTCTAGGGGTGAAGGGGCAGAGGGCAAACCCAGATGTTGGATGGGTGCAGCGGGGGAGGACTTTACCCTACACCCATCTCTTCAGACCTCACGCAAGCCCCAACTCTGAGCCTCCAGGGAGCCCATCTGCCCCTTTTCAGGGCAAAAAGAGAGACTGAGTTCAGAGAGGTCACTCAGCACCTGTCCTCCTCCCCCAGAACAGGAAGATGGACTCAGGTCCTGGCCTCCAGACAATGCCCCACATTTGCTGACCCCCCCCCCCAACATTCAGACCCAGTGACAGTTTCAAGGTCATTCAGGCCAGAGACAGAAAAGCCAGGACCAACTGCTCACCGGGGCCAGCCTGACGGGGCCAGGAGTGGAAAGAGACACTGTGTGCGAAGTGGATGAACCTCAAAACCATGGTGCTAAGTGAAAGAAGCCAGACACCCAAGCCCACCTGCTGGATGATTTCGTTTATATCAATATCCAGAATAGGAAAATCACAGAGACAGAAAGCAGGCCAGTGGAGGAAGGGAAGTGGAGAATTGTTGAGAGCCACAGCTGAAGGGGCCCCAGCAAACTTTCAGACTGCCAGCTGATGATTGGCTCACAGCGGCCCCAGCAACATCTAGCTGATTGGCTCCTCTGCGGTGAAGCTCATTGGGCTGTTTCCCTGCCCTTTCAGGCCACGGAGCTGCTCATTGGGGGACTTTTTGGCTCCACCCATGTGACCCAGCCAATCGGCCTCAAGAGGAAGAGGATTGTGGGAGGTGTGGAGGCTGTTGGTTGGGGAGTGTGGCTTGTGGGAAGCCGGTTGTGGCAGTTGGGCTCTGAGGTTTTTTCCTGAGGAGCTGTTTTGTTTGGCTTGTGTGGTTCTAAAAATAAAGTTAGTTTTTTTTTGAAAAGTGGCTCCTGAATTGTGCCCAGCCAGACTGCGCAGAGAATAGCTGTTTAATGAACACGGGGTCTCCACTGGAGGGGATGAAGATGTTTTGAAATGGAATGGAATTGCTGTTAATAGAGTCCTAGGCTCATGGAAAAATGCAGATCCAGCCCTGCACCCTCAGGCAGTGCAAGGTGCTCAGCTGGCCCCACCTCCTGCACACAGGGAGTGGGCCCTGTGCTTTGGGCAGCAAGGAGTCCCCTCCTCCAGACCCCAGGAGCAGACTCTTCCTCCCCAGGAGCCAGCGCTCAGTTCCTGATGAAACCCACCCTTCTAGAACAAGTAGCGAATACCAGTAAGGAGGCTGTGGGGCACTCTCTCAGCTGCAGCCTGATGCTCTCCAGGGAATGGTGCCAACTTGGAACCTGACGCTGCCCAACGTCTACTGAGGAGGAAAACAATCAGGATGGCCAAGACACTAGGAACTTTCCTTCCTAGGAAGAATGGCCAAGAGAATTTGAAGTTTTAGCCAGACCAGGGGACAGCTCAGGGAGAACACAGGTGACATCTTTGACCATCAAAACACCAGAAAGAAAGCACATGAATTCTGCTGACCACAGAAGTAGGGCAAATACGTGGAGATTAAGTGTAGAGTTTTTTATGAAAAATGGGCTAGAGATTTTAAGATCTACAAGCAGGGAGACAGCTAGCCCTTCCAGTATCATGGTGGGAAAGAAGGCAAGGTGTCCCCTGGGAAGACCACTTTCAAAAAGGCATCCCTTCAGGCTGAGGCAGCCCCAAGCTGGCGGCCAGGCTAAGTGAGCAGAGCCAGGCCCATGCAGGCCACAACCTGGGTGGGCCACCCCATGTGTAATAGGCTGTCCTGGAAGCCATGAGCTTAGGAAGCTCCAGTTACTATGGCTGCAAAACAAAACACCCCAAAGCTTAGCGGTTTGACCCATTATGTCTTGGTGTCCTATATACAGAAATCTTATAAAAACTTAAATTGTTATTGTTGCTCAATTTAAGTTTTTATACTTGTCCTATGGAATGCTGGGGCATATGGGTTTTAAAATAATAACATTTATTTATTTTTCACAAATCTGAAAATTAGGCAGGGGTAGTTTTGTCTCTGCTCCACTCAGCTCAGAAACTGAGAGCTGGAGTCATCTGAAGACTCACTCTCTCATGCGAGCTGGTGCTTCTGTGGAACACCTTCATGTGGCTTGGGCTTCCTGACAACATGGAGGCAAAGATAGAGGTGGGAGGGGTGAGAGTACAAGCTTTTTTGGGAGCTGTGCTGCCTTTAAGGAATAGTCTGTGCCAGTTCTATTCATTGAGGCAGTCTCAAAGGACTCTACCTTTGAATTGAGACACCAACAAGGTTCTAGAAACACAGGTAGGAATAGAAATATTTCTGTGACCATTTTTTGGAAAATGCAGTCTGCCAGACGGGAGGGGACAATGTGTCTGAAAAGGGCCTAAGTGCATACTTGAAGGGACAGCTACTGCTCAAATCACCCCACAAAGTCACATTGAGAGACAATAACCTAATACCTTATTCTTTCTAATAGGCCAGAATTACTGAGACTAGAGCCCCTTGAAGCATTCAGTGCTAAGAAGTCTCTTCTGTACGATGGAGTGGGGAGGCTTCGAATCTCTAGTTTCGAGTCCCATGACAGATGCTCTAACTCAGAAGAATAGGAAATTTGTAGGAATATATTATAGTCGCATCCTGATACCCCGCAAGCTATTCCAAAGTTATAGACTTTGTGGTTAACCCAAACTGGGTTTGAATTAAGTTCTTCCCCTGTGTGTCTCTGGGAAAGTCACTTGAACACTCAGCACTTCTATTTCCTCAGTCTGTAAAATATAGATGGTAAATAACTATACATATATACAGCAAATTGTATCAGAGTCTGAGGTGTTCCAAGTATGGCCCTAAGAATGGTGCTATTGGTAATATTCCTGCAGAGAAGGAGGCTGCCCTACCATGACTTAAAGCTGTCTCACTGGTCCTTTCTAAGTCCAGTCCTGAGAACTGTTAGCCCACCTCCCCCCATGCCCAGGCCACATCTGAACCATCTCTAAGCAGCAGCTCACCCAGGTGCAATACCCCGGGACCAGGAGCCCTCTATTCCAAGAGATGCTATTTCCCAGAAGTCCCACAACTGAGCTAGAAGGACCAAAAGGACTAACAGGATTAGCTTAATGAGGTCATGGCCCTTGCTGCCCAAGTGGCCTGCCTGTTTTTTAGATGGCTGCATTTTTGCAGCTGGTGATTAAGAGGCAGACCCTGCTGGATTCAGGCTCATTCTGTGTAATTAAATCTCCTCCCAGAACCAGAGAAGGCACAGAAATGTTAAGGACATGTCTGCAGATTACAAAGCCAATTGGGCTGCCATTGGTGCTCCCTGGGGATGATTCCAGAGGGCTGGGAAGTGACAGACCTTTTGGGGAACAATTGCATTTGATCAGAGAGCTAGTTCTGTCAACTGGTGGCCTAGATTTGAAAGAAACACAGATGAACCTCTACCCCCTTCTCTCCAGCACCCACCTTATGCTGCACAAAGGAGAGGTCTCAGAAGTTCCAGAAAGAATCCTAGAGGTGAGGAGTGGCCTTGGGGTGCTCCTTCAGCTGAGCTGCTGGGGAACAGGGCTGAGACCAGTAGGAAGGCAGCATGAGGAAGCAGTAAGTTCAGGACTCTAGAATACCAACTGTACCAATTACAAGCTAATGAGCTTGGGCAAGGTATGAACCACTCTGGTCCAGTTTCCTCATCTGCGAAATGCAATAATAAAATTACATCTCCTGCAGGTTTGTGGCAGGTATTTAAAAAGTAATCGACATAAAATCATGGCTAGGTGCTTATTGTTGGGCTCCTCTCTTGACTTCTGGGTTTCCAAGGGCTTTGTCATTCATGAGAACCCAGGTTGCTTTTATGCCTTTCCCAGAAATGAGCAGGAAAACAATAATGGCCTTTGTGGCATGATACTGGGACTCCATCGAAATGTGTGAGAAGCTTCTACCATGGTCCAGATACTGAGATACCTATTATTGGTCATTCCTCGGTATCCTTGGGGGATGGTTTCCAAGACTCATTGCAAAAATGAACATACACAGATTCTCCAGTCCCTTCTATAAAATGATGTGTTATTCGCAATTACCCTATGCACATCCTCCCAAATACCTAACACAATGCAGATTCTGGATCAATAGTTATTTAACTGTATTGTTTAAAGAATCATGACTAAAAAAAAAATCTGTACTGTTCAGAACAGACACAATTGTTTTTTGTGCATATTTTCAACATGCAGTTGGTTGAATCCACAGATTTGGATATGGAGAGCCAACTGTACTTAAAAAGTCTAATGTACACTTCATGACATCTAAAGTTTGCCCAAGCATATGTAATATGGGAACAACCTCAGTGACTTGGGAGGGAAGGACCTTACCCAGGGTCTCACACCTACAGCAGTGAGTGACAGGGCTAGGATATGAACCCAGTCTTTGAGGCTCCTGTGTTCATGTTTACCTTTAATTGATGTTGGTCTTATGTTCCTGGAGAGAATTGATAAGAGAGTAGCTGAAGAGACTCTCATTCCTCCAGATCACAGAAGCACAGGTGCCTCAAGACAGGAAAAACAACATGATATACTATTAATGGGTAATTTATGTCTGCATTGCTTTTCTTTCTTTATTTCTTATTGAATGTTGACATGGGTGTTTTCATATTCTTTACAACACCATCTGCATTGCTGTCTGGGGTAGACAACAAGTTCCCAGAGCTGTCCCAGAGAGATCATTCAGAGCTATAAAAGCAAGATCTATCTTTAATGGATGATGCTGCGGTTTGCAAAGACAGAGGCACAAAAACCAAAGGGGACTTGCCAATTCTGTTAATTGCCAACACAAGTTTTCTCAGCCTTAGAAAAATTATTATTTTGAGCCAGATGATTCTTTGTTGTAGGGAATTGTTTAATGTATTGTGGGATACTTAGCAGCATTCTGTTCTCTGGCTACTAGATGCTAGTGTCACACATACCTCCCTCCCTACTGCTAGTTGTAACAACCAAAAATGTCTCCACACATTGCCCAATATCCCCCAGGGCAGGAGATAAAGTCATCCATTTGCAAGATATTAATCCATATGCTTAATATTAATCCTATTCTGTAAGTTCTAACCTTTGCAATCAGACACGAAAATGAAATAAAGTTAGTTTTCTTTCTTTAAGAATAAAATAAATTAAATTTCGAATGGATGAAGAATTTTGTAGTTTTAAAAGGCTGAAAGAATTAAGAGATAAATGTGAATCTTACTCCATGGTTTAAAGATTAAGACTCTGTAAATCAAAACACCATAAGTAAAAGATAAAATTTTATATGACACAATAACACATATGACATAGTCTACGTTCTATATGGTATATAAAGAATTAGTAACCTTACATTATAAAACCTTGCATGAATAGATGTTTTCATACTCCAAATAGGAGAAAAAATTAAAAAGGTATGAAATAGATACGTTCAAAAGAAGAAAAGCCAAAAGTCAATACAGTTTAAAGAGTCTGATATTTTCAGTAACAATTTAAAACAATTGCAATGTACCTTTACATATACAATGAGAAAAATATTGGTTTTCAATACTAATATCTAATTGTAGGGAGAATGTGAAAAACCTGGCACTACAGATGGGAAGTGATGAGGCTTTAACTTTCCAAAAGAGAGTGTTAGTGCAAAATGTTTTGACACAAATATTTCACTATTAGAAATTTACCCAAAAAATATCATAAAGGTGACCAAAATATATCACCAAGACCTAAGAGAAGCTTATCATAGCAGAAAGCAACAAGTCCATAAAGGTGAATTTTATGTGTTCTATTAAAGGGAAAGTGTCTTCACACTGGCCTTTTCTGAGTCCAATGGTTCTTTGAGGAATGTCTGGTACAAGAGTGTCAAGGGATAAGTGCAGATGAGGCTGGAAGGTTCTCATCCCTGTTTCAACCTGTCCTGCTCCTCTTTGTCTATTTTATGTATCAGGCTCCTGGCAAAACTCCCATCATGCATTCCAGAGCAAAAAGAGTTTGCAAAATATTGCTGAAAGGTAGTGTCATGGCAAGAAGAGTGTGGGTCTGGGGGACAGACAGGTCTAGTTATTGTTCTAGTTCTACAATTAAAGTAACTGTGTGACCCTGGAGAGGAGACTTTCTTCCCTTGTTCCTTGGTTTCCTATCCATAAAATGGGAATAATCATGGTTGCTATCTTACCATTAATATTGTGAGAATTGAGATAATACTCGTAAAGCATACAGAGCTGGACACCTATTAAGCAACAATGAAGGTAATCTATGATTATTGTTTGCAAACAAATTGAAATGCAAAACCATTCGCAGATACCACGAATAAAGGTTATACACAGCACGATCATATATTTGGCAATGTATATGTGGATCACATATACATATGTGCAAGAGATAAGCACTCATTTTTGCTGGGAAGTGGGGTTATAGGTGGTTCAGATGTAACTTTTTGCTTTCTTTCACAGAAAGTGCTTTAATAAATTGCTAAGAACCTGCATCTCTGAGTTTGTAGAGAAGGTCATCTAATATTGACCCAATTTCCTTTTTAGCAGTTTTCCTACAATCTACACAGAATGAGACTTCACGTCTAGTCTATTTGGCGGGTAGGATTTATATCATCTTCAGCACTCATCTTGTCCACTAATGCCAGATATTTGGAGATGATATATTGGTGTCAATCTCATATATCTGTAGATGACTTAAACCTAACCAAGAATTTTCTCATGGGAGCTGATAGAAGGAAGCCGTACATCACAGGATGCCAGCATCTCACAATCCCTGAGGACACATAGCTCCAAAATGGGACACGGATGAGATTGCAGAATGTGCCAGCCACTTCTCTTGCCTCTTGACATAAATGCTTCTGCTTATTATGGGATGTTCATGATATTATGACAGGAAAGGCCAGAACAAAAAAAAAGGAATTTTTAAAATGTGAGAAAGGTCATGGTCTATATAAAACGATCTCAGATTTATTTCCCTTGAATTGTGCTTGAGGCTACTGGTAGTTATTCGGAGGGCAGTGAAATGTCCTAAGACTCTCCAAGTCACTCTGACTCTTGCCCTCTCCACCCCAGGAACACCACTGCTACCAAGTAGGTATACTTTGTGGGGGATTAGGAGGTTGAAGGATCCAGATCAAGGATCTAGAACTGTCAAATAGAACTCTCTGGGACCATGAATGTGTTCTTTATCTACACTGTCCAATATGGTAGCCAGCAACTGGGAAGAATTTAAAATGTAGCTTGTAGAACTTGGTAGACTTTTCATGATATTTATTTTTAACATAGTTGTATTTAAATAGTTTAATATATTTATATTTTAATAGTATATATTTATAAAAATAGTATGATGTAAAAATATATATTTATATTTTAATAGTCAGCTTTCTAGCAATATCACCAAAATTCCGAATGAGAACAACTTAGAGGAAGAAAAGTTTATTTGGGCTCATGGTTTCAGAGGTTCGGTCCATGGTCAAATGACTCCATGACTCTGAACCCAAACAGAACATCATGGCAGAGAGGCAGGACAGAGGAAAGAAGTTTGGATATGCAAAGTAGGAAGCAGATGGAGAGCTCCACTCACCAAAGTGTGTATCCCAAAAGCATACCCGCTACTTCCTCCAGACACACTCCACCTGCTTATGGCTGCCACCCAGTAGTCCCTTCAAATTACGAATCCATCAAATGGATTCATCCACTGATGAGGTCACAGTTCCCATGTAATCATTTTACCCCTGAACACTTCCACATTTCTAATGACACTTGAGCTTTTGGGAGGACATTAAAGATCCAAGTCATAATAGTCACGTGAAGCTCATGACCACCTCACTGATCCGCCCAGCATCGTGAGTAAACACAGACTCTGGATCCAGATTGCCTGGATTTGAATTACAGTTACTCTCAAAATTTACTCTGAATGAGTTATTTAACTGCTGGGTCTCACTTTACTACATGCGTAAAATGGATGTAGTATTGGTACCTAAGCTTCTTCTAAGAGTTACACACGTTGCTATATGCACTATGCTGGTAGCACCTCAAAGGAATGCTCTCTGCTATTGTGCTGGATTTTCCCTCTATGGCCCCGCCGATCCATTCTCCTCTCTTTGCTTTCTGCTCTGTGTGCCAGGAGATTGGCCTTCATTGGCCACATCAATGCTCCCGTCCCTCAAGCTCCCAGTTGGGTATAGCCAATGAGAAGGCAGGAGGAGAAACAAAAGAAAGTCAGGATATTTATTTCCCCACTCCCTCCCTGCCTGGCTGCCATGCTGTGTCCACACAGCCCTCTCCTCCAGTCTCAGTTTCATCTTGTTGCTCCTCAGCCGACAGGTGGTGGGGATAGGCCGCTGGCTTCTGTTAGCCCACATGCTTTACCACCTCTCTTACCTGGTTTCTCCTAATCCTTCCCACACCTTGGTAAACAGTCCCTTTCCTGGGCTCTCCTCAGTGACTCCACTGGCAGGTGCTTTCCTTCCCTGCCAGACCCTGACAGACAGCTGTCATTCATGTTCTTGGCATTTCGCCATCTCCCATCTTCACCAGCACCCACACAGCCAGGATGGGCGGACGTGCAGGGACCTCGAAGGCTTCCCCCTGGGTGGATTGGCTGTCTCTTTTGGATGGACCCTTAAGTCTTACTCACTGATCTCAGCTGGTTGGTTTGGGACCATTAGAAGTGGGAAGATGGTCCGCCCTGAGAAGAAACTGTGTTTCTCCACAAGAATCCCTGCCCCCAGAGGATAATGGGACACACTTCGTCAGGGAACCAAAGCCAGGGAACATCCTAATTGCTGCTTTTCTGTGCTTTACGTGGGGATACTGAAAGCCTGAATCCATCTTCCCTGTTCAAGCGAGAGCAGAACTCTCCTCACCTCCACCTGCCTGCCTACCTGTCACAACCTGACCCATGGCTACCTCTGAGGACACTGGGATGAACTGTCTCCCTAAGAAAGAAATGCCAGCTGTGTCCCTACCAATATCAGGTCTCATGAGCTGAGAAGATGGCCAAGGTCGAGGGTTGGTTATTTGATACTTGGGATGGGGACTGAGGATGAACTTAAAAGCCATTAAGATGAAAGCTGAAAGGTGCCACAGTCTGGCTGGGCACAATTCACAAGCCACTTGTCAAACAAAAACGAACTTTATTTTTAGAACACACATGCCACACCACACAAACTCTTCAGGAATTCCCTCAGAACCCAACTGCCACCACCGGCTTCCCACCAGCCTCTCAACCCCCCATTCCTCCTGCTCTTGAGGCTGATTGGCTGGGTCGAGTGGGCAGAGCCAAAAGAGTCCCCAATGAGCAGCTCCGTGGTCTGAAGGGCGGGGAAACAGCCCAATGAGCATCTCCGCAGAGAAACCAATCAGCTGGCAGCTGGAAGTTTGCTGGGGCCCCTTGGGCTGTGGCTCTCAACAGAAAGGGTCATGCCAAGGAGGAGCAGAGACCTCCACTCTGGAGTGACTGATCCACTGTCTCAGCAAATACTGACTTTTTGCAAAGTGCCAGTATATTTGTGAGGGCTGGTACTTGCAAGTGGCAAAGGAAGTCAACTCTTAAGGAGAAAAGTCATGAATGGGGAGGATACTCATTGGGTTCCCGATGGTCACAAACTGGGGGGAACCAGATTCTGAAAAATGAGAACCTAACAGGGAGGCAGATCCAAAAATTATACCCAAAGATCTTTCCATATGAATCCTGGGAACGGCAGCTCACTCCACTCACTGGCTTACAGAGGCCATCACCAACGTATTGTCCCTGTCTCAGCTGCGTTTTGTCACTAGTCCCTGGTTCAAAGTCCCAGATGACTGAAACTGATTAGTTGACACAAGGTCACATGCCTGTGCCCTATGCCAGGGGATTGGGAAAGCAGTACCTGACTTATATGGACAACAGGTTTTATCTCCCATCAAGATATAGCAAGGGATTCCCCCAAATGTAGGATGCAGGTAAAATAGGGCATTCGTGAATGGATAGCTCAGCTATTTGTAGCTTAGAGGAACTGATCATCTTAAGACTTGTAAGTCTCAAATGTTAATGTTCAGGCTCGTAAAAGCCAACTGGAGTAGTTAAGTAAAAATGCAGAACCATCACACCACCTCCAAACGCCACTGGAGTTTCAAGAAAGTCCCAGAGTAAGGGACCTCAACTCATGATGGTGGAGTCCTTTTATGTTTGTGATGGAAAAGGATTTCATCACACATCAGATATTGGGGCACAGGGAATTACTTAGGAAAGCAAGGGATATGCATTCAAGGGAGAATGTGGGGTAACTCGAGAGTGGGAAACACTTTGGGGGCTCCTAGGCTCTTTTTGGTGAGCAGTGGGTATGGGAAGGTATGTGGAGATGACATCAGTCTGATGATCACAAAATAGTGTGTAGAGATCTGGTAATTCTCAGAGTCCTTAGGTTGATGTCTCCTCTGTTGTCTGATCAACAGATAACACTGGGAAAACAGGAAACCTACTCCACAGGTTTCTGAGAAAGTACCCTATAATGTAGGTTTCATTTTCCCCTTTGCTCAATCAATTCTAAAAATACATGTATTAGCAGGCTAATTAACAGCACATAGCAATTTTCAAAAGTGGATGAATTGCCAGTAACATTAAGATTATGAGTGAAGATGTGTAGATTTCCTGGAAATCTGGGAGTGTCAAAATAGGAGGAAATTTAGCACAGGGTTTTTCACAGTGCTTTTAGATTAAAGTTGCATATTTCTTTGTCCTTTCTTTTTGTCTCCTTTCTACCTATCTTTTGTTTCCTTTCTATCCTACCTCACAAAGACTCTGATCCCACAGGCCTATGATGGAGTCTGGAGATATCCATAATTCTGGGGCCAGTGGTCCCCATACTGTAGACACCTAAGCAGACTCCAGCAAGTTCTCTGGAGGCATCAAGGAGACTCTGACCTCCCCCAGGAGATAAGCAGAGTCTTGAAGAACGAGGTGGGGAGGTGCGACAGAGGACATGGGGTGAGCAAAGATACCAGCGTGAGACCCAGCGTGGGCTATATAAAGTATCTCAAAGAAACAGTGATTTACAGTGAACTGGAACAGTGCTAACAGGTGAAGCCTCATACACTCTGTGGGCCTCATACACTCTGTGTGGTGTGATTCATGAGGTGAGGCTTTAAGTGCCCTGCAAACTATTAAACACTGGACAGGTGTAAATAACTGGAGCTGAACAACACCACCCTCTCCCACAGTCCCTTGGGGTGCCGATCATCCATTCGGTCTCTTATGAGATGCTTGCAGTGGACCCCCAGCGAGAATCCATGGGGCTAGATTGGCTATAAAAGAATACAGAGCATGTTGCTTGAACCAGCCACGTGTAGGCCTGCCATCCACAGTCCACTGTGATCCGCAGATCAGGGGTAGTAGGATCAAGGAGCCTTCTTCACCATTCCAGTGGAGCTCAGCGTTATTATTTGAACCAATATTTTTCAAATAGATAGTGACACACTAGTGGATCATGAAGTCAGCCTAGTGGGCTCCAGCCAACAGTTTTATGAAGTGATATCAAGTAGAAACTCCAGTAAGTATTGATTCCTATAAATTTCACTTCCATTACATAAATAAGTATATTGCAAAATTGGTTGCAGTGTAAGATACATTTCTTACAGTGGGTCAAGTTCACAGAAGTTTGAGAGCCATGCCATAGGCAATCAAGTGTTATTTAAAGCCTTTTTAAAAAATATTTTTTTAGTTGTAGATGGACACAATGCCTTTATTTTATTTGTTTATTTTTCTTTTTAATGTGGTGCTGAGGATCAAATCCAGGCCCTCCCACATGCTAGGCAAGTGCTCTACCATTGAACCACAAACCCAGCCCTCCTTAAAGCTTTGCAAGGACAGGTGGGGAAGGCTGCATGATCATATCAGCAATGTACAGAGATCCCTCTGCTATTGGTTGAGTGGACATGATAGACAGGGCCAGAGGGGAGAGAGCCTTAAAACGGCTGGTCACAGTAGAATGAACCAGACATTGCTTTCCTACGTTCATATATGAATACATGACCAGTGCAACTCCACATCACATACAACCACAAAAATTGGGAGTTATACTCCACATGTGTGATATGTCAAAATACATGCTACTGTCATGTTTAATTAATAAGGACAAATTTAAAAAAAGATGGTAAATGATAGATGATATGATTCTGGGGTTATTGTCTAATTCTACCTCAATGTGAAATAGCGAAGGGGTGGCTCAGGGAAATGATTATGTCAGCACTGGGTGTAGATTATTTTGTTATTGTTGGGTTATTCTTATATAACACCTCCTTTTGGTTCTTCTGGGCCTCGTTTCTGTGATTCTGGAGACCTGTGTGTCCATACTTCAGCCATTTGCTGCCATTACCACTGCCTTAGAGCCTGGCCCTGTAACAATGGCCACCCTTGTGTGTGACCCTGACAGTCAAAGGGAATTCCTGAGTCTGGAAACTGGCTGATGAGACCCCTCGAAGATTTGGGGTTCTTTAGCGGCTGCCTTAATGTGGGGGAAGTAGAAATGTGGAGGGTGGGAAGGGGGGTGGGGGAGGGACAGATACATCATCCTAGACAAAAGAGTTCACGTGTCCTCTCTGGAGCGTGTCCACAAAGGTCCACCAATAAACTGCTTCTTGTGGAGCAGCCATCTGCCGAATGTCCATACCCCTGACGTGTCATCTTCCTTGTCTCCCTCCTGTCCTTTGCTGTCACCTTGCTGGGACTGCTTCTGTGTTGGGAAGCCTACCTTAAAAATTCTCCTTTGTTTTTATATATTATTTATTCAGTGATTAATTCTTGAGTGCCGCCTGTGTGTGTAATGATGAAGCTACTTGTAAGTCCTCACGGGTTCTATTAAGAAGTTTGAACTGTGCTTTCAGTTTGAAATATTTTTTAAAGGGTTTTTTTGTTTGTTTGTTTCAGAGAGAGAGAGAGAGAGAGAGAAGAAGAAGGAGGAGGAGGAGGAGGAAGAAGAAGAGGATGGTGTTCACTAGAAGAGGCATCATGTTGAGGAGCTCAACTCCAGAAAGGCTCTTGTGAATGGAGAAAGTTGGGAAAGTTCCAGATCAAAACAATAAAAGTGGTACAACTTAGCTGGAGGGGGAGAAGAGGAAGGGCTCCCTGTGTTGCAGGGACAAATGAGGCAAGGCACTGAAGATAGCAGGAAACAGTTTTATTTGGCTGCAGCCAGGTTCAGAGGGCACAGCTTTTGCTGTAATCCATCAAAACCCCTGAACCCCGCGAGTTCAGGGAGTTTCAGAATTTTATACCCAGCATGTAAGGGGAGGGGCTCAGAAGTTCACAGTCTGCAGAAGTTCACATAAAAGCAACCTTTTCTATTACTGTTCTGGGCAAGTTAACTCTTCAAGGACAACACCTGAGAAGGGGAGAGCTTCTTCTCCCCTTTCTTTCCTCCCCCTGCCAGCTGTTCCCATGGAGCCCATTTGTAACTTATCTTAAAAATGTAGACATCTCTGTGAAGCCCCAGCTCAAGGCCTGAGGCCTTGTTTGCACATTTCTTCAAAGTACTATAATGGATACGTTTGTGAAAAACTAGTAAGGGGGTGTCCAGCACCTGGAGTGCTGGTATCTTCTCGACCAGTGGCCTAGTAAACAGGGTGACATGAAAATAGGAAGTTTATCTACAATGGACTCATTGCAGAGACTCTTTTTGGTGACAGTCCTAAAATCAGCCATGGTGAAGATGGCTTTTCTATGGAGAAAGGGGGTGCCACTTCACTTGTTCCCAATTTGGGTGATCAGGAGGGCAAAGGTGCTTTTCCTGAGTGAGGGAACTACAAGGAGGTGTGGTTTGGACTGTGGGGGAGCAGAGCAGGTGGAGAGAAGGAGCATAGGGATGGACATCTGCGATGCCTGAGGAACCCCAAGGGAGCTTTGTCCAGCAGAGGGCCTGGGCCAGGGGGCACCCTCCCTAAACCACACCCAACCAATACTGTCCCCAGGGTTGGGAGCTTTGTGCAGAGGGACACAGGACCAATCTATATTGTGGGGTTTCCCTGCTCTGCAGGATCCTCTCGGAGAACTTGAGAACTGCCCCTTTGCTTTCCTCTGAGTCTGTGAGCCTTTCTATGGGCTCCCTATACCCCCCCCATTTTGATTCATTTCACCAAAGCCATTTCCTCATCACCAGAAAGCAAAAGCCATTAGCTTACCACCAACAAACCCCCGGCAGATAAACAACACTCACTCTGTAGGCCTCATACACTCTGTGTGGTGTGATTCATAAGGTGAGGCTTTGAGTGCCCTGCAAACTATTAAACACTGGACAGGTGTAAATAACTGGAGCTGAACAACACCACCCTCTCCCTTAGGCCCCTGGGGTGCCATTCATCCATTCGGTCTCTTATGAGATGCTTGCAGTGGACCCCCAGCGAGGATCCATGGTGCTAGATGGACTATAAGAGAATACAGAGCATGTTGCTTGAACCAGCCACGTGCAGGCCTGCCATCCACAGTCCAGGGCGATCCGCAGATGAGGGAGTTTGTGAGATGGCTATGAAAACACTGAGGTGGGGATTTTGACTGAGATAGGCACAAAGATAAGAGAGGGGCATGACCAGGTGGAGGGACTGGCTTGAGCTTGGTCCTGGGAGCAGCTCATTTGGTCACTGCAAACAGCCTGGCATTTTCCATGGTTTGCATAACAGAAATGGAAAAGGCAGAGGCCCTTCCTCCAGGGGCAGAGGGATCAGCAGAAGTGGACATGAAAAGTGGGGCTCAGATCTGAACTAAGGAATAGCTAACTGATCTGCAAGGCTTAAAAGTCATTTCGTTGGTGGGAAGGAAACAGAGTACACTCGAGGCTCAAAGCCCTCTCTGATCCCACCAGCCTCCCAAGGCAGGTGCCTCCTTCTTGTTGTCACCACCCCTGTGCTTCTCCAGGGTGATCATCTTTTCCTTGCTTGTCTCCACAAATCCAAGAGGACAAGGAGAGTAACCTGTTCCCTGTACCCTTTGTACAGTGTCCAAGTCTCAACAGGTGCTCCACAAAGGCCAAATGAATGAATGAAGGAAGGAAGGAAGGAAGGAAGGGGTACTTCCTCATGCCAATCACCCCCAGTGCCCCGTTTCCTCTCTTCTGATTGACATATCAGACTCAAATGCTACCTACACTTCTGCCCTACTCCAGCATCTGCCATCTTGGTTCCTTCCCTTTGGGGCACTGTGAAGCACCCTTGTTTACCTTCAGGTCCCATCAAAGTGAGATAAACCCAGCTTGGCCATGAGCCAGATAACAGTGGAAAATTCCCAGCCTGGCCCCAATCTTTCTGAGCCTCTCCCCGGAAGTTCTGGGAGAGTGACCCCACCTCCACCACTGTCATCCATCTTCAGCATGGAGGACATTCCCTTTCCTTGGATGGGAGAGGGTGGATGGCAGCGTGAGCCATTCCACATTCCAGAATGTCAAACAGGGGCTAAACAGAGATCTGCAAACTTTTTCTATAAAAGAGTATATCTATTTTAAACTTTGGAGACCATATGGTTCCCATCACATCTGCTCAGCTCCTCCCCTTGTAGCAATAAAGCAAGGGAAAGATGAGGTTAATGAACGGGGCTATGCATTCTAATAAGCCCTTATTTATTAAAACAGGTGACAGGTTGGGCACAGTGATGCATGCCTATAATCCCAGCAACTTGGGAGGTTGAGGCAAGAGGATTGCAAGTTCAAGACCAGCCCCAGCAGACCCATGCTCTGGCCCAGGCCAGGCCCAGGACCACCCTCACGGGGAAGCCCAGGCAAAGACCAGGCCCAGGACTGCTCCCGCTGACCTTTGTGAGAGCCCAGGCCCACAACCATCTCCTTGCAGAGTAGAGGACCATGCTGTGGCTCCCCATTTGCCAACGGGCCACTCCCCCAGCCTGCCTCCATCTTGGGCCACTGAAGCTATATCCATAGCCCTCCTCACATTGTAGCCGCCACCTTGGGATCATATAAACAAGCAGGGGTTTCCATCCTCACATCAGATAAAGTGGACTTCAAACTAAAGTTAGTGAAAAGGGATAAAGAAGGACATTTCATACTGCTTAAGGGAACCATATATCAACAAGACCTAACAATCATAAATATCTATGCTCCAAACGATAGGCATCCATGTATTCAAGAATCAAATAGATCACACCACCATAATACTGGGTGACTTTAACACACCTCTCTCACCACCGGATAGATCTTCCAAACAAAAACTGAACAAAGAAACTATAGAACTCAATAAAAATATCAATAATTTAGACTTAACAATATACATAGAATATTCCATTTATCGGCAAGCAAATACACTTTCTTCTCAGCGGCTCATGGGTCCTTCTCCAAGATAGATCATATGTCATGGCACAAATCAAGTCTTAGCAAATAAAAAGAAATTAGAGATATTACCCTTTATTCTATCTGACCATGATGGAATGAAATTGAAATCAATGATAAAATAAAAAATAGAAGCTACTCCAACACCCAGAGACTAAATAAAACACTATTGAATGACACATGGATAACAGAAGACATTAGGGAGGAGATTAAAAAAAATTCTTAGAGATAAATGAGAACTCTGATAAAACTTACCAAACTCTCTGGGACACTATGAAGACAGTGCTAAAGAGGAAAGTTCATTGCATTAAGCTCATTCATTAAAAGAAGAAAAGTCAACAAATGACCTGACATTTCATATCAAAGACCTAGAAAAAGAAGAATAAACCAATACCAAAAGTAGTAGAAGACTGGAAATCATTAAAATCAGGGTGGAAATCAATGAAATTGAAACAAAAGAAATAATTCAAAAAATTGACAAAATAAAAAGCTGGTTTTATGAAAAAAAATAAATAAATAAAATTGACCAGCCTTAAGCCACCCTAATGAAAAGAAGGAGAGAGAAAACTCAAATTACTAAAATTCACGATGAAAAGGAAATATCATGACAGACACTATTGAAATACAGAAAACAATCAGAAACGATTTTGAAAATTTAAACTCCAGTAAAATAGATTTAAAAATAGAATTTTTTAAATCTCCTCTCTGATGTCTTCTGTGTGTCCTTCAATAGTGTATTATTTAGTCTCCGGGTGTTGGAGTAGCTTCTATTTTTTATTTTATCATTGATTTCAATTTCATTCCATCATGAACAGATAGAATTGAAGACACTGACAAATTTCTAGAGGCATATGATCAACCCAAACTGAGTCAGGAGGACATACATAATTTAAACAGATCAATTTCAAGAAAGGAAATAGAAGACGCCATCAAAAGCCTCCAACCAAGAAAAGCCCAGTACCAGACAGATTCACTGCAAGTTCTATAAGACCTACAAGGAAGAATTAATACCAGTACTCCTCAAATTATTCCATGAAATAGAAAAGGAGGGAACCCTTCCAAACTCATTGTATGAGGCTAGTGTAATCCTGATATCAAAACCAGGCAGAGACACATCAAGGAAAGAAAATTTCAGACCAATATCCCTGATGAACATAGATGTGAAATTTCTCAATAATATTCTTCCAAATTGCATACAAAAACATATTTAAAAAATAGTGCACCATGATCAAGTGGTGTTCCTTCCAGGGATGCAAAGCTGGTTCAACATATGGAAATCAATAAACATAATTTATCACATCCTTAGACTTAAAGATAAAAATTATGTGATTATATCAATTGATGCAAAGAAAGCCTTTGACAAAATGCAGCACACTTTCATGTTCAAACCAATATAAAAAATAGGGATAGTAGGAACATACCTCAACATTGTAAAAGCTTTCTATGCTAAACCCAAGGCCAACATCATTCTAAATGGAGAAAAATTGGAAGAATTCCCTCTAAAAACTAGAAGGAGACAGGGATGCCCTCTTTCACCACTTCTATTCAACATTATCCTTGAAACTCTAGCCAGAGCAATTAGACAGGTGAAAGAAATTAAAGAAATACAAATAGGAAAAGAAGAACTCAAACTATCATAATTTTACAATAACATGATTCTATACTTAAGAGGATCCCAAAGAACTCCACCAGAAAACTTCTAGAATTAATAAATGAATTTATCAAAGTATCAGGATATAAAATCAATACCCATAAATTAAATGCATTTCTATACAACAGTGATGAATCCTCTGAAAGAGAAATTAGGAAAACTACCCCATTCACAATAGCCTCAAAATAAAATAAGATACTTGGGAATCAGCTTAACAAAAGAGGTGAAAGACCTCTACAATGAAAACTACAGAATACTAAAGAAAGAAATAGAAGAAGACCTTAGCAGATGGAAAGATCTCCCATGATCTTGGATAGGCAAAATTAATATTGCCCAAATGGACATACTACCCAAAGTGCTATACAGATTCAATACAATTCCAATGAAAATCCCACCATCATTCCTTATAGAAATAGAAAAAGAGGTCATGAAATTCATTTGGAAAAATAAGAGACCCAGAATAGCCAAAGCAATCCTTATCAATAAGAGTGAAGCAGGAGCATCACAATGCAGGCCTTAAACTATACTAGAAATCTCCAGTTTAAAAAGAAAGAAAGAAAGAGAAAAGAATGAAAGAATATTGAGTAGTGGATCTGTCTCCAAAGAGTCCACCCTAAGCCCCATCTCCAGGGTCTAGAACAGTGGTTCCTAACCTAATATGATTTTGCAACCCCATAGAGGATATTTGTTCATGTCTGGAGATAGTTTTGGTTGCCATGGGTTGAGGTTGCGTATTACTGACATCTAGTGAGTGGAATCCAGGCGGTGCTCTTAAACATCCTAGGAGGCACTGTACAAGCCCCCGCTCACCCCAACAAGGAACTGTCCAGCTCAAAAGGTCAATAGTACCCAGGCTGAAACACCCTGCGCTAAAGCAGCAATTCTCAAAGTGGGATCATTATCACCTGGGAAATTATTGGGATTGCAAATTATCCACCCCACTCTACACTGAAACTCCAGATCCAGTCGAGAAATCTGCACTTGAACAAGTCTTCCTCTTGATTTCGGTGATCATTATAGCTTGAGGTCAATGAGGTGCTGAAGAAAGGCATGTGGGGGGCTGGGTTGTGGCTCAGTGGTAGAGCACTTGCCTAGCCCGGGCGGGACCGGGTTCAATCCTCAGCACCACATAAAAATAAAGGCGTTGTGTTGTGTCCACCTACACCAAAAAAAAAAAAAAAAAAAAAAAAAAAACCCACAGAGATGGCCACGGAGCTGGGAGTCACCTATGGTTGGCACTGAGAGTGACGATTGAGGGAGATCAGAATGTCCCACCCCAAATATGACTCTGGCATATTAGTGAATTACTCGCTTGATAGATAGAACTTTGATATAGAAGAAAATCAAGGCTCCGGGAAGCTAAGTGACTTGTGTCAAGTCCCAAAGCTAGCTGGGGATGACACTCAAGGGGACAAATTCCCTGGGGGTAGGCAGAAGCCCAACAGAGCTGCATCCGGCTGGCAGGGGATTGCAGCCCTGAACTGTGGGGAGTTATGGAGAAGGAACAAGAGGACTTGGACTTCACCTAGGCAGTGAGCATCGGAGCCTGCAGAGGGCTGGGCTCCAGGGGCTGAGCACTCAGTTCCCCTCTCCGAGGAGGGACAAAATTGGACTCTGCATCTGCTCCTTCCCTGTGTCCTTGCCTCTTTCCATGACCATGCCTGGGCACCCTTCACTCCTCGGTCAGGACATTTCAATTCTGCTGTCCCGTGAGATAGCACCTAAGAGGTGATTGATTGGAAGCTTTTGACAGTTTGCAAACCAATTTCACTGGGCACTCAAAGGCTTCTCCTGAGCGGGCTCTACACTCAGACCAGGGGTCCACAGGTGTTCGGCTTTCCAGTATGACCCATGAGAATGTGAAGAGCTGACCCTGGGAACCAAAGGTGGACCAGAGCTGTAAAAGGGCACAGATGGATCAGGGAGAGGAGCCACGGGTGTGCATCCAATCTCAGAAAGTTGCCGGAAGGAAGAACAACAACTTGACGAAAGAAGAGTCAAGCCCTCCAGGTGGAGGAGGAGAAATGGGAAGAAAGGCACTGTCTTAATTTCTCACAACAATTCTGAAAGGTTGGGCTTGATTACCATCTCCATTTTGTGGTTGAAGGAAACTGAAACTCAGAGGAGTTAGGTAACTTCCCTGAAATCACACAGCAAGGTCATAGTAAAGTTCAAAAAGGAACCCATGCCCTCTACTGAAAATGTGGAAGTGTCTAGAAACCAGGAGGAGACTCAGGACTGGCTTTCACGGCGGCAGCAGCTTGTCATCCATTTAGGGCAATAATATGTCCAATGTGCCTCTCCATCCATTAACTCCCCCACCCCTTCCCTATTATTGCTTCCTATCATTTCTCCTTGAGAGGAAAATTAGCCAACTGAGATAAACAATTATTTTCAAATAAATAAACATAACCCTAGGAAGTAAGAATTCTGGGGATTTAGCAGGAGACTCCAAGATAATTGCTCTCCCTCCCTGTCTCTGCAAATATTCCAAATATTATTTGAATAATCTTCCTGGGCCAATATTCCTCCCTGTCATACTTTTCTATTTTCTTTCAAGAGGGAACCAAAGAGTTTCACCTTTGTGATTTAATTAAAATGTATTTGCTTTCTGCTTCGTGGAAACCCGATTCAGGAACACCCATGATTTTTCTGTGTGCACTTTTCCAGCCTTTGGAGGGACCCCCTTGTTATCCCTGCTGCCTAGTCCAAGAGGGTGAGGTGTGTCCACTACCAGAAAGGCAGCTGCCAGCCCCCAACCCCCAGGGCCTGAATGATGTCAATCCAGGGCTAAATCCTTGGGACTGAAATTAACACTAAAGAAATCTGTATTAGGTAAATTTTTTTTTTTCCTTCCAGTACTGGGGATTGAACCGAGAGGTGCTTAACCACAAAGCAACATTCCCAGTCCTTTTCATTGTTTATTTTTGAGACGGGATCTCCCAAAGTTGCTGGGGCTGGCCTCAAACTTGTGATCCTCCTGCCTCAGCCTCCCAAGTGGCTGGGATTATAGGCACGCACCGCCACACCCGGCTAGGCGTCTGTACTGGATGCCTTAGAGGAGCAACTAGTGCAGATACCACTTGCTCTCTGGGTGGAAGGAATTTGCCTAAGCAGCAGGTGATTTGCTGAATGGGTGGCTTTGAGCTCATGGGAGAAATAAGTGCCAAGAGTGAGCAGCAGCTGTCTCACTAGCAGCTCCTCCTGGCCAGCCCCTTGGGAGGAAAAACACAAACTCCTAGCAACAACAAAATGAGGCTACTGGGCAGTGTCCCCCAAAACAGATCCTCCCTCCCTAATTATTTTCTTGGCCTAAGGTGACTCACACAGCCTTACCCAGCCCTACCAGCCCCACCCGGCCACAAACCAGAGAGTCTCTTGTGTGATTCTTAGAGGGCAGGTGTCAGCACTTCAAATGGCCTGAATGATCCAACCAGTTCCAAGTTCAAGGACATTGCTGACTTCAGACTTGATTCCTACAAGAGCCAATTTTCTAGAAAAGAGAAGAAAGAAGGAGTTTTTGAGGAGGCCCTGCCACTAGAAGGCCTAGGTCAGAATACATTTGAAGGCTGCCAACCAGACTGGGACAGAGACAGGGAACAAACAAGTCCCTGACTCCTGGATCCCTTCGGCAGTGGAACTACATTTGGGCCCATTCTTCACTTCTCCCAACTCCACAGTCCTCATCTGCAACATGGGCCAGTTATGGGATCGGATCGAGGGGCTCCCACACACACAGGCACACAATAATCTACTCTCCCTTTCTCCACCATGGTGGCCTGCTCATTTCCCATGTGTACTGGTACTTTCTGGAATATTCTTACAACTCATTAGCTTTCCTATGAGTGCATGGTTTTCCAGAAAGATTTTTTTTTAAATAAATAAATAAATGAACCCCCTGGAGGGCAAGATCTATGTTTTCCAATCTCCACTGTTGCTCAGAGCATGGGATCCATGTCTCAACGGATATTTCCAGAGATATACACATATTGGTGGCTTGATAAGAAGACACAGCAAGGGCACAAAACGTATCTCCTGAATGACGGGTGAGGGAGTGAGTGGATGAATTTAGATTCCATGTAGCTCCTACTGAGAGGGCAAACTCAGGACATCCTCTCCTGGGGCCCCTTCTCAGGGCTGCAGCCCAGAACTCCCAGTAACAAACACTCACACAAAGCCCACAGTGAGCAGAGCATGGGGCCTTTGTTTCCTGGCCTGGGCTTTTCAGGCTTTTGTCCACAGTTCACGCTCCCTGGTACTGCCTGTGGCAACCACCTCTCTGAGCATCCAGAAAGATGCTGCGGTCACAGGGGTCAGGAACCTGTGCCTGCTTCTTACGCTGAGGGGACCCTGCAGGGATTTGTGGCAGAACCAAATAAGACCTCCCTAGGGCTATTTCTAGAACCCACGGTGGGACATTTCTTGGGTCCTATCAAGTTTATGGATCAGACAAAGTTAGATGCCCAGGTTCTCTTAGGAAAAAAAAAAAAAAATGACCATCAGTCCCTCCCCTCTGGGTGTAGACTGCACTGGGTACTCTGTCCTGCTGGTGAGAAGAGTGATGATGGTGATAGAGTTGCCACAATCTCAGAGGAGCCAGGAGGCACAGATGATGTTTGTTTTCAAACACATTTTTAAAAATACAATAAAAAAAAAACCCTCCTAGAGGTCAAGGTCTATGTTTTATAATCCCCACTGTTGCTCAGAGTACTGGACTCGTGTCTCAACCAACTGAATATTTCTAAAGATATGCACATATCAGTGGCTTGGTACAAAGACCCAGCAAGGGAACGGAAGAAGTGCAGTTTCCACCTCTCTTTTCATACCCAGAAAATCAACTAGGGGTGATGTTGACTCCCTCACCCCCCCCCCCAGGAACATCCGGCCACATCTGGAGACCTTTTTGGATTGTCATGACTCAGAGGAGCGGGGAGGGCAGCGTCTTACTGGCATCTAATGAGTAGAGACCAGGGACGCTGTGTAAACAGCCCACAGTGCACAGGACAGCAATCCGCAGCACAGAATTGCCCAGTCTAAGATGTCAGTCAGGCTAAGACTGAGAAACCCCTGTTCTAAGAGTGAACGGACATGTGCATGTAACGGACATCCCAGTGCCATGTAACAGCATAGGGATCTGCAACTGTTATATCAGTTTAAATCTATAAAGCCCCCCCACCCCACCCCTATATATAGAACAGAACCCACTCCTGGTCACAGGATGGAACACATTCCCATTACACCTTGGGCCCCATAGGGTGACTTTGCCTCCCCTCACCAGTGGTTGGTCCCATCTCATCACGGCATGGCATTTCCTAGAGGAACCTAAAGTTTATACCAGCATAGAAGTTTATACAAATTAGTGATTATTTTCCTCTGAGGCATTGAGACCCAGGTGGGTTCTCAAGAACATGCAAGTATCTCATCTGGGGATGCGAAGCTGGTACAAAAGAAGTAAGACCAGAATCCACATCTCTTGATGCGCTTCCCCATCCCAGCCCCCCGCGGGGGCGGGGGAGGGGAGGGGCGTCTGGCCACTGGGCACCCTGCCACATGGCTGTAGGCAATGAGCAAGGCAGGGAGTCTGGCACCAGCCCTCCTCTTTGGTCTTTGTTCCCAGCCTCCTGGGCTCAGACTGCACCAGCTCTTTCCTGCACCTCCCTGCAAGACTCCTCCATCCTTTGCTCATTCTTTAGATCTTTCCAGATCCTACAGATGGTCAATTCCACCTCACTGCCCCCACCTTTTTGTGCAGTACCACGGATGGACTCCAGGGGCGCTGTACCATTGAAATCTTTTTTTTTTTAAATGGTCTCACTAAGTTGCTGAGGCTGACCTTGAACTTGAGATCCTCCTGCCTCAGCCCCCTGAGAAGCTGGGAATTACAGGCATATGCCCACCACACCAGGACTCACTGCCCTGTTTTATCCTCTCAAGACATCCTGTATTTATCCATCACACGTATGACTATTGTCATGAAATCCATCGCTGTGCGACTGCTTATTCAGTGTCAGTTCCTGTAGAATCTGAGCTCCATGACAGGGGGACCTGAGCTGTCTTTTTCACCAGCATCTCCCCCAACACCCAGAAGTATAAATTAATGAAGAGTACATTCTGTATGCTGCTGTTCTCCAATTCTTTCATTTCTTAGCCACGGTCGTCCTGACTTCTTAGACAAATGCCAAATGCCTCAAAGGCACTTAATGAGACTTAATAAGTCTCTTGGATCCATTCCCTCCCCGACCCCCACCTCCTCAGCACCTAGTTCAACGTCAAGCCGAGAGAAGCCAATCAAAGCAGTTTGCTGGTTGATTGACGGTGGTGTGCCGCCTGGGCTTCCAGAACACCCCTGCCAGGAAAGGGAGTGGGGGATTCTTGTGTTTCTGCCAAGATAGAAGGGAGGGCAGGAGCCTGAGACAGCTCTGATCTGGGCCCCCTGGCAGCAAGGAGGGAATTAGCTCCAATCACATTAACATGGTTCTCAGGAAACGCTTGCTGAATTAGAGGTTACAGCCGCAGCAGCAGCCTCTTTTTAATAGGACATTAATGCTCATTCGGAGCAATTACATTGTTTGCAATGGTTCCTTAATGTTCAGCTTCTGGAGCCTAGAGAGGAAAGGGCCTTGGGTTTCCAGTAACCAGCTTCCCACGACTAAGACAGAGGAATGAGCTTAGAAATGCCCTTCCTGGCTGGATCAGGGAGCCAAAGCCCCAGAGGATATGGGAAAGGGGTTAGCAGCTGGCGTTCCAGTACCCGGACTTCCCTGATCAGCTGCCGGGCCTTTCCAGGGTGCGCCGACCTAGGCAGAGACTAGAAGGTCTCTGCATATAAGAACCTCCAAAACCTTTCCCTGTAGTTACACAGCATGCCTGCTAAGTACTCCTAAGGGCATCCGGTACCTCTCCCAGTATAGCATTTAGCATACTTATCATTTTGATTTTAATAGCATTTTCCCTCTTGATCATTAGAGTAATTAAGGCTCATTACAAAAATAAAGCACAGTGGGAAAGAAGCAAACAGATCATATTGCCACAGCAGCCGGAGGTCAGAGTGATCTCCTATCCTCCCCAACCCTCTGCGCATAGGAACACAAAAAGATGTGTAAATATCGAGTCCATTGTGCCATCCACCCTGTTTTCTGACAGTGGGATGATCACAGCCCTTTTGTAATTGAGTATGTAATTGTCTGCTTTTCCCAAAGAGATGGGCCTCCCATCTCTAACCACAGTCACTATTTTTTCTGGAGCAGAGCACCTAGGACACAGCAGACACCCCTTCAATGTTAGCTGCCTAGGTGGTATCTCAGAATTCTTTGAGTTGCAAATGATGCAGTTAAAGTACCCAATTAAATACACAATTAAAACTGGCTAAAAGGATGTAAAAATTAAAAAATCTTGGGGGTGCTGGGGCTGTAGCTCAGTGGTAGAGCGCCTGCCTTGTATGTGTGAGGCACTGGGTTCGATCCTCAGCACCACATAAAAATAAATAAAGATATTGTGTCCAAGTACATCTAAAAAACATTTTTTAAAAAGTCTTGGGGGTTCGGAAATAGTTCTAACTGCAAATAAGACTTGATCTACTAACTCAAACTATTTCACCCAGGACTTTATCTATCTAACTTACTTTCTTTCTCTCTCTCTCTCTCTCTCTCTCTCTCTCTTTCTTTCTTTCATCATCCTTAGGCTCCTCCTGGTGGCCCAGAAACACAGGATATACAAGATTTCCTGTCCTCACTCACATAGTCCAGAAGAAGAGAATCAGCATCTCTCTCATTAGCCTAAATTGGAGTGTAATGCCAGATTCGTGGGACCCCCAATAGACCTCCAGGAGCCGAATCTGATGCAAGCACACAAAGAGTCTTTATTGCAAGCTCGAGCCTGGACTCACAACCGTTTCCGACGCAGCAGTCCTAGGGAGTGAGTCCCGGTCCTTATTCCAGTGAGATTTTATAGGTTTTGGGGGGATACTCTATGTGTCACAATATCAACACAGCAAACCATTCCATACCGCTGGAAAATCAAACAACAACTCTTAACATTGATTAGCACATTCACTGGAGGGAACAAGTTGGGTAGGGGTGATTGGTTAATACAAGAGGGGGATTCCTTTGAGCTGATTGGCTTAGGCCACGAGGGGGGTACGTGCTAAACTACATGGTTTCCCAACATGTTATCAACCACCATAAACTACTGGGAGGTCATCTGGCATCCCAGATATTTTCCCTGTCTCATGCTGATTGGAGGTTGCTAGGGGGGTTGCTATGGGTCCTCACCTAGCCTAACTGAGTCAGAGACACCTGGCACCACAGATCTCTCCTGTTATTTGCAGACAAAAAACTCAGCAGGGTGGGTATGTGCCTAGGAGTGCTCTGTGGGTTTTTCCCAGAACAAGGGTCACACTCCCTTCCTTGGATAGGCTTTGCTCTGAGGTAGAGGCTGGTTTCTCAGAAATGGAATCACAGCCATTTTTCAGGGGCACATGGCTTTCTCTGCACCCACCCTTGTGGACATGGGAATGGTGAGAGCTGAGGGTGGGGTCCATCCCACCCAAGTCCATGAGAGAGAATAGAGAAGGAAAAGGAAGAGGCAGGTGCCCACTGGAAATGAATGATGGCAGGTGGATGGACCATGAGCAGAGGGATGGAAGAACGAATTAGCTAGTGGGAGCGGTAAGAAGAGCGGGGCCAGTCTTATTTCTACCTAGGGCACTTGATAGGAATGTAAGACTATTCCTTGTAAAAACACAGAAGAAGCGGGGGAGGGGGGGCAGGAGATGGGCAGAATGGTGCAAAAGAAAAGAAATACAGAGGTGACTTAATAACTAGTTATAGGCTAGGTGCAGTGGTACACACCTCTAATCCCAGCTTTTGGAGGTGGGAGGCAGGGGGATCACAAGTTCAAGTGTGATTTAGTGAGACTAAATAGAAGATAAAAAGGCTGGGGATGGAGCTCAAAGGTAAAGTGCCCCTGGGTTGAATCTCCAGTACCATAAAAACAAAGCAAAACAAAAGGAAACAAAAGCCTAGTTATATAATAAAGATGTTTTAATGAGTTAGCCTCTTGGTGGAAAGAATGGAATAACACCTGATAACTTGAGAAACAACTAAAACGGGTCTCAACTTTACCCCACACACTTCATTACCAACTAAGTAGCCACTCAACATTTGTTGCATTATTGTGGAAAGTGCAATCTCCTTTATGATAAAGGAACCCTGCTCCTTTCCCTAGACTCTGACGGTCTTTAAAATACACAAAACGTAATTGGATTTTTTTTGAAGGGCTGTAAAACAGGTCTCTCCACAGAGATCAAAGGCCCCGCTTTGCCTGTGGGACATAGGGCTTTATCAGAGATAAGAAAGGCCAACATCCCAGCAGAACTAATTGCAGAGCATGCCCTGCAGATTTCTGATAAATGTCTTTTAATGGCCTCTGAAGAAATAGTGTATAGCACTGTCTTACAACCACCCAGGAAGCTGCATTGTCGGAAGCCATTCTCACACGTGACTGGGTGACTCCCGGTTAGGGTCTGAGGCGCTCTGGCTGTGTCGGAGCTTTCCCGGCCCTCTCCTGTTGAGAGAACCTGTCCGTGTGGGGGTGTAACTGACCACTGACCCCGGAGGCCCAATCACTGACCCTGACCTTGGAGTACGGCTCCCCCTTCAACCTTCATTGGATGGAATTATCCCCTGAATTTCTTGCTCCCCAATAAAAGGCTACTCCCTGGCGTGCTCTCTCTCTCTCTCTCCTGCTAGCCCTGAGTAATCCTTGCTGCCCTGCCGGGCGGTTAGAGGAGGGAACCAGAGAGGGGAGCCGTCTCGGACCTGGTCATAGAAAAAGGTAACTGAGTCTGTGTGTTTATTTCGATCTCGCTAGCTAACTTTTATGCCAAGAACCTCATTAATGAAACCATTGCGCTGGCCGCGTGGTAGAATTGGCGCCCACGAGGGGGGCATTCTAGATTAGCTAGATTGAGTGGGAGCGCGCTATAAAGATAAAGAAAAAAGTAAAGATAAAGGAAATAGTGACAATTTGGGTCACAAAAGGAAGTGGTGACAATTTGGGTCACAAAAGTACCTTAAGATATTGAAGGAAAGAGACGTTAAATTAATTAAAATAAAAAATTCAACTTCTACCTATAAGGAAATGTAACTATTTTAGACAGTATAATTAATCAGAAAGGAAAACAGATAAAAAAAGCTCAGTTATTACAATTCTTAGAGATTGTAGGTAAATATTGTCCTTGGTTTTGTGAACAAGAATCTCCAAATTTACTTACTTGGGAGAAATTAGGAAGAAAGTTACAAAAGGTCTGTCTTTCAAATGAATTACCTGGAGGCATAGATAATATTCAGAGAACCTGGACGGCCTTGGAAGTTTGTCTTTTTGAATATATGGGCCAGAATTCGTGGCCCCCTGAGGACCTGCTAAAAGACATTCAATGGGCCATCAAGTCTATTCAAATGGAAAATCCGCCTGAGGCTACGTTAATTCCTTTTCCTTTAAGCCACTTAAAAACGAAGGCGCTAGGGGCCAGGCCCAAAGTTAAAAATGTAAATTTAAATTTACAAAATCAGGCTACTCCACAGGGAGATTATGGAGAGCAATATCAGAAAGGAGATACCTCCAAGGTCCTAGAGAGCCCTCCAAGGGAGGTAGACGATCTTCCTGGAGAGAAAAATGTGGAAGAGGTTCCTAGAGGGGCTCAGAGTTCTTCTCAGCCATGTGACTTAAAAGCCCAATTTCAAAATGGCGACAGCACAGAACCTTTACCAGCTAATCTATGGGGAAGAGATATTTTAACCAAAATGGGATTATTATTAGTTACTCCTAACTCTATGAGATCAGTTGAGAAAGTTAGTCTGAGGTATTTTCCTGGAGATGATAAGGAGACCCTTCAGGAAGAGTATCTGTTTACAAACCAGTCTCCACGACAAAGATTAGTAAATGCTCCAAGCCAAAATTTTTATTAGGGGCCCTGAGTACTTCCCCGATCCCTAGAACAGCTGAAAAAATCACCTGGCTCACAGAGGAGCCTATATGGATTTCTCAGTGGCCCATCTCAGGGGAAAAGCTTAAAATAATTCATAGGTTAGTAGAGGAACAACTTCAGGCTGGTCATATAGAACCAACGCTTAGTCCTTGGAACACACCTATTTTTGTTATTAAGAAAAAGTCAGGAAATTGGAGATTGCTACAGGATTTAAGGGCAATAAATCATGCAATTCAGCCTATGGGATCCTTACAGCCAGGACTTCCCTGTCCGACAGCCATTCCTTTAGATTATAGCTTGATAGTAATAGATTTAAAAGACTGTTTTTTTTTCTCTATAAGGTTACATCCTGGAGATTGTGAGAGATTTGCTTTCACTGTCCCAACAATTAATTTTAAGAAACCTGTTAAAAGATATTGCTGGAAAGTACTCCCACAGGAATGCGTAATAGTCCTACTCTGTGCCAAAAATACGTAGACCAGGCGATAGATCCCATAAGAAGTAGCTTTCCTGATGCATATATTATTCATTTTATGGATGATATATTATTGGCTCATGCTAATCCAGAGGTACTTTCAGAAATTTTTACTCAGTTAGAGACTTCGCTTTCAGCAATGGGTTTATGCATAGCTCCTCAAAAAATTCAAAAAGTGTCACCTTTTCAATATCTAGGTCAGATAATTCAAGGACGTACAATCCGTCCTCAAAATCTTCAGATAAGAATTAAAAAGTTACATACCCTTAATGATTTTCAAAAGCTATTAGAAGATATTAATTGGCTGAGGCCATCCTTAAAACTAACTACTTCTAAGTTAAGTCCTTTATTTCAGATATTACAAGGAAATCCTTCTCCAACCTCTCCACGTCAGCTAACTTTAGAGGCTAAAACAGCTTTAAGGAAAGTTGAAAATGCAATTAAAAATGCACAGCTTACTAGAGTTGATCCTAAGGAAATGGTGTATTTATTAATATTTCCAACTGAACATACACCAACAGGAGCCATATGGCAAAAATTAGGAGTTATTGAGTGGATTTATTTATCCCACTCCCCTCAAAAAACATTAATTCCTTTTCATGATTCTATAGCTCAATTAGTAATTAAGGGTAGAACTAGGATTTTACAATTAATTGGATCTGAACCTGATATCATAATTATTCCATTTTCTGTTCAACAGATTAATTGGCTTTTTCAAACTTCTAGCCCATGGCAAATAGCTTTTGCTGATTTTCCTGGCCAGATAGATAGTCACTATCCTCGTGATAAGATTATACAATTTACATCATTAACGTCACTTATTTTTCCAAAGATTGTACGTGCCCATCCTATAGATGAAGCCTTATCAGTGTTCACTGATGGATCAAGTTCAGGTAAAGCAGGATTTTATAGTCGTGTTCACACAGAGGTAATACAAACTTCTTATACTTCTGCCCAAAGAGCAGAGCTTCAAGCTCTGATTTGTGCCTTAACTTACTTTGCAAATGAGCCTATTAATATTTATTCTGACAGCTTATATGCAGTCGGAGTTACTAAAAATATTGAAACTTCAGTTATTGGGTATACTTCATCACAAGAGTTATTTAAATTATTTCATAATTTACAAAAGGCAGTGCTAATGCGGAAATATCCATGTTTCATAGGACATATACGAGCTCATACTAATCTTCCAGGACCTTTAGCTTCAGGTAATAACAAAATTGACAGACTCGTAGCTTTTTGTCAACAGATGTCTTCATATGACTGTGCACTAGCTTCCCATTCCTTGCATCATCAAAATGCTTCTAGCTTACGTAAAAAATTTAATATTACTAGAGAACAAGCTCGTCAGATTGTAAGCCAATGCCCTAAGTGTGTTATTCACACTCCATCTCTGCCATCAGGGGTAAATCCCCGTGGATTAAAACCAAATCAAATCTGGCAAATGGACGTAACTCATATTCCTCAATTTGGTAAGCAGTGTTATGTGCATGTCATAGTGGACACTTATTCTAGATTTATTTTTGCCACAGCACGTACTAAGGAAAATTCTCAAAATGTAATTTCTCATTGCCTAGCAGCTTTTTCTGTTTTAGGATGCCCTATGCAGATTAAAACAGATAATGCTCCAGCTTATGTGAGCTCTTCTTTTCAACAATTTTGTCAAGAGTTTAAAATTAATCATAAAACAGAAATTCCTTATAACCCCCAAAGTCAAGCCATTGTAGAACGAGCTCACTTATCTATTAAACTTCAATTACAAAAATTAAAAAGGGGGGATAGGCTTATGACTCCCCAAAATAGCCTTAATCATGCCTTGTTTGTTCTAAATTTTTTAAACTGTGACGCAGAAGGTCACACTGCTGCTGAGAGACAAATGTCTCCCTCAGTAACAGGCCCTTTAGGCAGAGTTTTGTGGAAAGATTTATAAACCGGTCAGTGGAAGGGCCCAGACCCGGTGCTTATATGGGGCAGAGGGCATGCTTGTATTTTCCCAGAAAATTCTTCTCGTCCTATTTGGGTGCCTGAACGTACTATCAGACATGGAAGAGATAGAACCCAGATTCAAGTGACTGAGGATCGACCCAGAGGAGCCCCCATCCAGAAGGAGGAGATATCGGAAAAGGATAAAAAAAGACCAGATTGACCCAGCCGAAAAGCTGATTTCATGGAAAGACGTGAAGAAGCTAACAACCCAGGCTTCCCGAATACTTCGAGACCTAGGAGAAAACAGGACCCCAGTGATGATGGTAACAACAGTAATTGCCCTACTGGGCTGTCAGGTAAAGGGGGATCAAGTAGACACTTACTGGACATATTTCCCAGATCCACCCCTGGTACACCCAGCTGTGTGGACTGGAGAATCTATTCCAGTATTTACTAATGACTCATTCATGATGGGAGGATTTACAGATACTCATATTACTCCCAATCATGTGACTAGATTTAATTATTCTGGCTATAGTGCCCAATTACCCTTGTGTTGGTCCCACGATAAACATGCTGGCTGTCTGAAAGTATCATTCGAAGAAAAGACAGCGATTGGTAGACCTAGACTGACAAATAATTCTATTTATGGAGATTTAAAACCTAATACTAGATCAGTAATTAAGATGGGACTTTCCCATAATAAGCCAGTCATTTCTGCCAAACCTCCACGGATACACCACTGTCCAAATAGTTCTACAATTGAGATTGGCACCTTTCCTAAATGGATGGATTGTATAAATCCCTTTCCTGTACAACATAAGGTGTCTAAAGATAGTGGGTATATTTTAGACTGGTCTCCAAAAATTGATAAGAGACAATTACGAAGAAATTCTGCTATGACACCTGCAGGATTTGTTAGTAATATTTTGACTTATAGTAAAGGTGGTGTTCAAAAAGATATTTGGCGTTTAATTGCTGCCTCAGAATTCTTACATTTTACAGACAGACCCTTACCAAGATTTATTGGCAAGAACTGTAAAGAGGGATCTTGCTATGGCTTACGAGCTTGTGTCCAATCTCCTTATGTTTTAATCATTGGAAATGTAAAAGTTAAATGGATAGATGACAGATATATTGTTACTTGTAATAAATGTAACCTAACCAATTGTATTACTAGGTATAATGGAGGAAAAGGAGTGCTGATACTTCATCAGCCCTCTTTTGTTTTATTACCTGCTAATATTTCAGAGCCATGGTATGCTGATGCTGGTTTACAAGTCTTACAGCAAATTCATGCCCAGCTGGCAAGACCTAAACGTGCTACTGGAGTTATAATTGTTGGTGTTTTGGCGCTAGTCTCTTTTATTGCATCAACTGTCTCTGCATCTCTGACATTGTCTCAGAATATTCAGCATGCAAAATTTCTTAATAATTTAGCTCAAAATACTTCCAAGGCTCTGCGTAATCAAGTAAATATTGATGAAAAGATTGAAACTAAATTAAACGCCTTAGAGGCAACTGTTATTGACATAGGTAATGAACTTTCAGCCTTAAAATTTAAAGAAAGGCTTAAATGCCATGCTAATTATAAGTATGTGTGTGTTACAGCTGCCAAGTACAATGCTTCTCTCTGGGATTGGGAGAAGGTTAAAAACCATTTGTTAGGTATTTGACAAAATAGTAATAATAGCTTGGATATTCTGGAACTTCATCACCATATCCAAGACATTCAAAATAATAGAGCTGATTTTTCAGATCCTTCTTCTTTGGCTAACCAAATATTGAAGGAGTTAAATGAATTCAACCCTGGAAATATTCTCAAACACTCGGCCTGGTACATTATTGGATTATTCTCTTTGCTGCTAATTCTTTATTGCGTTGTAATTGTAGGATGGCGAGTCTTCAGAACAAGAATGCAGTAACTCCGGAGAGTGAATCGCCGCCTCATTTTTGCGAAAAGAAAGGGGGAATATGTCGGAAGCCATTCTCACACGTGACTGGGTGACTCCCGGTTAGGGTCTGAGGCGCTCTGGCTGTGTCGGAGCTTTCCCGGCCCTCTCCTGTTGAGAGAACCTGTCCGTGTGGGGGTGTAACTGACCACTGACCCCGGAGGCCCAATCACTGACCCTGACCTTGGAGTACGGCTCCCCCTTCAACCTTCATTGGATGGAATTATCCCCTGAATTTCTTGCTCCCCAATAAAAGGCTACTCCCTGGCGTGCTCTCTCTCTCTCTCTCCTGCTGGCTCTGAGTAATCCTTGCTGCCCTGCCGGGCGGTTAGAGGAGGGAACCAGAGAGGGGAGCCGTCTCGGACCTGGTCATAGAAAAAGGTAACTGAGTCTGTGTGTTTATTTCGATCTCGCTAGCTAACTTTTATGCCAAGAACCTCATTAATGAAACCATTGCGCTGGCCGCGTGGTAGACTGCATGCCCTGGGGGTAATATTTGGGTGGTGGTACACTTGGGGTCCTTAAGAAGAAATGCAACCCACATAGAATAATGGGATCAGGAGCCAGGAGAAGAGGGTTTAGGAAGGAGAACAGAACTATTGACTGATGGGCTGGGGTGGGGGTGGGGTGAGTAAATTTCTGGGTCATAGGACACTCCAGCTTCCAAGTCCAAACAGCAGTTCCTGAGTTACATCCAGGCTGAAACTGCCCACTGATGGCATTTACACCATACTCAGGTCTGCTCCTCTAATTCTGTCCATTTTTCTTCATAAAAGACCATTTTTATGGTCATCATCATTGTTTTTTTTTTGTTTTTTTTTTTTTGTTTTTTTTTTTTTTTCTAGGCCAAAGCATAGAGTTAGGTGCTTACCCGCTTATTCATCCACCCAGCACATCTTTACTGGCAAGCTATGGGCTGGAGCCAGGCTCTGTTGTAGGTGTCAGGAAATAGCTAGGAGGAAAATATTCAAAGTCTCCTCTTGCCACGGGGGTGTATGTTCAAGAAGAAAGAGATAATAATTTTTTTAAATGGGCAAATAAATACCCAGAGGCAAGCAATGAGGAGCACCAACAATGTAACGAGAAGGGGACAGGGGACGATTGTAAACAGGGTAGTCAGGGACTGCCCTTCTGTTTTGGAGCAATTTGAGAAATCTGAAGAAATGAGAGATTCAGCTCTGTCCATATCAGGAGAAGCACAGTCAGTCCCAGTGCAGGGCATGGCCCGGAGGCTGAGGCTCTTCAGTCTGAGAAACAGATGGGAAGTGAAAAGGAAGAGCCAAGTGACCAGAAGGAAGAGGCGGAAGAAGAGACCAGAGGTCATAGTGACAGGGGACAGACCGACATGAGTGGTGGGAACATGAGGTTAAAGGAGTAAGTCTATAAACCGGGCCTACAGTCCTGACCCCTACATGCTTTCTTTTCTAAGAAGCAATTTACCAGCAGCCTTGCCTGGCATAAGTGGGGCATGTTACATTCCTCAGCAAGCTACCTGTTATCTGCAGGATAGATGCAGGTCTGAAATGATTCCAATCAGAGAAACCGGAGTTACCCTGAAGGGGGACTTCTGTGATCCTTTCACAGACCAGATCCCAGAACTCTGGGAGATAAGGATAATTCCTCCTAACCAGAAAATCTGTAAGAAGAGGTTCCAATTAGGATCTAATTAGAAGTTTGAGTGACAGGAGGATGACATCAGATTTTCAAGTTTGGGCTGCCATGACCACGGTAGGTCATTTTGGCCCATGCTGACCAGTTCTAATAGAATTCTTAACCAAAATTTCTTTCTTTTTTCTTTCTGTTTTTTTTTTTTTTTTTAACCAGGGGATTGAACTCAGGGGTGTTTAACCACTAAGCCACATCCCCAGACCTTTTTTTTTTTTTTCCTTAATTTTTTGGTTTGAGACAGGGCCTCACTACATCGCTGAGGCTGGCTTTGAACTAGCGATTCTCCTGCCTCAGCCTCCCAAGCAGCTGGGATTACAGGCAAGTGCCACTGTGTCCTGCCTAATCATAAATTCTTACAGATTTTTTTTTTGGTTAGGAGGAATTATCCATATCTCCCTGATTTTCAGAATCTGGTCTGTGAAAAAGATCACAAAAAGTCACCCCCTTCAGGGTAACTCGGGTGTATGTGGTGGCGTTTATAAACCTAAGAGGGCTTATTTGGAAGTGAATGTGGTTGGGGAAAGAACAAGAATTGGGCTTTGGACAGGTTAACATGCAATCACATAGGGGTCGGAGGTATGGAGAGCCAAGAGAGTGACTGAGAAGTAAAAATTCAGAAAAAGAAGCTGAACAGTCAGGCAAATTGGGAGAGGCTTAAGGGAAAGTGGGAGCCCCACGGCCAAGAGAAGCAAGTGCAGCTGTCCCTCAGTTTCCACGTGGGATTTGTTCTAAGAACCACTGTGGATAGTGAACCACAGTCTGAAAATATTAATATATATTTTGAGCACATTTGCATCACTTTTATCACAGTACATTGTTAATCCTGCAGATGCTCAAGTCCTTAATTTAAAATGACAGAGTGACCAGGCATGGTGGCTCACGCCTATAATCCCAGTGGCTCGGGAAGCTGAGGCAGGAGGATGGTGAGTTCAAAGCCAGCCTCAGCAAAAGCAAGGCACTAAGCAATTCAGTGAGACCCTGTCTCTAAATAAAATACAAAATAAGGCTGGGGATGTGGCTCAGTGGTCGAGTGCCCCTGAGTTCAATCCCCAGTACCATAAAATGAAATGAAATAACATAGTGTTAACATGTAACCTACACACACGCCCATATGCTTTAAATCTTCTCTAGGTTACTTATAATACCTAACACAATGTAAATACTATGTAAATATTCTCTCTGCTATGGGGATGCTAACCCAAAACAAGGAAGGGTGAGGATGGAAAGAATAGAAGTTCACTGAATTGGACAAAGGGTAATGAAGGGAACGGAGGGGAAATGGGAATAGAAAAGACAGTAGAATGGATTGGACATAAATTTCCTATGTCCATATATGAACATACCATCAGCATAACTCCACATCATATACAACACAAGAATGGGATCCTAATTAGAATAAATTATACTCTATGCACGTACAATATGTCAAAATACATTCTACTGTCATGTATACCTAAAAGGAACAATAGTTGTTGTACTGTATTGTTTAGGAAAGAAAAAGTCCGGACACGTTCATCTGGTATAGACACAATTTTTTTTCCAAGTATTTCTGATTTATGGTTGGTTGAATCCACAGATGTGGAACCTTTGGATGCAGAAGGCAGTCTGTATTTCAAGGTAGAGGGCCTGGTCAGTTGTGTCCAAACCCACTGGCAAATGCATCAATGTCAGACTGAGGTATGAGCTTGGATTTGATAAGGCACAGCTGATTTTGATGCAGTCATAATTTGTAATCCTGATATCAACTCTGCCAGCTAAATAATATTGTCTCTATTTTACAGATAAGGCACCTGGGGCCAGGAAAGGTTCAGGAACACGCCCAGAGCCACATCACCAGTCAGTGTTGGGGACCAGATTAGAATGCACTTGTCTACCATTACAGCCACCACACCCTGGCCTGGCGGGCAGGGCCTAATGTGCCTGCCCACTGGGAAGTGTCAATCAGCAGATGATTTCACCAGGTGTGGTGGTGCACACCTGTAATCCCAGCCACTCAGGAGGCTGAGAAGATTACAAGTTAGAGTCCTGTCTGGGCAACTTAGTGAGACTCTTTCTCAAAATAATAAAATAAAATGGCTGGGGCATAGCTCAGTGGTAAAGCACTCTGGGTTAATCCCCAATGACCCACTCACTCCACTTTAAAAAAAAAAAAAAAAAAAAAGTCAGCTCTCTAACTGGATCGTAGGAGGAACAAATTTTGAGTCAACTGTGCTGCTAGTAAGGCCAGAGGAAGCAAGTGTCTGCCCTCAACTGTCTCATATTCTGTAAATTCTCTGACCTGGAGGGGATCTTACCAGCAGCCCCTTCTTTCAGAACCCGCCAAGAGTCAGTCCCACCTGGTTCCCATACTCTGCCCCTTCTCTGTGTCCTTCCTGATCATCAGCTCCTTTAAACTACAGTTAGCTGCCACCCCTCACCCCCACCCATCTGTGTTTTGCTTCCTATAGTTTTAAGCAACCACAGTCTGAAAATATTAATATATATTTTGAGCACATTTGTATTATTTTATTTTTATATTATTTATTTTTATTTTATACTTTTATTACAGTACATTGTTATTCCTGCTATATTTTATTATTAGTTGTTATTACTCTCTTGCTGTGCATAAGTTATGAATCCAACTTCATCTTAGAGAATTACACATAGGGGAAAACAGTATTTACAGGGTTTGGTCCTATCTGTGGTTTCAGGCTTCCACTGGGGGTCTTGGGACATATCCTCCATAGATAAGGGGGACTTATTATAATGTAAAACAACAGTAAGTAATTTCCTATCCATGTACCTTTAGATTGTCTCATTGGTCACAATGAATATTGGCTACTTATTATATATATGTTTCAGCTTGATGTGTTTCATTTTCCACGCCCCCCCCCACATTTTATTATGGAAATTTCCAGACATAGAGCAAAGTTGGAAAGTATTGTGCAGTGGACACCGATTGCCCCCCTGCCCCCTTGAGTCTACAGGAACTCCTCACTCTACTTAATCTGTCACACATCTGTCCGTTCACTCCTCCCTCTGAGCACCATCAGTCATCTTATTTTTAATCCACAGACTTCAGAACACGTCACCCCTAAACACTTCAGCCTGTGGATCATTAACTAGATTTCAGGGTTGTTTTTTAAGGGCTTTTTTTTGTGTGTGATAAACTATGCAAACAGAGAAATTCACAAATCTCATGCGTGCAGATGCTGAGTGCGAGCAAATACACACACAGGTAGATTACTGACACCTCCTTCAAGATACAGAACAACACTGTCACCTGGAACACTCCCTCATCTGTCCCAGTCAATGCCACTCCACTCCAGTGGCAACCACTGATCTGATGCATTTCCCCCACACGGCTTTGCCTGTTCTAGAATTTCACACGAATAGAATCATACATGTACTATTTCAAGTCTGGCTACTCTAGGTCAGGATAACGTTATTGCAATTCATGTGACTATATTTGTGTGTTATTAGTAGCTCATTTCCTTTTGATGCTGGCAGTATTCCACTGTATGAATATATCATAGTTTACCCATTCTCTTGTTGATTGCAATGATTATTTCATAAAGAAAGTTATTATTTGTTAACAAATTTCTAGTTAAGATATGCTCCTGACTTTCTGTTAAGAATTCTCTCATCATCTAAAGCAAACTGGGGTCTGAGTCATGGCTGTTAGGAGCCTCGTCTTTGAAATCAGAAAGCTCTGCATTTCTATTCCGGTTTCTCCTGTTACTCACTGGGTGACCTGGGGCCAGGTACCTCATCAATGCACTTTCTACATCTATCACCTGGGAATAAAAATACCTGCAGACCCATAAATCAAATGCATTTTTATACATCAGTGATGAATCCTCTAAAAGAGAAATTAGGGAAACTACCCCATTCACAATAACCTCAAAATAAAATAAAATATTTGGGAATCAACAAAAAAGGTGAAAACAGAAATTACTTACTGTTGTTTTACATTTTAATAAGTCCCCCTTATCTATGGAGGATATGTCCCAAGACCCCCAGGGAAGCCTGAAACCACATATAGGACCAAACCCTATAAATACTGTTTCCCCCTATATATACATATTTTCTACAATGAAAACTACAGAACATTGAGGAAAGAAATAGAAGAAGACCTTAGAAGATGGAAAGATCTCCCTTGTTCTTGGATAGGCAAAATTAATATTGTCAAAATGGACATACTACCCAAAGCACTATGCAGATTCAATACATTTCCAATTAAAATCCCAATATCACTCCTTAGAACTAGAAAAAGAAATCATGAAATTCATTTGGAAAAATAAGAGACCCAGAATAGCCAAAGCAATCCTTAGCAAGAAGACTGAAGCAGGAGGCAGCACAATGCAGGCCTTAAACTATAATACAAATCTATAGTAACAAAAACAGCATGGTATTGGCACCAAAATAGTAGACCAATGGTACAGAACAGAAGACACAGTGACAAACCCACATAAATACACTTATCTCATACTAGACAAGGAGCCAAAAACATACATTGGAGAAAAGATAGCCTCTTTAACAAATGTTGCTGGGAAAACTGGAAATCCATATGCAGCAAAATGAAACTAAAGTGGATCAAGGACCTAGGAATTAGACCAGAGACCCTGTGGCTAACAGAGGAAAAAGTACACCCAAATCCTCCTCCTGTCGGATTAGGCCCTGACTTCCTTAACAAGACTCCTAAAGCTCAAGAAATAAAATCAAGAATTAATAAATGGAATGGACTCAAACTACAAAGCTTCTTTTAAGCAAAATAATCAATGAGGTGGAGAGAGAGAGCCTACATTTGGGGAGCAAATTTTTGCAATAAGCACATCAGATAGAGCACTAATCTCCAGGATATATAAAGAACTCCAAAAACTTAACACCAAATAAATAAATAAATAAGTAACCCAGACAATAAATGGGCTAAGGAGCTGAACAGTCACTTCTCAGAAGAAGATATACAATCGATCAACAAATATATGAAAAAATGTTCAACATCTCTAGTAATTGGAGAAATGCAAATCAAAACTACTCTAGGATTACATGAGTAATCATGTAATCATGACTCACATGAGTCAGAATGGCAGTTATCAAAATACAAACAACAACAGTTATCAATACAAATATTGGTGAGGATGTGGGGGGAAAGGCCCTCGAATACATGCAAATTGGGACTGCAAATTGGTGTAGACAATCTGGAAAGCAGTATAGATACTCCTTAGAAAACTTGGAATGGAACCACCATTTGACCCAGCCATCTGACTACTTGGTCTATTCTCTACCTAAAAGACTTAAAATCAGCATACTACAGTGATGCAATCACATCAATGTTTACAGCAGCTCAATCTACAACTGTGGATCCAACCTAGATGCCCTTCAATAGATGAACCAATAAAGAAACTGTAGTATATATACACAATGGAATATTACTCAGCATTTAAAAAGAATAAATTCTGGCATTTGCAGGTAAATGGATGGAGTTGGAGAGTATCATGCTAAGCGAAGAAAGCCAATCCCAAAAAACCAAATGCTGAATATTCTCTCTGATAAGTCAGTGCTGATCCATAATGGGAGGGTAGAATGGGAAATATGGAAGAACTTTGATTAAGCAAAGGAGAGGGCAGAGGGGGGGATATGGGGGCAGGAAAGATGGTGGAATGAGATGGATATCATTACCCTAGGTACATGTACGACTGCACATATGGTATGACACTACATCATGTACAACCAAATGAAAAGTTGTGCTGCAATTGTGTATAATGAATTAAAATGCAATCTGCTGTCATATACACCTAATTAAAATAAATGAATACATTTTTTAAAAATACCTAGAGATTTCCACATAGCAATGGCACCATACAATCTGACCATAAGGACTGGAAAACTGTTGTGAATATAATGTCTACCACAGTCAAAAATAGTATTTTCTCTGTAGTTCTGAGTGATTTAAATGAGACTAAGCCTTCTGTACTTTGTCACAAAAAAGTGGGTTTTTCCAGGTGACTATTTTGGTGAGTGTCAAAATAAGAATTTATGGTACTGCTGATTCATTTGTAATTTTATACACACACACACACACACACACACACACACACATTAAAGGATGTGAGATGCCAGCTAGGATCAGAGTAGTTCATTCATTCCCTGTGCTCATTCCTTTACAAATAGCACTGCTATGTTCTAACTGTGCCAAACCTGGGAAAGCAACCGGAAGCTAAAATAAATTTAAAAAAAAAAATTGTGCTCATGGGGTTTTCAGTGAGTTACACAGATGCCAAACCACTTCTAATTACACAATTCATTATTCAATCGCCATTGTGATCAGCAAAAGGGTGATATGACAGCTGCTAAGGGTGTGTGACGGGGTTGCTCAAGGAGGCTGAGCTTGGAAGATGAGGGGGAGTTAAGGAGGCCGTGGGGAGAAGGACCCAGTGACCAAGAGCTCTCTGTAGGAGGCAGTACTGCGGCTAACCTGAGGGCCAGGTGTGGGTACCTGTGAAGAGCAGGGAAAGAGGTGAGAAGGAAAGGGGTGCAGTTGACAGGCCAGTCAGTGCTCCAACCATGCAGGACTTTGGGGACTGTGTTCAAAATCTTGGTCTTTAACCTGGGAGCTCTGGGCAGCCAGGCAGGCTCATGGGAATGCCCGAGGGCAGTTTTCTGTGTGGTTGCTGCCAAATCCCCAGGTCAGTTTGTGGAAGGGGAAGAAAAGGAATAAGGGAATGGACAGGGAAGCAGACAAGGAGGGAGGGTTAGCTTGAAGCAGAAGCCTGAGATGTATGTCTTATTTGCATTACTGGCCTCAATGTGGGGGGAAGGCCAGGCTGTGGATCGCCTGCTCAGGCTGCCATAACAAAGTCCACAGACCTGGCGGCTTCAGGTGCAGACACTTATTTTCTTATAGTTCTAGAAGCCGGAAGTTCAAGATTAAAGTGCCGTCAGGGGCGATGTCTGGTGAGGGCTCCCTTCCTGGTGGCCTCCTCCACAGAGTCCTCATGTGGTCTCTCCTTTGTACTCAGGAGGAAAGAGAAAGATATTTTTGACATCTCTTCCTTTTCCTCTAAGGACACCTGTGCTATCTGATTAGGTCCCACACTTAATGACCTTGCTTATCCTTATGAAGTGGCACCCCCTTTCTCTACAGAAAAGTCTTAACTGGGCTTCTCCAGAAATCTTTACCATGGCTGATTTGGGGACTGTCCGCAAAAGAATCTTTACAAAATAGTTCAATGTAGGTAAACATCCTATTTTCGTGTTGCCCCGTTTTACTTGGCCACTGGCTGGGAAGAAATCTGCACTCCAGGAGCTGGACACCCCCTTACTAGTTTTTCAAAAACATGTATCCAGTATAGTAGTTGGTAGAAATGTGCAAACAAGACCTCAGGCCTTGAGCTGGGGCTTCACAGAGATGTCTACATTTTTAGGAGAAGTTACAATTGGGCTCCATGGTAACAGCTGGCAGGGGGGAGGAAAGAAAGCGGAGAAGAAGCTCTCCCCTTCTCAGGTGCTGTCCTTGAAGGGTTAACTTGCCCAGAACAGTGAAAGAAAAAGCTGCTTTTATGTGGACTTCTGCAGACTGTGAACTTCTGAGCCCCTCCCCTGACATGCTGTGTATAAGACTCTGAAACTCCCTGAACTCAGGGTTCAGGGGATTGATTGATTATAGCGAAAGCTGTGCCCTCTGAACCTGGCTGCAGCCAAATAAAACTGTTTCCTGCTATGTTCGGTGCCTTGCCTCGTCTGTCCCTACAACATTTTGTTATCTCCTAAAAAGCCCTGTTTCTGAATATTCAACATATGAATCCCCCTGCTCCCCTCCCTCAACTGCACAATTCAACCCGTAACAAGGATGCTGGGGAAATAGGGGGATTCTAGGAGTCATGATGGTGGCTTGGACTAACTGCTGGCAGTAAGGGGGGGGGGGAGGCATTGAGCCACAGGGTGTATCAAAATCAAAGGTGGGCTGTCTGGGGCCTGGTGGGGAGGAAAACGTATCAAGGGTAGCTTCTAGCTTTCTACAATAAGCATAGTAGATCAAATAGTAGTCCCCCAAAAGATACGCCTGTTTCCTAATCCCTGAAATCTGTGAACATGACCTTATTTATAAAAAGGTTTTTACATCTTTAAAATGTAATTCAATCGAGGATGGAGAGATGGGATCATCCTGGATTATGTGGGTGGGTCTAAATCCAATCATGAGTCTCTTTATAAAAGACAGAGGAGGACAAGTCACCAGGACACACAAAAGGCAAAGTAAAGACAGGGTGGTTGGAGTGGTATGGACCCAAGGAGTCACCCGAATCTGAAAAGGACAAGACAAGATGCCACCCAGAGCCTTTGGAAGGACACCTTGACCTTGGAATTCTGGACTCCAGAACTCTGAATCAATTTTCTCTACTTTAAGTCAGCTAATTTGTGGTAATTTGCTAAAGCAACCCTAAGCAACTAATGAGAAAAGCACTTTTATAGGTATTGGAGCCATTCATGGAGAGAGGGAGACTAGAGGAACCCAGATTTTTGTCAGCTAAGAGGAAAAGCAGGAATTGAGATTTTGAAATGTAGAAATCGTGGTAGCTTTAGGATGTCCAAGAGATAAAGAGCAGTAGCCGGCTTATAGTATAGGCTCAACAATTGTCAGCTATTATCATATATACTTTTATATTAGAGGAAGTGATTGCTCTTCGCAAGCATATCTAATTTTCCTGGAATCTTGGGACTGCAAACAAGTTTTAAGTTCTGCTAACACCACAGCAAAGCTTAGCTAGTTCTTTGCAATACCTCTCTCTGAACGTTAAAAAAAAAAAAAAAAAAAAAAAATCCTGGTACAAAGTTCTATTTGTACTTCTTCACCTCGGGCTGATAACAACTTCATATCCACCCGGAAAGTCTACATCACAAAAACTGGGAGAGCCAGGGAAAAGCAGAAGCCCGCCATTTCCTCCTCCTTGCTTCCCCACCCACAGGGCTCCATCCGCAGCAGATGTGCGCCACCTTGTGGACACACGTGATTCCAACAGCCTGGCCCTAAACCAGAAAGTCAAGACTGGAGAGGAGGTGGTGGCTGGGGTCGCTTAATTTTTTTTTTCCTACCTGCAAATATAGTTTCATTTAACTGTATTTTTTCATCTAAAAAAGGGGGGGGCATGGGTGAATAATCGTCCTGGTATTTAAAATAGCTGAAGGGTAAGAAAAATGATATCAAAGCAGACTCTGAGGTATCACCCCTCAATATTGGCAGAAATGAGACCCTGGTCTACAGATGACCCCTGAAGTCTCTCCAGGTCATGGAAGGAAAGCAGCTGTTTAGAGAAATGCTTCATTCTCATTGGAGAGAAGGTCTGCTCTATGTACCACTTTCATCAACCCATAAGAGTCCTCTTTGTAGGTTTGGAGAGTCTGAATTCAGGCTCCACTTATGTATTTAATAGCCATTCTAACAGAGGAGGAGTTCAGGAGGGATGTGGAATGGCTGATCAGTTGTATTTAAATAGGAGTAACAAGTTCTAGTGTGTCATTGCACACTAGAGTGAATATAGTGTTCTTGTCCGTGTATCTCAGAAAAGCCAGAAGAAATCATTGTTTTGATTTTTGTTACCTGGGGATTGAACCCAGGGGCGCTTAACCACAGAGCCACACCTCTAGCCTTTTTATTTATTTATTTGAAACAAGAACTTTTTAAGTTCCAGGGGCTGGCCTCAAACTTGCGATCCTCCTCCCCCAGCCTTCTGAGTCTCTGGGATTACAGGTGCGCACCACTAGGCCTGGCTCAAAAACTTCATTTTGTCACCAAAGACTGGACCTGTTTTCACATGTGATCCTTTTGGGTTTATCTCCTCCATGTTGCTCATCCGAGCTTCCTTCTCTCCAGGATCACTGCTTCTCAGCCAGCATCATCTCTTTCCTGACCAAGTACCTACCTGGTGGCCAATCTCTGCTTCTCCTCAAGGGTCCCCACAGTGGTTCCTTCACACTGCCATCGAAGCATGCCTTCCATCATCCCCGCTCTTCAGTATACTCAGGATAAGATCCAACTCCTCACCTGCACCTGTCCAACGTCCTTCTCTGCGTGCAGCCCTCGCTCACTGCCCAGCCCCCGGGGGATCTTCAGGACCTGGGGCTTTCTCACACACGCTTCTCTCTGCCTTGGGCACTGGTCCACGTGGTCCTCACCTACCTTCACCAACGCACCTTTCAGGGCACAACTGAACGTCCCCTTCTCAGGAGGTCAGATGCCTGGATCGCAGCCCACCCTTTCCCTCCACTCAACCACCATCGCCTGCTGTGATTGCTTGCGTATTTGTGTCATGAGTGCTTAGTCTGTAAGCGCCACAAAGGCAAAACTGTGTCTCCTTTCCTCGGGAAACCATCTTCATTGATCAGCAAAGCACCTGATGCAGGAAGGTCCTGAATATCCAGTGGTTGGAGGAGCTACGTGGCCCAGGGAGTGCTTCACAACAGTGACGAGCATAGGATGAATATGCACCCTGCAGAGGGGGCGCTGAACTGGACTCCCTGTCCATTGGTGTAAGAGGACATCGGAAGACCAAGACAGGTGTCTTTCATTGTCAATCAATATGAGTGAGCATAAATTCTGCTAAAAGTAGAGCCAGATGAGTTTTGCAGAAGCACATCAGTCCTTGGGGTGGTGAGGTGTGTGTCTGATTTCAGCCCTGAGTAGCCCCCTTCACGGTCCTATTCCAAAACCTTCCCTCCCCTAATGATTTCTTCTGGGATCAGCCGGCTGGAGAGAACAGGGCCTGGTGTGATGAACAGAGGACCATATTGGGCACAGGCAAGGATTCCTGATCCCTGTCATCCCTGCTTCCCACATATGTCACCTCATGAGTGCCACCAGTACCCACACTCTGATACCCTGTAGGGAGAGGGTCCATGCACCCACAGTGACCCTGCTTCAGACTTTGCCTACCTAGCCCCACGTTCCAGAGTGACGGTCAGCTTCTGGCAGGGCGGATAATGGACACAGCTGTGAGGTAAACGAGGCTACAGAGGAGAAAGGCCTTCTGTCAATACACACTTAGAAATACCGCTGGCTCCGTGAGCCTGTGGTGCAGGCAATAACATTCCGTCAATACACCCTGAGAAATACGCACAGCTTGTTGGCCGGTGTTGGACCAGCAGGTCAGTGCTGTCTCCACTCTTTTAAGAAGAGCTGAATGTGGGAAGCTACATTCTGTGGAATGTTCTAGAATTACAGCCATGAAGGGGCAGAACTTGTCAAGTGTCTCTCTGCTTATATCGGTCCCACGGGGCTGGCATGACCAAGGAAAACTGTGTGCAGGTCTGATGGAGCCAGACACCCTCTGGCCTTAGTGGGGATGGAGTTGACCTGCACTTGCCTTCCACAGGGGGTATGCCTTTGGGCTTCCATAGCCCACCAATCATCTCTGTTGAAATTCTTCTTTTACATGTGTTTATACAATTATCAGCACTTCCCCAGTCCCCAACCCATATCCCTGGAAGGCCCTCTCTGTCTTTATGTGACCTTCCTGACATGCTCCTTCTCTCAGTATTGAATTATGACCCCATTCACAGAAAACAAACAAGCACACCCCTTTTTTCAACCCCTTGGAGGACAGAAGTGCCACTTGCTGCCCAATTACTGTGGGATTCTGACAGACAAGCAAGGTTACCTTGCCTTGCTCATGGCTCTGATTGCTTTCATGATGCGATCATGGACCTGGCAACCAGGGAGTGCTCAGCAGGACAAAGGGTGCATTGTTCGACCCTTTCTTCAGAGGGAAAGCACCCCCTACCCCCAGCCCCTTGCTGAAGATTAAAGGCAGGGGGTAGCTCTACCACTGAGCTACAACTTTTAATTATTTTTATTTTGAGACAGAGTCTTGCTAAATTGCTGAGGCTGACCTTGAACCTGCAATCCTCCTGCCTCAGCCTCCAGAGTCACCAGGATTCCAGATGTATACTGCTGCACCCAGCTATCTTTGACAGGCCCTTTTTTCCTTGCAAAACTCCATCATTTCTACAATCGTGTTACATTGTCTTTAACAAAGAAAACAGAAGTGCTCCTAGGGAAGAGCAATTGAGACTGAGTCATTTAAACTTATTTCTCATCACTTCTCAGACTGAGCCTTCTTATCTCTTCCCTATCTGTGCAAAGTCTGGTCTGGACGAACCTATAGTAGGAAGTTTTCGAGGATTTCAAGCATTGAATACTTACTTGATGAGTCATCTTTTTTTTTTTTTTTTTATTGACACCCCGCCCCCGTTTCACAGGGACTTGTGTAAAGGAGGGACTTTGTCAACCCACAAAACTGAAGAGTTGAAAAGTAGTTCCACCTTTGAGCACCGTTGGATCCAGAGCCTCCGGTGAAGATCACTTTGTACTAGCTCAACACATTCAACAAAAACAAAGTTGCTCCTTAACAGTCCAGCTAAAGAGACCAGATGTAGTGAATATTTAGGATACCTTTATACTAAAAAAAAAAAAAAAAAAAAATTATTCATTTATTTATTTGAAACTCAAATTTAACTGGTTGTGTCAGCTTTTGGTCACTGTAACAACATGCCTGAGAAAAACAACTTAGAAGAGGAAAGATTTATTTCAGTTCACAATTTCTGAGGTTTCAGACCATAGTCAGCTAGTTCCATTGCTGTGGGCCTGTGAGGTGGAGAGGGATTGCATAGCAGCTGGGAAGCACAGAGAGAGCCAGGGATGGGTCAGGGACAAAATATATGCTTTGAGGTCATACCTCCCGGTGATTTGTTGCTTTAACCAGGCCCCATTCCAATATCCACTTAATTGTGAATCAATCAATGGATTAATCCATTGGTAAGATCAGACCCCTCATGATCCAGTCACTTCTCAAATGCTGAACTCTGAAGAGTGTTGCTTTGGGAACCAAGCCCTCAACACATGAGACTTTGGGGGGACATTCCACATTCAAACTATAATACTGGGCATCCTCTGTTTAATCTGGCAAACCCAAGTCCAGTACAGGTCAATTTGGATTATAGTTGGAAACCCAGTCGTCAGGAATATGGGATAGGCCAACTGGCAAATTAGGGCCATTTGCTAAATCCCGGAATGGAGGGAGCAGGGTCAGCCCCATGTTTCACGATTACCATCAGAGGGAAGCAGGGTTCTCTGGAATAACCAAGATGCTGATCTAGAAGAGGATGAACCCTGCACTCTGGAACTCCAACCAGTGTCCACTATGGTGACCTAGAAAATCCCAGATGATAGTGGAAATTACAGCTGCAAGATGGTGTGAGGCACACAAAAACCTAAATGCATCTTTATACCGTTCTTTCTCTGTAGGTCTATAATTATTCCCTGTGTTAATTTGCAAGAGGTAGCATAACAAAGTACCATCGATTCAGAGCTTAAACAAAAAGAAATTTTTTTTTTTATTTTTCCCCTAATGACTGAGGAAGCTAGAAGTCCAAGATCAAGATGTGGGCAGGACTGGTTTCCTCTGATACCTGTCTCCCCTTGGTGCTCTTTGGAGCCTTGAGTGTCTTCCTAATATTGTTCCTCTGTGAGTGTCTGGGTCCCACCCTCCTCTTCTTACGGGGACATTTTATTTTAACCTAATCATTTCTTTAAAGCTTCTTATTTCCATATAAAGCCACATTCTGGGGTGGGGGGATTAGAGTTCAGCATATAAATTTGGAAAGTTGATCCAATTCAGCCCATTACACTCCCTCTCTCCTTTATTTATCCATGTAAGAAACAGGACACTGAGGATGTGTGTGCCTTGTCCCCAATCCCAGGGCTGATCGGTGATGGAATTAGCCGTAGGGTTCTGTGGAACTCCAGAGGTGGTCCCTGCGGTCCCCACCACACTCGGAAAATGTGCGTGCCCACTGACTAAGCCAGTCACCAAGCTCCCCCTCCTGAAGAGCACATTGTAAAGCCACCTTTGTCTCAGCGCCTAGCACAAAGCCAGACACCCAGCAGATGATGCTCTTGAAATTATTTCTTGAAAGGGATGAAACAGAAAAGAAAAAAAGAAAAAAAAATCCTTCTAAACAATTTTAAGAGATCTAACTAAAAGGGAAAGAGGATAGGCACACAAACTCATGATTTGAAGAGATAAAGACTCTTTAGAAGGCGAAAAATGATGAGCCCTATGGATGTGTAAATGAGCTCCAGGAAGAACTAATCAGAAGGGCAAATTACAAAACAGAAAAAGACTCAAACAAGTGAGGGGAGAACAGTGAATATTTCAGTGTCTTTCGTTCATAAGAAATTCATGAGCAACTTGTGTTGGAAATTTTGTTGGTTTTGGTGGTGGGAGAGAATTGTAAATATGTATAATATGTAAATACCTCTTATAATAAAAGCTCATGAAGATAAATGAGCCTGTCTGCGGTAGAGATGTGAGCCGTATAAGATGTTAATATAACTGCCGTCATTCTAGAAATTACCATAATGCTTACAGGACTTAGAAAAAAAATGCATAAATACCAGAAAACACACGCACACAAGCCTCTTTTTTTTTTTTGTATCTTTTTTCTTTTTTTTTTTAATTTAATTTTTTTTTTTTTTTTTTAATGAGAGAAAAATAACCTTCACTTCAGTGAAACCAGACGACTTGGGGAGTTGGACCTCTGTGGGTTCAAATACGATTTCTTTTCGCCACAAGTGGCGCGACCTTGGCAAGTCCTCCAGGCCTTCTGGGACTCACTTTCCCCATCTGTGAAATGGAGACAGGACGCCTCCACAGGTTTGGGAAGGGCTGGACGGGGCAGCAGGTCAGGGCAGGGGCCGCGCTCCTTCTCTAGGCGCCTGTCAATCAGCAGTCCCGCCTGGCGCCGCAGGACTGAGCCCGGGGGCGGGGCGGGGCACCGGGGGCGGGGCGGGGCACGGGGCGGGGCGCCCGCCGCGGCGGAAGGGAGGAGCGGGCAGCGGACCTCTAGAGCAATGACGCCTGCGCCGGGGCCCGGGGCGCGCACCCTGTGGAGGGCCTGCAACTGGCTCATGGCCGCCTTCTTCGCCCTGGCGGCCCTCGTGCAGGTCAGGCTGGCGCTGGGCGGCGGGGAACGGGACCTGTCGGGCTCCGCGCTCCGTCCCCAGGCCCAGCCTGCAGTAGTGACCAACCAGTCTGCAGAGTGGCAGGACCGGTCAGTTTGTGGGGAGGACAGGGACTGAGATCGAAGCTTGGAGAACCCCAGGTCTCCAAGACGCGGATGTGTTCACATGTGCAAGCCACACACCAGAGAGTCTGACTTGTTGAAATGCTGGAAGGAGCGCATGTCACTTTGAAAGGGACCTCAGGGAAGCTGCACTAGTGCTATTAGAGACATTCTTGGTAGAGGAGTCTGAACAGATCCAAGGGCTGGGAAGAGGAATCAGAACAAAACTCCTTACAGCCTCAGGAAATCTGCTTTCGGATCCCCTTTCTGAAAGGGATAGTTTGCCTCATTTCTTGAGACTGGAGGGTCCTTAAAAATACCCATTCTAGGTTTGGTGCGTCCTCTTGAGAGTTCTCGTGCAGTTTCTTTTTAAAACCTGCTGCATTCAGCCAGGAACCCCTTCAGCCGTCCTGATCTGCTAGACTAGCACATGAATAAAGGAGCAGACCAAAACAGGAATAGGACAGGGAGGTACATCTGCTAACGTGTCCTTGTTTCGCATTCTAGGTCAATGATCCAGACGCAGAACTGTGGGTGGTGAGTTGTGAGCCGCTTTCAATTTTTCCTCCATTCAACAGGATTGTGTGGCTGCACAAAACACGCGGTCTTATCTCTTTGTCCCTCCTCTCTGCTTCACTTACTTAAAACCTTAGAAATCAAAACCTTTGTCAAGCTCTTTTTCCTAAGTATTTTTAGAGGGGGGAGAGTCAGAGTGATAAGGTGTGGTGTGGTGGTGGGCGGGGCGGGGTTAGGGGTGGAGAATTCCGGACTCTGAGGACAGAGATCTTTTCCACATCACCTTAATTATACTAGACTTAATAGTATGACTAGGTATCATTTGCTAAGTGCCTACTACAGTGTTCTAGTCACTTTCCATACATTATTGCTAACCTTTATGACAACCATCTAGAGGGTGTGTGTAGATTATAGGCAAAAATCCACAGATGTTTAGTATCCTGAGGCTGAGGGTAGGGGTGGTCCTAAAACCAATTTTCCATGGATACCAAGGGGCAGCTATATTCCCTTTGAATAGATGGCCTGAGGATCCCATTCTAGGGTCTAGAGGAGACCTCTCAGCATCCATTAAACTGACTTGACTGTTCCTTGTGAATTACCATCCAGAAAACTCTAGCAAGCATTGGAATGGGAAATGGTAGGCTTTAGTTCTGTGGTTCTGTTAACTGAGTGAATTATTTTTATAGAAACTAATTAAACCCCACAAAATCTATAGCATTCATTTAACCAGTGCTCCTGAATTGGGAGGAGAGAGAGAGATCATCTATTACATTTCCTGAAACATCTGAATTTTGCCCAATGTCTTTGAATATAGAAGCACAAAGCTGTAGAGCATCACAGGGGAAATGATTTTTAGATTTTGGAATAATGTTGACCGTGTACAGAATGAGCAGCCAACTAGAGTTCTGGGAACTATGTGTAAAATTCTAGTCCTTTTTCAGTGCAGTAGAGAACCACCTTCTCATATTGCCTGTAATCCAGTTTCACATTCCCCTGAATCAAATCAAATTGCCCCTTCCTTAGCACTTTGATTCATATCCTGTGTTCCAAATATTATTTCCCTGCAGACAAATGTCAGATTTCAAACTTAATGTTGAATTTCTGAAAGATTGCAAGATATATCTGCCTGTATATCATGCTACTCCTCAAATAGGCCCAAGCTCCTACCTATATCTTTCCCCAAAAAACTCATTCCTCCTCCAGACTTAGCCATGTCTATTAGCAGAATCATTCACTGAGTCATCCTTGACATCTCTGTGTTCCTTACCACTATCTTTGAAATCCCCTCAACAAACAAAATAAAAAGCAGTTTAATGAAAAATAATCTAGGTCCAATTGCTTACCTGTATAGTGCCTGTACATTTTATCTTTCACTTCAAGTTTAGGATACATAATATGAAAAACAAATTTCATGTCCCCTCATTCCCAGTTCAGCCCTCCATTACTTCTTCTGTAGGTATTTTATTTATTTTTATTTTTTTGGCAGTATCTGGGATTGAGTTTAGGGCCTTGCACATGCTAGGCAAGTGTTCTACCACTGAGCTATATCCCCAGCCCCATTACCTCCCTTATGGACCCCTGGATTGACTTCCCAACTCTTCTGTTTACTTCTAATCTTCTATTCCTAGAATACCTCCTGTATGTCACTGTCTGCTCCAAAACCTTTTGTCATTTCTCCATCTAAGTCAAAACTCCCCAATTTGGATTTGAGGTCCATCATAGTATGGCTCCGCCCACCTTCCAATTATGGTCCAGCAAGGATGGTTACTGTACCTTGACCCTAGAATTTCTGTATGTCATATTCTACCCAAGCTTCAAGGACTGTCTGTCCCCCAAATGCTATTTCATCTGACAAAATCTGCCACCTTCCCAAAGGTTCTGACCATTCTTCCTTTGCACCCTATTATGGCACCAACACATTCAGTTTTGCATTACAGTTGGTTTTGTGTATCCCAGGAGGACAAGGACAGTTCTTTCCTCTCCTTGGGACCCTTTAGGAAACCTAACATAGAGCCTCCATTATAGAAATTTTTTCTGCATTGACCCTTAAATGGATGGGAGAATAAATAGATGCACAGATGAATAATTACTAGACCACTGTACCTGGTGGGCTGGTACTGCATCCAACTCATTTCTGCATTCCCTAGGATGGAAAATCTGATTAGAATATCTCACTTAAGAAGTCTGGAGGTAGCTGATCAACAGTGTCATCAACAGTCCGAATTTTCTTCCATCCTCATGTTTAGAGAATGGCTGCTGCAACTCTGCAAACATCTCATCCCCAGAAAAGTGTATCCCAAGAAGGAAGAAGCAAAGCAGAGCAAAAAAAGCTTTCCTCCTGTGCTTTCATCACTTTTATGAGAGAAAAATGTTTTCCAAAAAGTCCCTTGGACAGTTTATACATATCAGTATGGCATATTATCAGGGCTCCATTCTGATTGGGCAGCATCCATCTGTACTGGTTGCTAAATGCTTTTTGTATATTATTAGCCTTACCCCTGAAAGATGTCTCCTTATATTTCATTGCTGGACCATGAACACTCATAGCTGAAAAAGAGACTGAGAAAACGGTTTTTGTAGGGACAGGTGGACAAGGGAGAGCGGTATTAAGAAATGACTGCCATGGTACTAACTGTGTGTTGAATTAAACTAATTATTGCAAATGAATAATATGATACCCTTCATTATTTTTTTTAATTCCAGCAAAAATATAGAAGACCATTTCAAGTGGGTTCTACTGAGTTCATGATTACTTTTATTATGCAGTTTTAACTTGTGTACTGGAAACAGTTATTTTCACTCTTTCTGCTCTCCATAATTTTTTATCTAATTCAAGACAAAGAAAAGCATCTAAATAAGGATTAATGTGTCACAACTGCCATGACAAACTGTTATTTAAAGGACTGTTTTTGTTCCTATGTTTCCATACACTGAAATAAGGTTTTAGCCTGCTTAATCTATTTATGACAGATCTCCAATGAATTGAATGAATATTTTAAAAATCTCTGCCAAACATGATGTTCGTGTTTATCTTTCTCTCCCTATGTCTCTCTTTTTTTAATTTCTGTATCTGTAGCTATCATGTAATTTTCCATGGGAGAAAACTAACCCCCTTACTCCTCTAAGTGTGGTCCTTGGCAAAATATCAGTAGCACCCATGGGACCTTGTTAGAGTAGCAGGATCCTGGGCCCTCCTCCAAACCTGCAGAATTAGAATCTATAATTTTAAGAAGACCTCCAGATGATTCCTATGCACATTAAAGTTTGGACAGTGCTGTTCTAACCTTAAGTAGCATGATCCTCCACCTTAAGAGATTACCTGATTTGCAAATATCACTATTAGGAAAGATGAACACAGGGTCTGTAATCCAAATGTTCTCTCTGCCCAAGCACAAGACAGACACTTTTAAAATGAAAACAAATCACGTAAAATGTACAGTTCTCACACTTTCCAAATAAACTAAAGGTTTGACGTAGCATTGCACTTGATGTGGATAAGTAACTACATTTCTAGGAAAGTGCCCATGCTTCTTATAAGACTACCTTTCCTACTTTTTCTCTGTCCACAACACAAATACATGGTAGAAAGTTTGGCCACACTCTGCTTGCTACGAATGAGACTTGGGAACAGGGCTTCTTTAGGACCAGTCTTCTAATTTCCAAACAATTACCTGTTTCAAAAAGAACCTGATCTTAATGTTGGATACAATCCATACATTTTTAGAATATTTGATGTGGTCTCACAGAGATGGTCTATTGGTCCATCCCAGCAGGGCCATCTAGCTAATCATGGCTGTCCCTGCTCTCTTTTTCAAAGAACATTTCTTTTATGCAAGTGGGGAAGGTCATTTGGGCCTCAGATTTTCTTGGAAGACATTGGGGAGTCCACATAATCTTAAGATCAAGGTTTTATGCTCAATGATAGAGCTTGAAGATGAATGAGCCTTTCCTGGAATAGCTAATGGTAAAATTACAACCCAACACGGTCATCATACTGAATTCATACTGAAACCTAGAGGTGAATAACGGGCTGATTTCATCTTTGTTTTTATTCCTAGATACATCTGAACATTTTGTATGCTGGGCATACTTTTTAATCCACATATTTTCTCTTTTTGCTAACAGGTGGTATATGCTGTACCTGCAGTACTGACCCTGCTTGTAGGAGTTAACCCTCTTGTCACAGGTATGACCGCTGGATTCTGAATAGAGATTCAGCAAATCAGATTTTCTTGTAACAGTGCTAAACTACTGCTAATCTCCCAGGAAAAGAACAGGACTCTCTAGGGATTTCTTCTCATTTCTGATAACAAGAAGGGGCTAATGCTAATCTAGATCATCCTTACCAGTCTTAGGAAAACTTCACAAGCACTGGAAATAGTAAGCTATTCTTTACCAATTTGAACCCAAGACTTCTCATGCTGACATAGAATAGTGGTTATGTCGTTTAGCCCATAAGAGAGAAGAATTGCAGTCACTGCATTGATTTCTGAAGCCACCAAACTAATATAAAAGCAGCACAGACATAAATGCTTATCCTGTGTTCTCATTCTCAGTGGCAATCAATGCCTACTATATGTTTATTATTTATAACCCTTTGTGAACTCATTTTCTTCACAAGTTCTTTGTAGGGTAATATCACTCCCATGAATTATTTTCTTACTTTGAATTTATTTAAAATCTATATGTATGAGGTGCCGCTTATGTATAAATTGTTTATAATGTGTATCATAAATCTCTACATATATCATTTCTAATCTCCTTAAATATCATTTTAGTACCTGTAGCAATGTATTGCACATTTTTATATTCCTTCCTACCACACTTCTTAAAAGTAGGTTTATATCTTATATGCTTTTGCATAAACCTAAATGTATACAAGTCTTAATCCTTTCAGGTTTCTATACCAAAAGCGTCAAAGACTAGGCAGTTTATAAGCAATAGAAATTTATTTTCCCAGTTCCGGAGGCTGCAAAGTCCAAGATTAAAGCACCAGCAAATTTGGTGTCTGATGAGAGTCCTCCCTCCATGGTAGAAGGGACAAAGAAAGCATCTAAGATCTGTTTTTATAAGGGCACAAATCCTAGTCATGAGGACTGTACCTTTATGAACTGATTACTTCCCAAATGCCCATCTCCTAATACTACCACCTTAAGGGTTAGGGTTCCAACATATGAATTTGAGGGAGACACAAGTATTCAGTCCTTAATTATATGGCCAGGCATGCAGAAGGTACTTAATGGTTGCTGAATGAAAGAATGTCTGTAAAGCAGAGCTTTGTTTTATATTTATTCTGGAACCAGCTTCTTAAGAATATATATATATATATATATATATATATATATATATATATATCCCCACCCTGGGGGCATATATATGTAAAAAATGAACTTAAAATAACTGGTTTATTTTAATAACTGGTTTGTATTGCCTATAGACTACCTAACTCAATGCAACAGTATCTTATAATGAAAAAAAATGTGTGTGCGTGTTGTTTTTTTTTATTCTTTACTTTCTCTACAACAGCTTCTAACTAGTAGGGCTGGAAGTTCTCAGATACTTTTAGAATAAAGACTAATGATTGCCATGTTGAAAAATTCTTAATCCCTGGAAGCTCCGGGCTCTTCCTATAGGCCCTTAGATCTGTGTCTGCATCTTTAAGGGGAATTGATTAGGGCTGCTTTAGTTCTAAACCAGAAGGAACACAACTCCCAAGTGCTGTGACCTAAGAAGAAACATACTGGTACAGTTTGCTGGAAAGGCTGCAGATGGTGGTGGTCCCAGAACTTCTCTCCATCTCTCTTTCCACCACCTGCAGGTCTGACCTTACCCCTGGGCTCCACTTGGTAGCTCTGCAGCTCCCCGTTCACTGCATCAGGACACTAAGTCCAACAGAATGGATGTTCTGTTTCTGCACCCTACGAACATCTCAGAATTTTGTTATTGACCCTGATGCGTCATCTGTTTAACCTGAGCCGAATCACTGTGCCTAAGGTCCTAGCTAAGGTCCAGTTTGCTGGCACACATGGACTAGGTGTGTGAGAAGGATGGATCCCCAAAGAAAATAAGGAAGGAGAGATGTTAGGCAACCAACCAAGGAAAGTCCATTGATGTTTACAATTAATACTCTAACCTATGTTGTCCCTCAAAAAGGAAGTGTTGTTGTGTTGTTGTTTCTGAATGCCTTTCTTAAAAGCAGATTATGACAATACAAGCACAAACAGGTCATCAAGATATGTATTTTTAGGTCACTTTATTTGGAAGAGTGTCTCTGCAGTCCACATGTCGTTTTGCCTGGTGTGGGCCGCCGGCTTGGCGTACCACTTCTTACTTCACACCCAACATAACATCTTACACGAAGAGGAAGGCAGGTGAGCAGGGACTTTAGCTCTTTGGAGGGGTGGAGCAGAACTGAGAAATCTTTTATTCTTTTACAATGCCACCTTATCTATGCACAATGATGATTTCATCCCCCCCCCCCACTATACCATAAGAAGAAGCAGGGAAGGTATTATATCCTCCAGAAGCTAATGAAACTGAGGAAGTGGTGTAGCCAGGATTTAAACCCAGCACTGCCTATGAGACTCCATGATCACCATTACCCGTAGTCATTACCTAATCCATTATATAACTGTCAGGCAGTTGACCTTGACCTCCTTGTAAAGAGCAAGGTTACAATACAATAACACTCAGTCTAGTCTGATAAGGTGATAACTGCTAGCATTCTGACTCAGCTCTGATGAAGTCAAAAGCATGTCTACAATTGTGATCAGCCACCTCAGAGCACAGTATTTTAAATCAGCCTCTGCTAGCCCTGCCCTGCTATGTCTTGTGTCATTTCTTCCTTTCGTCATAACCATTTGTTCCTATTTTAGCAACAGTTCCTTCACATCCTTCCACTCTTGACTCTTAGTCATATTAAGAGCCCCTTTATTTTCTTTTCTACACCCTGTTGGCATCTGCCAACATTGACCCTCAGAGACCTGTAAGGCATCCCTGATATGGTGTGGCTTTGCCATGGTAACTTTATTTAGGATCTCTTACTGGAAAACTGGAGAACAAATCCAGCTTGGTCTGTCAACCAAATGGGTTAAATTGCTTCCAACTTGAAGCCCAGGAGTTATGCTGAACTCAAGGTGGGGCTTCCAATGTACTATGGCTAAATGATTTTATTTTGTACTCTTTGTAAAAAGTATGTGCTTATAATATTACATATCTAGAAGCATATATCCACCCCCAAATTGTTAGTCTGATTCATTCTAAAACCCATTCCTCTGCCATAAGAAGTGTCCCAATCTCCTGCAGTATGTATTATAAATTATGCATTGGTTTGAGCTCATCCTGCCTAAGACTGAAAGCTCTAAAACATGTAAAAATAATGATTAATCAAATATGAGATTACTTTCTGCATTTTACTGTCCTTCCAGTAACCTAGAGTAAGAATCTGAGTGTTTTCTTGTTGTTTGGTACTGGGGACTGAACCCAGGAGTACTTTACCACTGAGCTATATCCCTAGTCTCTTTATTTTTTGATTATGAGACAGGGTCTCATTAAGTTGCTTAGGGCCTTGCTAAGTTGCCGAAGCTGCCCTTGAACTTGTGATCCTCTTGCTTCAGCCTCCTGAGTTGCTGGGATCCACAGACATGAGCCATTATGCTCAACTCTGAGTGGGTTTTTAGAAACTTAATTCTGGAGGGCACACTTTATAAATTTAGGAAACAATCATGGATCTCATATCTGCCCCTTTATTTGAAACATCTTTATATAGACTTTAAGTTCTGAAATAAAGTAATTTATAAATCATGATCATATTTGAAAATATCCTATAGATGCTACATATTTTGAGGGGAAGTTACCTAATCAGAATGCACTATCAAGTGGTCATGGAGACAATGTGCTAATACATTTCTCACTTGCAGCTACTTCAAAAATTTGAAATATATGCTATTTTTATAGGGAGCTGTCTGGTCTGGTGATTATCACAGCATGGATGAGCCTCTGCCACAGTTCATCAAAGTAAGTTTTCAAGGCTTAAAAGTCAGATACCCCTAAGGTTGATAAAATCAGGTAGTAAGTGAGACTGCACCAATCAATGAAAACAGGAATCTTCTGAAAGAAATTACTCCTTTTCCTAAGGAAAGCTGATCAATAATCAAATAATAGTTGATTCAAATGTTCATAATAATTCATATGATCATGAAAACCATAGTTTCCTATGTACCCAGTTGCCAGACTAAAGAGCATTCTTTAAGAAGGAAAATGACCTCTGAAAGAAGCTTGAAGATTCAGGAAAGCTTTAAAAGTATCTGCATCACCTTTTAATCATGGCAAAATCTCTAGTGTCTGTGACTTCAACATAGCTGATTTATCTTACAATACAAAATAGCAAATTTTTGTTGGGTTTGGAGATAGAATCCAAGGGCACTTTACCACTGAATACATCCCCAAGGCTTCTTTATTTTGTGACAGGGTCTCATTAAATTGCTGAAGGCCTTGCTAAGTTGCTGAGGCTGGCCTCTAACTTCCTCTAATCTTCCTGCCTCAGCTTCCCATACAAAATAGCACTTTAATAACAATTCTCAAAATAACAAGTATGACTACTGAAAACAGGTTTTGTGTTTGTTTTTGTCATTAGGGTATATCTCACTAACAGATACATTCAAATTATTAGGATAGTTCAGGGATAGTGGCTCTGTGTATTGATGCCACCAAAGTGAATACATAGATTGATTTATTTCTGGGGATAATTTTACTAAAAATTTATTGATTTTTGCAATTATGTAAAATACCCACATGGTTCCAAAGCTAAATCTATAAAATAAGATATATTCAAAGAATATAGCTTCTCTATCCCCCTGACCCTATATATCCCATGGTTTTATAAGTGTAGCAAATTATGTGCTTTTATTTGTATTCCTACTCATCTCAATTGCATCCCCTTTGCTTTCTCACTTACTACATCTTGGAGCTCATCCTATAGTATTACATAAAGAATATTCCTTTGAGAGATACCTGGATTATTCACCCAGCTTTTTCTTTAGATGATACTCAGTATTTTGCTATTGAAAAATAGTGCTTCACTGTGATACAAAGAAAACATTCAATAATTACTACTTTTAAAAAATAAAAATTAATATCTTTATTCTTGTATCTAACATATTTTTACTGTCATGTCTTTGGAATGAATTCCTGGAAGTGGGACTGCTGGGTTCCAGTACAACTGCAGAGTTAATATTTCAGTGTGCTCTTGAATTCTCCTCCATTGGAGCTGTTCCATTTTGTATCCCCCCCACCCCGCCCCAGCAAAGGGTAAAAGTGCCTGATTCTCAGAAACTTCTCCAAAAGAGAATGCTATCAAATTTTTAAATCATTACTAATTAGATAATTTAAAAAGGTATCGTTTTAACTTGTATTTCTCTTATGAAGAGCAAAAGTGGGAACATTTTCATATGGTTAATATGTTAAATAAAGATGTTATATACTTCTATCACAATATACATAGCACCTATGTGTATTTTTAAAAAGACTTTGAATTTTCTATGAAATGTTAGTTTATCTCTTGGAGATACAGGATTAACCTGAGTCTTCCTCAGGTTATTAGTCTTCTCTATTTTTAGAAGCTTTTTATATTCGATAGCTACTGAACTTTTTCTCTAATTAAATATATATATATATATATATATATATATATATATATATATATATATATATATTTTGCATTTGCTGTTATGCTTCATTTTATTTCTGAAAAGTAAAATAAAAGCTTGTTTTGTTGTTTTAGTATAATCAAATTTATCCATTGTTTTCCTTATTAATTCTGCATTTGGAGCCATAGTTAGGAAAACATACCTCCCTCTCAAGTTGTAAAGCAACTTACATACATCATCCTCTAATACAAGTGTGGTTTCACTTTTGTATTTAAGTCTTTAGAATTTATCCTGGTGTAATGGGATAAAAAATGGGACCAACATTTTCTTTTAGCATATAGTTTTCTGTTTATCCCAGCACCATTTATTAAAAATTGGCTTTAAGATGCCAAAGCACTTTTTAATGACAAAAGTTTCCCCTCATCAAGATGCTATAACAATTCTAACTTTGTATACACCTAATAACATTGGCTCAAAATAGAGAGAAGAAAAATTGACAGAACATTTCTCTTTAAAGAGAAAAATAGAAAATTAACACATTTAGTCACTAAGAGAACAAGTAGACAAAAAAAAATCAGTGAAGATATAGATTTTAATGTCATAATAAGAAACTTGACCTAATGACATAAACAGAACACCTAAAAATGGCAGAATCCATTTTTCCTTTCATGTGTACACATTGAATATTTGTTTGAAAAAGGTTACATTTTCAGCTTAAAAGAAGTTCCAACACATTTCCAAGGACTGAAATCCTACAGAATGTATTCTTTGACCAAAATGCAATTAAACTGGAAATCATAAACAAAAAGATAATTAGGCAATCAGTGGTATATTTGGAAGTTAGGAAATACACTTTCAAGTACATTTGAGTCAAATAAAAAATCACATTGGAAATTAGAAAATAGTTTGAACTGAAAGGGAGAACACTTCATTCCAAAATTTGTGGGATGCAGCTAAAAATCATGCTTAGAAGGAAATTTATAGATTCAAATACATGTTTTTTAAAAAAGAAAAATAAAACAGCTGGGTACAATGGCATACACCTATAATCCCAGTGACTCAGGAGACTGAGGCAGGAGGATTGCAATTTCCAAGCTACTTCAGCAATTTAGCAAAACCCTGTCTCAAAAATAAATAAATAAAAATAAAAAGGGTTGGGGATATTGCTCAGTTGGGGATATTGCTCAGGGTCCAATCCCTGGTACCAAAAAGATAAGAAGAAAAAACAATCAAAAGAGGCTGAAAATCACTAAATTTCCAAAAAATTAGGAATTCTTTCCATTTAGGAAATTAACAAGAAGTAAGCAGGCATGCAATAGCTCACACCTGTAATCCTAGCAGCTCAGGAGACTGAAGTAGGAGGATCACAAGTTTGAGGCCAGCCTTAGCAAGTGGCCCTGAATTAAACCCCCAATCTGCCCCCCACCTGCAAAAAAAGTCAGCAAGTTAAACCCAAAGAAACAGAAGGCAAATATAAAAGGAGAAAACAATTAAATGAAAACTTGACCTAAAAAAAAAAGAGAGAGAATGAACAAGGCCAAATTTATGGATTTTCTAAAATGATTTATAACATTGATCTGCCCTGGCAAGATGAAAATGAAAAATAAAAAATCAAGAGGAGGCACAAATAACAAATACCAGGGGATGAAAGAAAGAACAGTATGACATATCTAACAGATATTTTAAAATTTTTAAGAGGATATAATGAACTACTTTATGCCAGTAAATTTGAAAATAAAGATTAAGAAAACAAATTCCATAAAAGTACAATTGACCAAAACGTTTACAGAAGAAATACAAGTCCCATAACTATGAAATAAATTGAATACAGAATTTATATTTTTTCCTAAAAGAAAACTCCAAACCTGGATGGCATAGCTGGAAAAATCTAACATTCTTGGAGAAATCATACCCACAATCAACAAAGACTTTCAGAAAAAGTAAAAGAAGAAATGCTTTCCATCTCATTTTATGAGAGAAACTAGTAATCTTGAAACCACAATTTGCCAAGAACATTATAAGACAAAGAGAATTATACAGTACTCTTACCCATGACCACAGATGGGGAAATCTTGAAAAAAAAAATTAATCAAATCCTACAATATAGAACCCAACCAACAAGTTGGCTTTATTCTAGTAATTATAATTAACACTATAAAACCTACCAATGTTTTCTACATTAACAGAGTAAGAAAGTGAAGTATCTTGAACTATACAGAAAGAGCATTTGATAAAATTCAATGTCCAATCATGATAAAAGCTCTTACAATATAGGTTTAGAAGGGAAGTTAATCTGATAAACAGTATCTACACCAATGTATGATAGTTAATGAACAGTAAACTTTTCCTGTGAAATCAGGAATGAGATAAATTAGTTATTTCTGCAATTTCTCAACACTGTTTTAGCTATTGTAACCCATACATTAAGGCAAGAAAAGGAAATAAAAGGCTCAAGGATTGAAAACAAACTTTTATTTGTTGGTGACATTTCTGCATATGAAGAAAAAAGGATCTAAGAGATTATTAAAATTAATAAGTGAGTTTAGCATGATGCCAGGTTGCTAAGTAAATATACAAAAACAAACTACATTTCCATCAGCAATGTAGCAGAAGATGGTAAAAATGAAAAGTTACTATTTTATAAGAACATCAAAGTAATAAGCCTCCTAGAATAAATTTAGGAGAGATATACAAAAATATTGCATGCAAAATTATAAAGAAAACATGAAGAACTAGAGGTATAAACTATTACTGGCAAAAGGATACATAAACAAACTAATGCAACAGAGTAGAATCTAGAAACAGATCCATATTTATGTAGACCATTGACTTATGGCAAAGGTAATGCTACAGGGTAGCCAAGAAAGGCAGACTTCAATAAATAATGCCTGGACCATGAATGAAATTCCAATGTGGAAAAAAAAAAAAGAAACAATTTTTACCTCACAACTTTCCTAAAAATCAACTCCAGGTGCATTATAAAGAGGCAAAACAATAAAGCTTCTAGAGAAGATAACAGTATGTTCAAGGCCTTTCTAGAGAAGATTATATCTTCAAGACCTTGGGGATCTTAAGCAGGACATAAAAATCATTAGGAAAAGATCAATTTCAACATTATCTAATTAATGTTCTTCAAAAGAAACCATTGAGTGGAAGAACAGGGTATTTTGAACATACATAAATAAGGATTTGGATTAAGTATAAAGAATCTCTACAAATCATTGAGTGAATTATATTTTTAAATTTGAGAAGAGACCAATTAAAATGTAACTTTAACCAATTCAGTCCTTCCACTTGTTTCCTAAAGAATGTATAACTTTTATTGAATTTTTTAACAAAAATTTTATGTGTCTTTATAGGAATCCAGTTGGTGGAAGAATTCAGTTGGTTGTTGCTACTGCAGTTGCTCTTTTCCCACTTATCTCCTGGGTCTATGTATATATAAACAAGGAAATGCGGTCTTTCTGGCCAACTCACTGCAAGACAGTATTTTAAATGGATCCAAGAATTGTATTTTAAATGCGAAATTTTAAATGAGAATTTTCAACTTTATTTTATAAACATTGGGGGAACAGGACAATTTCCCAGTTTATTTCAGGTAATTTGTGCTAATACTGAAGATGATGTTTAAAAAGTCTTTAAGAATTTTCTAAGATTGCTTACAGTACAATATAAGATTGGATGAAATAGTAAGAATGGGGATTCTACGGATGCCTTTTGTAAAGGGTATTCTTCCATAATATAATGAAAAGGCACTAGAACAAAAGTTATGAACCATGAGTTCTTCCAGGCACCATGATGCATGCTTGTGGTCCCCACTATTCAGGAAGCTCAGGCAGGAGGATTACTTGAGGCAAGGAGTTTGAGGCCAGCCTAGGCAACACAGCAAGATTCCATCCTTCCAAAAATAATAAAGTAAATTCAGTATCTAAGTGACTTGGGCAAATATACATTGGACATTTCCTTATCTATAAAATAGAATTAATATGTGATGGGGCCCTACTTATACAGTTGCTATCATCAAACTATGAAAATATTAAGTATTTATGGATTACAAAGGGCTATCCATGAGTAAAATAGAGGGGAGCAGAGTTTGGGTAATACATTGAAGTAGAGGTTGTTCAAGAGAGGCCTATAGCCCTGAACCAATCACAGGATAATAAACTGGTACAGTGGTACGAAATAAATGAGGACTCAAGAAGCCAATGAACAGGCATAACTTGAAAAGAAAATGAATGAGGATTAAAAAGGAATTTGGGACCAATCAAGAAAAAAAGCACGATATTAATTATTCATAATTTCTCATTATTCTAAATGAAAAAATTATACTACTTTTTAAAAGGAATATTCAAAGTAACCCCAAGGAGAGGATTTTAGAGCTACACTGTCCCAACACAGCAGCCACTAGTCACATGTTGCTTCTGAGCATTTCAGATGCAGCTAGGGTGACCAAGAAAGTAAATTTCTAATTTTTTTCTACTTCCATTTTAATTTACAAATTGACATCCAATTATTGGAAAACTGTGAAGAGGTTTTAGATCAACTTGGGCATGTGAATTTTTTTCAACTATCAATTTGATCTGTATTTGATATCTAAATGCAGATCAAGCATTCCCAACAAAACTTTAGTATCCAAGTGTAAAGTACACAGTAGATTTTAAAAACATTGTACAAAATGAGAGAATGTCAAATATTTTTATATTAATGTTAAGATAATATTTTATGATAATCGGGTTAAATAAAATGTTAATTTTACTTTTTTAAATGTGTCTATACAGTGTGTTAAATTTTGTGGTTCACCTTGCATTTCATTTGGACAGTGCTCTGAATATCTGGATGGCAACTTTTTAGCTTATGCTAGCATCAAATTTGGATTTCATCTGAGTAGTCACTTACTCAGTTTCATGAGATTTAGGAAATACTTCACTCAAAAAGAATTAGTGGGAAGAATTAGTACCTACAGGTCAGGAAAACAAAAATTAATCTGATAGTTTTTTCTTTTTACAGTCTTAAATACAACAGTAAGTATTCTATAAATATTTGTTAAATGAGGTAGGCATTTTTTTTCGGGGGGTGGGGACGGGGGCCACTAAACAGTCAAAAATTCTCCATCAAGGAAAAATTAATCAAGTTGGTATTAAAGCAGCTAAAGTGTTAATTTATTTTAAAGGTCAATAAAATGCAAATAATACATTGGGTTTTTTCCAGTGTCTATTTAGCTTACATGTTATTTTTCACTTTTATACCTCCTTTCAAATAAGCTATTAAAGCCACACACAAAGGAATGGACTCTTTGTAAACTCTCTGTATGTCCTACTACTCCAAGTTATGCTTGATTCCTGTGCTTATATGTTAGCAATATCCAAGGTATAGTTTCATAGCGTTTGCATTTCCCTTATTAGACTATGACTTCTGTAAATATTCATAGTAATGTTTGCATCTCAAATTAAGCATATAAAAGACAATAATTTAGCCAGATGAACACCAGTAATCCCAGCTATTCCAGAGGCCAGGCAGGAACAATGCAAGTTCAAAGCCAGCCTGGGCAATTTATTGAGTACCTGTCTCAAAATGAAAAGGAGAAGGGGCTGGGGATGTAGCTCAGAAGTACAGCATTTACCTACTCTGCAGGAGGTCCTGGGTTCAATCCCCAGTACTGGCGGGGGGGGGGGGGGGGGGGGGGGGGGGGGGGGAAGAAAGTCCCAACACTAACTTTTGGTGGAGTGCTGTCTTTTGAAAAAAGAGCCTATATTAATGAACTCATTTTTAAGCTGTATTTTCCTACTGAATTTAGGAATTATTTTTAATTCAGCATTAAGAGAATAAAACCATGGCATTTACAGGTAAATGGATGGAGTTTGAGAATATAATGCTAAGTGAAATTAGCCAATCCCCAAAAAACAAATGCCGAGTGATTTCTCTGATTTAAGGATGCAGATCCATAATATGCTGCAGGCAGGGCAGGGGTGGGGGGGGATATTAAATGAACTCTAGATAGAGTGAAGGGGGAAAGGGGAGGGAGAGGACATAGGGATAGGAAAGATGAAGAATGCGATGGTCATCATTATCCTAAGTACATGTAAGAAGACAAGAAGGATGAGACTCTACTTTGTGTACAACCACAGATATGAAAAATTGTGCTCTATATGTGCAATATAAATTGTAATGCATTCTGCTGTCATATTTAACAAATTAAAATTTTAAAAATCTGTCTTCCCAAACCTCTGTCTTCTTCCCATTGTCCCTCTTATATACCAGCTTCTCATTTTTTTTTACTGACAAACAGATGTAATCATGTTTTTCTCAGCTCAGAAACCCAATAACCCTTCACTGAGTCCAACAAGAGGTAAATTTTCATTCCTGGCTCATCATTCAAGGGTCTTCACAATATAGCCTGTCCTGTCCTCCTTTATTTCTTACCAAACCCCTGAGCACCTATGGGTGAGTCCGCATAGCATTACTTGCCTCTTCTAAACTCAACCTTTTGATGCCTCTGCTTATATTTTTTCCCACTTTTTCAAACCATTTTCCTTCCTCTTTTCATGACATTTCTAATCCCTTCAAATGAAATTAGTATTTTCCCTCCACATTCCTTGTCTTTTCTTTATATGACAACCAGTTTCACACATTTGTATTTATGGATGCCTTTCACTCCCAAGAAAGGTCAGTGAATATAAGAGCACATTATAGTCACCTGTGTGGCAAGCTGAATAACAGGCCTCAAAAGACATCTAGATCCAAATTCCTGGAACCTGATAGCCTGTATTGCAAAGTAATCTTTGCATATGTGAAGATACTAGGAGGGGGAAATTACCTGGATTATCCAGATTGGCCTTAAGTGTAATCATAAATGTTCTTACGGCAGAGAGATGTGATTACACAGAAGAAGGTGATGTGACAACCAGAAATTTGCTTTGAAGGTAGAGGAAGGGGCCATGAGTCAAGGAATTCAAAGGTGCTGCTTGAGACTGGAAAAAAAAACATTCTGCCCAGAGCCTCCTGAGGGGATGTAGCTAGCCAATACCTTGACTTCAGCCTGGTGAAAATTATTTTAGATTTCTGACCTCTAGAATTTCAGAGAACAAATGCATGTGGTAAGTCACCAAGTGTGTAGGAATTTGTAATAGAAGCTGTAGAAAGCAAATACACCTCTACAGTACTACAGTACCTAGGTACTCCATAAGCACACAGTAACAGTTGACTAGTATTTCTTTTGTTTTTGGTCCTCAAACCTTTTCTATACTTGGAACAGTTTCCATTTTCCATCTAGTACGGGTTTGCAGGTAAGCCTTGTCACAACTGATTCAAACATTGCCCATTTGTTCAGAAAGGCCTAAGTAAGGGTGAGTCCACTGACCCGCCGGAGTGTGGCCTCACTGAGTACCAGTGGGTGGGACACAGCAGCACTGGCACTTGGCCTTGCGTTGGTTAGAATCATAAAAGGGCCCCAGGACTTCTCTGTACACCCCTCTTGGGGATGGAGATGCCATACCAACTGTAAAATAACGACCAAAGGGGCTTTGTTCACAAAACAGGATTACAAGCCTATAAAGTCCAAATATAGGCATTCTGAGCTAAAATTGTCCAGAGTTCACTCACACTACAAGGTGAAAGGAAAAGTTATCCTGAGCTTTATTTATTTTTATTATAAATTTTAAGTTCTGTAGTTAACACATGAATATACTCACCTTGTAAAATGAATTTAAAAATATGGTAAGGTCAAATAAAGTCCCTTATCAGTACCAGATGTCCCCACCATCAGCCCCTCCCTGGCTTATTCTGTTTCTGTCTTTCGGCACTAGAAATATTATCTAAAAATACACTTCTGAATATTTTATCAACTAACACACTGAAGCCAAGTATACATTTTGTTATGTAAGTAGAATACAGAACAATGGGATTGAGAATTTTTATTTTGTTTTCCTTTTTGTATAGTAGAGACAAATACAAGCAAAGTCACTCTCTTCCTTCAAAGGCAAATAAAACAAGTCAGACTAAAAGTTGAGGGCTTTTTCCTTCTTATAATTCATAATTCGGTCTGGAACTCTGCCTCTTCCTTTCAACACCATTTTGTCAGGATAGACGTGAACTGTACCAAAAGCTTGGCTGACTGGAGCTGTTTCAATAACTCCTTCTAGGTTGACATGGTGCACACCAAAATGATCCTCACAGTAGCCACCATCATGAGTATGACCAGCAAAGAAACACACCACACACTTGTGAGACCAGATGACTGCCAGAGCATCTCTGTAGTTCCAGGCCAGGCACACATTGTCGGAGGCCTCTGGGTAAATGGGAAGATGGCCTGTTAGTTTAAAAAAAAAAAAAAAAAAAAAAGTTATGAGCCAATTAAGAAATGTTTTACATTAAAAAATAATAGTACTTACAAAAAAAAAAAGTGTCTTGCTACCTCATCCAAATGGACTGAGACCAGAGAAATTCCACATGTGTGAAGTAGTAGGCTATCAACACCTGGATCTCTGGAGCATAGAAAGGAGGGTGAGAGTTTGCAAATGAGGTGGGAAAAGCTACTAAACAGGCAAATCTTGAGATCGCTGAGGCCTATACACAGTCTCAAGTTGCACAAACACAAAGGAAGATCAAGGGCACCTATGCCAAGGAAGTCTGCAAAAGCAGCCAGAAATCAGGCAGATGCTGTGCAGGAATTCAATTTTATTGATTTTCTTAAACACCAATGTTATATATACAGAAAGATATAGTACTAATAAAAGAACAGTTTAGGGACTGACTATGGATTATGTGTCATTTTTATATAAACAATGCCACAGAACTGAATCACAAGACTTTGAACACCCCCATGAGATCAGGTGGTCATATCTAATTCACAGATAAGAAAACTGATTAAAGCAGGGAGGATTATATCGAGCCCCACAGGAGATATGTGGAAGTAGAGCCAGGAGAATTTGAATTCCTGATGTCAACACATCTGTAAGTCTAGACCACACATACAATCAGGTCACAGTTTCACTTTGAAATTCAGATATCATGGCTCATTGATCTCTGCTTCTTCCCAGTAAATCTTTTCTTTGTCCTGCTACTGTTCATTTTTATTCTGAAATTTAAACATGCTTTTGCTTATTATGTACTTATAATACAAGTAAAAGGGGGGTGAGAGTAACAGAACCCTAAAGCAATTAAGAACACATAGGTGCAAGCAAATGCCCATCCACACACACAGTAACTGTTAAGGTCTAAGAGGCCAAAGGGGCTGTGTAGAAGCCACACTGACTTACCTATCAAATTACACAATTAGTTGCCCCCTTCTCCTAGAAGTACTCAGTTCCCCAGTATCCTGTCAGGAGTGTCCGAATGCTTGGTCCTTGAACTTCTTTATCTATACCTATGCATTGGTGATCTTTCAGTGATTTATATAGCTTTAAAAATCATCTATATTCTTTCAACTCCCACATTTATGATAGATAGCTTAAGCCTCTGTGCTGAATTTCAGACTCTGAGGTCTAAATTACTCACTCAGTATTTTCACTAATGTATGACAGGCATATTATATCTAATAGACATCTCAAAACAGTGGTTCCAAACCGGCACCTGGCCCTCTCCACCCAAACCTCCTTGTCCTGCAGTGTCTCCCATCTCAGCTAATGGCAATTCTGCCATTCCAAGTGAATGGCCAAAACTCAAAATAACTTCTGAGTAGCCACAATAAGTTTAAAAGCACATAAAAACAAAAGGAAATTTCCACTAAACTTAACCAAAGAGAGCCTAAGGTGCTCAGTTGTTAAATGTTTACTTAACCAGTTTCTAAACTTACAGCAATGTTGAAGAAATTTAAGAGGCTACAGATGTAGGTGCACTGCCATCAATAAAAAGAAATGAAAAGAATATGAGACAGAGGGGAAAGGGGACTGGGATTTTTAAAAAGTCTCAATTCTTTCAGCAGTTATGTGACTTTAGCTATGTAATTTCATCTCTTGGGGCTTCAGTATATCTTTAAAATTAAAGGGTTTGGCAACATGATCTGTAGGTCTCTTCCAGCTCCCATACTCTTAGCCTAGCAGTGGAAGAACAAAAGAGTAGATGCAAGTCAAGTACTACAGTTTCTAAGACTAATTATTACTGAGCCAAATGGTGGTGTGTCACAGCCATAACCTGTGAGGGAACTTCATCTTTTCCAAACTTTGATGCTTGACAACCAAATGGCAGCACAAACATCCTTGTACCATCTACATGTTTTTAACCACATCTAAAAGATCAACATGTTAAAAATAGAAATGTAATTTCTATTTTATAGAAATTAGGAGCCAGGGCTCCCAAGGCTGAAATATGAAACGGGACCTGAAATGAATTTCTCATTTAAAAATTAATACGTGAACTGATCCCACTTGGGGAAATTCTGCTTTGAAACCTAAAATGGCAACTCACATACTCTAATATATGGCAATATATTTTTGTTATTGTACATTTCCTTCCTGACTCATTTGCAAATATTAATCTCAGGTTTAGGCTTTATTTTAATTTAAAACATTGACTAAGCACCCATCTTATAGAAAGAGGATATGAGAACACAAATATCATTAGATTCTTTAAACGCTAGCTTTTCAATCTCTAAAATGCTACTGCAACCAGATAAACAATTTAAATACTTACTCACAATCACCACCTTTTCTTGGTTTGTGTCAGAGAACGCAAGAACTTCGTTCAACCAGTTCAGCTGTTCTTGGCTGAATCCTCCATTAAACTGGACAAACTGGGGCTCAGAAAGTCCTAAATAAATTCAGTAAGTTAGACCCAGAAAATGTCATTTCTCCATCGTTTGGGTTTTAAATTTACCTACTGCAGGGACACTTGCTTTTTTTCTGTAGGAATATTTATTAGCAGTAATTGACTTAAAATAGGCAATGACAAGAATTTATTCTTGAGTGCTATATTAATAGTTCCTGTATCTTACTCCTAGTCTTGACATTCCTCTGCTTGTTTCACTGGCTTTCCATTACACTAGAAAGAAAACAGAACCTCCTTTCCCTGTCCACTGATCCCACTACACACTCCTGTGCCTATTTACTTTCAAAAATCATCTCACACCTCAGTGGCCCCTTCCTGGGTTACTCAATACTGCCACTTATTCCATTTAATGCCTTCACATCTGCTTTCCCTCTACTAGCTCCCTACCCTTGTTCTTCCAAGTATAACTCCTTCCTGTCCTATAGATATTAGCTTAAATGTTTCTCCCCTTGGATCATCTAATCTAAAATAGTACTCCTAGTCCTTTTCTATAACACCATACTCTTATTTTCTTGGTAGTACTTTGTGGAAATAATCTTATTGGTTTCGTTGGTGGCTCTAGTTTAGATCTGAAATGTCTTCTTCCCAAAGACCCATGTGTTAAAGTCTTAGCCACCAGCTCACAGCACTACTGGGAGGTGGTGAAACCTTTAAGAAGTGGGTTCTAGTGGGAGGGAGTTAAGTCTGGGTGGGGAGTGCCCTTGACAGGAATACTGGGGTACCAGACCTGCTTCTTTGTCTTTGCTGCTTCTTTTTCTTATGCTCCCTGCCATAAAGTGCTGCCTTGCCACAGGCCCCAAAGCAACAAGGCCAAGTGACTATGGGATGAACTCTTTGAAGGCATGGACCAAAATAAACCTTTCCCCCTTATAAGATGATTACATCAGGTACTTTGTAACAATGAAGGAAAACTAATACATGATTGTTTGTCCTGCCCACCTCCTATCCCGATTCCCTTGATTTCATCCATTTAAAAAAGACATTTTGCAAAGTGACCTTCCCAGAATGGGCATTCAAATATCTGTTAAATCAATGAAGCTTCGATCATGTTGTAACCAATCCATGTGACATCAAAGCTTGGGTGAAATCCTGACCCTGAACAACAGTGACAATATACTTTTACCTTAATCATCCATCTTCCTGCTGAATAAAAGGTAGCTGAAGAATTTAAAGACAATGTATTAGATTCTCAGCTCAAAGGAATAATTCACCTTGAGGACTATTCAATTCCGTATTTGGATTGTGCTCCCTCAGTATCTTCATACACTGCTGGTATTTTGGAGAAGACTGATCCACGCCTAAGACACTCAAGTCATAAGCATCGAGTAAAATGAACCGAAATTTAGGGAACGGTACAAAGTGGTAAGCATAATAATTCTCTGAGGGTATGGTCTCAGGATGATCTACAATCCGGTCTTCTAGAAACCTTGTGTTAAGTTTAGAGCGTGTTAAATAATCTCTACTGAAGTTGTAGAATTCATGATTTCCCCATGTATGATGAACTGGGACTTTAAGCATTTTGAATGTGTTCATAACAACTTCCAGAGACTCTTCTGATGTTTTATACTGTGCGTTATAGCCATCGATAATGTCTCCAAGCTGCAGGACACAACAGGGCGTGCTGCTTTCTTTATTCCAGTCTTCAATGGCACCCTGTAAGTGAACGAGACTATGTCTGTAGTACCTCCGCCGGCTTCCTTGGAAATTGTATCCATCTTCTAAGTCGGCATACTGAATATCTGCTATTACTCCAAAGGAGAAGAGTCTTTCTGAATTGTCAGTGAGGGTTCCAGGATTGGCCTTATTAGCCATAACCTCCAAACAGGTTTCTAGATAAACCGAAGAAAGTAAAAAAAGACAACTAAGTTAAAAACATCTTAATTTTCTGATTGGACTAAAGAAAATGACAAAATGGACATTAAACTTAGTTAATTCACAAGACAACTTGAAAAAGAAAGCATCCATCAGCTTTAGAACTGACAATCTTAACTCTAAAATACTAAGCCTCTGAAACTGTTCAGTTTCTCATCTTAATACAGACAATTTTATCCTCTGGAAGAGGAATAATTTACAAACAGGTACTATTCCATAATGAACAGGCATTCTAATTCTAATAAAGTCAAATTTAAATATGGAATAATCTAATTTACAATAAATACTGACTCACCTAAAAAAACACACCATACATCCTTCCCCACAAACATCAAATAATTTCATCTGTGATGGTTGTTTGAAAAGGTATACATATATTACACTCATTGTAATGTATATATCAGATTCCCATTATGGGTTATTTTGTGTCAGTCTGGGTCTTTCTCTTTGCTGATAGGTTGATCATCTGAAATAAGTGTCTCACAGTTTATATCTAAAGTAACTGGAGGACGCAGTAAAGACATGAAAGGAGAGGAATAATTTTAAACAATGACAAAAAAAAAATATCCAGCACCAAAACTAACTGACACTGATGGGATTGTCATTTTAAAAAAGACAAAAATCAAAGGCCAAGATCCTCAATTACCAACTACTTTTGTTACAAAGTCTATCGTAATTAACTTGCTGTAAGTGTCTGCATTTATTAAAACCTAGATGTTTCTAAAAATTCATTTGGCTAAAATTACTTTCAGACTCCCAGTCTCCAGTCATCTGCCTGATATATCTATGGAGTTCCTATTTAATTGTCTACAGACATGTGAATCCACTGTAAAAGCACTCCTAACAGATGGAGGATACAACTCTATAATTGGAATAGGAGGCAGACTTCAGACTTATTTAAACAAAGGAGCATTTTTCAAATCAAAACTGTTGTCACTAATGCTACATTCCTTATTTAATCCATCCAGTTAGGAGCTTCAGCTACTTTCCTTTCTTCCTCAATCTCATTGGTTGTAAGTACTCCTAAAACAGGTAAAACTGTACCAGGGAGGGGAGGGGAGGGGAGGGGAGGGGAGGGGAGGGGAGGGGAGGGGAGGGGAGGGGGAGGGGAGGGGAGGGGAGGGGAGGAAATCCTGAAAAATGGTCTGGTGTTTTCATGGAGTTTTTTTTGTTTTTAATTTGCTCTTTTCTTCCAGCAGTCCCCATCTGAAACGGTTCAGTTAGCAATCAATAAATATGCTGACTTGTCAATAAATATGCTGACTTGTCAATAAGTCTGCATGCTGGGGTGGTATCTTCTTTCTATAAATTAAAGAAAGTCTGACTTTTCAGGTGGAGAACAATTACAAGAAATCAAAACTCATCTAAGTTAGCTGAAAATCACATCTTATTAGTTTCAAATATTTGTGATTCCAAGTACAGATTAATAGAAAGATAATTTAGCAAGTATGTCCCATGAACATTATTAGCAAAGCTTAACAGAAAACTGTTTCTGGGAATGTTCTTATCCCCTGCCAGATGAGATTATTTGTTTTTATATTTAAACTCAAAGCCTTTAAGGTGATAATATGTTCGTGGATCAGTTAGAGAGGATTTAGTCCTGATTAATTTGATCTTCTCTTCAGTAAACAGCTGTTATTTTTGCCTGACCAGAAGTCACTTCATTTTCTTTGAGTAACAGCACCAGCACCCCAATTTTCCTTGGATAGATAGGTATCTACCCAATTTCCTACTCTTAGCATTTGCCATTTGACCTTTGCTCCCTGACTGGGAAAGGGAATGGCAGACAGATAGATAAACCAGGTCTGGCCTATAAAAGCCCAGTTTCCTCCGGACCAGTTTAGGAGTAAGCACATAACACAAGCTTGCTCAATATGCATCAGTCCAGGGACATATTAGCAAATACTACAACTTGAACTTAAGGAGAAAAGTTAACTGAGAAATAATTCAATATGAAGGAAGCAAATCTGAATGTTACAAAGTATATTCCTGGAACCAGCAGTTAAACACCTGCATCTACCTGTCTCTACTAGAATTATCCTTGGCCATTTAGTTATATGAGCCAATAAATTCCCCCAAGTTAAAAGCCAAATCAAATTAATTTTTTGCCATTAATACTAAAAACATCTTTCATTGGATCCACAGTTTCAATTTACGGAACTTGAAGGACACCCCAAGATTTGGCAACCTTTTAAAGAAAGTTAAAGGAAGGTGGCAAAACTTATCAAGGGACACACACTGCATACCGAAAGTCTGTTCTGGGATAGAAGAGACCAAAATGTTAAATGCAGCTTTTAAAAATAAGGTCAAAGGTAGGGAGGCAACATATACTTCTATTAAAGAAAATATTCTGAAAAACAGAAACTTAAATTTGCAATGGGGCCTGCTAAGTACAAGAGGGAGGACAAAGCCACATCCAGAGACAGAGAGAAAAGCTCAGAAGTAAAAAGAACCAGAGGGCAAAAAATTACTTCTCTGGTTTATTATTATTATTTTTTTAATGTTCAGGAAGATGCCCAGGGAACTCAGGAAGACTGGTTCAGTAAACATCTTACCAGAGGGAATAGGCTTTTCTGATCATCAATCCCGTAAAAATTTAGCCAGCTTTGAGAAAGACAGAGGAAAGCTTTCTGTCTTAAATCTCTGTCTTCCTGGTGGGTGCAATGGGGCATGCCAGTGATCCCAGCTACTCAGGAGACTGAGGTAGGAGGATTGCAATTTCAAGGCCAGCCTCAGCAACTTAGGGAGACCCTGTCTCAAAAAATTAAAAAAAGGTTTAAGATGTAGCCCAGTAGCCCAGTGGTAGGGCAGTTGACCTCCAGCGCTCAAAAAAAAAAAAAAAAAAAAAAAAAAGAGAGAGAGAAGAAAAAAAAAACTTACTCTTTAGGAACTGGGGTGGTGAGAAGAGATAGGGATACAGATAGCTTTTACAAAATGCCTGCACCACATATCATCTGCTAAATTATTTAAGCTTTAGTTTTTTAAAAAGGTATAATCATGAGCTGCTGAAAGCTTCAGAACTTAAAACCGTCCCTCATAAGGTTGTTGTGAGATGCAGCTAAGTTATAATGCACAGCAACTACTCTGTAAACAAGAAAATGATTTTTAAATTTTATATCTAAGAGTATATCTGTTTACTGAGTCTCAAGTTAATTAAAACTAGAATAAAACAGAATAACAACAGTATTTTCTAAAAAAAAAAAAAAAGGCTACCAGTTTTGGTGCAATATAAACAGGCAGCATTTTGTGAAGAACTTAAGTGATTTTTAAAAATAAGTAAGATATACCAAGAATTCTTAACTGCAGAAAATTTGCTACAATACCAATAAAACTTCTATAACACCTAAGAGTCAGAAGGCTGAAGTTCCTTGTAATAAGCCCCAAAGCTTCTAAGAGGAACTTGTGAAAGAAGACAGCCCTGCACTAAAAAGTATGTTTTATACCATTGTCAAAGCAAAAGAAAAGGGTTGGAGGTTCTAGCATCATAAGATCCTGTTAAAGAACCACGTATGTCTCAAGAAGGGGGCCAGTTGGCAAAGATTTTATATGCAGAGACTTTGAAAACACCAGAGAGGGAGGGGATCTTGAAACCTATGTTATATGCTACCATAACAGGAAAGCTGAGGCAGAAATGTCCCTGGTTAGGCAAACATGGGGCAGTGGTTTGCACCTAAGATGAAGCCAACATATTACAGTGCCAGGAACTTCACAAAATGTTTAGGCTTAGCTACCCTGGTCAAACTAGCCTTAAAGTTTTATCAAGAACAAAATTTAATAAGCCCTGACACTATTACTAGAACAAATATAAATGGTATTTATTCATGCCCTTCTTTCTCAAAGAAAGTATATGAATAGGAAAAAAAAAAAAAGCAAAAACTTCATTTGGTGATCTCAGTGGTTTACAGTAGTGATACAAGTGATAGACTCACACTAGATAACACTTTGTATACCTTTTAGCAAGGGTCCATCAGACTCAAAGGTGTTATTAGCATTTGTCCAAAGTAGATCTAAAATACCTGCTTTAAACTGATTTAGATGCTGCAATTTCATCTAAAAGTATAAACTTACTGTGAAGAACTTGTAAAATTGCTCTGATAAATAGAATCACTTTGGTAAATAAAATTTAATATACCAGCTAAAAAACATCAAATTCAATAAAATATATGTTTGCTCATTAACCCACAATGGAGCATTTGAAGAAATGAACAATAATTCTGCCTTAATAAGAAAGCTGCTTTTGTGCCCTTTTTCGATTACATGAAAAAACTTCTCCCTGAGCAAACAAATACATAGAAATAAGAGGAAGGAAAATCTTACCCAGGCAACTAAGATAGAAAAATTAGTTTTGACAAACAATGATCTGAAATGCTAAGGAAACATTTAGCAACTCTTCTAATTTTGAGCATAAATTTCAGAAATTTCCAGCTGAACTTTAGGAAGAAAAAAACAAATCCTACTGAACTACAACTCACTGGGTTAGGGAGCAGCACCCCTGGCAAGGTGGGTCAAATCACAGGGAAAACAAAATTCTTTGTAATCAGTGGAACAATAGCTGCTTCTGCTCTGAGTAAGTCCTCTTGAACCAGAGCTCCCAAATGCCAAGGAAATAAAGACTGACATATATTCAGGCTAGCTAAATATATATTCATATTACCAGTGTATATTACAAAGTGTATATTGTCTCTCTTTACCTCCTTTTCTCTTACAAAAGCTTTCTGCACCCCTGAGTCCTTGAAGATGGAGATTTGGGACGGAAAGATCTCCTCTGTCTTACTCAAAGTCAGCTTTGAATAAACCTAATTTCCTCTCAACTGGTCCCTGGAATTTTTGTGGGGCACCATGAGGGTAAAGCATTTCTCTCACTATTACACCTTGAAGAAAATTTCACACAAGAGTGGAAATCATGTAAATAAGGAGATAGGAGGTTTGGGGTTTTTTCCTCCCCCCTTGCATTTTTGGAAATGCCCCACACAGAAGTGGTGGGGTGGTGATGAAGATTGCAGCTACTGAGACTTAACAAAAGCAAATGAAATCAATGCTCTCTGCAACAACAACAACAAAAATAAACCTATATAGACCTTAGTCTCATTAATATGTGCCTGTATCCAAGTAACAGAAAAGGTCTCAGATGAGGAAGCCATCAGCAACTTTTTTAATCAGAAAACTGAAGGGGGCAGGGAGCAGTGAGAGTATTTTAAGAGACTGGAGCCCCTGTAGACCGAATTAAGAGGGTTAACGTAGTATATACCCGGTACAGCACTGTGCTTTTAGTTTACGATGTAATATATCATTAGAAGTGCTGGGCATTTTGGTTACACTTAACTCGCTTTTACCACCCTAACCGCACAAATTAAAAAAATTGTTTATAATACTTTTTAAATCAAAGGATTATTTCAAGCGCAACAGGTCCACTTATACTTTGCAAGTGTGAAGGAATCAACTACCCCGTAGTTTCCCCTGGCTGGCGTCCAAACTGGGCTGGACCAGGGCGAGATGGATAACCAACAAAGTGGAGGGAAAGGGGATGCCCAGCCCTGCCAGACTCCGGCCGGTCTCTCACCTGAGCAGGGCTCAGTACCGCCCCGGCCCGGTCTAGCTGGGACCTTTGAGAGCGTCCCCTCTCCACCGCCCCGCTGTCCCCGCCCCCTCGGCCTCCTCCAGGGCCCGCTTCCCAAGGAACCACCTACCCCGCGCCGGCTTCTCGGCAAAGGCTTCAAGACTACCAGCTAGGGCACCACCACCGAGCAGAGCGGAAAGAGCGGCTTCTTGCGACTTCCGGAGGAAGCGGAAGCGGTACCGGAAGTGGTGGGGCGGGTCAAAGGAGGTGCGGTACCGAAAACTCATGGCGGCGCTGATATTAGGGTTGGGCCGGGTTATCCGGTCCCCAGGTGGCCAACTTTGGCGTCTCCTTCCTAGCGGAATCGAGCGTTGGGTGCTGGCGGAGAGGACTGCGAGAGTCTTGTTGACGCAGTGCTGCGCGCGGCATGAGGCGCTGCGGCTGGCCTCCAATTTCCCCGGCAGTTGCCTGAGAAGCCGGCCCTTAAGTACCGCGGTGCCGCCACCCCCGGGGTCGTCAGGTCCCGAGCCGAAGGGCAGCAGAGACCCCACGCGCCCCTCTAAACCTGGGGTGAGTGTACACCTGGGGCCCTTCCAGCTCCTGTCGCCGCTGTCCGCAGCCGTTCCATTTGGTCAAACCTCAGAAACTACTCGGTCAGGCCTGAAAGTGTCCTCAGCTTGGCGGTTTTACCTGCCTAATGGAATGTCATCCCGTTTCCCCTGGTTTATCAGTAGCCAGTGTTTACGAGAACTTGAAAACCAACACCTTCTCTGCGGGGTTAGATACTTGGGCTTGGACTTAACACATAGATTCCAGTTTTTTTCTTAAGGTTCTCAAACCACTGTAATTGAAGAGCCAGAGCACGTCTATAATTTCTGTCTGTTGAATCCCCCTTCTGAAATTGAAACAAAGGTGATTTTAGATGTGTGTGCATACACCTATTTCTTGGGTCTCTCCCCCCCACCCCCCAGTTCTAGTTCTGACCCCAAAATAATTGAGAGCTACTACCCTCTAGTGACAGGTGAGAGAACTGGGTTTTCGGAGCTGTGGAAAGGGTTAATGAGCTCCGCCTAGGTGGCAAACATCTTTCTTATTTTGAAACTTGAAAGAGCCTGGAAGTAATTCGATGCAGTTTGCAAAATTTCACTTATTTTATGTGTATTTTCAGTTTTCAGCACAGGCTGGTAATTGTTTTTTAAAATCAACAGTTGGAGCAAAGTTCACGCATACTAACAGTCATGGTACTTGACCTTCTTGGGGTTGATTTTCCACATGAACAGAAAATGACTTGGGGGCGGCTTTCCCCTGGAATGAGTACGTTTGTTTGACTGTATTCAGAACTCAGCTATAATTGCCTTCGCAGAAACTTTCAGTATTTTATCATCCCATTGTAACCTGAAACATTCTGCATATTTAACAAGATCATGACCTGAGTATATGCATATTAAATACTCCTGAAATTAATTTCAGCATGGTTAAATGTTTGTGACTTAATAGAATTTTTATTTTTTAAATATTTGCCCCAGTAGCCTGTTTCTTGGAAGTCTTTAGCATTCACATTTGCTATTGGAGGAGCTTTATTGGCTGGAATGAAGTACTTCAAGAAAGAAAAGACAGAGAGTAAGTAGATATCATCAGGTCATGTCTGAATAAAATCCTAACTCTGGACTAGCATTTTTTTCATTGTTGTTTTAAAAACTTTGTTTTGAAATAATTTTAGAGTCACAGAAGAGTTGCAAAGATGAATAGAAAGTTCCCAGTGTACTTTCACTGAGTTTCTTATATAACCATGGCACATTTATCAAAACTAAACAATTGAAAGTTAGAACAATTAACCACTACAGAATATTTTAATATCACATGTTCAGTCAATGTCTTTTACTTTTCCAAATCAATTCACAATCCCACTTTCCAACAATATTAAAAGACTTATTGCGAATAGATTTGAATGTGTACTGTATGAAGTCCAGAGAATACAAAGATGACTAAAGTGCTATCCAGTCTTTTAGGTGCACATAACAGAGAAACAGACACAGAAAGAAAGGGGTTTCACTAGGTGAGATTTTGGCAAACCAGAAGGAAACTCCGGGTGCTGTTAGGGCCCAAAAGAAGGCGCAACTTTGGGGTGAGAGAAGGTTGCCTGAGAGTAGATCCTACAAACCAGTGAGTAGCACCAGAGGCTGACCATGGTTGAGGGAGAGCCAGGCATTGTTGTGTATTAGCATCCTTAAATGTTTAGGGAGAAAAAAAAGAACTTTATATTTTAGTGAATATTTCAGGATTTTAAGATTTGGATTGGAAATGTTATTAAATCTTTAAAATATTGCTTAACTCTGATTCAGTTCTTAACTTTAGAGCCTGTTTTAGTGGCCATTATACAAAGAGTAATGTTTAAATCTGGGAATGAGAATTCATAGACTGTAGAATCTTGGTTCTGTAGAATTTTAGTATAGAATATAAGTTTGTATTGATATTGATAAAGATGACTGTTTTGCATTATGATCAGTATTTTATTGATATGGAAAGCAAGAAAATAAGTGACAAATTTAAATATGCAAGCTTTTGATTTTGGTTTGTAATTTCATTTTACAATAGTGTTTGTTGTACTTAGAAAATTTACAAGGTAACCTTAAGTGTTTCTAAATTATTTGATGGTATTTGTTGACATGATGCCTTATTTCCTTCAAACAAGAAAATTCTCCAGTGTAATCACAGTATAACCATAAGAACCAGAAAAGTAACATCCATATGTTACTGACTGAATTGTTCCAGAAGAGGATGAAATAGTTTTGCCCCTTTCTAATAGTGCTTATTACATATCAAGGCATTTAATTTGGTTTTATTGTTTTGTGTTTATTTTTCTGAAAAGATTTTTAACTTATTGAAAACAAACAATTTGTTCACATTTTGGGCTCCCCCATGGTCTATTAATATAGTGCTAACCATGTATCAAGTATATTTGGTTAGAATGACTTTTTGGTGTTGTGTATGTAACTTTTTAAGAGCTGGAGAAGGAACGGCAGCGAAGCATTGGAAAGCCTTTACTTGGGGGACCATTTTCCCTCACAACTCATGAAGGAGAACCCAAAACTGACAAGGATTACCTGGGCCAGTGGGTATTGATTTATTTTGGTTTCACTCATTGCCCTGATATCTGTCCAGAAGAACTAGAAAAAATGATTCATGTCGTGGATGAAATAGGTAAGAAAGCCATTGCTAACTCTACACCATTTATGATTACTGTTTTTCTCATTTCCTGCATTATGTTAGGGGGGCAGTATGAATATTTAGTTTGTAAGAACATAAAATCTCGGCCTTCAGCTTGTTTCTTGCTCTGATTCTGTAACCTTCCTGTCTACCAAAAGAAACTTGTTTTGATAGTAAATGTTAGATCACTTAAAATTCTCACTGTGGCCTGACGACGTCCCTGAATTCTGTTTTTGTATAGTGCCTTCTCCCCGGTGATGATTAGATTTGGAAATCTGAAATGATCTGTAGTTAGTAGTATTTTTATTAATACCATTTAGAAGGAAGGGTGCTTCCTCCTTCAAATGAAGAGCTTTGGGATATTTAATCCTTATTAATATTTATTTTGCTCTTGAGATTTGGTAGGGGAAAAAACTGTAAACACTGGATCAGATTAGAAAGTAGGATGGCCACATGATGGGATCCAGAGTAACAGTGTTTCCATAACAGCACATGTATTTGATAGGATATTTTACCTGGTTCCACACAACAGATAATAAATAAACAGACCTACTCCCTTCCCTGTCCTCTCCACTCCAGTGTTAGATGTCCCTTTGTTTCCTTAACAGTTCGCTATAACACTTGTGAATACTAATTGGAACTTTCTTCCAGATAGTATTCCATCTCTGCCAAATTTAACTCCACTTTTCATCACCATTGACCCAGAGAGAGATACAAAAGAAGCCATTGCAAATTATGTGAAAGGTATGTTTGCTTATAATAATTTATATCTACTTAGTTCTTACAGTTTTTGAAATACCAACTCATTTAAAGCTTACAGTGCCTCTTAAAATAGGACAAACAGCATTATCACCAATTTTACAGGCAAATAAAAAGGTGAAACTCAGTGGTGACCTGGCTAGTTAATAAATGAGAAGCAGGTTTCTCAATTCCTGGTGCAGCACTCTTTGTATTTTATCAAGAGGAAGGATTTGGCTTGACCTTCATATATGAACTAAAAAGAGCCTTGAATTGAGAGCAAGGACAGATTTCCTCTAGTTCTAGTTTACCTCATTTCCTTTCTTGTAAAATTAGGAGAAACGTATATTCTGGGAGTGTGTACATTGGAAAATTAAAGATGAGCTGTTAAATTTGTATTTTGAACTCATAACACATGTTCAGTTGTTAGTGTGAGAAAGTTGTTTAATTTCTCTGGGTTCAAGTTTCTTCAGTATAGGAACTCAAAAATTAGGAATGTACAGTTTAGTTATTGTGGATTTGATTTAATTCCTAGTCAAAACAACCTAGTATGCACATTCTCTAAAATTCCAAGTTATGTAAACATTTTTTTTGTGAAGTACCTGCTATTTATCTTATTACTTTTAACAGATTTATTGAGGTATAATTGACATACAGTTGTGTGCATATTTAAAATGTATAGTTGTTTACCTACTGGAGGGTAGAGTCTGCATAAAATGTAGGCCTCATCAATTTCTTCTTTACTGGTTTACTGGTTCTTGACTCATGAATTTACCTTTTTTTTTTTTTTTGGTGATGGTTCTGGGAATTGAACCCAAGACCTTATGAATGCTAGGCAAGCACTCTACCAACTGAACTACATGTCCAGCCCTTGTCTCATGAATTCAAAGAATGAAACCCACTGAAGAGGAAGAGTGAGTGTAAAAGAATAGGATTTATTTGAGTGGGAAGCAAAGATACAGCTCTGGTAAAGCAAGAAGGAACTGGATAGGGGTTGCCACTTGAGTGTGCTAGTCTAGGGGTTTTTGTAGCACTTGGATCATCATTGTTGGTACAAATTAATGCTAATCAGGGTTTGGAAAGTATTAATGTTGATTGGTCCTGTAATCCCTATTTGGGTTTGCCCCACTTTCATTTTCCTTCTGATCTGTGAGGTTGGTAGATCATGATCCTGGGCTCCAGGCTGAGGCTGTATGTGGAGCGGGTGTCTGCACCAGGCCGTAACCAGACTGCTTCGGTATGACAGGCCGTAGTGCCCTGGTTTGCCACAGCCCATGCTTACCACCTGCTGTATAACCTGCCTCAGCTACCTCTGCTTTTCATGGAGTTTAGTGAGTTGGCTATGCTACTAGGTGGCTGGGGAGCATGTCACTTTCACCATAATCAAACAATGAACATCTCCATGACCCACAAAAGCTTCCTTTACCCTTGTTAATCCTCCCATCTCCATGCAATCACAAAACTGCTTTCTATTATTACAGTTACATAATAGTTGCCTTTGTTAATGGCTTTTATAAATGTAATTATAGGGGCTCGGTTGTGGCTCAGTGGTACAGCACTTGCCTAGCGTGTGTGAGGCACCAGGTTTGATTCTCAGTACCACATATAAATAAATAAATAAAGGTCCATTTTTTAAAAATGTAATTATACAATATGTACCCTCTTTGAATGCCTTCCTTCAGGATTGTTATTTTGAGATTCCCCTATGTTATGACATGTATCATAATCCACTCCTTTTTATTATTTAAGTAGACACTGATGTACAGTTTTTTTTTTCCAGTTTTACTTATGATAAGTAATAACGTTTATGTATAAGTCTTTGTATGGACATATGCTTTCATCTGTCTTGAGTAAACAACTAGGTATAGAATGACCAGATCAGATGGAGTATATTTTACTTTTTTAAGAAACTAGGGGCTAGGTTGTGGCTCAGTAGCAGAGCACTTGTCTCACACATATGAAGCACTGGGTTCAATCCTTAGCACCACATGAAAAATAAACAAAAATAAAGATATCATGTCCACCTATAGCTAAAAAATTTTTTAGAATTTATGAAAAAAGAAACTAACAAACTTTTCCAATTTGATTGTATACTTTTACATTTCTGCCAGCAGCAAATGAGAGTTCCAACTTCTTCATATTTATACCACCCTTTGTATGGCAATGTTTTTAATTGTAGCTACTCTAATGGTAGTATCTTATTGTGCTTTTAATATCATTTCTGTAATGTCTATTAGCATTTTTTAATTTCTTATTTGCTACCTGTGAAGTGTCTGTTCACATCTTTTGTCTATTTTATTGTTTTTGCATGAGTATATGTATGATTGTATATATGGGTATATTAATTTTACTCTAGATACAAGTCCTTTATCAAGTATTTGATTTGTTAATATTTTTTCCCAGTTCTATGGCTTGTCATTTCAATCTCTTAACAGTGTCTTTTGAAAAACAGTTTTATTTCTGATTAAGTCCAAGGGTATCAGTTTATTCTTTTATATGTAGTATCTTTTGTTTGGTGTATAAGAAGTCTTTGCCTAACTCAAATTGACAGATATTTATGTTTTCTTCTTAATGTTCATAGTTTTTGTTGGGCACAGTGGTGCATGCCTATAATCCCAACTACTTGGGAGGCTGAGGCAGGAGGATTGTAAGCTAAAAGACATCCTGGGCAACTTAACACTACCCTGCCTAAAAATAAAAAGGTCAGGGAATGTGACTCAGTGATATTCCACCCAGGCTCGATCCCAATACCCCCTGCCAAAAGGGAGAAAAGAATAGAAAAAAATTACAGTTTTTTGTTGTTGTTTTATACATTTAAGCCAAATTTATGTAACTTTTAAGATTTTCAGAAATTTAGCCAATAGCATAGTTTTGTCCAAAAGCAATTAAAACCAGCTGTTTATAAATTAACTCATGGGGTAATACACAATCTCTAATTTAAATGTGTTTATTAGCAGTTATTCTTATCACATATTACTAAAGCATAATATTCTCAGATGAATAGATTCCTGAGTTTCTGTAACTAACTGAAATAACAACTTTGTGGTAATTTTCTTCCACAACACATACACACATTTATTGCTAGTTACATTTGAAAATGAAAGAGATTAAAATTTTTTAAGTTAGTGTTTTCGAAAATTTGCGGTTTCAGAAGTTCAACTTTTAAAAAGTTTGAATATGCAGCTAACTAGGTTTTGTTCATCTTTCTCATTATTTACTCAAAGAGTAAAAAAGAAAAATAAGCCAACTTGCTTTTTCAGTACCCGAGTCTTTCCTCAATTTAGAATGGATTAGTCCAAGGAACAAACATGGGCTTGTGTACCATTGGACCAAATGTTCGATTGGTATTTCAGTAGTCCGATGAATCCAGTGTTTTAAATGACTTCCGTTAGCTCATTTACATACATTTCAAAAACTTTAACAGCATGTACATGCTATGGTTTACCCTGATCCCTGAGTTTGCTATAATTGGTCCTTGAAATGATGGATATCAATTGTTCAGCTCTTTATCAGAAATTAAGAGTAGCACCTAATATCCATTTTAAGATATTGGAAAATAAGATGCAGATTTTTTTTTTTTTAGAGAGAGAGAAAATTTTTTTAATATGTTTTTTTCTCATATAAGCAATTAAAAACTAGTGCTTAATTCATGGGAATATTTTTAAACTTCATTGTATTTAAACTATATATTTTATAAAAGCACATTAATTTAAAGTGTCATTTAAATTATTGGAATGTATTCCCTCTGGATCTTTCCTAATCAGTCATAAAAAGATTTGAATTTCTATATGTAGTTCAGAGGAGAATTTCATTTGTTCTATGTGAATTTTGAAAATGGACTGGGGGCGTGGCTTAGTGGAGAGCACTTGCCTAGCATGGTTAAGGCTCTGGGTTCGATCCCCAGCACCACAGCAAAACAACCAAACACAACAACCAAATAAAACTTTCAGCATATGAATCATGAAAAAGTGTTTGGGGATTCACAGGGGGAAAAGTAGCAATGGCACTGTTTTATAACTGATATTATTTTATTTTATTTTTTTGAGGTAGCAATGTTTATTTTGTTTGCTTCTCATTTTTTACTGTCTTTTTCTTGTTTTATTTAGAATTTTCTCCCAAACTTGTTGGTTTGACTGGCACAAAAGAAGAGATTGATCAAGTGGCTAGAGCATATAGAGTATATTATAGTCCTGGCCCCAAAGATGAAGATGAAGACTACATAGTAAGTCAGTGTTCTGCTTTTAACCCACAGGCTAGCTCCTAGATCTTGAATATTTATAAAGCATTAAATGACTGACTGGCTTCCAAGATGAAAGAAAGCTTGAGATTAGGGCAAATTCCTTGGGATATTTAAAAGAATAGAATTATTTATATATGTGTGTGTGTTACTGGAAATTGAACCCATAGATGCTTTGCCACTGAAATTCTTCCGCAGTTTATTTTATTCATTGTTTTGGAAGTTACCCAGGCTGGCCTTGAACTTGCAATCCTCCTTCTTCAGCCTCCTGAGTAGCTGGGATCACAAGTGTACACCACTGCACCCAGCAAGAAGCATATGTTTTAAAAATGACTTTAGTTTATATTTGGTGTTTTTATAATTTAATTGTATATCTATCCTTTCTAGTGGCACATAAAGCTATGAGGCAATATAAAATCAGATACCTTGGTACCATGTTACAAATGAAGAGGAGCCATTTTGTGGAGGCAAGGCTTACTTTAGTTTTAGTTTAAAAAACATTATATTGGTTTTCTTTGTGTCCTTAATGAAGAGGAGTAAGAAATAAGCTTCTTTTTAGAAGCAGTTGTAGGTCATGAGGAATTGCATTTTGGGTTAGGTGAGTGTTCTGAAAAGCAGGAGAAAAAAATGAAAGCTGACGAAAGGTAGATTTTCTGTGAAGTTCATTTGCATATCAACTATGTGCCTTGCACAGTTTGATTTAATGTTATGTTTTTTAATGAGGAACAGAAATTCTAGTAAGTTCTTCATCTGTAGCTCTTGCATTAAAGAGCTGCCTTCATGTGCACCAGCACTCATGGTGCTGCAGCATCAATGGACATAGCACTGCCCCCACTCCTACCCACTGTTTTCTTCTCAATACAGTTTTTCCTATCACATTTGCATTGACACTGTATTGATATATTATCACAGATTTTTTTTCAATTGTTATACTCTGGTTTTTCTGTATTAGTTGAGCAAAGTGATTAATCATAAGAGCCTTTCCAGCTACAAAGCTGATTTGGGGTGTGTGGAGGGGCAACACCCTGAATCATTGATCCTCCCACTCCCCATGGTGTATCCTTAGAGCCACGGGCAGAAGGGATATCTCATTGCAGTACTTTGTCTCTACTGCCCACTGTGGTTTCTGCATGGTCTGAACCTGGAACACACTGTGCGCCCCTATAGTTTGTAGCCTAAATTAAAAGCAGGCTTTTGACCCTTCTGTCTTAATCAAGCCCACAGAGTTATTGTGTGCACCTTTTAGGTCCGGTTCTTCATAGTGTTAGGGAAACTTGGGTTCATGGGAGAAGAGGACAAGAAAAAATCAAACATTTTTTCTTAAGCCCTGAGTTTAAGGGAAGTGGACAGACCTTCCTGTGGTTTCCTCTTAAGCACTGGTGACATAAAAAGAAAGAAGAGCAAAGGGGTCCCGGGGCCAAGATAGGAAGTCATGGGCAAAGGGACTTTTTACACTTTTGTGCTTTTTCTATACAGAGTTATTTTAACTGGTTTTGAGTTTAACTAACATGACAGTGGGAGCAGAGAAGCCTTACACGAACTTTTTTATAAGTATGTACTACCTAAGCTAGGTAATTCTCCTTAGGCTTGTCTTATAGTTCTAATTATGTCAACAGAAATTTTACAAATGAAACTTGATAGCTTGTGAAATTTAAATTTATAATATCCAGTTAAAATATCAAGAGATATCTTGCTAAAACCAAAATGCTGCTTACCACAGAAGTGGGGTTTGGGTCAAACTGCTATCAGATATCCAACTGTACTCTAGCTGCCCCTCTATGATTTTCTTTGATTGTGTAGTTGCCTTCATTGATTGGTCTTGATGCAGCGAGGATACATCATCTTCATGTTTATAGCTAGTAGTATATAGCTAGGTGCCAGCAAGATCAGAAAACAAAGCAAACACAGGTTTGGATCCTGAAATTTGTATTCATAATGCAACTAATCCAGAATGAGGATATTAATTTTTTAATATTAAAAATTAAAATGTAAATATATGTCTTATGGAGACTTCTTTGAGCCTTTAGAATGTATCTTTGATCCTATTTTGAGATATGCTTGGTCTACTGAGGTAGAATTTGATCTTTTGATAAGCATCAGAGTTCATTGCTGTACTTTTGCTAAATCAACCAATAGGGGGAGACACTCTCCAGCTTCTTAGGTTTTTCATTAGTATAACTTATATCCCCTGAAGTTACACATTTTCACACACAAGATGGTATGGGAGACAAGAAGGATCTAGAGGCCTGCACCAGGCAAGGTGGTGTACACCTATAGTCCTAGCTACTCAGGAGGCTGAGGACAGATCGCCAGCCTGGGCAACTTATTGAAACCATTTCGCAAAATAAAAAATTTTAAAGGGCTGGGAGTACAACTCAGTGGTAGAGTGCCCCTGGGTTCCATCTCTAGAAGCACCAAAAAAAGGAAAAGAAAAAAAAGAAAGGACCTATGAGGAGTAAGGGAGTAAAGATCAACCTGAGGTGGAATTGAAATTTTCCTAATGTCAGACAACAGTAATAAAAGGTAAGCTTCTGGATTTTGAATGGACTCTTTAGACTGAGAGTATATGTAAATTGGGCATGGCAAACATTTGGGATTCCTTTAAGCTAAGTCTCTATTATATATTAAAGTTTTGCTTTATTTTATGAGCATTAGTTGGAAAATACTTTTAGGTGAAAAAAAGAACACAAATTGCTTTCAAACGTAGGAAAAATTCAATTTCATAATAACAGAAATGAGTTTTTTTTAATGGAATGCCATTTTTTAACCTATTACTTCATCACTGGTCAGAAAGTTTGAAAATGTATTGTCAATATATTGTTAAAATTGGAAATACACTGTTGGAATGTATTTGGAACAACAGGCACTTCCATGCATTATTGATAGGAATTAAAACTGATACACTCATCAAGGGGGCATTTTGGCAGTATATATCAATATCTAAAGTCAAATGCTTTCTTTAGCTCAGAGATTCTACTTTTGGGAATTTATCCTATGCACTGTAGCATTGTTTGTAAAGAGAAAGGACTGAAAACCAAGCAACCATTATTTTAAAAGCTATTATATACGTATTGATACAGAACAATGATCTGAATATTGTTAAGTGAGAAGAAAGAATGGTATGTTACTGATGTATAAAAATGAATATGGGACAGAAAATTTCTCTGAAAGAATGCAGTGGTTCCTTCTGAGAACTGAGGGATCCAGGACAGGAAGAAGACTTTAAAGTATATAAATTTATTGAATTTTTATGTGCATGCATTTACCTTTTGAAAAAAAGTGTGCCTGTGTGTGTGTGTGTGTGTGTGTGTGTGTACACACATCTTGGCATTAAAAGAGCTTAGTTGCTGTTGCCCAGTAGAATTAGAGATTAGCAGCATGATGATTAAAAAAAAATATTGTGGACTTTAGAATCAGGAGGATGCTTGAGTTTCAGGTGAGGGTTGGCATTCTCTAACTTACCCTCCCCAGCATGTGCACCATTTGTACAGGAAAATGCCTATCTCAGGAGTGGAAACAACATGTGAAAGAATGTGTCAGTTACAGCTAGTTTCATTCTTCTACTAGGAACTACTAGAACTTTTAACAGATGTCAATTTTGCCCTGCCCACAACTCAGATGAAATATTGAGAAGTGACCACTGACAAGTGTGACAGATATGGATCGAAGAATGTATTGGAAAGTAGTTTATATTGAGAACACTCAGAGAATAAGTCCAGCATAACTGCAATTATGGTTTTTAACAGTGAGAGAATAGAGGAAAAATAATAGAAAAAGGAAGACATGGGATAAAGAGATGCATAAGCAACAGAGTAAGGTTTGACTAGAGAACTGGAGACTTAATTCTAATTTCTCTGTCAAATATGTAGAGAAATGTTAAGCCCCTGTCTTTGTCCCGCAGTAAATTCTTCCATAGCACATGAAGTCACCAGCTGTTTGAGCTCTCCTGCATGCATTCTTTCCTTATGGGGTAGGCAAGTGGCTCTTTCCATTTGCTATGTCTTTATGAATGTGTATATAAAAAAATAATAATCTCACAGACATATAATGTGTTTGGGGGTATATTTGGGGAGTGCTCCAGTTGGTATGTGTGAGCACATTCCTGTCTTCCTGTCTCGCCAAATAGCAATCAAGCCTGCGATAAATCCCAAGGACTTATAGTGCCAAATCTGCTCTTTAAAATTGGATTTTGTGGAAGCAACTAGCTAAAAAGATTGATGACTAATCTGAACTTAAGTTAGACGGACACTTTAAGAACTTAATCAGAAAAATAGATGCTAGATTTTAGCAGACTTCTTGGGGATATAGTATTTATAGCTCCTGAGGCACTTCCAGGTGATTTGCTTCAGATGGTATTCATGATGTATAAAAATGTGGTAGGGGAGAAAAACATGCCTTCCTGTTTCTATTTGAATTACTAATATCAGGACTAAATATTGTATTAGGACATATAGATTAAATAATTAGAGTTCTCATAAATATGGTAAGCAGAATTTGGACAATAATGAGTTCTATCTAGAACATAAAGGAATACACCCAAGAACTTGTAAGGAAAGTAATTTTTTACAATTTCATGGGGCATCTCTATTACTCTGGTTAAGGGGTCAGCTGAGATACTTTACTCAAAAATGTAAGGTATTTCCAAAGTAGAATTGCTCTTCCACAAGCACTTATGATCTTATAAAGCCTGCAACAGCCATTTTTACCAGGTGGGTTCTTTCTTAGAGATTAGATATATGGGGGTGTTAAGAATTTAATCAAAAGAACTCTGGGTGCTAGCTGACGTTACAGGCAATAGCTGGTACAGATTTTTGGAACACAGAGTTTAGACAATCCATTGCTATGAATTTACTGTATATGAGAGTCCATTCCATAAAAATAGATGCATTGCAATGGTTATTAGTTCTCTTATTCTGTAGTATTTATTCAGTAAAATAAGTGGTCTATTTTGTTGATCTTTTTGTCATCTCTCTCCCTCTACCTTTCCTCTGCAGGTGGATCATACGATAATAATGTACTTGATTGGACCAGATGGTGGGTTTCTAGATTATTTTGGACAGAATAAGAAGAATGCAGAGATAGCTGGCTCAATTGCTGCACACATGAGGGCACACATGAAAAAGAGGTAGCCAGAGCAGCATCGTGGATGTTGTTCTCTTGCCAAAGAGGACGGAAGCTTTGTCTCCCATAGGAGCCAGTGTACATAATATGCAGCCTACACGAGAACATCTATGTGCTATATGAGATGTTCCCCTTGGATTCAGCCAAGATTCTTGGAACTGTGAGGATCACAACCCAAAGTTTCCCATGTAGCCACCATGCGCCCAGAGGACCAAGTTAAAATGAAGTCAGTAGAGAGCAGAGCTCCCAGAAAGATGCCTCAGGGAGAGGCACCTGCATGCCCTTGAACAGGGCCCTTGGAGCAATATTGCCACTTTCCCTGTGTGTTGGACCCTTCCTTGCTCACACAGATTGTGGGACTGAATTTTACAGAAAGAAGTGTAATTCCATAGTGCTCTCGCTGTTTTTGCCTTGAACTCCTGATGGCTGGTAACAGTTGTGTTCAGCACTCGCCATTCAGGGCTAAATTTTATACTTGAAAGCAAAAGCTTAGTCTTCCTTGTTAACGAACATCACGGTCAGTCTTTCCTTCACTCCTCTGGCAGCAGATGCTGATTTGACTAATGAAGACAAATAATCTGTCATTTGGACTAAACTGTTAGTTCATTTCCTCTAGGGGTCTTTTTTATGATTTTTTTTTTTTTTAAGCTAAATGATTTGCCAGGTTTTCAGTGATATACCAAATGAAAATCAGAGGACATAGATACTAGGTGTGACGCAGACTATGTGCGTGTTCCACATTGCACTGAGTGTAAAATAAAGATATATTTAGCTTTCCAACTTGAACAAGCAAGACTTTTCTTCTGGGTAGAGCATGGGTGTGTAATGGCAGCACACATCTCTCAGGGCAGAGACCCATAAAACTTGGGTGGGTGGGTGCATGTTAAAACACAGGGTTCCAGGGCTGGAGCTTCATTCTGAATTAGACATCCCTGCTGAACGAGATGCTGGTGATCTGGCGACCACACCTGCAGTAAGAGTTTAATAGAGAAATAATGATAAGCCATCCTTTGGTTGGATGTCTGTTGGCCATTCAAGAAAATGATCCTTGAGTGAAGAAATGAATTTTGGCTTTTGTTCCTAATTTTGACTTCCCTGGTCCCAGGTTGGACCATTACCATTTTCTATTTGAAGCTGCTGCTCTAGGCCAAGTTCTCTGAATGTTTTCATTCAATCCTAAGCTACAACAAGTATAATGCCTAGTTGAAAAACATTCTTTTTACACATCAATTTGTATTTTACGTACACATGAGGTAGGCCTATCTTTTGTCTTTTAAATTCTTAATACTTATGTTAAACTTAATAGAAGTATTTTTATCAAAGTGAAAGAAAATTAAAAAAAAACTATAGTTAAAACTGAAGCATGTTCTCTAAGATTCCTGTGTCATAGTCAAACCACCGAACTTCCAAATGTGATTGTATTTGGAGATAATAATTAAAGAGGTGATTAAAATGAGACCATTAGGGTAGGTCCTCCCTTAGCCAATATTACTGATTTCCTTAATAAGAGCTAGGGACACATGCACAGCAAGACCCTTTGACGGTCAGAGAGAGAGGTCTCCAGAAGAAACCAACCTGCCAACACCTTGTTCTTAGAATACCAAGCTCCAGAATGGTGAGAAGATACGAGTTTAAACTACTGGCACTTCGTTAGGGCAGGCCTAGGAAACCAGTGCAGTAGCCCATTCCTTAAACAGCTACAAGATGTTCGCTTACCTCATCGGTAGTTGGTTTGGAATGACTTTCTCAGTAATCTTATCAAGAAAGCAAGGAGGAACTTATTAAAAGACTAGTCTTGTGTAACAAGACAGATATTAAATATCTGAAATGCCAAACATTTAAAAAGATGGTCTGTTTTAAGCCCCTAGCCATTTGTGTGGCTCACTTTGCAGCAAGCTTGCTCTTGGATAAAATGTAGTCTTCATTCTCAGCTGTTGCCAGATAGAGCTTGTGTAATGATCCAGAAAGGGAACAGCAACTTTTGAAGAAATGTTTTATTTGCTCTTCATTCCAGTGTCGAGTTTAAAGGCTTAGAGTCAGGATGATAGAAGTAGGAAAGGGGGCCCCTGAAATTTTTATTCATGAAGTATCCACTTCTAGATAATAAAGGTGTAAAACTCAGATCCCAATTTATATTCTGGTCCCTGCGTGTTCTATGGCTATGGTGTGCATATGGTGATCACATAAATTAAGCCCAAACTGGGGGTTCCAGGCTGCCTTTCAATGAATTCTAACTTGAAGATCTTTATCTGAGTAGGTTTGAGTGTTTTCACTGGGCTCTTAAATAGAATTAATATTTTTTTAAAATGCTTTTTGTTTATTTGAAAAATATAAGAATCCTGTCAATGGAACAGGCATGAAAGTACTTACTGTACATGGGTTTGTGAGGCAACTGATGCCTGGGGTAGAAGAGCTGAGATTTATTGAGTCGGGAGGCTCATAGGAACCCAGGAATATGATATGAAATTGTAATGTGTCTACATAGGATTTAAGTATCTCATTTTTGAACATAAGGTTAAAAAAATAAAAATTTTCAACCATAACCTCCCAAAGAACTTTATTTTTTTACATATAAAAAATGTGTGTATATGAATTGCTTTTGAAAGATCAGTTGTTCATGCAAGCATTTTTCATCCGTTTGGTTTATACTTTGTAATGCTAGTTATGAGTGACATGACTGATGATATGGGTATTCATTCCTGTTACTAATGAGGTGCAAGTAATAACCTCTGTAGCCATGTCTTCATTAATAACATTTTTAAAAGTTAGGAGGTAATTATTTTGTTTATTTTCTAAGTGTATTTAAAGGTCTTTTATTCTGCTTTCATAATTATACCATGTCCTCAATAGAGAAAGTTTGGATTGTGCAGAAAACTTGAAGGAAGAACACTTAAAATCATTGTTGTTCCACTGTGGAAAAATACTATTTGGATGCATTTCCTTTTAGTCTTCAGCATTTTTGTATAAATCTTTTTTTGTACCAGAAATTCACAAAAGCATTCCTTTAAAACAATTAGACATGATAGATGGAGCTCAAGTCTCTGTCTCCCCCATCCTTGACCCCTCCTCACAAGTAACTACTGTTTTGTGTTCTGTGTGAATCTTCTCAGAATGTTTAGAATCCACTTAGGCTGGATTCCCAGGATCAATTTTTAATACTAAGACGTAGTAAAAAGTGTTATTATCCTGACACACTGATACTACTCAATTTTTATAATTACTGGTTTTGGTGAGTATTGAAGGTCCCCCTCTCCCTTGCCAAGGCTAGATAGTGGGTTGTCAAGAGGAAAAAGTAGTTGGCAAGGTAAATTTTTATTTTCCCCTCACCCCAACATGCACACATACCCACTGGAGTATGCTTGGGATGATGCTCAAGGAACAGCAGGAAGCCCAGCATGACTCAAGTCATGGGAGATCATCATTCAGTTTTAGCTGTAGTTCTTGTTTTCTTTAATAAAAATACTTCTTCAGGTTTAACATAAGTGTTGAGAATTCAAAAGACAAAAGGGAGTCAGAACCATGAGAATGAGGAGATCAGAGAAGAGTCCAGGAGCCACAATCCAGAGGATTCTGGGAATCACAGGACTTTGGTTCTGTTTTTAAGTGTTGGGAGAAGCCCTAGAACCACTGAGAACAGGAGCCTAACCCAGTCCATCAATCCAAGGACTGTTATGGTTTGGATGTGTGGTGTCCACCAAAGCTCATGTGAGACAATGTAACTTGAGGGGTTTTTTATTTGGAAATTTTCCAACCCATTCAAAGAATAGAATGATCAACTTGATACACCATCACCAATACTTAATCAACACAGTGACTTACCTTGTTTCATCTACCCTCCCCCATAGCTCAATTGCAGCCTATATCTCTAAAAGAGACTAGTTCCGTCATTTAAAAACACAACCACAATACCAATGCCAAAAACCTGCTTTGTATTAGTTATTAGTATTTGTGTTAGTATTTCCTTGTTCTCGTTTTCTGTTGCTGTAACAAAATACTTCAGGAAATAAAAGGAGAAAAGTTTTATTTGTGATTATGGTTCCAGAGGTTGCAGTCCCTGGTCTCTTGGCTCCATTGTGTCTGGGCCTCTGTTGAGGCACAACATCATGGCAAGGAGAACATGGTGGAACCAAACAGCTCACCTCCCAGCAGTCCCAAGCAAAGGTTACATTCCCTTCTTCCTAACTTCTCCCATTTGTTCCCACTTCTTACAGTTGATACCATTTCCCAGTATTGCTACAGGCTGGTGACCAAACCTTAAGCACATGGCCTTTGGGGGACATTTAAATCCAAACCATAGAATTGCTTAATACCATCAGCTATCCAATCAATAAGAACATGAGTTATTGGACTTTAAGAACATCTTGGACTTGAAGGAGCCATGACACTGTTCATCATGGAGGTGTGTTCTGTTCATGTCGACATGTGACTTTATGTCCTCGTTTACACCCAGGCCAAGGAGGACATGAGGGGGTTAGAAAGCAAATCCCCCAGACCTCCTCTTCCATTCCCAATCATGGGGGGTGGTATTCAGTTTGGGCCTGGTTAGAAAAACCAACCTACTTGTTTTTGGGGTTTTTTTGTTGTTTGTGTGTTGTTTTGTGGGTTTTTTTGTTTTTGTTTTTCTTTTTGTATAAAACAGGGATAACTCTGTTATGATGAAATAAGATGCTGGGAGAATAGGGAAGACTAACCTCCAGAAATAGAAGTCAAAATAGAACCCAGCTGGGGCAGAGTTGGATGGTTATTGATTGAAAAGTGTCCAACGGAATCTTCCAGAACAATGGAAATATTCTAAATAGCTTGATCCATGTGATGACTTACATACTCAAAAGTGTATTAAGCTTTAAACTTAAGATTTATGAACTTCACTCTGTAAAATCTATACCCCCCCCCCCAAAAAAAAAAAGAAAAATGGAGGGGAAGATGAGTTCCTGTGACAGGCACACTTGAAAGGAAACAGGTCTGTGATATGAAGAAAGCATCAGTAACACTCAGCGACTTGTGAGTTTGGACAGTGATGGGAGCTCTTGCCCAGATTGCCCATGGAGGAGAGGGAGTGAAAGGAGATGCACAGAAGGTGGAACCTTCAGCAAGCTCTGAGGAAATCAGAGGAATGCAGACAGAGAAGTAGGACTGAGGTGTGACGAGGCAGTCACAGCACAGTAGCTGTACTTAAGCCTGGTGTTCAAGATCTTTCTTCTCACCCCACTGTCAGGTGCAGGGAATCCATAGCTTCAGTGCCCACCCACCCCACCACTATGTGCAGGATAGCCACTAAAGCTGGCCCTGCTTTTGAGAGGCACAGAAGTTTTCTCCTGAAACTTTTACAGGCTTTCAGGGACCCAGGATACTGAGGTAAAAACAAGCCAGGGGAGAACAGGCCCGTTCCCTGTTACCTGCTGCAGTGAGCAGTGGTGCTTCTCGGTCAAGTTGAGATGACTCCAGTGATTCTTGTGCCCCACTAGAGTCCCACTTTATGAAGCAAAAACACCGTCAAGTATAGGGTACATCACCCTCGTACCTGAGCCATCTCAAGTATTCCCAGGCAGGTCCATAGTTGGTGGTCCATTGTCCGTTTTCCATTCAAGGATGACACAAAGGTAAGGGACCCAGGCTGAGCTTTGTAGAGGCGTGAGAGCTTTCCAGTCTCTAGAGTAAGAGGTACTGAGTCTTGACCTCTGCATTTGCTGGGCTCCAAGATCTTGTGATGAACTTGAGGTGGTTCTGCCATCATGGTATTGGGTGTGTCCAAACCCACCCTGCTGGGCAGGGGAAGAAGGGCCCAAATAGGACTTGGCTGCAAGTTTGGAGTGAAGCGAATATGGCCTTGCTGGACCTGCAGGGTCACAGCACCTGGGAGCTCACTGAACATGCAGTCTCCGCCTCCATTGCTGAGCTCTTTAATCAGAATCTGGATTTTTAACAAGATCTCCAAGTAATTCCTATGCACATCAATTCCCACTCCCCCGCCACCTCCCACCCAGACTTAGATAATAAAGTAATTAATCATTTCTCAATCAGGAAACTCTTTAATCAATTTCGCTTCCACAAAACAATTTGGAGAGTCTTTCAAGTAAACAAAATCCATTTTCTGATCATTACTTTATCACTCCATTTAAAAATTTTTAATCAATCCTGTCTGTCACTCCTTGTCAGAACTTCTCTTCAGCCCAAGATAGCAAGTTTCTCCACTGAGTTGATATAATTTCTGCAAAAAGGAAAGAGAGATGCTGTTTGGTCAGTCTCGGAAAGCTTATCAGGCCTCAATGCCCTATTTCAATTTAGGTATTTTGAAACACTCAATTAAAACCAAATGGAGGACCATTTGATCCCTGGGTCAGCTCAGGCTCTGGTAAGACACAACTTGTTACAGAAGAAAGTGGGGCCATGGTGCCCTGCAAGGGTCAAATCCCTTTCTGAATAGGAACAGGCAAGTCTTCAGTGTGAAAATCAGGGAAGGCTTTTCTTTGGATGGCTTGCTTGGCTGTCTGCTGGCCTTAAGGATCTCTTGTGGGCCCATGCACGTGCAGAAGGCACCAAACCCCATGGAGGAGGGCATGACTGGGCAGGAGGGCCTCAGCATGTGGGCAGTCGTTCATTAATCATTGATTCAGGGTACAATTTGGGAGCATCTAAGTCAGATTAAATACTTGGGATGTACAGATAGACTCTGTCCGTGGAGAATGCCACTGGAATAAAATAACCTTATAGAACATAAACAAAGAATAGGATGGTGTTTAGATATTCTGCCCCTGTCAGTTTGCCAACCAGTATACCTAATGTTAAATTCTCTTTGGGGTGTTTTATGTGTCTAATCAGCATCTAATAATAGGTTCGCAAAAATCAACAAGGTTACTATCCACTATGACAGCCACATAGTAAATGTAATGAAAAGATTATTAAATTCACAATAGCCATGCAGAACTTATAATAAACATAATAAATGTAATCATGATTCAGGATCCATAAGAAAATTATAAAATTTGGGGCAAATATAAGATATTAATGAATAAAGATGTAGCATTATTTTCCTTGATGAGAAGACTCAGTAATATAAATAGGTTAATTTTCTCCTATTAAATCTTTAACACAATTTCAATAATATTATAATGGCAAGTGGTTGCCAGGGGCACAAGAGAATTTAGGGAGGTGATGAACAAGACCTATGTCTGTGTGTGACTGCACATATCTGATAGGACTCATCCACCTGTATTCTTTGGAGATGAATTTTAATTTATACCTAAACAAGATTTGCATTAAAAAAAAAAAAGCTGCAGTGGCATTTTGGGTGAGTGCAACAAAAAGATTCTGAAATCAATCTGGAAAAATAAACACAATAAAAATAGTTATGGAAAAGATATGGAAGAAAAAGGAAGTTACTGAAAATAAGGGCAAGCAGAAAGGACTGGCCTTATCAATATTGTATGTTACTAAGCCTGGATTTTTTTTAAAATATAGTACTTAGCATTTAGCAGGAAGAACAAATTAGACACAGTAGTATGGAAACTGAGCCATGTTATATGAAATTCCTGCTTATTTGTTTTTGGCACTCAGGGGTAGAACCCAGGGATACGCGACCACTTAGCTACATCCTCAGCACTTTTTGTTGCTAAGTTGCTGAGGCTGGCCTGGAACTTTCAATTCTTCTTCTGGCTCCCGAGTTGCTGGAATGATAGGAGTGTGCCACCAAGCCCAGTTCCTGTGTGTGCATCCAGTTTTAGATCCCATCTACCTTATTACAACACTTTTCCTCCCCCTTCTTTCTCTGGAGGTTCTGAATGAGCCTCTGTTGCTTTTAACCATAAAATTCAGACTGAGATAGTAGGGAATACTTTTGTAAACCCGACATTAAAGATAGAAAGTAAGTCTTTGCTAGGCTCGATCAAAATCATATATAACAAAGAACTACTGGCCCCAATATATAAGGATTATTTACAGACCCATAGGAAATAAAAGATGAATCCCTAATAAAAAGCTGAGCAAAGGATATAAATAGACAAAGGAAAAATATCAGATAGATGATAGCCATACAGAAGATTATTAGCAAATTCAAACAGTGCCATTTTTGTCTCAGATTCACTAAAAAGAATGATGTCAGCCCTTAAGGATTAGGGTGAGTAGAAACTGGCCATCACACAGAACTGGTGGCAAGTGTGGCTGCTATTCTAGATGGAATTTGTCAATATAGAGCAAGCCAACTATACCATCTTTGTGTGTTTAACCATGGGGGGGGTACATTAAAATGCACAAAGATTTGTTTGCCGCAACATTTTTGTAATATAGCTAATGGGCATAGGAACTAGATGCCCAGCTACAGCAGATAACAGTGGTACATTCATGAATGGCGTACCATGAGCCCATTAAAAGGGAAATGTTGGTTTAATATTTACTTATATAGAAAGCTATTTCAGTGAGTAAATAAACTGCAGAAGTTTGACCCCATTTTTTTTATAATCCTGTGTTAACAGTGGTTAACAATGGCAATATGCTCATAAATATTTTTTATTTTCTTGTTTTTGAGTTATTTTCTAAACCTGCCTAAATGGACATATATTCTTTTGTAAGAAGAGTTACTATTAGGAAAAAATAGCTGAGTGACAGGAAGACAAATAGTTTATCCCTGTGTTTATTTAAGTCAAACGTTAGTTGCTTTCTACAAAACAATGCTAAGCAGGATTATGAAGCTGCAGCCAGGCTCAGGTGGTGTGTGCTATGATCCACTGTGTCTGAAAGGGTTGGCGGAAGCGGCAATGGTTACCTTGATCTAGTCCTCTCCAGCCATAAAACTGAGCCACTGGAGTTCTTGTTGCCCTAGGTCTTTGGTTGCTTTTGATTGCATGGAGGCGGCATGAGGCATCAAGCTCCTCACTCACAGTCCAGGAAAGGACAGGAAGGAAATGCCTTTGGTGACATACTGTTGCAGACATCTGCCCTGGAGAATGTCAGACATGGGGATGGATCAGCCAGCTGCCTTCTCCACCCACCTTCAACACATGCATAAGCCTTAAGGATAAGTTCAATGCTTTTGCCCAAGTGTCTCTTTCTTATGCCTTAGATTACAGAATCAGAAAATAGCAGGGATGAAGAGGACTTAAGAGGTCATTTAGTTAATGATTCCCCTCATAGTCCTAAAAGACATCATACAGGCTCCATGTCTCTGTTGGAGCATTGAGACACTCAGAGTCCCAAGCTCAGAGCAAGGAAACCAATGTCCTCCCAGAGCCCAGTTAACCTGGGCCAACTGTCTCCGCTGAGTCATAGTTTCCCCACCAATTAAATGGGGATAATTCCACCTGCTTGGACTATCCCCTAGGATTGCTGCAAGGCTCAAAGAGATCTGGAACAAATGGAGGAAAACATTGGCAAGATACACGAGAGATTACTAAAATCTTTGACATATGAAAGATCTTAAAATAGAAAAATATTAAATCTTAAGAGAAAAAAGACAAAGGATATGAAGACTATTCATAGAAGAACCACAGATGACCAGCAAATAGGAGGCTCAACCTCAGACCTTACTTATAATGGAAGAAAAGCAAATTAAAGCATCAGTAAAATATATCTTTACCAATACAAGTGGCAAAAATTAGAGTGAAGATACCCAGAATTGGAATGACATGGGGAAATAAACTTTTTTTTTTTCCCACAGCTTGAGGAAGGAGAGTAGATGAGGAGGCAGAGACACCTACAGTGGATCTCCCACAATTTATCTATTTTTTATTCTGCTCTCCTGACTGTTGAGTCATGGGAAGACATCCATGTTTTTCACAGTACTTGTTTCATTTCTTTACATTTGGATCTGATAACACTGGTTATTTAATCTGACATATGGTTTGAAGTATGATCCCAATTTATCTTTTTCCAAATGGCCATCTGGTTGTCCCACTCTTAGGTGGTAGTTAGTAATGAGCAGTGGAATGAGTAACAAGGTCAAGGTTTAATTTACTCTTAAGGTTTTCTTTAAGTTACTGCTAAGGCAGATGGGAAAGTAACTTATAGAAGATAGCCTGTGTATAGAAAAATGTGTATACACAGACCTTGAGAGTAAGCAAACAGAAACAAAAGGAGCTAATTGGGGGAATCCAAGAGGAAAGAATTAACAGAACTTACTCTTGATAGGGTCCACTGAGGTCAGGGTAAAATTAGAGTTATAGCCATAGATGTCCTCATATATTTCAAAAAGGAGGTTTCTCTAGGAACACAGATGCACAAGGTAGCTTTAGATTAGCCACTGACCCCAGGACCCACATTAACATAGGATTGACTTACAGATGAAGCCACCCTAATAGGATGGCCACCACAATGACAGTTCCATAGAGGAATAATTGGGGTCAAAAACTCCACTACCCACCAGGCGCAGTGGCCCACACCTGTAATCCCAGCAGCCTGGGAGACGGAGGCAGGAGGTTCATGAGTTCAAAACCAGCCTCAGCCACAGAGAGGCACTAAGCAACTCAGGGAGACCCTGTCTCTAAATAAAATACAAAATAGGGCTGGGAATGTGGCTCAGGGGTTGAATGCCCCTGAGTTCAATCCCCGGTATTACAAAACAAAACAAAACAAAACTCCACCCCTGACTGTGAAGAAGAGTTAGTTGAACACCTGATTGGCAAAGAGTGCCGAAGGTGGTCCCTAGTTCTCAAGGCAAACATCAAACAGTAATAAGTTTGGAGACAGTATTACTTCCTTTGTCATTCTCTGCTCAGAGACCACCTCCCTCTCTCTCTCTCTTGCCCTCTACGCTCCAGTGTTCTTTGCTTGAGCCTTACTTTACTTTCACTTACAATAAAGTTTTCTTGAAAAACTTTTAGTTTCTGATTTTAAATTTTCTTTCAACCAAATACAAGATCTAAGGGTTTGGAGCCTTAGCAACTCACTCCTGTGACACCACCAACACTTATTAACAAGTCCCTCTTTGCCTCACTGACTTAAGATGCTATTTTCGTGTGTCAAAATTCCATATGTATTTCTATAGGGCTCTCTGGGCTTTATATCATGTTTGGCCAGTCTCTATTCATGCACCTACAGAACAGTCTTCGTGATACAGACTGTAGAGTATGTTTTAGTATCTGCTAGAATGCTTTCTGTGGTTCCTCTTCCGATTTTCTTACCAAACACACAGGAAATTTGGAATCAAATTTCTAGCACCAGAGAGGAAAAATGTTGCTATTTTTCTTGAGATTGCATTAAATTCATATATTAATGGGGGGATATCCAGCATTGTTATGCTGTTGAATCATCCTATCCGATAGCAAGAAACAAATCCACTTTTGTGTCTCAGAAATACTTTCAGGTTATGAATATAACTTGTTAGGTTTATTCTTTTGTTTTGGGTGAGGTGGTTCCAGGGATTGAACTTAGGAGCATTCGATCACTGACCTACATTCCCAGCCCTATTTTTTTGTATTTTATTTAGAGACAAAGTCTCACTAAGTTGTTTTGCACCTCACTTTTGCTGAGGCTGGCTTTGACTTCTCAATCCTCCTGCCTCAGCCTCCTGAGCTGCTGGGATTACAGGTGTGCACCAGTGTGCCCAGCTAAGTTTGTTCTTAAGTAAGTAATTTATCTTGTTGCTTTGATTGGTACAATTGATCTTCCAATTGATTATGCAAAGCTTTTTCTTTTTAACAGCTCACCAGGTGATTCTCATATGTAGCTGGGTTTAAAAAACACCACTTTAGGGGCTGGGGATGTGGCTCAAGTGGTAGCGCGCTCGCCTTGCATGCGTGTAGCCCGGGTTCGATTCTCAGCACCACGTACAAACAAAGATGTTGTGTCCGCCGATGACTAAAAAATAAATATTAAAAAAAATTCTCTCTCTCTCTCCTCTCTCACCCTCTCTTAAAAAAAAATGTACTTTAAATGAAAAGTCAGCCTCAACCTTCAAATTAAAGGTTATGATTTAAATGATAATTGACCTCCAAACTTGTCACTTTTTTTCCCCGTGTTCACTATTGTCATAGTGCCATTTGTTCTCCATTCCATCCCTCTGGTAATGTCCTGGTGATCTTTGATCTTTCTCTTCCATGCCCTGCATTTAGCCAGTGAACTAAGTTATCTGCTTCCTTCTCCTTGACATTGTTCAGACTCATGGTTACTCTTCAGGCCCATCTCTAAATCCCCTGGCGAGGCCCTGGGCCATGCCTGACTCTTTGCAACCTTCTTTCCCTTGGAATCCCTGTCTTCTCCTGTCCCACTCAAAGCATTCTTCCCTGCTTCCGTCATGTTGCTTCATGCTGCCAACCACATGAGCCCATCAATCATCTGAGTCTAATGAGGCCTTTCGATGGTAGCTGCCAGTAATTAGGCACGGTAGAGCATCTTCTCTTCGCCAAACTCGATTGGCACTCTCTTCTTTAGTTCTCTCCTTAAGTTTTCCAGGGTGTGCAGAATTGTGACCTTACCTGGTCATTCTTCAGCCTCAGCTGTGTCTCACTTACCAATTGGGGTCTGGTGTTTTCAAGAAGTTTGCTCTGGTCCACCTTGCAAACTTCCCAACTAATATCATAATTCCCAAGCCATCCATCCCATGATCTCTTCTCATATAGTTAATGAAGTGGTTCATACCACGGCTTTGACATCAAATAGAACTGCATTTTAATACTAGCTGCTTGCCCTTAGCAAGTTACTTTTCCTGTCTTCAGCCTTGGCCCCCTCTTCTGGAAAACAGCTCGTCACAGTACCTCTGTCACCTTCCTCGCTGAGTTTAAAAAAGCATCGGATGAACTATGCTCACAAAATCCTTAGAACAGTGCCTGGCAGAGATTTTCTTTTTAAAGCTAGCAATTTTTATCCTTGCAATACTAGCAACCTCTCATAACAGGCTATATCATGTCTTGAAGGCAGACATAATAACTCGTTTTAATTTATTGGCATTTTTCATACTATATCTTTTAAAACTTAACAAATTCTTAGACTAGCTAACACATAGACCAAACATATATTTCAAAAGTTATAAAAGAAGTTTAAAAAAAAAAAAAAGGATATCTCCCTCTCCTCTATGCCCTCTCAGCTACCTGGTCCCCCTCCCAGGGAAAGAAAACTTTTGAGAGATCAATAAATGCTTGCTTCCTATGGACTTGGCTTTTCTCACTCCCTGAAAGTATCCACCTTTTGTCTTTGCCCTGCTGCTCCCCTCACCAAAAGCCTTCCCCCAACTGCATTTTTTCATATCACAATAGTTCCCACTCATCTAGTGGGATGCATTCCTAGACCTCCAGGGGATGCCTGAAGTCATAGAGAGTATCAAACTCCAGATACACTGTTTTCCTGCACGTGCATACCTGTGGTCAAGTTGCATTTATACAGGAGACACAGTAAGAGACTAACGGCAATAGAGTGACTATAACAATATGCTGCAATAAAAATTATGTGAATATGGACTCTACCTTTAAAGAATCCAGACACATGCCACATTAATATCTTCAGACCAAAGTTGACCTTGAGTAACTGAACCATGGAAAGAGAAACCATGGATAAGGGAGGACCAATGCCTCTTCACAAAGGATCCCAGGGCCCTCATCTGCCGTGTCCAGCTGGAAGTTACTTTTCCCTTATTCAAACACCATAGCATCTGTGCATTTTGGTGGCACTTGTCATTTTTGACCTTATACTACACACTGGAAATGGGTAAATGTCTTACCCTCTGCTCATCCCTAGAGACAGAGACCTCTATGTTCTTCACCGGGCACATAAGAAGTGCTTAGTTTAATGTTTATGTTATTAAAAAATAAAATTAACAAGATGGAAGAAATGTTCTAGACCAAAAGAAGCTAGAAAGTCAAAGCAAACCAAGATAATGTCCAAAACCAAATTCAATCATAATTTGGGGAGGAATGAACCCCGTGATGTACTTGTGGGAAGAACTGGAGAAATTTGAGTATGGACTACATAAGAAATGATACGGAATTATTTTCCATTTGATTAAGTGAGAATATGGCATTGTGGAGACCGTCCTTATTCCTAGGAGATACACACTGAAGTATTTAAGGGTGAGGTTTCATAATATCTGCTATTTATTCACGATTGCTATAGCCAAAGATGATGGACAAGAGAGTGAGAGCAAGAGGAGAGTGAGATGGAGGGACAGGAGCAAAGGGAGAGAGGGACAAGGCAAGTTGGCCAAGTATTAACAGTTGTTTCATTTAGATATGAGTGTGTGTTTATTATGCTTTGTACTTACCTGTATGTTTGACAGTTTTCATAACAGAAAAATACGGAGTACTGCCTGCTGTTGAATTGAACTAAAAGAAGACTTACGGCCTCTCCCTGTTGGAACTTCTCTCTGGGGCTCTGAATACTGGCTCAGGACCCCTACCCAACACCTCAGTGCCAGGGAATCGTCTTGGCTCAGAATAAGCGAGTTCCTCATATCCAGTGACACCTAATCCCTCTCACAGTGGGATATGGAGAAGGCATTTGATCCTGAAGGTTACGTGCCCACTGATGCTGACTTCATGCCCTGGCAGACAGCGAGCCTGGGAATGCTGCTGCCTGGCTGGGAGCCCCTGTGTCCATGCTGTGGAGCCAGACATCAAACAGGGAAAATAGCTAGGGAAGAAACTGCCAGGAAGGGCAAAGTGGGCTCCATTCGGTGCTTTTCCCAAATGGGCCTGCATTCTTGAGACACAATACATTTTTTTTTTTTTTTTTTTTTTGCAGCTCATGGGGATAAATGCAGCCCTCTGCTCTGCCTGGGGATTAGCTATGGCTGTGGAATGGCTCAAAGGACAAGGGCTCCTTCTGTTCCCAAAAGGCAGCTAATAATATACCAATAGGTCATCTGTCCCCTTTTATCAAAGGGAGAATTCCACACCAGGAGAGTATCAGTTTGCTCCTGAAGCTGCTTCTTGAAGTAGCAAGAAGTTCTCTTCTTCAGGATTTTCTCTTGGGATAGACATCTTTTAAAAAATAATAATAAAGTAAAAATGTATGACTATCTCTTTATCTCATCACATGACAATAAAACATTCAGTATAATCTATTCACGATTATGATGAAGAAAGCCACTCATACTGGGATATAATACCTTCAGGAAGAAAAGAAAATTTCTATTTGTCAAACATCAATGTGCCAAATGCAGCATGGTGGGCCTGAGATTTGAATATCCTACTGAACACACACAACTAGTCTGTGAGGCAGGTGTATCCTCCCCATTTCACAGATGAGGAAACTGAGGAGAGTGGTGCTTAGCAGTGGGGGAACTGGGAGCCACAAGCAGACTCTGTTTTTTCTGCCACAACCTACAGCCACTGCCAAATGTGGTTCTCCCCTCTCCTACAGATGATTTCCCAAATGACCAGATCTTTGATTCCTGACATCTAGTTTTTATATTGTTTTTTTTTTTTTTTAATACTGCAGTTCTCTTCACTTCTTTCTTCCTCATGATGTCTTCTATAGAGTTGAGTTCCATCCCTGATGCTTCTCTTTGTGGCCTCTGGAAGTTTCCTCCCTCTCCCCATCCTCCATTTTCTTACAGACAGAAGAAAAGTGATTCACAAATGAGCCCCTAAGATCTTCCAGCTGAACATTCTGTTCCATGTCTCTGCCATGTTTTCTCCTAGTTTCCCTTACATCTGCTTGCTGAGGATAAGAAATTTGATAGAAGGAAGAAAGGATGGGTAATTTTGGAAAAGCTGGGATGGGAAGCCACCAGCATTTAAAGTTTGCACTAGGTTCAGTAACATGACATGGGTTCTGTCTTACAGAAGCACAGGATATTTCTCAGACTCCTGGAGTATGGATGTAGTTAAACGGATAGGTGAACTGGTAACCACACAGGAAAAAGCAGAATTAGCCCATATTTCATGTCCATAACGTCTTGCCCAACAAATCTGAGTGTTAAAGAAGGAACTTCAGACCCCCACCCTCCAAGCATCCCATGGCCTGCCCTGAGTAAGTCACTGCCCAAGATATAGACAGGGCCCCTTGCACTGTCCCTTGGCTGCATGGGGCTTGTTAACACTGCTGCTCTCCTAGGTGACATCTACCTATCCCATGGCTGTCCTGACTAGGTTTCCCAAGGAGGCAGGCAGTCAATAGCCTGATAACTAGGGTTGATGTGTCCCTGGAAAGGTAGGACAGAGCTCAGGAGACAGCTTCCGTCCAGGACATGGATGGACCTTAAGAAGCAACAATGCTAGAGAGGCAAGCTATTTGAAATAAAATTGGAGGAAGAGTGGTGGGTGAGATGGGGCCAGCCCTTCTTACTCCCTTGGCAACCCATTCACCTTGCCCAGCGTTTACAGAACTGGCATTTGATAACCATGCACTGCTTTGATCTGAAATTGCCTAAATCTTGGAAGGGAGTCTACATAGTTCACATGACTCATCATTTACAATATAATCTATTCAGGAGAAAGCCCGCATCTTCCATTTCCTTTGTGTCTTCTTGAAGTACTCTGGATAGGAGCCAAGAATACAGAGGGTGTTTAATAAATGCCCCCTCACCACGAGGACTACTGTCCTGCTTACCCTTCCCACCCAGCGCTCTTTGAGAAGCCTGTACATCTGAACAGGATATGGGTGCTGTGGGAGGGGACAGTCTTTTTTTCTGAAGTGGGACATGTTCTCTCTAGAATGGACAACTATGGGATGCTCATGCAGCACCCTCCCAAAGATTCCGTTGGAAAATAAATAAAAAGCAGAGTGGGAATGGAGACAAGCTTCAAATATATCCTTATTCTTTTCTTAAGGCTTGATTTTTCCAATCCTGATTTAGAAATGACCACATTTGTTAGACAGCCATCCAGTTCCCCCTCCTCTGCAGGCCACCACCTTCCCCCACGACCTCCCATCCAGGCCAGCAGCTGGTCTTTGCTACTCGGTAATATATCTCAGTAACAACGGGCCCTTAAGCAGCTGTCGCTGTGAATACTGGCTGATGGCATAGTTCCCTGTCATTAATTTACTTGTTGGTCCTACAAGAGCTTAAGAAAGGATTTAGTTAATAATGATACTAATGAGACAGACAGTTACAGGGTGAAAAAGAAGAGGAGGGAGAAGAGGAAAAGGGGAAGAAGCAGGAATTATTATTATTATCTATGATTGTTATTATTCCTGGCATAAGTTTTACAGTCACAAAGTTCTGCTGCACCCTGCGTAGTGACAAGAGTCTCTGTGAAATCCTCCGAGAGGATTTCAACTTTTTCATCCTCTATTATATTTGTTTTTCCATACGATGAGATTCCTAAGCAAACTGCCTGGCTGCATGTCCCCTCTTCCCATGAGGTGAGGGAAGCTGACTGCTCAGGCAGGTGCCAACTGAGGAAGGGAATGAGGGGCCTCCCCAGTGAGGCTGCTCCCTTGCATCCAGTGGGGGAAGCACCAACCCCAAGTTTAGAGAAAGGCATCTCAAACTCCCAACTTTCTACAGTTGGAAAATGGTCATGGATCCTGCTCATTTCTATATATACCTTTCCCTTGGCAACAACCAAAAATACGTGTGGAAGGAGCTTGTTCTCAGCTTGTGGCGTCGGTCATTCTCTTTCCAAATATAGAGAAAGAATGAGCTGAGGGGGTTAGTGATGGCCTATAAAAGCCCAAGGGAGCAGCCGCCCCTCTGTGGCTCCTCTCTCGTGGGCGTGGGTGGAGGTAAGTCCCAACACTCCTCTCTCATGCCTCCTCTCAGCCCCTACTCCTTGGAGGACACTAACCTGGCAAAGGTCCATTGCTCTGTGCTGTGGCCCTGCCTGGCTTTTATATGGTGGCCCTTACTTTTCCTCCCCAGTGTTTCCACAGAATTATTTAGATGTAAAGTTAGGTCTCCCTGGGCCCAAATGCTTAGCCATGCTCTGCCTCCAACATCTCACCGAAGTTGAAGTTGGGGCTCTCTCTTCCTCCCACTCTTCCTGTCCAGCTTGAGTGCCTTCGTGGGCAGGATCCCCATGGACCCCCGTGAGTCTGTCCATGGGCAGATGTTTTCCTGTTGCTTCTCTGATAGAGGAACTGGGCCAATGGGGCTCAGTGTCTTCCCTACCTGGGCTGTACACCTGTCAAGCGTCTCTTCCCTGAGGATCGCACTGGCTATGACCACCAGGTGTAAATTAGCCAATTTGAGAGATTTCTTGCATTTGCAGATAACAAGGAAGCCTGTTACTACAAGCGTTTTTTATCAAGGGCTCTGTCCCAATTCCTGCTTCTAAATGGAAGACATTGCAGTCTGAAGAAGGTGCCAGAATGAACTAGGGGAGCTGGACTGCTGCATATTTGGAGGCTTTCCTTCCTTAATGGCCTCCTTGCGGGTCATCCCTATCCATTCCTCCAGCTCACCTCTGGGCTAATGCTTTCTTTTCTTTTTTAATTTCTTGTCCTTTATTCTTATTAGTTAACTCCCATCAAGAGCTGATTCCAAATAGAACCATACCGGGCAGTCCCAACTGTACCTAAGCTCCTCTGTGTGTGTACTGTCACAGGTCCATAGTTCCACGGCTGCTGCTGCCTTCTGCTGTCCTCCTGCGGGTGTGACTCTCAGGTAAGAATCAGCCATGTCCCTTGGCTACTGAAAGTTTCTGGGTGGTTCCAGGTGACCCATTACTCCCTCTTCCCAGTGGCCCTCTGAAGCTACAAAGCTTAGGCAGGAGAGATGAGGTACAGAGTCCGGAAAGGTGGCAGCACTGTGACCTTCCACACAGGGGCTGTAGGCAGAGACTCACTTCTATTCTTAGCCACTGAAGGAGCTGCACACTCTCTTTGACGAATGACTTTGTTTCTCCATGGCGTTTATTTTTAAATATTCCCTCTTCTACACGCGGGTATTTCAGAAGAGGAAAATAAGGTCTAGAGAGTAGTGCTCATCTCTAGGACCCGTTCAGTAAATGGAGAGAACTAAGTAGTTGGGATTAAATAAGGTCTATGCCTTTTGCATGCAGTAGCTACTCAATAAATATGTGCCAATTTGATTTTCCCAGCCTAAATGCTTTGAGTGGAGCTCCATCAGGCATGAAGACAGCCTTGTTCTTGAGGGAATCCCATTTGAGGGTCAGGTGGGAAGCTGCCTAGTGCCAGGACTTGGAGGCAGCTGAGCCATGGGTGGATTTGCCTTGCAGCTGACATCATGAGTAGTGACTCTGAAATGGAAGTGTTCGGCGTTGCCGCTCCTTTCCTCCGGAAGTCAGAAAAGGAGAGGATCGAGGCTCAGAACCAACCTTTTGATGCCAAAACCTACTGCTTTGTGGTTGATTCAAAGTACGAATATGCCAAAGGCAAAATTAAGAGTACCCAAGACGGGAAGGTCACTGTGGAAACTGATGACCACCGGGTAAGACTTGTACACTCCCTTTGTGGGCAATGGCCTTCTGTTTCTCATGTTACCTTGAATATGCCCCCATCCTACTTCCAGCCACTTCCAGATGAGGCTCTGGGATGCCTCATAGGAAATAGATTTAGACTTCATGGGTGTCCTCAGAGAAAGCAAGGCAGTACTGGCCTCAGGTTGCAGGGTGGGAAAAGAGTCCCACTTGTGGTGGATCAAAGCAATTAGCTTTCAGGTGCTTTTATCAATGTTCACATGCTCTGGGCCAGAGGGGATCAGCTTCATGTGTCTCAAGGGTGTGGAGTTGTGGGAGTCCAATACTAGGAAGAATGCTTTTAGAATATTCTCTGTGGTAGTCTAGGTTTCTCTCTAATTCTAGCAATGGCCATCTAACAGAGGACATATGGAAAATACATAAGGGATGCTATGGATCATAAGCTCCATATGAACTAGCCGCCTGCCTGGATCAGAAATGCGATGATCATTGTGGTTCACTATAATCTGTTCCAAGCCACTGTGGGAATGAATGCTGGGAGAAATTCTGGATTTGGACTTTCTATTTTCTGTAATCTTGAACACAAGAATCTGCAAATGTTCCAAGAAAAGTCAAAGAGTAAGAGACAGATAGAAGAGGAGTGAGGGAGGGAGAAGAAAGGAGGGAGAGAGGAAAAATAAAGCCCGAGAGACAAGTAAAGGCGATGATGTCATTGAGTTGGATGAAGGAAAAGGGCATTGAAACTTGTCCTCTAGTGCTACCAGGCATTGAAGCCCCCAAAGGTGGCTGTGTACATATTTTAGATAAAGAAGCTAAGAATGGGCTTATAAAACGGTGCATGAGGAGCTAGATTTCATGAAGGGTAATCTAGGACCGTCTAAGAAGCCTTGTGCAAGGAGGATGGATGGTTCTGAATGGTGTGGATGAATTTCTGCTTGGAGGCAGGGAAAAGGTAGGCTTCCACTCACACTGTCTGGAGACAGAAGCAGGAAAACTGGCCGTTTTCAGAGGGGGGGGTCACATAAAGAAAGGAGGTAGGGGCAGGATGAGGAGAGGAAGACGGCTCCCACCAAGGGTGCCTGAGGCCCGTCCCCCCCCCCCCGCCCGAAGCCTGAGGGCCTTGGGGAAGAGGTTTTGCTTTTTGAGAGGAGTGCAAAGACATTACAGTGCACAGAGACACTGCATCTGCCTTGTGGTCCCCTCCCCCGGCTCATAATCCTCTGTTTGCAGAAGGGCCCGGAGGGGTAAAGTGGGGCTGCAGGACTTTTATGAGCATGTGCAGGGAGGGTGGTAAAGGGGGCAAGGTGTGGGGTCAGGGGGCTGGACAGCTGCCTTCAGAACACTCCAAATCTTGGCTAACTCAGAGGCCGCTGACCTGGGAATCCAATGCCACCTCCCTCTCTGTCTTCTCTCCCTGCCTCAGGACTGCCCTGTGGACATGCCATTTTCTCTGAGTAGGTAGGAAAACTCCCCTCAGTTGCTGGAGCTAGGTTTTGGCATAGTGAGCACTGCAGAGCTGAACGGTTCCTGTTGGCTCCCACTCCTGCCCTCAGTCCCCACATCCTGCTCAGAGATCCTCTAGTCTCATTTCTGTCATTGTTCCCTCACTCCAGACCCATCAAAGCAGAAAAGGGAAAAAGTCTTAAGGAACAGAAACAAAGCATATTCTACCATCAGCATCATAGCCGCCCAGTAGCCTCGTCTTCCTTTGCTGTCACTCAGGTGTTCCCCAATGTTCCCCTGCTGTCGCTGTGCCAGTCTTTATAGGAGATGGACACCTGCAGCAGCAATGCACAAACAATAGTTAAGCACCAGAACTCTTCCTCTTTCAGACCCTGGTGGTGAAACCGGAGGATGTGTATGCAATGAACCCCCCCAAGTTTGACAAGATCGAGGACATGGCCATGCTCACTCACCTGAATGAGCCTGCAGTGCTGTACAACCTTAAGGACCGCTACACGTCCTGGATGATCTATGTCAGTGGTGATGGGCGTCGTGGCTTTCCTGGGACATTTGTGACATGAGGGGAAGAGGGAACGGGAGGTGGAGACATTTGTGTGGGTGACAAGATCTTGAAAGATTTGTTTGACCTGCTGTTGAGGGGAAATGAAAAAAAAAAAAAAAGATGAGAAAGCAAGAGATGAAGGGGGTAGGAAGAAGAGGGGTTGTTGGCAGGAAGGTGGGGAGGAAGACAGAGAGCTGGCAGAGCAGGAGAGATGAGGCCATGGAGGGATTGGCATTGTCACTTTCTGCATGAAGTCCAGCCACCCTCCTCCCTGAGACTCAGTTGCCTCATCTATATGTAGAAGCCATGTCTTCTCTCCGTTATGAGTTTATCAGAAAGAAACACAAATAAAAACAAAGGCAAAAGTTTTTAATATACATACACATGGATACATACGTATATGGTTTCCCCCACAGACCTACTCGGGCCTCTTCTGTGTCACCGTCAACCCCTACAAGCGGCTGCCGGTGTACAACCCAGAGGTGGTGAATGGCTACCGGGGCAAAAAGCGCCAGGAGGCCCCTCCCCACATCTTCTCCATCTCGGACAACGCCTATCAGTTCATGCTGACTGGTGAGCACCCGAGGAAGGGGCAGGAGGGCGAAGCCTGCACTGGACAGGCTCAGGGCAGCTGTCCCTGAGTCCTGGACCTGCCCCCTCTGGTGTCCAGCACAAGGAAGAGAGGGGGAGGAGCGCAAAGAGACCAGACCATTTAGGGCCTTGCAGGCCAAGACAAGTTTACAAGAACTGGTTAATGCAAGGGAAGAAACACACAAAGGAAATACAGAGAGATAGGAGAAGCTGCTTACAGCAACACAAGTTTATTCCAGACAAACCTGCAGAGGGGGGTCCTGGCAGAGGCTGACACCTGTCTTCCACTTAAAGCCTCAGGAAGTTATAGGGGAGGGAAGGGGTGGAGGAAATTTTGCAGTTTGGCCACTGCTAGGGGATACCAGTGGAGCAACAATGAGAGGTAACCAGGGCATGTGACAGAATAACTGGGAGCCAGGTGTCCGCGTTGTCAGGGAAGGGTTCTTGTGGTCATCGCCATCATTCTTTGTGCTGGCCACTGTTCCATGTCAAACTGGATGTTTCTCAAGATTTCAGTTCCAGGGCACAATTCTCATCATAGGAGATTATTGTCTGGGGTTTAGATCAGGCTGACTGTTGTTCTGGGTCACAGTAACACAGGATGACAGTTGTTCTAAGGTGGAGGATATGTTTCAAAATGGCATTGCCTAAATCAAGTTCTCCCTAACTTAAACCACATGAAACTGACATTGCACAATTTAACGGACTGCTTGAGAGATAGATGGAATTAGGGAGCTCTTTTTTATATTGCCATCAACTCTGATTTATTTTTCCTTTGGCAGATCGTGAAAACCAGTCCATTCTGATCACGTAAGTATTCAAGGAATAGACTGTTTTCGTAGCTGTGGCCAAAGGTGTTACTTGCTTTATTCTGTTCATTAAAAAGTGTTTGGAGCAAAGTCTACAGTGAACAGATAGGTTTGGGATAGGCACAAAAGCATGCATAAGACCCCAGGGCTCTGTCTCTCTTTAGTAGTCTCTCAGGTTTGTTTGATAAGTATATATTAGATGTGGTTCAGGCTGTCCAGATGAGTGACATCTGTTTATACGTTTAACAGGACTTATTTCTTCTTCTTTTTTCTCCTTTCTCTGTCTTTCGATGGCTCTGAATAGCGGAGAATCCGGAGCAGGAAAGACTGTGAACACCAAACGGGTCATCCAGTACTTTGCAACAATTGCAGCTACTGGAGACCTCGCCAAGAAGAAGGACTCCAAAATGAAAGTATGGAGGGGAGAAAGACTTGTTCAGCTTGTACTTCTAACCTCTGTCTTAACTTCAGAATTAGGAGGCTACGTGTCATCACATTTCCCTCCGCAAGGAAAGGAAGGCAGGCTAGGATATAAAATCTTGAAGGATAAGTGATCATCTTAGACAACCCAGTATGTTACATCTCACAGGACCAGATTCTGTGATTTCTTCAGAAATAAGGCTCCAAGCCTGAACTAAGAAAGATGAAATTGGGGGCAGCTCAGGATGCCTGTCCTTAAGGGTAGAATCAGATACCAACCGGAGAGAGCAATAGTCCATATTTGCCTTTGAACTCAAATGTGTAGCCACAGTATGAAATGAATACAGGCCATCTAAATGAACTGGAGAATCAAGTGTTCAAGTAATGTCCTATCAGGAGACCCAGCTAGTGTCAAATACGATGGGATGGGAAAGTGTTTTGAGAAGGGCATGCTGTTGATTTGGTTGGTCCTCAAATTGGAAAGTCAGGGAGGGAGGGACAGGCCTCACCAGAGCTATCAGGCAGGAGAAACAGAACTGGTGAGAAGTTTTCATTGTCATGTTTGGGGTTTAAAAATAAATCTTCCTTCCTCCCTTGATTTCTTCATCAGGGCACTCTGGAAGATCAAATCATCAGTGCCAACCCGCTGCTGGAGGCCTTTGGGAACGCCAAGACTGTGAGGAATGACAACTCCTCCCGCTTTGTAAGCCTGAGTTGGTTGCAATTGAATCTTATTTGTAGATTACAAGACAGGAAAGATGTCTGTCCCAGGGAGTTTAGAGACCAGTGGAGAGCAACAGTGAAACGATGTGACAATAAGACACTTTCACACGAACTTCAATAAACAGGGCATGTGACGGAATAACTGGGGGCCAGGTGTTCTTTAGATGGGGTTGGTAGGTAAAGGGGCAATTCTTTGGCACATGAACCAAGATCTGCAGGATGAAAAGGAGCCAGGCTTGAAAGTCATCAGGAGGAGGAAGGATGAAGGGAAGAGAAGCACACAATCCCTGAGGTGGGGAAGGGCCTGGGGAAGGGACCTAATGAGAGTCTGTGAGGTAAGGGGGCAGGTTGCATGAGACAGGCAAGAGGGAAGAAATGACCTGGTCATGGAGGAGGGCACAGGCCACAAGAAGTTATCTGGAGTCTACTCCTAGTACAACAGGAAGCTCCTAAAGGATCCTGTAAGCAGGGAAGTGATATGGTTTGATGCACATGCTGAAAAAATTAGTCTAGTTGCTTTGTTGTCTAAATATGTGCAAGGGATGGGGGAGCACAGACCATGAGGAACAGGAGCAACAGAGCCACACCATTACTGGAAAGAGAAGAAGGGAGAAGCGGGGGGAAGGTTCAAACTACAGGGGGAAGGCTCCCATTCATACTGCCCTGGAAACCAGGTGGAGTCATTGGGGCCATGCTACCATGGAGGATCTCTCTTTCCCCCTCTGCAGGGAAAATTCATTCGAATCCATTTTGGTACCACTGGGAAGCTGGCCTCGGCAGACATTGAAACTTGTAAGTAGATACACTGGGATCAGATGAGGTCTCAGCAATTGGGGAACACTTTGGAAGCCAGGGCTTTGTTTGTGTTCCAGATCTGCTGGAAAAATCAAGAGTCACCTTTCAGCTGAAGGCTGAGAGAAGCTACCATATCTTCTATCAGATTCTTTCCAACAAGAAGCCTGAGCTCATAGGTAAGGGAGTTACTGGCCGCCTTGGTCTTCATGCACCAGGGGTTGTGAATCAATACACCACGGAGAGATGTAATCTGTCCATAGGTGGCTCTACAACCAATGAAGGACACTTATTTTGGGCCCATCATGTGGCTGTTTGGGCAATGACATGCCAATGTGAAAAACATAATCAGAGAGTCAGTAACAAGATCAAATCACTATTGGATTCAGCCCCTGGCTTATCAAAACCTCCTGAATAACTAAGCCTTTAATTGTCTTTGAGCGCCCCCTTGTGTTCTGGCACAGAAACCAACCTCTCATCAAATGTGAGGCCCAGGCATCAGCCTGTGGAGAGTCACTCTGCTCCTTGTTCTGTACCTAACAGAGGCGTCCGTGCACACTGTCTTCTCTGCTCTCTGGCTGTGTCTGCTCAGCCTCTGGTCAGTGGCTTTTCAACAAATTTTTTAAAAGGCTATGATTATACCAAACAACCTGTGCTTCCCACAGGCAGGGTAGCCTCCTGTCCTGACCCTCACTCAGCCAGTTTTCCCTATTAGCTTTCCTTAACCTACATTGACATGCACCCATCATATTTGAAGCAAGAAAATTTAAATATTCTCTCTAAGGGTTTTTTTTTTTTTCAATGCTGGGGATAGAAACCCAGGGCCTCAAGCATGGTAGACAAGTGCTCTACCACTGAGCTGCATCCTGAGAGTTCTTAATCCATGTAGCTTTGAGAGACTGCAAAGTTTCCCCTGGACTATGTTTTTAGTCATAGCCTTAATATTGTGAAGCTGTCTAGAGGTTACTAATTCTACATTTAATTTGGCTCCAGCAGTTAAAGTCCTAGGCCAGGATGCAAGATCTCAAACCCACAAAGTGATATTTTCCTTGCATCTCCTCAAACTACTTGTCATTTCAGAGCTGCTTCTCATTACGACCAACCCTTATGACTACCCATTCATCAGCCAGGGTGAAATCCTGGTGGACAGTATCGATGATGCTGAGGAGTTGTTGGCTACAGATGTAAGTGGGAGAGATGGAAAAATGTGGTATATTCCTTCTCCATCACTGGGGCAATGGACTGACAGGCTGTTCTTTCCATGCCAGAGTGCCATTGACATCCTGGGCTTCACCCCCGAAGAGAAATCTGGACTCTACAAGCTGACAGGGGCTGTGTTGCACTATGGGAATATGAAGTTCAAGCAGAAGCAGCGAGAGGAGCAGGCGGAGCCAGACGGCACAGAAGGTACAAAATCCCCACAGCAGACCATAGGCCAGAACTGATAGGTTGTTGACCATTTGATGTTTCTCTTGAAACCAGTTAATACCTTTTCTACCTAGAGGGGTGCAAGACCCTTTTCCCTCAGATGCCTATAAGCACCATCACCTTCCACTCTAGTGGAATCCCTAGAATAGTCCTTTTCAGCTGCAATGAGAAGTAACCAGGGCTTTCTGGAACCTAAGTCTGCCTCTTCAGAAAATCCCCATCATATTCTCTGAGTGACTTCCCCACATAAGGAGCTCAATGTTATGGAATGTAAGACACACCATGATGAGCTCAGCCAAGCTTTGAACCACTGCATGATTTTCAGATCTCTTCTACCTTGCTGAACATCAGCTTTCTTTTGTTAACAGTGGCTGACAAAACAGCCTACTTGATGGGCCTGAACTCCTCGGATCTCCTGAAAGCCTTGTGCTTCCCCAGAGTGAAAGTTGGGAATGAGTATGTTACCAAGGGTCAAACTGTGGATCAGGTAAGGTACTAGCTCAAGGCCAGAAAGGGACCAAAGTCCCTTATGGTCACTGTCTTCCTACTTATTAGCTGATCTTCCCCACCCCCCACAGGTCCATCATGCTGTGAATGCCCTTTCCAAGTCAGTTTATGAAAAGTTGTTCTTATGGATGGTCACTCGCATCAACCAGCAACTGGACACCAAGCTCCCGAGACAACACTTTATTGGAGTTTTGGACATTGCAGGCTTTGAAATCTTTGAGGTTTGTATGATTTATACTCTTCCTTTTATACATGTTTGTATGGGGAACTTGTTTTTTCATAATCCTAAAGGGAAGATGTCAAAGTGTTTATTTTGTAGAAAAGCTAGATAGAGTGAATCAGGTTAAAAAAAAAAAAAAAGGACCATCTTGGGAGGGTTTGTATCATTTTGAGAGGCAAAGACTTCTGTAAAGTGGAATTTTAAAGGACAACGCCAAATAGTTTAACACAAACAAACAAAAAATACTATCAGTGACTTAGGGAAAGCCAGAAAGATAAAGACACAATTTGATAGTAGTAAGTCAATCATGTAATATTTTTGTATAATTGTTCTACTGCGTCCATGAGAAAAGCATACAGATCATCAAAGTGTGTATTTAGTCTCTAGACAGCACTAGACACGCAGGAGAAAAAGAAAAAGCCGAGCTTGTGGTTGTAGATGAGGGAAAGCGTGAGTCAATAAGGTGCACAGAAGAGTTAGCACAAAACAAAGTGCACAAGAGACGCTCAGACTACGGGAACTCAGGAGAAGGAGAAACAGTTTCTAGTTGGACGTTTGGAGGTCAGACTCCATGGAGGAGAGGTGGTCAAAGCCTGGAAGAATGTGACTGGCTCTGAAAGGATGAATGAACAGGGGAGGCCCAAGGCAATAGGCAGGAATGCTAGTGGGTCCCTGCTTTTGAAAGTAGACTAATTTTTCACATGAATGTTATATTTTGGTATCAGTATAACAGCCTGGAGCAGCTGTGCATCAACTTCACCAACGAGAAACTGCAACAGTTTTTCAACCACCACATGTTCGTGCTGGAGCAGGAGGAGTACAAGAAGGAAGGCATTGAGTGGACCTTCATTGACTTTGGGATGGACCTGGCTGCCTGCATTGAGCTCATTGAGAAGGTAACCTCCTCTGTCTACTCGGTTCCTTCTGCCCATGTACTCTGCTTTTCACATTTACCCAGATGCCTTTTTGCCTTGTCTTAAATCTAGCCACTGGGCATCTTCTCCATCCTGGAAGAGGAGTGCATGTTCCCCAAGGCAACAGACACCTCCTTCAAGAACAAGCTGTATGATCAGCACCTGGGCAAGTCCAGCAACTTCCAGAAGCCCAAGGTGGTCAAAGGCAGGGCTGAGGCCCACTTCTCACTGATCCACTACGCAGGCACTGTGGACTACAGTGTCTCGGGCTGGCTGGAGAAGAACAAAGACCCCCTGAACGAGACTGTGGTGGGGCTGTACCAGAAGTCCTCCAACAGGCTCCTGGCACACCTCTATGCCACCTTTGCTACTGCGGATGGTAAGAAACTCCAGAAACAGGGAGGGTCTTGTCCTCACATGATCTCCTTCCCTTTGTTCCACAGGACCCAGTAGACTTTGTAGATCCAACAGCACCTGCCCTCTTGTTTCTTTCAGCTGACAGTGGGAAGAAGAAAGTTGCGAAGAAAAAGGGTTCTTCCTTCCAAACTGTCTCTGCACTTTTCAGGGTATGAAAAATACAAGTTTATTTGCTTCTGGTTTACTTAAGTAATATCAAAATGAGAAATGGAGAGAGATTCTACCCTGAGTTTATTTTAGAATAGTAATACCGTCTGAAACTAATCACTGAGGTCGAGGGATAATATGATCATACATACATGAGGTGGAACAAATGTGGAGCCAAAATTTCTTTCCTTTTCTTTTTGAGGACAATTTTTATTATTTTTATGTGGGGCTAGCATTTCATTGTCAATTGTACCGCATTTGGCTGAGTTGGCTGGCCAGGGAGGAGAGTTCCCAGCACCAACTCTCCAACTCACCTTCAGGCAACAGCAATAGCAGCCCATGCTGTGGCAGGAGCAGGACACAGGTCCAAAGTTGATTTCAGAAACCATTTTATACTCTGTCTCACTGGGAGATAAAAGACTGACAGGTTGAGTTCCTCTTGTCTAAAATACTTGGGACCAGAAGTGTTTCAGATTTTAGACATTGAAATATTTCTTATACACAGGAGATTTCTTGGGGATGGGACCCAAGTCTAAATGTAGAATTCATATATGTTCCATGTATATCTTACATATATAACCTGAAGATGACTTTATGTAATATTTGTAGTGCACCTGCATTTTCCTTATGACCCATCACATGAGGTCAGGTGTGGAATTTTCCTCTTGTGGTGTCATGTCAGCACTCATAAAGTTTTAGACTTTGAGGAATTTTGGATTTCAGACTCTCAGGTTAGGAATGTTTAACCTGTGAATCAGTTATTTTCCTATACCTCTAGACATAGGACCATTAAAGGAGAGGGTTCATTTTACTGTTCTTTGGAATTCATGATAAATTTATATACCTAACTTATTTTTCATCGCAACATATCTGTGTCTTTGTAAAAGCCGTCAGTGGGCTGTTAAATTGATCTTTTCCTTTTAGGAAAACCTGAACAAGCTGATGTCAAATTTAAGAACTACTCACCCTCACTTTGTACGTTGTATAATTCCCAATGAAACCAAGACCCCAGGTGAGGCACCTGATGGCTCTCTAGTAGGTGCTCAGTTTGCGAGAAATTCTGTGTGAAGCTGACGTGTCTTGCTTCTGCTCTCAGGGGCTATGGAACACAGCCTGGTCCTGCACCAGCTGCGGTGTAATGGTGTGCTGGAAGGCATCCGTATCTGCAGGAAAGGATTCCCAAATAGGATTCTCTATGGGGATTTTAAGCAAAGGTATGCAATAAAAATATTGTATATGCTTCTTAATGAGATATACAAAGACTAGAATTTTAGAGAAATATTGGCATGAAAAAAAACATTTCAAAAGAACAGTTGTAGGCTTTCATATAAAATAAATAACCTGCCATTCAGTCAAGACAAACTACACTTGTTTCTTCCATGTTTTTCTCTGGGACTGATCTGATATACAGAATGGCAAAAAACAAAAAACAAACAAACAAACAAACAAAAAAAAAACACAGGGCCTAAAGGACTCAAGGTCTAGATTCAGGCTAGTTAGCAGTTTGGTTTTCTTTTCTTTTCTTTCATTTTTTTTTTTTTTTAAACTCTTGTGAAGTTGGTCTTCTGGCCTTTAGGAAGAGAGGCCTAGAGTTGCTGGTCTCCAGGGTTTTCGTCTTTGTCAACAGCTTATAATTAATTCTGTGTCTACAATGGCAGATATCGGGTGCTGAATGCCAGTGCAATCCCAGAGGGCCAATTCATCGACAGCAAGAAAGCTTGCGAAAAACTCTTGGCCTCCATTGATATTGACCACACACAGTACAAATTTGGACATACCAAGGTAATGCCTCAATTCTGACAGATGCTGGCCTATTTGTCTTGTTAACGTCTCCAGACAACTGACTAATGTCACTCTTCTCCCCCTCTAAGGTATTTTTCAAGGCAGGCTTACTGGGAACCCTGGAAGAGATGCGGGATGACCGCCTGGCCAAACTGATCACCAGGACACAAGCTGTGTGCAGAGGATTTCTCATGCGTGTGGAGTTCCAGAAGATGGTGCAGAGGAGGTAAAGCAGGGTCTTTGTTCAAATGTGCACTTTCTGGGGAGAGAGGGAGTCTCCCTTAGTAATGAACAATGTCGTGTTTTTTAGGGAGTCCATCTTCTGCATCCAGTACAACATTCGCTCCTTTATGAATGTCAAGCACTGGCCCTGGATGAAACTCTTCTTCAAGATCAAGCCCCTCCTCAAGAGTGCGGAGACTGAGAAGGAGATGGCCACCATGAAGGAAGAGTTTCAGAAAACCAAGGATGAACTGGCCAAGTCAGAGGCAAAAAGGAAGGAGCTAGAAGAAAAACTGGTGACTCTGGTACAAGAGAAGAATGACCTGCAGCTCCAAGTACAAGCTGTAAGTGTTTTAGAAATATTTTCTTTCTTTCTTTTTTAAAAAAATATCCTTCTAGATTTGTTTATGTATCTAGGAAAGCTGGATTATTTGTGGGATTTTTAAAAAATTTCGTGTTGGGATGCTCTATAAAGGATTTCATATAGAACAAAAACACTGGAACATCGCAAATCTTATCTCATTTAAGGCAATTGTGATTTTTTTGTTTTTTAAAGGAAAGTGAAAACTTGTTGGATGCTGAGGAAAGATGCGATCAGCTGATCAAAGCCAAATTCCAGCTTGAGGCCAAGATCAAAGAGGTGACCGAGAGAGCTGAGGATGAGGAAGAGATCAATGCTGAGCTGACCGCCAAGAAGAGAAAACTGGAAGATGAATGCTCAGAACTGAAGAAAGACATTGATGACCTTGAGCTGACACTGGCCAAGGTTGAAAAGGAGAAGCATGCCACCGAGAACAAGGTACTGTCCCGGTGGGTCTTTCTTGTTTGATGCAGTCATTGCAAACTAGACTTTATTTCTTCTTTTAATTGCTTGTGGCTTCTTCTTAGGTTAAAAACCTTACTGAGGAACTGGCAGGGTTAGATGAAACAATTGCAAAGTTAACCAGAGAGAAGAAGGCCCTGCAAGAGGCCCACCAGCAGACCCTAGATGACCTGCAGGCAGAGGAAGACAAAGTCAATTCTTTGAGCAAAATCAAGAGCAAACTGGAACAGCAAGTGGATGATGTAAGTAAACAGTGTTCATCAGGACTCCTTCAGGGCTGAAAGAGCACCCAGGGGTCCTCTTGCAAAGCCTTTGTTCCTAAAAGGAAATGGTGCCTTTTTTTAGCTGGAAAGTTCTCTAGAGCAAGAAAAGAAGCTCCGAGTAGACTTGGAGAGGAACAAAAGGAAGCTGGAGGGAGACCTGAAGCTTGCCCAAGAGTCCATATTAGATCTGGAGAATGATAAGCAACAGTTGGATGAAAGGCTCAAGAAGTAGGTCCTAAAACTACTGCTCTCAATTTTATTAGTTACTGGGGATTCTGTTTTCATACAGTGTACACTTCCCTCCCCAGGAAAGATTTTGAATATAGTCAACTACAAAGCAAAGTGGAAGATGAACAGACTCTGGGCCTCCAGTTCCAGAAGAAAATCAAAGAGTTACAGGTAGGAGGCCTTTGGATTTCTCTTTCACGTGGGGTGTCACTCACTCAGTGTGCTGGGGCTGTCTGCTCTAAGCCATTTAGAACAAATGGGCAGGACAATGGGGCTGCCTTTCTCACAGTTTCCTTTCCTGCCAGCTGACTCCGCAGGGATGCACAGTGATTCTCATAACTTGCAATAAATTCACAATTATTTGGGCCAACATTCAGTTGAGTAGAAAATATCCTGGGTTGGTCACTGCGGGGGTAATGACCATGCTGGTAAGGAAAAAGCCATTTGAAAGGAAATTTAGTAATATTCCTATTTCTTGGGGGAAAATCCATAAATAGGTTTGTCTGATAGGAATGGAAGCTAACCTGTTCTTTTATTTTTATTAACATGCATTACTTAATATGTACACATTGACTTCAATGTGATATTTCAATGCATGTGTAAGGCATGCGTTGATCAAATTCAGCCTGCCTTTATACAACCTCCAATCCTTTTCAACCTCTAGTAATCACTATTCCACATTTTTTTTTTTTTAACCTCCACATATGAGAACACGTGATACTTGTTTTTCTGTGCCTGGCTTATTTCACAAAACATGTTGTCTTCCAGTTCTATCTTATTAACTGCAAATGATAGGATTTCATTCTTTGTATGGCTGAACAAAATCCCATTGTGTATATGTACCACCTTTTCTTTCTTCATTCATCCGTGGATGGGCACTTAGGTTGATTTCATATCTTAGCTGCTGTGAACCGTGGCACTGTGAGTTAGTTACTCTGGAGGAGTGAGTGACTGACTGCTCGCTCTGTACAGGCTCGCATAGAGGAGCTGGAAGAAGAAATTGAGGCGGAGAGAGCGACCCGTGCCAAGACGGAGAAACAGCGCAGCGACTATGCCCGGGAACTGGAGGAGCTGAGCGAGCGGTTGGAGGAGGCGGGCGGCGTCACCTCCACCCAGATCGAGCTGAACAAGAAGCGGGAGGCGGAGTTCCTGAAGCTGCGCAGGGACCTGGAGGAGGCTACCCTGCAGCACGAAGCCATGGTGGCCACTCTGAGGAAGAAACACGCGGACAGCGCGGCGGAGCTCGGGGAGCAGATTGACAACCTGCAGCGGGTCAAGCAGAAGCTGGAGAAGGAGAAGAGCGAGTTCAAGCTCGAGATCGACGACCTCTCCAGCAGTGTAGAGAGCGTGTCCAAGTCTAAGGTGCCTGGCTAGGGTGGGAGACACGTAAGGGAGACACGTTGCACCTGGGACCCTTCACATCTGACCTCTGCCCGCCTTCTCTCCCTTTCCCAACACTTCATTCAGGCCAATCTGGAAAAGATATGTCGAACTCTGGAGGATCAGTTAAGCGAGGCCAGGGGCAAGAATGAGGAGATTCAGAGGAGCTTGAGCGAGCTGACCACACAGAAGTCTCGGCTTCAGACTGAGGCAGGTGAGTGATGTGCAGGAAACCAAAAGGGCGAAAACACACGGCTCCTAGAATGACGTGCGTGCGAGTCTGAGGGAGAATTTCTAGGAAAGAACATTTTCAAGAGAGAAGTAATCAAAATAACCTACAAAGGGGGCCATCTACAGTTTCCTAAAGGAAGAGAACACTGAGTTCTGTAAAAACCAGAGAGAATAAGAAGAGACCCAAAATATCACCTTGTTTAAGCTCTGTCACAATTAGGATCAACCTGCTTCAGATGAAATCTCATTGGCAGAAACAGGACGAGAAACTAAGACTCATGGCCTTTCTGCTTCTTGATGCACATCATGTGCATTTGGGTGTTTTAGAGAATAAAGAGAGAAACAGGGCCAATTGCTCTTGGTGTGTCATAAAAATATAAAGGAACATTATTTGAGGCTTTTACATTGAAAATGTGGCTCCACCCAGGACTGGTCTGTCATCATAGGTTTTGCTCATCCATATTTTGCTGCATCCATAGCCAAGACAATGGAGATGAGAAGTGTAGCTAGTTGTCACTTCTACAATAACCTTAAGGTTGACCTCTGGAGTCATAAATTCCCACCCTCTTTTTTTCTCTGACTTTTGTATAAGGATATAAACCTGAACTTACCTAATTTACGCAAGAGTCTAACTTCACATTATTAGAAATATAAATCCAAAATATTCCTCTTTATGACCAACAAACAGCTGGAAATACCAGCCACTGGAGAGGTTTAATGTGAGTTGTTAAGAACCACTGGTAATGTTTCAATTTACAATAATTTCCCCCACCTTTTTTTTTAATCAACAGAAGTCACTCCCATCTTCCAGTAGTTTAAAATGATATCAGGTTATGCTTTCCATTTATTCTTCAAGAAGAGCCCATATCTTATCATTTATTTTTTCCCCAGACCTTAGTACAGGGCCTTATACACAGTAGAAACTTGGTGAATGAATGAATGCCATGAAAATATTTCCTTCTGGATATAGGTGAGCTGAGTCGTCAACTGGAAGAAAAGGAAAGCACAGTGTCCCAACTTTCCAGGAGCAAGCAAGCATTTACTCAACAAATAGAAGAGCTCAAGAGGCAACTGGAAGAAGAGAGCAAGGTATCTCCTCTGAAGGATGCTCCCTTGATCTAATTTTCATATACTACCTGCAAATAAGATAAAACAAACAAAACTGCAACTTTATTCCATAGGTGATGTTAGCAGGAACATACCTAGATTGTATGATGCACATAGGATTAAGTCCACTGGGGGCTCTTTCTTAACTCCCACAGGCCAAGAATGCCCTGGCCCACGCCCTGCAGTCCTCCCGCCATGACTGTGACCTGCTGCGGGAGCAGTATGAGGAGGAGCAGGAAGGCAAAGCCGAGCTGCAGAGGGCGCTGTCCAAGGCCAACAGTGAGGTTGCCCAGTGGAGGACCAAGTATGAGACGGATGCCATCCAGCGCACGGAGGAGCTGGAGGAAGCCAAGTACGAAACTCTCTGCCTTTAGAAGAACCAGAAACCTTCAGTGATCATATGGCTTTAGAACTCCTTGGGGATACATTTGATGAATTTGTTTTTGTTACTAGATGTTTTCCTGTTGCATGTGCCTTTGAATATAGTGCTGTGCCATTAGAGGAACTTACTGTTAGTACATTTCATTAAGACAAACAACTTTGATCTTGCTTAAAGACAAGACAGACTATTGATCACGGATTTTGAGCAGACAGGGAATTCTCCTGGGCTTATGAAAGCACTGGGTGTTTGAATCACATAGATTAGTGATTCCAACTTGATGAACAGTGATGTTCAAGAAGATTGAAACTTAAATAGCATCTGCTTCTCTTTCATATTCTTTAAGGAAAAAACTTGCTCAGCGCCTTCAAGATTCTGAGGAACAAGTTGAGGCAGTGAATGCTAAATGTGCTTCCTTGGAGAAGACCAAACAGAGATTGCAAGGGGAGGTTGAGGATCTGATGATTGATGTGGAAAGAGCCAACTCTCTGGCCGCCGCTCTGGACAAGAAGCAGAGGAACTTTGACAAGGTGTGGGATCAGCTTCTTCTTGGGTGAACACCATGATGTGGGGGAAATTCTAATAGTCATGGAAGGATGAGACTGGGCCCCATACCTGACTCTTCCCATTCCCAGGAGGGTGGCCTTGGGAAAGTCTCTGAATTTCACCAAGATGTGGTTTCCTTGTCTGTGAAACAGAATGGGAATGGGATGGGGGTGAAAATCCCTTTCCAACATTGTCAGTGGATTTGAACCAATGTCTACAATGTCATTCATCCCATTCATTCAGCCTTGTTCCTTCCCCCTTGTACTGGTGTGTCAAGATGGTTGTTATGTGGTACTCTAACTTGGGTCCTAAGGACAGGCTTTTGGAATTCTCCCCTCTCAGTATGGCAGATAAGGATGATTTGAACCAATGTTTTAATAAAACAGAAGTTCAGGGCCATTTTCATATTAGGAACAAAGCAATTTAGCCTAACTAATTCCTTCCCAAAAGATCCATTTGCTTTTTGGAGATAGCAATTGTTACGGATTATCTTGAGTAAATTGATGGAATGAAATCCTGGTTAGTCCAATAATCAAGAAGGATCCAGACACCTCCAACTTAGTACTAACTCTGAGACTATTTGCCTTATGGTAATATTTAGTAAGAAGCTTGGAGGAGAACTCTTAGAAATCCCTTCCATCCTGGTGTTTCAGGTGCTAGCTGAGTGGAAGACAAAATGCGAGGAGAGCCAAGCAGAGCTGGAAGCGTCTCTGAAGGAGTCCCGGTCTTTGAGCACTGAGCTCTTCAAACTGAAAAATGCCTATGAGGAAGCATTAGATCAACTGGAAACTGTGAAGCGTGAAAACAAGAACTTAGAGCGTAAGCTGCTCCAAACAGTCTGCGATGGTCCAAAACTGCCTTCCTTCACACTCCATAGCCAGTGTGCTAGATAGGGATGGCTCCATTATTCAGATCCCCACACCCATGTGTACTGAGGCACCCTCAGAAAGCGTTCACTATCCAAGCGTTCTTTTTGAGTCTCTCTGTGCTACATCTTATCTCTAGGAAACAGGAGTCCTTCGAATTTTAATAAACTAGTGAAAAAAAGCATTGAGTTGGTACTTTGCATGCCTGGCAACCCGTGTAGAGGCGTCCAAGTACAATGGAAACTTATTTCATTGCAGAAGAGATAGCGGATCTCACAGAGCAAATTGCTGAAAATGGCAAAACCATCCATGAGCTGGAGAAATCAAGGAAGCAGATGGAGCTGGAAAAGGCTGATATTCAGCTGGCTCTGGAAGAAGCAGAGGTGAGCATGAATGCTGGGGAGGCGGCAGCAGAGACAATGAGGGGGAGCCTGGGAGGCCAGCTGAGCCCACTCTGTATCTTGGCTTTTGCCTTTGCAAAATCACAGTCCTAAAGCCTTTCCCTTTCCCATCAAAGAGTGTAACTGAGGTTGAATTAAATAATACCTGTGAGTTATCTTGAATGTATTGGAGAAAGTCATTACATTTAAAGAATGAGATTTTACAAAATCTTAGGTGAATTTAAAATATTTGTAAAGTGCTTCCTGCTCCTGGGAAATATGATGATTTAAATGTTATTGTTGTTGGGCATAGTGGCAGAGGCTGAGGCAGCAAAGCCAACCTCAACAACTCAGTGAGACCCTGTCTCAAAATACAAATAAAAAGGGCTGGGGATGTAGCTCAATGGTAGAATCTCCTCGCCAACCCCAGATTCAATCTCCAGAACCATGAAATTAAAATAAGTGTTATTATTGTTTTATTGTATAATCAAAACTAAATAGCACTGAACCTTATTCTATTTTTGCACTGAAGATAAATTCGAGGTTTTTTAAAAGTAGCTTTGAATATTATAGAGTTCGATTTAGGAAATATCCCACTGAAGTTTTATTACCCCAAAGGTTATAGAGCAGACTTATAACAGGCATGGATACCATTCGTTTTGCTTTTGTTTTGTAAAGGCTGCTCTTGAGCATGAAGAAGCCAAGATCCTCCGAATCCAGCTTGAATTGACGCAAGTGAAATCAGAAATTGATAGAAAGATTGCTGAGAAGGATGAAGAGATTGAGCAGCTGAAGAGGAACTACCAGAGGACAGTGGAGACCATGCAGAGTGCCCTGGATGCAGAAGTGAGGAGCAGAAATGAAGCCATCAGGATCAAGAAGAAGATGGAGGGAGACCTGAATGAGATTGAGATCCAGCTGAGCCACGCCAACCGCCAAGCGGCAGAGACCCTTAAGCACCTCAGGAGTGTCCAGGGACAGCTGAAGGTTGAAAGAGCTCCCTTGGGGGGTGGGAGAGACCTCTCTTGTCCTCATATTCTCAAAGATAGAGAGAAGGCTCATGGTCCTAGTACCTCCACTTCAAATAGAATTTTCCTTTTCCCTCTGGCTAGGACACTCAGTTGCACCTGGATGATGCTCTGCGGGGCCAGGAGGACCTGAAGGAGCAGCTGGCAATCGTGGAGCGCAGAGCCAACCTGCTGCAGGCAGAGGTGGAGGAGCTGCGGGCCACACTGGAGCAGACGGAGAGAGCCCGGAAACTGGCTGAACAGGAGCTCCTGGATTCCAATGAGAGAGTGCAGCTGCTGCACACCCAGGTAGGGGCAGAGAGGACAAGGTGAGAGGGTTCGGCCTCCGACACAGCTGTGTAACGCCCATCCTCTTGCTGCAGAACACCAGTCTCATCCATACCAAGAAAAAGCTGGAGACAGACCTCACCCAGCTCCAGAGCGAGGTGGAAGATGCCAGCAGGGATGCCAGAAATGCTGAGGAGAAGGCCAAAAAGGCCATCACAGATGTAAGGCTTCTCTTTCCTTTTCCCGCAGGGCGGTCAGAACCATGCTTCATTAAAGCCCGTGGTCTCCCCTCATCTCCAGATAGTGCCATTAGACAGGCAGGGTCTCCCCCAGGACACACAGGGTGAACATGTTGCTCCAATACCACTCCTACCTCCGCCTCAAACTCAGCAGTTACCCCCTCAACATTTAAAAGTAGGACATATTTAAAAAAAAGAAGAAGAAGAAAAAAAGGGATCATATCCTGCTTATTTTGCCCATGGAAAGGCATGATTTTCTTTCCTTCAATATCTGACCTCTTCCAGATATGGGAGTGAGGCCTCCTGCTGTCACTGTCCTATCAGGTTTCTCTCCCCTGTGTCTAGCTAAACTTCCTGAGTATCCTGGAAGCTCCAATAGCACCACCTGCTGCCTGATGGGAGAATACTACCTCAAAACTATTTTCCTTTCCTGTTTGTTCAAGCACCACCTTAATTCTCCAGACACCTTCCTTTAATCTCCAAATTTGTGAGACTGGGTAGTCAATCAGTCTTCTTCAAGTCTTAGGATCCTTTGAAAATAAATATCAGTGATAATGAAAGAAAGAATTCTTGGAGTGGGACAAGGTCCCAAGGAGTTCAATTTCAGGAAAAGGAAGATACTGTTTCCCATCCAGGCCTTGTGGGTTTCATTTATTAGGTTATTTATATCTCAGTTATTTTAAACAGTTTTTATCTCTCTCACATATATATTTATTAACACATACAAAAGTGCGTGCATTTATATGTGTGTGTGTGTATTGCCAGGGTGGAAGACATGCTCACTAATTGTCCTACTTATTATCCTTTGACTTCAGCCTGGCCTCTAGTTTCCTCTGGGGCACCCAAGTTTCAACAGCTTCAAGGCCCCTAAGCTTTGTCTTCATCTGTGTGGGTCTGATTTGTTTTTCAGGCCGCCATGATGGCTGAGGAGCTGAAGAAGGAGCAGGACACCAGCGCCCACCTGGAGCGGATGAAGAAGAACTTGGAACAGACAGTGAAGGACCTGCAGCACCGTCTGGATGAGGCTGAGCAGCTGGCATTGAAGGGTGGCAAGAAGCAAATCCAGAAACTGGAGACGCGGGTACTTGCAGGAACAGCTCTGACCAAGCTGAGCCCAGCAGCCTCCCCTCATGCTCCAGCCCCACACTAATTTCCTGACCATCTCCCTCAGATACGAGAGCTGGAGTTTGAGCTGGAAGGGGAGCAGAAAAAGAACACCGAGTCTGTGAAGGGCCTGAGGAAGTATGAGCGGCGAGTCAAAGAGCTAACATATCAGGTAGGTGGAAAGAGAACCCTACAGGCATTTTCTCTGTAAGGTGCACATGCCACCTTGGATTCTCCACCTGTATAGAGGAAGAAACACTTGAGCCCAGCAAACTAGCCAGGCCTTGTACACCTCTATTCCCTCTTTTCTAGCAACATTCCATTTTTGTCATTTTTAGAGTGAAGAGGACAGAAAGAATGTACTGAGATTGCAGGATCTGGTTGATAAACTTCAAGTGAAAGTCAAGTCATACAAGAGGCAGGCTGAGGAGGCTGTAAGTCAGGGAGGAGGGTAGCTTTGCAATGGTGGCCTGGTCTAGTTCCTACAGGGAGCTCAGAGAGAGGATCTTATCTGCTGGGCTCTTTGGTTTCAGGATGAACAAGCCAATGTTCATCTCACCAAATTCCGGAAAGCTCAGCATGAGTTGGAGGAGGCTGAGGAACGTGCTGATATTGCTGAATCTCAAGTCAATAAGCTACGTGCCAAGACCCGAGACTTCACTTCCAGCCGGGTAAGCTATTGACCCTGGTGATTGCAGGGAACCCTTTCCTTTATGGCTGGGGAATATCAGGCTCTGGAAGAAAAAGGAATTTGCTTCAAGTCTCTGAGCTGAGCACTAAAGTCAGGTCAGTAGTTGACAATACAAAAAACATCATTCATCCAGAAAAGGGATGAGATGAGGAGTGCCTAGTGAGCTCTCTCAAGCGCCCCCTGCTGGTATAAAAGAGGCTGCTGCAGGAATACCCTCCAGAGCCAAATGAGCTTATCTGTAATCACTATACAAGTAGGAGGATTACTACTCAGAGTATGGGACTTGCTCTATTTGATGGCCAGTTTCTAAGGCTGTAGGGTGACTTCACATTGCTTAATGGTACATCCTCCCAAGGTCCAAAAAGTATTTTGTGTCCCACCAAGATAAACAAGTAACTCCCTGATGCTTGCTGGGAGAGAGGATGAAATATGTCTCTGCTGCCTGACTTGATTAAAAGTGTCCACTTTCTTTCCAGATGGTAGTCCATGAGAGTGAAGAGTGATCGAGCCCTGCTGGAACAGGACAGAAGATATGCAAAATGTATATTTTCATGCTTCCTGACCAACATTTAACTTCCATGTGACTCCTTTTCACATGCAATAAATTTTACCTTGTTTTCAGTTTGGGGCATTTTATTGGATTTGTCTTCCTCTTTCCAGCCTGGAAATGATTCCTTGGATGATTTTTATGCCCAGTGTTGAACTCTCCATAAGCAGATGGCTTTGTAAATGCAATTGATGAGTGCATATATATGGGAGGGAGAGACTGCTTCGGGTTTAAACTTGAGAGGTTATATAAAAAAAGAAAAAAAGACAGGTTAGCCATTGCTTTGGCAGTGGGTAGGATGGAGTTTTTCAAAAGAGTCATGTCTTAATATGATATAAGGGAAACACATATGTTAGGTTCAGAAAACTCTGACTCAACTTCATAGGGTTATAAGGAAATGGACCAGATCACCCTCCTCTATATTCTACAGGGGAAATATCTAGTAAATATTTTTTGGGTGGTTGCTCCATGCAAGCAACTGTGTCAGTAGGAATACACAGATGAATAAAACAGTGTCAGGTCCTTTTAATAGTTCAATCTAAATCTCCCACATGTCCTGTCATCTTGGCTCAATCTGCAGTATTTCAGAGCAGCACAACCCCAAACCTCACCCCTCAATTCAGGGTGGGCCTGTCATTATCTAGAAAAACACAGCAGGAAGTCAGGATAACTATCCTGCTGACCTATGGCTGGACATAGTGTCTCCTAACCTGGGACCGTTTGTCGTTATTGAACTCATCAGAAAGGGCTGCCAAGTTCCTTTATTTATCTGATTCTATAAGATTAGGAGATGACCCAGCTTGACTCAGGTGGGAATTAAAGTAGTTTGAATCAGGTGGGAATTAAAGTCCATGGGGAGTTCTCTTCAGTGCTCAATACCAAGTTAAGCAGCTTCTGGAATTTGCCATTAGGATAGGCTGCTATGGATGTCATATTTGGCCTGTCAGTGATTTCAAAGCTTTTTGTTTCTGAGGCCATATCACGGTCACTTTGACTTATTTTCAATACTTCACAGCAACACTATGACAGAAAAGTGAGATGTCTTTCTGGTGGTATCTGTTCCTGAGAGGAAATTACAGAAATGTGAACAAGTCTGATCCATGCCCAGGCCTCAGACCTGGCCAAAAGGGCTACAGTCATTCAGTCATTCAGAATTTATGAAGACCGCTATCGATTGCTTTTCTTGGAAAGCTGGCATCAGAGAAAGCAAACAAAGTTTCTCACTGCAAAGATATCCCAATTATTAAGAAAAGAGGAAATGAACTGGAATTTCACCACTTTGATAAGAAATAGAAACCCTTAATGAATTATGACTACTAGAATCATTAGAAAATAGGCAGCTAGACATGATATGTCCCCTGACGGAGGTGCACACTGTTACCTACAAAGAATGCCTGCCCAACAGCTTCCCTGGATCTGATCAAGCCTAGGGATGTGACTGTTACCAATTTAGAAGCAATACAGGGGATAGAGACATAAGGTGCAATCAATAAAATCCAAGATATAGGGAAATTGATGGAACAAATCACCTAGTTCTTTTTTTTCCCCATCTAATTCTTTCAATAAATAAATTGCAAATAAAAAATAATAGAAATGAAAGGGGGAACTATAGAATAAAAGAGATGTAATGGGCTTATCTATCAATTGCACTATATGGACTTGGTTTGTATAAATAAGTGTTAAAACATAGATACACATATGTGTACTCTATTTTGTTAAATCTGAATACAGACTGGATATCTGATGGTGATAAGGGATTCTTGTTCATTTTTAAGGCATGTGGTACTGTGATTATGTTTTCTGAAACAATCCTTATCTTTTAAAAGCACATGCTAAAATATTTCCAGATAAGAAGGGAAGGGAAAGTAAGCAAACTATCTTTCAAGTCAATTCATATGACAGAATTTAAGACATAAAGAATTAATAAAAGAGGTTTCTGATTTATTTTATACAGAATGGGGCCTCAAACTTGAAAATCTCTTGAGGCTTTGGGACCTGACAGTGTCTACTTATGGCAAAATGTGCCATGTCTCATAAAGGAGATGAAGTGAAGTTTGATTCTGGAAGTTACCTATGACTACCTCTATTAGGCTTTGATTTTGTGAAGAATATACATGAGAAAAATTCATTTTCTAAGAGTTAACTATTAAGATGAATTTTACCAGCGTTCCATATAGTAAAAGATACCCATGATTATGAAACCATAAGCTCTGTTATTGAGGAGAGAAAAATGAGAGTAGGAAGTTCCTTCGAAATAAAGAACTGCTGGGCCACAGAGGCCAGAAAGCGGGGTGGGGCGGGTCTTATCTGGCAATGGAAAGGAGGAAGATAAAATCAGCCACAATTTACTGACTCTTACTGATGCACTCAGCACACACTATCTCTTATCATCCATATAAAGACTCAGTGATGATGAACTTGATTTAATACACCTGCTTATTATAGATGATGAAGAAACTAAAACACTGGGCAACTCGCTGAAGGTCAAAATGGCGGAGCTGAGCATGTCTTTAGATTCTAAGACTGATTCATCCTACAACGCACTGACTATTTATCTGGGCAGCTGGCCTAACAGATATGAGAAACACCTTGAGGAGGTGGATCATGGGACAAAGAAGTGTCAAAACTGGGCTAATAGACCCAAAGAGTACTTCTTTTCTGATTACAATTTTTGTTCACATCTTTTAGGCATTCCATTATAACCCTTCTCTTGCCTACCAAATTGGCCTACCTCATCCTCAGAGAGTCTACCCTCAGACAGGCCATTCCATCATTTGGTGTAAACATGGGTGACCTTTAGCTTATTTGTGATGTCCACTGGCTCTTCTGTACATGAGCTCTAAAACAGGATGGCAAAAGGATGAAGGGTCTTCTTTCTTCCTGTGTATGTCTTTGGGAGGGATCCCCAATTTACAAATTTTAAGGGCCATTGCAATTATTTTTGCCTTTCTTAAATATATAGCCACAGCCTTCTATTCTTTTTTTCCTGGTATTGAGTTTATTTTATTTTTCTTCCTATAATCTTCATATGATCCAGAAATCTTTGGTTTTCTGAATTCCTTATAATGAATCTCTAGTCTCAAATCCCAGCAGTGGATTTCCATTTTTATTACCTTTTATAATACTTTAATTATACAAGAAATACATAAGAATAGGATTCAAAAAAGATCTGTCAAGTATAAAAGGACTGCCAACTAGGATGGTAGCCTCCTTCTTTATTTGGAACAGATGAGATCTTAACTTATAATTGGCAGGTGTCTCCCCTCTTAAGGACATGAGGGACACAGTTTCTAATAGGAGTAACATGTCCTTATGAGGGAAAATGGGCTGTAGTTTGCAGCCTGCCACCAGTTGGTGAGGGGAGCTTTTCATTTCTCCATGCCTGGGTCATCTCGACAGCTGAGAGTTTTAATAAAGCAAGTGTGCCTCAGAATGGGGGATGAGCAACCACCCAGAACGCAGAGGTCTATTTACACCACTCCCAATAATCCCACTGCTAAAAAGAGCTGAAGCATAGAGGTGCCTTGGTGATCTGGTTGCCTTCAGCTATGCCGAGACATTCCGGAGGCTCTCATTCTGGAGCCAAGGACTGAAGACGGCTCCGATTATTTTTATCTAAGATGTTGCATGCTTTCCATGACAGCGGGGAACAAGAAGCTTCTGCTCTTGGGCATTTAAGAGATTACTCCATGTTATAGCAATGAGACGTGGCCTTCCTTCAAGAGTCCTGAGGAGATTAGGAGAGCAGGTGATCTCATCATCCTCATGGAGAACCCTGACACCACCTTATTGAGAAAAGAGGAAACTTAAATTAAAAATATTAAAAAATAGAGCATTATCATCACATAGGCTTCCCTAGTGACTCAGGGATACAAAGACAAGTAAAATGGAACCTCAGAGCTTGAGGACAGTAAAGGGAATGTAAGTACACAAATAATAATAAGAAGAAAAAAAAATAACAAACCATAGAGGTAGTGGGTAATTGAGGAAGGTGACAGGGTGAAAAAGTCTTATAGTCAAAAACTGAAATAACAGTCAATGGTTTTAGCAACGAGCACAGTGTTGTGTGTATAGCATGCTCAACACATATTTGAATCAAATTCCTAGTAGTGAAAGTATAAGGGAGGGAGACCTGTTGCCCTGGAAGAAAACAATTTCTCTCTTTCTTTATATATCAATGATCTGCCTCCACATAGCAGTAACAAAGAGAGAATAATAACCCAGAAGTCCAGAGGGTTTTTTATTTTTACAAATATGGGAACAATGCCATGAATTTATTATTATTATTATTATTATTATTATTATTATTATTATTATTATGGTTTTCTGAAAGAACAAGGATAGGCATGGCTAATTGCAATTCACACAGGCTCATAAGCCTAAAGTGAGGATCAGATATCTGAGAGAGGCCCAGGGGGGTAAGGCGCTGCAGTGTGAAGGCAAGAGATCCTCAGTGCCTAAGGCCAGGGTCAGAGCCACCATCCCTCCAAGTTTTGCCACCGGAAGTTTCAGGCATGTGTCTCCTTACATTGGTCTTTCTGAATCTGTTATCTACCAACTTTTTACTATGTGCCCCAAATCATGAATAGAAGCAGAAATCCTCAAGCTAGACCAGGAAAAGCGGGAGGGGATGAAGTTCATGTTTTAAAGCCTCAAGGCTCAGAGAAGAGGGGTGAGGGTGGAGGGACACACATTTCCAAATATGGCCCAGTCTCAGCCCTGGGCGAGATGAGCATCCGCAGCAGCTGTGCTTATTTTGGGCCTGGGGTCTCTGTCCCAAGAGCAGCAGGTGTCAAGACCTGAGGGACAGGGCATCCCGGTATCATTCCCAGGGGCAAAAGCCAGCTTTTCAATTAATTGTCTTCAGCTAGAAATATCAATTGTCCTTGTTTTCTGTTTCCTAGGGACCAGCCAGCTTTGGCTATTCAAGCCTGCCTCATCTCACAGGTGTGCTCAGGGCAATTTGCAGGTTTTGGAGAAGAGGGTAGGTTTAGGACATGCATCCCTTTCTGAACTGGTAAGGAGGGAAGGAAATATTCTCTCACAATCCCACCCTGATGCAAAAAGCCCACAGAAGAGAGAAGTTAGAGGGGCAGACAGGTTGACTGCCTTTGCTACCATCCCAAGATTTAGTGTTCTGGGCTCCTGACCATTCTGATGAAGGAGCAAAAGGACATCCAGTCACGGAGAACTGGCATTCGAGCTGCCAGGCAGTTTCAGACATTCTTCTGAACACTAGTATAATAACTACCAACATGCCAGGAACAGCAAATGTTGTAAGCCTCTAGACACCTCATTCCCTGTTGAAAAGTAGATTAAAAAACCATGAATTTTCACCTTTTAAAATGATTTGCTTTCAGTCCCAGAGTAAACCCCAATCATAACAGGGTCTTATGTGTAATGAGCAATCCATAAATACACACTGATTAGATCTGATGTGGCCACCACCGAACTGCCATTGACAAGAGGACATAGCCCCGTGGAACTTGTTCTCATCTTTTGAGAGATTCCATAGACATCACAGAATAAAGCCGCTCCCTTAGGTATGATCAGTATTTCAGCTGTGACCTCACTAGGTCCTGTTACAATAGGGTGTTTCCCGGCCACCTGTTTCTTCCCCACACTTCCTCTGTGCCCACCTTAAAGATGGTCTCAGAGGGGCAGTACCTGCTAGGCTGTCTCTAAACCTAGCTTGGGTGCTGTGAGCAATGAGACTCCAACCTCTGTAGGTCTCCTCTCTTCTATTCCCAGAATAGCTCCCCAAACTGAGATTCAAATTTCTGACTCTGAGCTCGAGACATTTCTGCTGCCTGATCAGCTGGTTCTGAGCAGGGTTCCTGGTCACTGGACCTGGTTTCCTCCCCTCCTTCCTTCAAATTCTGTCTTGTCTTGTAATCCCGAGAAATCCATGGTCTTAGTTTCATTGTCTGAAAGACAGGATAAGAGATGAACATAGGCTTTTTTTTGTGGCTTTTGACATTTATGAAAGAAAATATTAATAGTAGTTGTTTAAATCATTTAAGCTCCTGAGATAAAAAGACTGCTTGAATACTAATCATTATTCTAAAAGAAAGGAAGAAGCAATTCTGACAGGCCTCTCACTGCATTTAATGGCTCCACTGAAATCTGATTTGGATTTTAAAGGCTGGTGATATGAAGATCTGGCGATCTCAGGTGCACACGATTCACAAGCTATTTAGTCCCAAAGAGCAAGCAGGTGCCCCTTGGCTTACAATGCAGTTCTATCCTAGGAAACCCATCAGAAGTTGAAAACGTCAGTGGAAAATGCATTGAATCCACCTAACCTACCAATCATCCTAGCTTAGTCACACAGCACACTGGAATGTTGGTTGTTTTCCCTGTGATCCCAGGGCTGACTGGGAGCCCTGGATTGCGTCACCGTGTAGTAACAGCAGAGGATGTGCAGCCTATAACTGTTGGGAAAAAGGTACAAATTCAAAATTCAAAATACAATATCTGCTGAATTCATATTGCTTTCCCACCACTATAAATGGAACTATCATTGTAAAGCAGAAAGGGGCGCGTGAGATCAGGAATCACAGAGCAAGAATGAGGCACCAAAAGAAGGTTTATTGGGGGACACTCCCCATGAGGTTCAGGGGTCTGCGAAAGGGTGAGGGCCTGGGAAGTTACTGGTGGGAAAGGCAAGAACAATGCTAATAATGGAAACTATAGGGAGAAGGGACTAGGCCATCTAAATAGCAGCTACAACAGCAGGTTGGCTGAGTGGCGTTTAGGGGGATCATGTCAGGGCTGATGGAGTTGACAAGACAATTGCTTCAGCCAGCAGGAACCCATGGTGGTTGGGGTCCATTGCCATGTCAGCTTCCAGTTGGCCATTTGGGGTCGCCTCAGCCAGGTGGAAAGTCCCCGCAGCCACCATGAAACCAGAGAGTGAAGGGAGGCCTGCTGACCTAACAATCATAAGTTGGGCACCCTCTGTACTGAGTTCAAGGAGAATGATGTCACCACTGAGTCCAAATTAATTGACACAAGTGAATTTTCCTTAGGCCTATGTGAAACCTGATTCTGACCTGACACTCCTCTGACCAGACACTATCAGGGGCCCCTCAGCCTATCAGTTGAGGACATTCTTCTTAGACTGATCCCACACATACCTGCCAGCATGGCTCTCTTTTGTTCCCCAACCCCCAATAGGTCGCTTCTACTTATTGAAATCTTGACCACTTCAGGTTCTCTTGTTCCTCACCACCCAGGAGGGGTCATGCCCCAACCTTTATGCACTTTCTAAATTACCTCTGCTCTTCCTGAGTATCAGTTGTGACTTATTGTCTTACCTTGATATCCTAGTTCCTACCCCAATACCTTGCATTTCCAAAATAACACACACACCTTAAATAGTGAAAAAACACTGGATCAGGAGTAAGAAAATCTGGGTTTCAGTCTTAACTTTACCTCGTTTCTTTCATAATCCTGAGCAGCTCACTCTCTATGTTTTGAGTTTCTTACCTAAAAAAGGAAAGGCCTGCATTATCACAAGGATTCCTAGACTGAGCTGGGCACTGATATTTTTAAAAATACAAAATTGAAGGTTCTACCCTCAGAGACTGACTGGATTAAAGACTGGGAATCTGCATTTTAGACTCCCTGGCAATTTTAACAATCTGCTTAAAGATAAACTCTTAAAGGAGTTGTTTTAAAAAGCAGATTCCTAGGTCCCAAGCCAGATCTACTAGGTGGGAACTTCCAAGGCAGAGACATGGTAACTTGTACAGTTAACAAGAACCCCAGATGACTTTTATCATAAAGTGGATCTGGGAAACACAGGCCCAGATCTGTGCTGCACAAAGAAGCCTGAAGACCAGTAATATTGCATTCACTTGGGGATTTGTTAGAAATGCCAAACCTCAGGCTCCTTCCTGGGCTATTGAATCAGAATCTAATTCTAGTTCTTGCTAGACTTAGTAAAAGCTTCTGGTGATTGGCAGCACAATAGAATTTGAGAAGCATGGCACTCTTGTCTGTGGTTCTCAAAAGTTAGCATGCTTCAGAGTCCCCTTGGAGGGCTTGCTATGGCCAGCCACACCACTGATTCCCAACCCTCCAGTTTCTGATCTTAGGTTTGGGTGGGGCTTGGTGACATGCTGCTGCGGGTCTAGGGAACACATTTTGAGAAACATGCCCTGGAGTGTTTCTCAAAATTTTACTTCCACCAGTGAAACCTCTCCAGTGTTTTAATTTTTTCTTTTATTAATCTACTCGGGCACTGGCAAAATCCTATGCACCCACCCTAAGTGTGTAAGATTCTATGAATTAACTACCTGTATAACTATTTAAATGCCAAGTTTTGGGCACAATGGAATGTGTTGTAAAAGTTTCAAGAAAGTCACAACATGGTATATAGTGTGTGGTCATATAGTGTGTGGTCATCCACACAGAGAAATCCTTTCCTCTTTCCCCTCCCTCTGTTTGGAGTGGTGGGAGATGCTGCTCTTTGGATTGCTGCTTGAAAAGCTACAAGAACTCCCCATGGGAGTATGCTTTGTTACTCTCAGGAACTGATTTTCTCATTCTTATTCCCAGAACTGAAACTTGGACACTGGAATATGAAGGATAGGGTCATGTAGAAGGTGAGTGACCACTTCAAGGTCACTTCATCTGTTGCTGTGCTAATGATACTGAGTTCTGCTTCCTCACATGTTGAAGTTTGAACGTTAGAGAAGCACACCAAGGCAAGCTTATAAAGCAGGGTTTATTTTAACAGGGGTAACACACACAAAAAAACTTCTCCTGAGAGGGAGAAGGGGGCCATAGCTGGTATCCTGGTATCCCAAGAAGCCAGGAGTTCTGCCCTTTTTATACGTCCTAGGCTTCCTTTATTCTCCTGTCCTCTTCCCTTATCTTTCTCCTTCCTGCTTTTGGGACTAGGCATTTGACTAGGCCTAGGAAATGCTCCGTGGGAAGGCCAAAAGCTAAGAAACAGGCTGAAGGGGGAAAGGCAGGATGGAGCAGCTCCGGACACGTTAATTAACAACCCTATAGCTCCCCGTAGGGAGGGGCAATTCCTGCGACAGGTTACCTTAGCAACAGGTTGGAGCAGGGGGAGGTTCTTGATTAGGGTGGAGGAAGGGCTCTGAAGGAATTAACATTTCAATCCTTCAGGGCACAGTCTCCAACTTCCAGGGACTCACTCAAAATTGGCCTCCTTGATTGACCTGACTTGATTGGACACTGGAATATCTATACTGCCTGCCTAATTGTGGCTTCACTAGGACAACAGAGCTAGTGCTTGCCCTGGGAGATCCAGTGCGCTCACTTTCCTACTTCCTGCCCCCTTTGTTTACACGGTCTCCCAGCTGTCCCATTTCAACCACCATCAGTGCAAGTTCCCAAGTGGTGCCTTCCATGCTCTCCTCCAGAAGGCTCTGTTGCTCGGCCAAACATCTTTCATTCCCTGACATCAGAGTCCCCCACTAGATGGCACTGCTGCTCTGCCAGCATCACAGTCCCCAGTGAATCTACATTACGTACACTCACAAGACTCGGATTCTAATTAGAATGAGATGAACTCCATGTTTGTATAAATAAGTCAAATTATACTCTATTGTCATGTACTACTAAAAAGAACAAAAAGTAAAAATTGAAAAAAGATCCTTATGTGACAGAGCTGACTATGGCTCTGGCAGTGTGGGTGAAGAGCAGAACGCTCCCCTAAATTCTTTGTCTACTTCTGTTAGAGAAGTTCAGAATGGTGCTATGCCATATTGGAGTCAAAGAAAAAGAAAGCTGGTAGCACCAACTCTAATTTAAAATTTTGTTCATAATGGATTTTTTTGCATTAAGTTTGATTTTATTGTTTATTATTTATTATATATTTATTTATTAGATGCATATTCATATACACATATAATAAACATAAGCATGTTGTAGTAAACATAAATATACATATGCACATATATATATTTGGGGGGGGGGGTACTGGGTATAGAACCCAGGATCTCACACATGCTAGACAAGTCACTGAGCTATCTCTACAGTTTCTTAAATTTGATTTTTTTTTTTTTTAATTTGCAATACATTATGATTCATCTGAGTTTTCTGGATCACCCTCTTAGCTTTTACACTGTGGGGGTGGGGAGCTACTTGCCTCCCCCTCATCTGGAGTTGAGCCACAGTAGTGTGATTTGTGCCCCAGTGTCAACAAGCATTATGGTAATGGCTGTTCTTGATGCTGTTTGATGGTTCTTTTATTTTTTGAGGTTGAGACACTGAGCTGGGGCAACTTTTAGGGCAGAAACCATTTCTGGGGACAGAAGCTTTGGGCAGGATCAGTTTGCTCTCACTGGCAGGTACCCAAGTCACCTCAGGAGGCCACTCATCCTCCCTATGAATCCACCTCTTCCAGCCCATATCCCTGAATAGTCCTGGGTCCCAGAGTGCTACCACGGGTCACATGATGAAGACCCTGCTAATGTGAGAGAAAGGTCTCCATCCCCTCAACCCAACATATCATCTTGCCTTCTAGGGCATTCCCCTGCCCGGATGGATTTAATTCACCTCACAAAGGGGATACAATGCCTACCACTCCTTCACATGCTGTGTTTAAGCACCTGTATCTTCTCTTCTTCTTGCTTTGAGAGGGACCTTTTAGCTTTCTTTCCTGTAATAAACTAGTACTCCTCTGTAGCTCTCTGTGGCACCTCTTTTGATGGTCCTACTTTCTTTCCTTTTTTTTTTGCAGTGCTGAGGATTGAACATAGGGCCTCATGCACACTAGGGAAACACACTACTATTGAGCTACACCCCTAGCTTCTGGTCCTACTTTCTTTATACGGGCACAGGCTCCCTCTGCAAAGTAAAGTGAAAGAAAAAAAATCAAAACAAGCTGCCCACTGAACCCATAAGCATGCCCTTACTCCCAACACAGGCTCAGAAACAACCTGAGGAGCTTTTAAAAATTTTGGTGATGCCTATAGCCCATATTTTGGCACACATCTGTGGTCCCAGCTACCAGGAAGGTGGAGGCAGAAGGATCACTTGAACTCAGGAGTTTGAGACCAGCCTGGGCAACAGAAGAAGACACTACCCTACCCTGTCTCAAAAAAGAAAAAAAGAAATCCCAATACCCAGGACACAACCCAAATCAATTAAATCTGAATCTCTAGCATGCAGTCCCCAGGCATCAGTAGTTGGTGACATCTCCAAACTTTCAGATGGAAACAGTTCCCAACCAGTGGGAGCCAGTGTACCCAAAACAGACCTGAGTTCTCCTGAACAAAGGCTGTCACCTACAGGCATGTATGGGTACTGCCGCCTGTGGTAGGACAGCAGACTGAGGGACAACCAAACATCAGAGGCTTTTAGGCTTGAGAACTCAGTCTTTTACCCACTCCAGAGTCTCCTTTATAAACCTGCCAGTGACCCCCCAGCTCAAGCCCTTCCCAGGATGACCCACCTCCACAGGTCCACTATATCCACTAGTGGCCAAAAAGATGCTTTCATATGCCGCTGAACCCCAACTGGAACTTGGCTCTGGAGATACATGGGAAATAAAATTACCCTCTTGTCTCTTCAAGGGTCATCAGAGAGTCACCATATTCCCAAGAAACCACGTCCATCTCTACCAACTGCTCCCTGTTCCCGAGTCTTGCCCCCTCCTTCCTGGCTATCCTCTCATGGGTGGGTTGCAGGAGCAGCATTCTTTCATCATCATTAAACTCAGGTTCTCAGAATTTTATCTATTTTTTAAATTATAGAAGTATTTTCATAAAAATGCATGTATAAGACATAAAATAGAAATGCCCCTGCCTAGTCCATTCTCCTCTCACTTCCAGTCTCTGGGGCTGGGAAGGGTAGGGAGATACCATCCTTAACAGGTTACCAGCACCCAGAACTGAATGTCATATTTTCAGAGTGAGACATCCTCTCTGAGCTTCAGTTTCCTCATATGTAACATGTGAATAGTTACTGTACCTACCTCAACGGATTACTTGTATGACACAAAGAGCCTGGTATGGTATTGTTGGATAGTAATGGTAGTTCCCAAAGCTAACTCAATTATCTCAGACAGTTGCTGAAGCCAGATAGATATGAAGTACACTGGCTTGGCCTGCTCGTTATACTCACATCACAGTAGGACTGGGTTCATGTGGGTTAATAAACTCAGCCTAAAGCCCCAGTGCTAATGGTATCTGCTAATAAGCACTAAATCAGAAGCTTCCAATCCTTTTTAAATCAAGTTGTATTTGATAGAAACTGCCACAAGAGGGCAGTGCTGGGCCACTTATGAGGGGGATGACATCATGGTTGGATAAATGTAGGTCCATCCTGCGGGAGTTGCCATGGTGGAGGCAGCTTCAATACTACACACCTCGGCTGTAACCTGGGGTGTCCTGCTTGCTAGTCTACCTAGGTATCAGTTCAACAGAACCCCCAGGTGTCAGGCTATGTAGAGGCAAATGCATCCAAACTCTTTTCCACTGTCCTTCTGCAATCTAAGCCCACTTCATAATCATTAAGCTCAGGTTCTGTTCTGATGTCCCACAGCAGGTTCTCTGTGTAACTAACTATATTCCTCTCCAATTGCTCATTTGCTAAAGAGGCACATGAGTCCTAAATGACATCATTTCCCACTAAGCCTGCCTGAGAGTCCTTCTCAGCATCTCTACCAACTGGATTTTGTATTCAGCAATATATGAGCACCTACTATGTACCAGGCACTGTTCTACTTGCCTGGAAACAGTTCCCTTCCCTGGCCCAAGACAGGCTCCACCAAGGGTTGATGTCTGTCAGACAACTTTCTTGATTTCTCCAGATTATGAATTACTCAGGGCTACAGCAAGGTCTCTATACTTTTGGGCTTCTCCTGACAACAAGCATAAAATGAAAAAGACTCCAAATCTCAAATTCCCACAGCATACTCTAGGCTGGACCCTACCACCCTCCCTTAGCCAAATTCAGGATGGTGATAACGCCCTCCCTGCCAATCTCACTCAAACTTTGAAGAGCCCCTATAACTGTGACAAGAACTCAGAACTGTGATGCTGCCCCAAATTAGACTCTTCCCCCTTAACTCCATTCCTACCAAGGGGTAAAGAAAATACTCACAGAGATTTTACTTTCCACAACAGTATAGATGTCACATATCCTCTCTCCCTGTCAAACATTCAAATGCTCTCGGACTTGGCAGCCACATGCACCATGGACTTAGGGGCTGCCTACATACCACCCTGTCTTGAGGTTTTCACTTAAGACTGTTTTGATTATCTGTGCTTTTCAAGGAACTAAGGAAAACTGTTCCTGTATGCTTATGCAATTTTACAGAAAGGAAAGCTGATAGGGTCTTTCACATGAGGGCTACAGACTATTTTAAGAAAAGAGAGAGGAAGGATACAAGGAATCAAAGGTTTTAACACTGCTTAAACCAGAGAGATCATCAAATCCTTGTGGGGGATTTATTGCTAAGATGGAATTTAGCTGACTGAATGATACAAGATGCTCAAGATAGCAATAAATGAAGGGAATATTTTGGCCTATTTAACCACTCCAAGATAAAAAAAAAAAAAAGATACCAAATGTCCATCAATGAATGCATGGATAAAGAAAATATGGTACCTACACACAATGGAGTTTTATTTGGCCATAAAGAAAAAGAAAATTATGGATCTTGCAGAAAAATAGGTAGAACCAGAGACCATCATGTTAAGTGAAATAAGTCAAACTCAGAAGCTTAAGTGTCATATATTTTCTCTCATATGCAGAATATAAAGAGGCAAAAGGAAAACAAAGGTGGGGGTGGATGTCCTAAAAAGGGAGATCAGTAGAGGAAAGGGACAACAAAGAGGTGGGAGGTACGGAGGGAGGAGGGTAAATGCTGGGGAGTGACATTGTCCAAAGTATATTGTTATACTGTGTGCATGTATGAGTATGCAACAACAAACCCCATCAATATGTTCAGCTATAATGAAATAAATAATAATAATGAGGAAATTAAAAAAAGAGAGAAACTAAAGAAGTTCACAATGGAGTTACATTATGAGCCTGGGTCCAGAAAAGGCACGAGGCCATAGGCCTCGTCTAATTTATGTACTAATGGGCCCAGTACGCAAAGTAGGGAGACCAGAAAGGACATGTTGACTAAAATAAGAGTTAAGCTTCACAAGAGAAGGTATTCAAGAAGTCACCTGAAGGCCCCAGCAAAAAAAGCCCTGACAAAGTCACATACAGCAAATGGGCCATAGAACCTAGAGACAAATGGCACTGTGTCTAAATACTTCTTGAGATCATCGTGAGCATGGTATGCTATCAATAATGTGCCTAAAACATCAAGAAAAGGTAAGTACACAGATTGCACTCTGTTTAAGAGAATAGAAGAAACAATAAGAGCAACAGCAACCAAAAAACCATGCTATATGACTCCACTTATGAAAAATATCTACAGTAGGCAAATCCACAGATAAAGAAAAATTGAGTGGGTGCCAGAAGGTGGGGGAAGCGGATAACGGGGAGTGACTGCTTCATTAGCATAGAGTTTGTTATAGAGGTATCAAAATGTTCCAGAATTAGATAGCAATGATGGTTGCATGTTTCTGTGAATACACCAAAGACTACTGAATTTTTAATAGGTGAACATTATCGCGTGTAAAATATAGCTCAATAAAGCTCTGAACAAGTGGACAGGAAGGCATGTAATACAATTTAAAAATATTCCATTAGAAATTACTCCAAACCTCAACAGAGATTAGATTCATTTACCTAGAGAATTCACAGTTTAGAAAATTTCATTCTCAGGCCAGGCTGGAAAAATGAGGTGTTTCTATATAATCAACAGAGTTAAATTCAGTAAAGAGATTAGAGAAAGAAAGTACAAAGCATACCCCCAATTCAGTAGAATCACAGATTCTCAGAGAAGGGACTCAGGGGATCATGTGACCATTCTGATATGATCTCTTATTTCATGGATGAAGAAGCAAGTCTGACAGCACAAAAGGCTTGGAACTGAAAATAAAGTCTCTTTCATCAGCCTCACTCCCTACATAGCCACTCTTCTTTAGTTTGTTGTATCTTCTTCCATAAATAATGTTCTATTCACGTGTACACACACACACACACTTCCCTACAGTCCAATTAGACTAAAATTGTAGGAGGAAAACTATAAATTAATTTTAAGGAATATTAATATAAAGGTATATCCTGAGAGTTACTCTAGATTTTTAAATGATGGAAACACTTCCTTGTATTTAAGCATTCTAGGAAATGCTGCCTTGACAAATTCTTATCTGAAATCGGGGGCTGGCCACCTATCAACACGTGGGTGACTCTGAGTGACACTCATGCAACTCATGGTGTCCATGGCCTAAAAAGACACAGAAACACACACCGTCCCATTGGGACATGCCACTGCATGTTTCATACTTCCTTCTGCTCTAGACAACCACCTTCTCCTAGGTAACACAAATATATTTCTGTTTTTCTGATCCTAGGGTTTTATTTATTTTTATTTAAGTGATACATAAAAACAAAAATCATACATATTAGTGGGGTACCACATGATGTTTCAATATATGTGTACATTAGTGATGTTTAAATCAGGCTAAACATGTTTATCTTCTCAGTCATCTATCATTTTGCATGGTAAGATCATTCACAATCCTTTCTTGTAGCTTTTTGAGTACAGGATCGTTATCTAGGATCATTCTACTATGAAATAGCACACCAGAATGTCTTGCTCTTGTCTGTGACTTAGTACCCGTGGATCAATTTTTCCCCTTCTTCCCTTCCCACTGCTCTCCTCAATCTCTGGTAACCACCATTGTATTCTCAGCTCCTGTGAGATCAACATTTTTAGATTCCACATGTAAGTGCAATCATGCAGGAATCGTCTTTCTGCGCCTGTCTTATTTCATTTAGCATAATGATCTCCGTGCTCTGATTCTAGGTTTGTGTGGACACTCTAATTTATACTATTGGGGATGGGAGACAGAGATGTCATTTAGTGGGATTATGCCTATCAACAGGGACAGAGGCTTACATTTCCACGGGGACAATGTAGCCTCGGCATGATGCACAGAGAATGTGGCTAAGAGGTGATGGTGTTATCAGGAAAATCACTATTGGCCACATTTTTGGGAAAAGGGCAACATAATCACAAGGTTCAGCATAAAGACTGATTTCCAATCAAATGTGAAGTACAATGTCGGTCTGGCAGGTAATCAGCAGTTTAACACAGGAACAGGGCCATTACTTTGAAATATGACATCAAAATAGGAGGAACACAGTCCAGGTCTCAAAGTCCCCTTGAAGACTCTCTACCCTCCAAAGTATTTTTAGTCATAGTAATTGTAGATGGTGAGCAGAACACAGCAGTCCTCAAAATAAGATGGCTCTCAAAAACATAAGGTCAGCAGATGCCATCTCCGTAAGTCAAGCCTGTAAGAAAGATGGGATTAGCTGTCTAGGGGACAGCTTTCCAGAAGTAACCCATCTTGCAGAGTGATTTGGAGTGACCTTACTGAGGAGATTAATGTGCTTCTCCCTGGTATGTCATTAGCAAGCAGCAAAACAATCTAACACTTAGGAAACCGTTTGTTGTGGTAACCAGGAGAGTAAACGACAGGGTGGTGGTCGCATGAATATTTGGAAAGGGAATGTTGGAAAATGAAAATCTATCAGTGTGTTGCCAGGAGGCCTAACAGGCATTCTGGATAAATGACCCTGACCCTTTACATAAAAATGGTCTTAAAGGAAGTCAAGCCTTCAGAGTTGGATGGAAATAGAACATAAGAACATCTAACATTTGTCCTATGCTCAAAGAGTGCTAGGTTTGGATGTGAAATGACCGCCCAAGGCTCTTCTCCAGCCTGTGCTGCTGTTAGGAGGCAGTGGAAGCTTTATACGATGAGGCCTAGGGGGTCTTCCATACTGGGGGTATGACCTTGAAGGGGACAGTGGGACTCCTATACCTTCTTCTTCTACTCTCTTTCCCATCTTGGCCATGAGGTGAGCAGTTTTGCTTTGCCATACACTCCCACCATGACATGTTGCCCCCTCCCCACTGCCAGAGGCCTAAAGCAATGGACCTTCCCTACCACAGACTAAAAGCTCCAAAACTGTGAGCCTAAATAAGTTGATTATCTTGGGTATTCGTTACAGTAACAGAAAGCTGAGTAATGCACCAAATGATATTCAGGTCTTATTTACCAGAGAGAGAATACTCTGGAATAGATTGGCTCTACTTCTTGGACCCTGAAGAGTTCTACTATGGCCCAATTTCTGACAACTTGATTAATCCTAGACGCCCTGTTTAAAACCAGGTTGTGGAACTTCACTCTATCATCCTTTCATCCACTATTCATTGAGCATCTACTGTATATCAAGCATTGTGGTAGGAACTGGTACAACCCAAACAGAGCAGAGGGAGCTTCTAGGCCTGTGTTGACTCAGGACTGGAAAGTGGGTGAAAATCACAGTTGTTACAGTTGCTTCTAAAAAGAACAAGGAGCCTCCTCCATCATTACAGGATCTGTATTTACTCTGTATTTATAGCCTATTCATGAAATCAGAAGATCAATTATCTTATAACTTCAGAATTAGTTTAGTGAATTAATTGAGAGAAGATCCCAGGTATCACTATTTTTTACGCCTGTCTTGGTGATTCAAAAATGAAAACAGGGTTGAAAATCCTTGATCTGGTTTAACCATTGGACTTTCTAGGTAGGTGAACTGAGAGCAGAAAGAATGTGCCTCAAGTGACATTTCCTATGTGTAACGCTCACATAAATTCAGGGATTTATAGCACTCTAAGACAGATCACAATTTGTTTTAGGCAATTTCTCCTGAATCCAGTTATTGTCTTTGATTGTCATATTTACCATAGCCATATGCACCTCTACATACTAATTTTTTAAAAGAATGATTTTTTTAACTTAATAGTATTTTAAGCAATATTGCTGGCAGTAAAAGCTGCAAAACACACTGTAAAATTAATAACTATTAAAATGTAATGGTCTGAACAGGAGGCCATCTTAATTTGGTTGCATGTCACAGCTTATGCATACATAAATAACATTTTGGGACACGGGGGTGGGGGACTGCAGTATTGGGAGCACTGGGAAGCCTTGGAAGGTCTAGGCAGGTTGTAGACTTTTACCAGGAGTTCCCCACAGAAGGGGCTGAAGAAACTATAGGTGACCACAGGTACTGGGCAGCAACTGACCCTCCTGGAGTCTGTCAGTCCTTGGTGGCATTCAAATGAATATGGGTTGATGATGAGGTAGGAGGAGTTAACAATGGGAAGATTTATTTTACCTCTTTTGGAAAGGCCACAGGTCACCCTGTAGCAACAAACGATTAAAATGAAGCTCCCTATACATCATCTGAAGTATGCTGATGCAGACATGCTGAAATTGATTTAGAAGGAAGAAAAAATATGATGACAGCATGCTCATAAAGTAATATCCCAGAGATGCAGCTTAGATTAGATGTCATCTTTGAGCCTTTTGGGTTCATAAAGATTCAGGATTTTTAATTTATCATTCTACTTACCAAGACTTATTTTCTTTTTTGAATAAGCTCATTAATCTTGCCATCTTGTTTAATATGTTCTAAGTTGATGTGTGATATTCTGAAAGGAGAGGGGGAAAAAATGACTTATTCACCAGTCTCCCCTTCAGTTCGGCTTCAGGATGAGTCAGTTTTTAGATTTTTGACCAACAAATCTTAATAATCAGGGTTTTGATGAAGAGGTTTCCAATTTTTCAAATTAGGGATTAAAAAAAAAAAAAAGCGTTGAAAGGAATTGGAGAACCCATCATCCAGTAAAGAGAGATGACCTGGAATCCTGGGACAAAGCCTAAGACTGTCCATTTCTCTCTTTCTCTTTCATTCTATTTTTAAGAGGTTTTCCAGTGGACTCAGTAATCCCACTCCTAGGAAAATCCTTTGGATGGATTCTTATTTAAGTGCACAAAACGACATGAATTTGGATATTCAATGCAGCAACAACATTCACAATAGAGAAAAATTAGAATTGTCTTAAATAATGGAATGCTATGCAGCAATGAAAACAAAGGAATTAGAACTATGTGTATCTCAAAAAAGATAAGAGTTAATTGGAAAACTATAAAACACTGGACCAGGAAGATACTCACCAACTTCAGGATAACTGTTACCACTAGGATGAAGGCAATTATTTGCAATAATTTTTAAACAGCTGAAGGAACTATGAAAACAAAATGACTGTTAAACTTAGATGGTAATGGATATTTATTAAATTATTCTCTAGACTGGGCATGGTAGCACATGCTCATAATCCTAGTGACTTGGGAACTGAGGCTGGAGGATCACATAAGTTCAAGGCAACTTAATGAGACTCTGTCTCAAAATTAAAAAAAAAAAAATTGTTTTCCAAAACTTTTCTGTCAGCTTAAGAATTCATAGTTGACAAACAAATTATTTAAGCTATTAAAGTTCTACATAAGATGTGTGTTTATAAATTTATTGGGTGGAAATAGTCATTTGTAACAGAAAGGCCTATGTTTTTCATTCTGGGGAACAAACCCCCAACTCACCTTCTGTCATATAAGGTGACACACATAAAATTGGCAGAGAAGATCTGCTGAAGAAATAAACTTCAACTTAAAAAATGTATACAGTTAAAAATAGTGAGTTAAAAGTGTTTCACTTATTTGAATTTGGTGTCAACATGCCTTATATACAAACAGAGATATGAAAAATTGTGGTATATATGTGCATTAAGAGTTGTAATGGGGCTGGGGTTGTGGCTCAGCGGTAGAGCGCTTGCCTCGTACGTGCGAGACCCTGGGTTCAATCCTCAGCACCACATAAAAATAAATAAATGAAATAAAGGTATTGTGTCCAAATACAACTAAAAAAATAAATATAAAAAAAGAGTTGTAATGCAAAAAAAAAAGAGTACATGTATAACGGCATAATTTGGCGTGAACATACTTTATACAGAGATATGAAAAATTGTGCTGTATGTGTAATAAGGATGGTAATGCTGTTGTCGTGTATTTAAAAAATAAATTTAAAAAAGCGTTTCACTTAATAAGTAGCTTTTCTTTTAAAAAACAAATGGTAGAAGATGATGATTTACTTTTTAATTCTTTCTTAAATTTACTTTAAGAATGACAAAAATAATAAACAATCATTTTAACAAGTCAAGCAATAAAGAGATAGTTAAAGAAGTTGATAATCTTCTGTCCGTCTGTCTGTCTTTCTAATTCCATCCCCAACCCTTTAAATTATCCAAGGTTAACAATTAGGTATTCGGTCTTCTATAATATACTCTATAAATATTTTAAAAATTGTCTTCGCAATTTTTTTAAGCTGATTCAACTTTTTTGTGATCAAAATTATTTATTTTTATTATTGCCAAGTCAATCCATAGTCATTTTAGAAAAATACACAAATTTCAGATGAGCAAAAACAAGATAAAATAAAAACAATGGGCATGAATTTTTTTTGATTCATAAACTTAATAGTATTTAAGTCCCAAATCAAAAATGTAGGACAAACTCCACTGATAGTACACAAGTGGCTATCTTCATTGACAACAGTCACTTTTCATCAGAGGTGGACAAATTTTGGTGGGTATATCGCTCTGAGGTTCAAAGTAGGAAGCCACCCTGGCTCCCCAGAGTACAGCAGGGTATGGTCAGAGACAGTTCCACTCCCTGTCACCAGGCTGCTGGCTCATCATTCCTCAACCCTCCTGTCACGTCTCCATCCTGTCCTTTCTCCTCTGTCCTTCCCTTCTCCACCTCCCTCACCCCACTCCTTCCCCTTCTCCAACTGGCCAAAGAAGTGTCCATGTCACTCACTCCTGGGTAACTGGAGCCCTTCAGCTGTTTGGGTCCTTGTTTGGAAGGGCATTTCAGCATTGCCCTGGGCTTTCAGGACTGCCAACTTCCCAGAAGGCTTCATCTGTCAAAGTAGGAGGGTGACTTAGAATTCCTTACAAGAACTTTACAACAGCAATTAAAATAATGTATCTTAGTTGCTAGAGAAAAAAAAAAACAACAACAACAACAAAAAAAAAACCAGTTTCTCCAGAATAGCCCCAGTCCTCTATTTTCCCTCTATTGCAGTTTGGGTGGGGGGATCCCTGGAAGGCATGCAGGAGAAAAGCTACAAGGAAAAGATTCAAAGGTAACATCCCATCTCTCCAGGAAGAGAAAGGCCCAGAGACAGATACACGGTGGTAGAAGCAGATTTAGGGAACATAAGAAGAATCTGGACATTTTATGCATAAACTATCACTAACTTTCACCTTCAAAGACTTCAGAGACTGAGGGTGGGAGTTGCCTGGGTGAGTGGATGGTTCTTTCTTTTCTCTTTCTTTCCTCCCTCCATGACTTAACTTCTTTCTTTTATATATCTACCCAATCTTTAACACACTTCTCCAAAGAACACATTTATGTGAAAATAGATTAGCATTGCTAGCTTTTCCTCAAATCATGTGGATATGCATTCCCCAGGGACATTTGCTGGTGTAAAAAGTCACAACTCTCAAGAAATGTATATAACCAAGTGTGAACAGTAATGTGAAGCATGGACTTGGGGTGATAGGATATGCCAGTGTGGGTTGATGATGACAAATATACCACTCTGATGCAGGAGGTTGATGGTGGGGGAGGCTATAAGTGGGTGAGGAGGGATATGGGCTATCTCTGTACTTGCCACTCAGTTTTGCTGTGAACCTAAAATTGTTCTAAAAAAAAAAAAAAAAAAAGCACAATGTATTAAGACATTTTTTTTTTCAAGTCAACCACTCCCAGGAGGCAGAAATACACACCATACTCACTTGTACAACACAGCTGTTAAGCAAAGACAATCACAAGAAAGATTCAAGGACTTTTAAGACAGTCCCCAGGGTCTAATATCAGCAGACACCTAGTCATCATGTGGGGACAAGGAGCCTTGGATGGGGTCCGTAGTCCCTTGCCTGCTGCCAGGATCTTTGGCATTATCATTTTACACAGGGAGATGCAAGAATGTCTTCATAATCCAAAGCTTGGGCTCCTCCTCCTTGATCCCCACGGGGTAAGAAATCTGAGGACAGAGTGAGCCTGCCAGGCTTGTCCTCCCGACATTGCAAATTTGGCTGAGAGATGGGGTCAAAGCTGCAAATCCCACCAGGGCTGTTCTCAGAAACTAAGTGATAGGGTCACCTAACCTCAACTGCTCTACCTGACCCTGGGTTTCTCTACCAATGCTGACCAGGGAAACGTTATTATTCTTACATAAGAAGTAGATTCTAGCCGGGCATTGTGGCGCAGGTCTGTAATCCCAGCAGCTGAGGGGAGGCTGAGGCAGGAGGATTATGAATTGAAAGCCAGTGTCAGCAACTTAGGGAGACCCCGTATCAGAATAAAAAAATAAAAACGAGAGGTGATGTGGCTCAGTGGTTAAGCACCCCTGGGTATAATCCCTGGAACCAAAAAAAAAAAAAAAAAGTAGGTTCCATTTTTATCTCTGTTTTACAGATAATGAACCTGAGGTTTAGAGAGAGTAAATAATTTGCTACAACCCCAAGCACAATACATTAAGTTTTTGAGGGCTCAGAAAAACACTCCAGTATGGCATACACCAAAACCCACATTTTTCCTTTGGCATCTTGCTTTTGGGTCTCAGTATAATACCTGCATTAGAGTAACAGTAGTGCTTTGGGTTTTAGAAGGGGTTATATTTGATTTATAGCATCCACAACTAGACTAATTGAAGAGCCTTTTTCTTAATACTTATTTTTTAGTTTTAGATGGACACAATATCTTTTATTTTTATGTGGTGCTGAGGATCGAACCCAGTGCTTCGCGCATGCCAGGCGAGCGCGCTACCACTTGAGTCACATCCCCAGCCCTTGAAGAGCCTTTTCTTCCATCTCTATCACCTTTTCCAGATTCTTCTGCATTTATTCTCCCGGTCTTCTATACGATTGCCATCCTGAACCACTGGCTTCCCCCCGCCCCCCCCCCCTCCCGCCTTCCTAAGCTTTTCTAGAGACCTCTGTACGGGCCTCTGGACAGGTCCTGTCTTCCACCTGCTGGAAATGTTCCTCCTTAATTTTTTTTGGACAAATTCCTCTTTGAAAAATCAATTGCGATCCTGTCCCCTCCTCACAGAAGGCTTTCCTAGCCATGTAAGAATTACTTTTCCTTTGGTTCTGCCACACTGGGTGAGAGTTTCACATCTAGCCCCTTCCATATTGCTGTTTATTATTTTGTTCATAATTCTCTTTCCAACCCAACTCTATGGAGGCAATCATTGTTTACTTTTGCCCTTTCTACCTTCACAGTAAGTATCAGCACCATTGTAGTAGATGCTTATTGAGTGATCAAATATTTGTTGTATGAGTAAATGCATACAATGGGGTTAAATTGAAACAGACAACTAGGACTTGGAAGATGGATGGTGAAGTGGGATTTAGTTTGCACTGTAGACTCTACAGCTCACAATTTTTGACTGGGGGGTCACACCACCCAAATCACAAAGGAAGAAAAGGTCAGACCTAAGTCAGAATGAGTGTCAGCTCACTGGGTAAACCCTCAGCCTTAGGCTGTAATTTCCTAACTGTGAATTATTATTATTATATTTTTTTATGAAAAGTACTCTAGGATGGGAAGCATATTCTGAAAACTGGATCTGATGATACATAAAGGTCTAATGGGAAGATTCCATAAAATTCAAGAGGACTGTCTTTTGACTAGTCATTCTTTTCTTCCTGGGACCACTTGAAAGAGAGGGAAAACTGCTTCTTCTGGAAATAAACAGATACCAACTAGAAACAAGGTTTATTCTAATCGCTTGGCAAATGATAATTCTTCTGGATGTACCTCCATGCTGCCAAAAGAGCCTTTCCACTTATCCCAAACCAGCTCCTATGCTGACCAGAGAAGATGCAGAATGTGTTTATAGCAAGGTTCATTGATTTCCTGGCCTATCAACCACCTGGTCTATGGGTTTTGAGAGGTCAGAGAGCCTCTATTGTTAGAGGCAGGGCAATGCTCTAAGGGTGATTCACGAAGCCAATATTTGGGGAATTCAGTGTCCAACCTTTTCCCCAATTCCATTGACAAAAACTTGCATCAAATGATTAGGTCCAGTGGTAACATGTGTCCATCTAAGCTCCAACTTTACCCCAGGCACTGCTGTCTTAGTAATTAATTGTGACATGGCAAAAAAAGGGGCTGGAGTGTGGACACTCCAGCCATTATATCAGCTCATTGTTGGAACAAATATTTCAAGATGATTGGTACAAACAACAAACTTTAGCTAATAAATGCAGCTATGCAAAAACAAGTAGCTATGGATTTCAGCTGGCTCATGAGTCACATGGCAAGTTTTTAACACTTGGATGTTCTCTGAGAATGTAGTCAAGTCTGGAGTATCAGAGCAGTGGCAATAGCAGCAGAGTGGGATTGGAAATAAGTGAGCACTGACAGAATTTGTAAAAACAAAAAATACAACCCTTAAAACATCCAAAAGTATCAGAGGTCAAACAATTGGACCTCTTGGTAGGGTGAATCCGTGTGTAGTTACACTGGAAGAAATTGTTTCATCCACTTGAATCTTGTTGTTTTCCTTTGAACAAAGTGGTCATTATCTCTACCATTTTATAGAACTCTATACCAATCCCCCTCCATAACATCAAAGGGAGAAATTACATGTAAACATTTCAAAGATACATAAAATAGTTTTATGCTTCTTACATTTCCACTGAAAATTAAAGTAAGCCTATATTTTCAACTCTTATTGTTCTTGTGGTTTTGAGAGGGTGAGGTTTTATGGGGGTGTGTTATTTTAAGACAAATCTTGGTTATATACTTTATTAAACTTTATATACTCAAAAAGCTATCTTGGGGCCAGGAATGTAGTTCAGTGGCAGAACACTGGCCTAGCACAGGGGAGGCCCTGGGTTTGATCCCCAGCACTGCAGAAAGAAAGAAAGAAAGAAAGAAAGAAAGAAAGAAAGAAAGAAAGAAAGAGAAAGAGAGAGAGAAAGAGAGAGAGAGAAAGAAAGAAAGAAAGAGAAAAAAGAGAGAGAGAAAGAAAGAAAGAAAGAGAGAGAGAGAAAAAAAGAGAGAGAAAGAAAGAAAGAAAGAAAGAAAGAAAGAAAGAAAGAAAGAAAGAAAAAAGAGAGAGAGAAAGAAAGAGAGAGAGAAAGAAAGAAAGAAAGGAAGGAAGGAAGGAAGGAAGGAAGGAAGGAAGGAAGGAAGGAAAGAAAGAAAGAAAGAAAGAAAGAAAGAAAGAAAGAAAGAAAGAAAGAAAACTTTCTGTGAATGGATAGTCTCTTCCATACACTGAAGACACCACCCCAGCACCCCCAGCAGGGATTACTTTGAATGACTGTAACACAGGCTTCTCCATGAGAGAATGTAAGAGAGGAGCCAGAAGGAAGTCCTGGAATTAGTACAACAATAAACCCAGCAGCAGGGGAGGTAAAATGGTGCCCTGCTAACATGATGGAATGCTTTATCTACATTCCAAAAGCTTAAAAGAGGTACCAGCTTTGGAACTCCTACAGTGGGGACAGCAGGGACTGGTCACACTGCATTCCCCCATAATTACTTAGGTAAAATTTAAATATGGTAACTTCCAGCTGGCTTCCCACCTGCTGAGCCAAGCAGAATTGCCCCCAGTTTATTGAACAGCTTCTAAAAGTCCCCCCAATTTTCTCTATGCTATTGCACTTATCTGAACAATGTTCCTCCAGAAAGGAAGTGCCCTGTTCCTACTCCCTTGAATGAATGGCATTAAATCACAGATGCCAGATATCTGAAAGGAGCTAGACTCACATTGAGGAGGTGGAGTTCCCCTGTTCATTCTGGCTACAAAAGTGCTGTCAGACCAGAGATATGGTAATCAGTCACTCAAGGAAAACTCATTTTCTCATTCATTAATAGTAGTACCTAATATGTACCAATCACTGTGCCAGTTACAGAAAGGTAGGTGGGCATGGAATCACCTGTGGTAGCACTTACAATTTAGCAGCTGATTGCCTTGCTGTGTGCTAGATGCTATAGAGGACATACAGACATAAAAAAAAAAAAAAAAATCTTTTGCCTGGAAGAAGCCTGTAATCATCCATATGTCAAGCTCCTCCCTGCCTCAGGGCCTTTACATGTGCTATTCCTTCTGTCTGGAATGCTCTTTCCCCTGATGCTTGCATGACCAGCACCTTCTATCATATAAATTTCAACTCAAATGCTTTCTCATCAGAAAGTGCTACACTCACATCTTATCTAATGTTACCTCTCTCTTCCTCAGCCATTTACCAATCACCTTGCTTTATTTCCTTCACTCTCTGAAATTATTGTATGAATTTGTTACTTGTTTTTCCCATCTTACACACTTGAATATACACACATAGGAATAAAATGCTATTCATATTCTCAGAATTTAAAGAATGCCTGGAATGTCCTAAGTGCTGTTTGTGGAGGGCAGGTCCAGTGCAACCTTCTGCAGAGAAGACCTTAGGAGTAGAAGAGACAAGGTTTTACAAACATTCAAAGCTGTTGCATTGTGGGCCGCTGATAGGATTGATTAGTGAATTCTCTCTGAAAAGATCTAGATTTGGGTCTGGATTATAATGAATCAAAAAGATGAACATAGTTGGGGCCATATAAGAGCAGGTAAATGGACATGAGCAAAGATTCAGAGGCAGAAAAGGATTTTCATAGGGGAAAGTTCACCAGTGTGGCTGGGAGCAAGAGTTCAGGAGTGAGCAGTGGGAAGTGAGGCCCCAAGACAGGCTAATGCAGCCCACGGAGAGGTCCCAATGCCAGCAGCAGAAATTATTCTCCAAAAGGTGGAAAGGCTCAAGAATATCCAGTTGCATCCCTATTGAATAAAATCTATCATGTTTTTAACAAATGACTATAAAAAATTTCTTAGACAACAATATATCCGATTTAAGCCTCTCTTTTCCTAGTTTGAATGTAAGTGCAGGCATTGGAAGTTAAAGAAAGGAGAAATAAATCTAGTCATAGGTAACTTGTCCAGGACTCTCTCAAACCTGTTAAGGGATGAAGAGCAATGGTGACTGGGTGGGCACAGAGACATGAGGGTGGCAGTGCTTCCTTGGGGATCCTGTATGCAAGGCATTCATAGCAAAGGCAGGTACACCCAGTTAATCAGACTCAAGGACTATGAATCTATTGGTAACTCTGGGACAATAAAAAGGAGGTTACCAAGGAGCTTCACTTTTATGAGGACTAGCTTTGCCATTTAAAAAAAAATTAAAGTAGTTTACAGGAGGGCAAATAAAAATCTTCTTCTGCAATCATTTTGGAATAGTGGAAGGAATATTGAATTAAATTTTAGAGTTGAAAGACATTCTTTTCTTGTTCATTTCATATATATATATATATATATATATGACTCTGCCTTAATAGCTGAGTGGAAACACTGCAAACGGTGCTCTGTGAAAGTGAAGGGGGAATGACATTGCAGAACTTAAAAAAGAACCTGATGATGTCTAAAAGCAAATGTGTAACCCTTGAAGCTTCCTTTCCACAGATCAGCTTCTGTTTGCAGCTCAGCAAACCATATGCTGTATTCACTCACTCCTCAAGGATCATCTGCTCCTTTCCAAGTATTAAGATGTCAGCGAAAATCTACCTTCTGGGGAAATTTAATCTGAGGGAGAAGAGCTGCTGACGCTCATAAAAATAGCTGTCAGACATTATGACTCCTTCGGGACACCACCATGAAGAAGGGTCATGGAGCCCAGGGGAGAAAAGTAAAATTGTTTACAATGCTCAGAGATCACACAGCTTGGAAACTCTCCAACTGGGGTCAAGAAGCTGTAGAGGGTCTATGAGTGGTTTTCAGGGTTTCTAGAGATTCCCTAAAATTGAACAAAAATTTTCATGCCTTTGTAGAATTTTTTTTTTTTAATTTTATTTTGAGACAGGGTCTCTCTAAGTTGCCTAGGCTGGCCTTGAACTTGTAGTCCCTGGACTCCTGAGTAGCTGAGATTTGTGTACCACCATACTGGGGAAAACTTTCACCTCAGAGATCCACAACCAAGAAATTATTACAAACCATTATTTTGGCATATTACATCCAAAGAATTTTTTTTCACTCTCAAAAACTAATATTTTATTGCTTAAGAAATGCTTGAATGCATAATCTTAAGAGAAATTTAAAAATTACAAATATGGCTAAAGTTTCTTTTTGTCCATACCCCAGTTCCAGATCTGTCTCCCTTGCTCTTGCTCTCTACAAAGATAATAATTCTTATATTTTTGTATACATTTTCATAATTACACACACACACAGAGAAAATATAGAGTATTTGAGTGTGTGCTGTTATGCTAAATGGTACTGTATTTTCCATGTATTTCTGCAACTTGCCTTTGCATTACACAGTGTCTGGAGCATAGTTTCACATGTGTCTTATAAACCTCCTTCATCTTTTTCACCTGTTGTATAGTACTCCACAGTAAGTCTGTGGTCAGTGTTCTTAGCCATTCCTCTATTGATGAATACTTAGGTTCTTTTTTCTCCCTTTGCAAATAATGGAATGATTTGTATGAGTCATTTTATGAACCAATACAAGAGAAGCCAAAAAGGCAACTGTTTGTGATATGCATTTTTAATTTTTAATTCAACTGCTGACCTGCCTTTAGAAAGTTGTTCTAGTGGTTTCCTCCTGTCACACTAGATATTACTAATCTTTGGAGTTATTTTTGCCAATATGAAAGATCAAAAGTATATTTCTTTGTTATTTCATTTGCATCTCATTGGCTGTGAGGTTCAGACTCTTTTCATATGTTTATTGACTATTTGTCTTTCCTCTGTAGTGGATGTCTGTTCCAAGAGAGACAGTGATTCTGTCACCCTGCTGCACAGCAGCATCATGCAGGGGGGTTAAGACATGATTAATGAGCTCCCTCCCCAGACTTTCTGATTTAGGGAGTCTAGGTGGGGTCTGTGAATGTGCCTTCTAGCATGTTCCAAGGTGATGCTTTGCATCTGGTCCAGGAACCAGATTTTAAAACCACTGAAGAAACTGCCTGGTATATGTACCTTTCAATTGTCCTATATCTGTGGTTCTCAACTCTGGTTGAACAATAGAATCTGTAGAGTTTTGTTCCCCTCCACGGTCCTCCCAGACTAATCACATTGGATGCCTTCCTATGAGGACATTTTAAGTTCCCATGGTGAATCTGATGTCCAGCCAGGATTGAGAACCATTGCTGGCTGATACAGGTGATATGAAGAGAGACAAAGAACAATTCTACTTTCACCTGTCCTATAGATTACTCAAGTCTTTCCCATACCTCTATTTCCTTCTCCTTTACAGCATATCATAGTTGCACAATGCTTTTTCTAGGGTTATCTGAAAGCATTCTTTCCTTGTGTTTTATCCAGAGGCACAATTCTGTGAGTTTATACCACACCCCCTGGAAAAGTTAAGATTTGTTCAAAATGTTTATTCTGTGTTCTATTCCAGGGCAGCACAATGTTGTGGGCCTTAAGATCTGGGTTCTTATCTCAATTCTGCAATTTACCAGTTGCATAATGCTTAGGCTACTTACTAAGCTTCCATTTGTTCATCTATGAAATAGACTTCATTAATTACTACCTAACAGGCTTGTGTAAAATATCAAGGTTTATTAGGTGTCATAGACAGTGCCCAATCTGGTAGGAACTCAACAAATCTATACCCAAATCTTTCCCCACTTGTGACTTCAAATTAAATTATAGCTTCTAGATCAATACCACTATTTCCAGCCCCTGACTGATGGAACAATTCCACTTTCACCTGTCCTATAGATTACTCAAGTCTTTCCCATACCTCTAAACCACATCTTCCTACTACTGCTAAAACTTAATTGCCCAGGCTGCTTCACTTCTACATAATAGGATAGGAATTTGCCTAGAAAGAAAGACTGCATGAAAAATATTTTGGTACCAAATGATAAAAGATAATCAATAAAACACTCAACATTATTGCATGTCTATTACACGCAAGTCACTAGAGGAGTTCAAAGAAAGATCCCAATCTTGCCTTCAAGAATATGGAATGGATAAGAAGAGATGTGAAACTTAAAGGCAACTAATAAATTCAGGTGGTTAAGACTGTAGGTGATAGAAAACTCTAAGGAGATCCAACAAGCAAAAGAGAAAAATCTCTTTGAGTGGCTTAGTCAAGAAAACCTTTGAATATTTTGAAGGAAAAGCAGAACGTTGCTAGGTAGATAGGAGAGAGATGGTTCTGGAGAGCAAAAGGAAACAAGAAACAACAATGTATCTGAAGTGCTGAGTACTCTGCAGGAGCAATGGGTAGACCAGATGGAGAACCTGACATGTTCCCTTATGGCATAATGAGAAGCAGCACTGAAGATAAGCAAGAGTAGGGCTTGGGCAGGGCAGGGCAGGGCAGGGCAGACCAGCAAAGACATACAGGTGTCCTATGATAGATTGGATTTTTGGTAGGAGTGGGTTCGTTGTCCTAAGAATGAAGAGAAATGTGATTATTTTTTTTTTCATTTTATTATTTGCGTTTGTTTTCAAGTTTATATTTGATTTTTTGATGGATACAGTTATACAGCACAAAATCACAAAAGACACTGTAGTAAAGAGTCCCTTCCCATTTCTACTCCCAGGATACCTGGTTTTGCTCTTTGGAGAAACTGATGTTACCAGCTTTGTTTGTATCTTTCAAGGGGCTCTCTTACATAAATACAGTTATTTCTTATTATTTGCTATAGTTAAGTTCTATAAAGTCACGTAAACAATGAATTAGCGAATACTGAACCATTGATCCTACTGGAAATGCTGGATTTCATTCCTGTGAGCCTCTGGTCACAACATTTTCACCAACTGACCAATACATAACCTTGTTTTATGCATGTTTCTATTTGTAGACACTTTCTTTAATATACATTCTAGATTCATTAACATTGAACTCATGGTCAACATGCCTGAATGACACATGTATTTTCTCCATAAGGCACAGGCTTCTGGCACTTAAGGGACATCAGACAGCGCTTGACTCTGCCCATGGGAATCATTTCAAAAAGAAAAAAATGACCAGCAAAAAGCACAAAAATTCTTCCAAAAGTAGCATTAAATAGACACAAAAAGGACACTTGTTCACAATTTGAGAGCTGAAATAAGAAAGTCAGTGTCATCTTGTTTGACCTCAGTTTAGAACATGTGAGTTTGCCAAACCAATGTTTTCTCTGCCCTAAACATGTCTTTGAATAACAACAGAAGTGTGTGAGCTTTGATTTGAGGGTTACAGATAAGTAGGTGAATTTGCAAATATGAAATCCACAAATAATGAGGATATAAACACCAAACATTAGAAGATATAATTTTCCCACTTTGATGAATATGATTAAGAAAAGATGAATATGAATAAATGCAATGAGCATGAAGAGCTGTGGAAAGAAGCACACCCCAGCCAAGAGGCACAGAGTTCTGGAAAGGGGAACAGTGACATTGGTGCTCACAGTCAGACCATCAGAAAGCTGGCTGTACTATCAGAAAGGGAGGGAAGGAGTAGTGATGGAGATGGTATCTTCTTCCACTTAAGTAGCTTGGGAAAGTGAGCACGTCATGGATGATCAGTTGGACAAATTAAAACCAAACAGATCTCGGGCAGAAAGCAGGTAGAGAGGAGAAATGGAAGGCAAATAAAACAAATGAACTCAGAAGATTGAAGGGGTCTATGGTGGAACAAAAGAACAAGAAGTGATCCAACTAACTTCTAAGAAGAAATTTTAAAGTTTAGACATACCTGTATCTCAGAAAAAGGTTGAAGCATGGACCAGTGTGAAGATGGCAGAAGAAACTCTTTGAATTGGTGCTTAAATGAATTCCAGGGGCCTGAAAATTCTAAGCCAGCCTGGGCAGTTTAGCAGAGACCCTGTTTCAAAATGAAATAAAACAACTATTTCAAAAGTCAAAAGGTGATATGAGAGGACATTTGGACCTGAAGTAGAATCTCGGAGCTGGAGAGGATTTTAAGATAATGATTAAGTTTTAATCTATCACTGTTTCTTCCTATAGTTCACCCCCTAACTGGAGGACTTGCTGAAACATAGCTGGGAATAAGGAATTTGCTGCTGACTCTCTCTACAAGGGCCATTAGAGCCTAGGGATATGGTCAGGGAGGATGATACCAAGGGTCGTTGTGCTTGTAAAGCACTAGAGTTACCATTTTGCTCTCGAGGATTGGACACTACATGTATCCAAATGATCCTATCTCGTAGGAGCTCCAAGTTTTGAAGGCAACAGCAGTTCCCATGATCTTCTGTAAGAAATTACTATCTGAGTTACAAGTGCATGTCAGAGGCAGAATCAAACATCCCCGAACACTGATGGATCAGAAATCAAATTCATGTACTAAGTGAAGTTATCTTCAAACTTCAACATTCCAGATTATTTTCAGCCTCTGTGTAGAAGCCCCATGCCTAGTACATGTGACCATGGTCTCAGCAGAGGTACCAAGGAATAGACATTTTCTTTTTTATGCTTATTTACTGTAGCATAGGGCAGTGATTCTCAAGCAGGGGCAATTCCCCTCCTCATGGGACATTTGACAATGTCTGGAGATATTTGTGGTTGCAATATATTGGGGGTTGCCTCTAGGGAGGAAGGCCAGGACATTATTAAACATCCTACAAGACACAGGTTTACTGTTACAACAAGGGGCAATGGGAACAGGAAAGACAATAGAATGAATCAGACATAACTTTCTTATGTTCTCATATGAATACACAACCAGTGTAACTCCATATCATATATAACCACAAGAAGGGGGCGTTATACTTGATGGATGTATAATACATCAAAACACACCCTATTGTCATGTATATCTCAAAAGAACAACAACAACAAAATTAGCCTGCCAAGGGTGCCCAGGATGTGTCTGGAATAGGGAGATCAAAGTAACTTTGTTTACTTGAGCATTTTGTTCAGAGTGTATTTAAAATATATTGAAATGTATTGTTACCTCTAGTCATTCTGTTGACAGGTCATTATCCTTGGGACTCATGAGTTACAGTTCAGTGTTTGACATATGAATGACAACCAAAAATCCATATATAGGAATTAATTTTAGAGATTCCTGCGTTCTGCTACACTAAATAGCATCTCATTTTTCAGGATTGCACGGCTGACTCAATATATTTTCCTATTTTATATCTGTGTCTTCAAAGCTGTCATTAATGAAGACACTGGATGAAGTTAGCATGAGCTCATTTGATGTAATCTGCAGCTTTCATAGGCTATTGATCCCCCCTCCAGCCCTGAAAAAGGTAAGAGGTAAGATTGGTTTGTACACAAGTATTTGCCTCAGGATAGCTTTAAGTATCAAGTAGAATGGTGGTAAGGGGTCAGGGGAGATAAGGGTAAAGAGATTGACTATTCACTTTAGGGATGCATTAATTATGTGTCTATGAAGTAGTATGATAGGAGATAAAACCCTTCTCTGCTATTCTTATTTTCTTATGAGAGTCTCAAATTTTTCAAATAATTTTCTCTGCCTTAAATATGAATTTAGGACATCAGAGTAGGAAAAATGTGTTACTGTGCATAGGAATCACTGGGGAATCTTGTTAAATGAAGATTCTAAAAAAGCAGGCTGAGGCAGAATCAAAGATGCTGCCTTTCCAATAAGCTCCCAAGTCATGTTCATGTTGCTGGCCTGTGGACCACCTTTGAGTACCACCAGGCCACAGGGAATTCTAAGTAGCCCTTTGATAGAATCTGTCACTATTTAAAAGCCACGGAGTCATAATATCTAGTATTTAGAAATCACCTCTATTCCTTCACTTACTTCATTATACAATGAAAGACAAATTTTGGGGGTCTTTGCCCTTTTTAAGGATAGAAAAGAGAAACATTTTTATCAGCTGCAAAGGAATAGGGCATCATTGTAGATCATTGTTAGACATCTATTTTGACTTGAAAGATAGTCCGTTTTAAAAATGAATATTAAAATTTTGCTTTTCACACATACAATGTTTTTCTGGCTATTATATGACATTATTTTTAAATGTCCTTTAGTTTTTGATGGCTTCTTTATCAGAAACTAAAGGACTTAAATAAAAGCTTTTGCTTTTTAAAACAAAAATAACAATTTATTGCCAAATAAGGAAAAGCTCACTGGATCAGGCTCCGTAGAAGCAGGAATCAATCCTGCTGCTGGGTCACTGTGGAAAGTCAGGCATCCCCTGTAGGCCTTGATGTGAAATATAGGAGGTTCCTATTCATTCTAAAGGACCACAGCTCTGGCTGGGCATTATGGCACACTCCTATAATTCCTGTCACTTGGGAGCCTGAGGCAGAAGCATTGCAAGTTCTAGGCCAGCCTGGGCAATTGGCTCTATTTCAAAATGAATCAAAGAATTATTTCAAAGTCAAAGGTGATATCATTAGAAAGTTGTAGACTGATATTATGCTTTTAGATTAACATTTTATTTAATCTATAAACAAATCCAGTTTCAATTTCCTATAGAACAAGGATGACGATATGTGCCAAACACATACCTCATTGCATGTCTTTACAAAAGTAATTTTGAATACTGTGTGTGTATTTAAAAATAAAGTGATTTAGCAAATTATATATAAAATACAAATCACACTCCGAAAGAGATTTGGAATGGAGGCTTTCAAGGTAGAATTGCAAGAATTTTAGCCTTTCAGTAATAGATGTAGCTTCTTGTGGGGGTCTCAGGCAGCCATGGATTATATAAACAAGTCTGGTATAGAGAATCTGGGGGGTTTTTTCTTACAATATGACATCTGCTGACATCCTGAGACTAGCAAAAGTGCTTCAGGTATACATTGAAGGAAGTAATTTGACAGAGGCTCTTATAGCTAAAAAACTAGTTCAATAGTACACAAGCTAATCCCCATTATATGCTTCCCCACCACCATAAGGATCACTTCCTATAACAAACAGTAAGACTATTAGAAAAGAAAGAGGTAATGAGTTTATAAAAGCAACTGATACTCCCCAGTGAGTGCTTATCCTTGGATTCCTATATGGTGATTCTCTCTTCTTGAATTCTTAGCATTTTGTTGCAATTGGTTCTTTCCTCTGAGCATAGAAAATGCCCTCAGATAGACCTCAGATAGATAGGTCTCACCTCTCCAATAGACAGCATTAGGCAAACACCACAATTCAACTAATGTTGAAGATTTCTATTCGCCTGCCTCAATCATACCAGAAGTCTGTTATTAGAGGGAAATCCAAGTGTTGGCATGATAAAAGCACTATCCATGGAACTGGGGACAGGGAAAAGACCAACAAAGGTGGGATAAAAATGTAGGCAGGACGTAGACCTCCATCATTTAAACAGGAAATCCAGAATAAATCGGTTGAAATTCCACTGAAGAATTTCTCATTTGATGTTCCTTGCAGCAGGTAGATTTTGCTCAGGTAGCTAGAAAAAGACCACTTTGTGGATTTCTTTGTTTGTCATGCTTGAGGTATTCATACTCAAATAGATATTATTGAAAACTACCTATTCCTGGCCATAAGTTGACTGCTTTACTATAGCTGCTTGGTGTTAAAACTAAGGGGAGTGTAGAAGAATAGAATAAATGTAAATAATATGGTCATTTGAAGAAGTTTGGTAAAAGTTAAAAGTCTGTAAACCACGGGAAAATGATTTCTCCTTCCCCATCATCACTCCATCCCCATCATTAAAAACATTCACGTAATGTAAGTTTCACATCAAAAAGGAATGAAGACTTATGTCTACCTATACACGGATGTTTAGTTTTATGAAATCACCAAAAGCAGAAGCAGTCAAGATGTCCCTCAATAATTGAATGGATAAACAAAATGGTACATCCATATGATGGAATGTTATTGAGCAATAAAAATAGATAATATGAAAAGACATGAAAATTAAATGCATATTGTGAGAAAAAGTTGGAAAAGGCTACATACTGAATGATTCCAATTATATGACATTCTGTAAAAGGGAAAATTATAGAGATAGTGAAAATAGTCAGTGGTTTCTAGGGGCTTTTAAGAGAGGATAGGGTGAACAAGTGAAATAAGGGGTATTTTTAATCCAGTAAGACTACTTTTGTATGATACTCTAATGGTAAATAAATGACATTATTTATTTTTCAAAACACACAAAGCATATAGCACAAAAAGTGAACCTTAATCTATGCAACTTAGAAAAAAAAATCACATTAGCCTACACACATACATTTACTTGCTCTGTGGCAACCCAGTAGCAATGAGCACATCTAGTGCCCAGACATTGGTTTCTAAAACCATTATTCAATAAAGAGAACCAGGGTTCCTTAGAGAGTAGCTGAATTAAGGATTGAGAAAATAACTATATGAGATGAGCCTGGAACACCTTGAAATGCCAGAAAGTAAAGGAATAAAACAAAAAAAATAAATAACCCTAATATACAACAATGGGAGACTGTTGTAAAAGGGGCACGGTAGCCAATTGGAAGAGCTCCTGGTATTGGAAAATTTTGAGCAAAAAAGCTCAAATGCTTATTTTGAGTAACAAAATAAGTAAGGTAGTATTGGATTACAACCCAAAGAATAAAATAAATATCCATGACTTTGTACTAATACAAATAAATAAGTGAATAAATGAATAAACAGTAGAGAAGAGGCCAATTTCCCATGTATAAGAATTCCAGATGACATGTAGGTACTCTGCCCTCGAGGAATGAGAGTATAAATTTTCACTCTTTTAAGATGGGTTGACCATGTGACTTCCTTCTAAAAATTCAATATGGAAAGGGTGAAAGAAGAGTAGCATTGTTGGACAACCTGACAAATCCCACCTCAACCAGGGGATCCCAGTCATCATAACCAATCATAAGTTATGAGGATGGCATGTGATGTAATGACAATGGTACTTCACCTCTGAGATCTTTGTACCCAAAGCCTGTAACATTAGGCATGAGAAAAATATCAGAAAATAGAGGAGTTATCTTGTAAAATACAAAAACAATTGCTCCTTAAAACAGTTGAGGTCATCAAAAGCAAGAGAAACCTAAGGTCACATGACAACAAATATAACATCATATCCTAGATGGCTGAACCAGAAAATGTATTAGACCAAAACTAAGGAAATATAAATAAACTGTGAACTTTTTATTAATAATAGTGGGCCAAAATAGTTTTTTCATTGTAATAAATAAACTATATTAATTTAAGATGTTAGTAATTAGGGAAACCAGGTGCAGGGTATATGGGAACTTGCTGTATTACTAGTTTCTCTGTAAATCTAAAACTTTGAAAGAATAGTCTATTAAAAAATAAAATATATTAGATCTGAAAGCCTTAGAAAGCAAAAAAAAAAAAAAAAAAAAAAAAAAAATCACCACCACCAACAAAAACTAATTGCTACAGAACAATCTAAATGACACAAGGAGATTTGAGCTTCATTCACATGAGGAAGTCCAAATCTCCAATACATTTCTAAACATTCTCCCTTTAGTCTGTTAAGAACACAGAGAGGGCAACCCCTATCCAGTCCCCTCTCACTCTGTGGGGGCTCTGTCTCTTTTCTTCTTGAACAAATCCTATTCCTTTCACTCTTACACAAACAAAACAGGAGAGATGGAAGCAGAATCAACTGATGATAAGCAATGACATGGCTAATCTCTTTCAAACCTGTTTCCCCCAATTAGAAGTCTGTAGGGCCATCAATACCATGATCCCACAGCCTTATATCTATCAATCAGAAGCTATACTCTCATAAGTTTGTAAGTTGGAGCATAGTAGAATTGTACGTATTTCACTGGTAAGAGGAACTGCCAAGACTTGGCTTATCTAGGGTGCTGAGGGAGTGTTCTTGGAAATACAGCACCCAGCATCTCAGCAAGTTTTATGATGATGTCAAGTTTCCATATTTTCAGCAGTTCTTTTGAAACAAATCCTTAAATGCTCTCACGAACATGCAAAGGAAAGTGAGCAACAGTTTTATTTTCTGCATGTGTATCTTTAACCAACAGGTGTGGATATATTTATTAGGCATTATATGTTCCTCTATAAAGGACTTGTGTGAGGCTATAAATTTCAAAATCCTATAAGAGGATAACACCTTCCCCCAGGTGCTTTATTTAAATATACAGAATAGAAAATAAAAATATACATAAAGGCAAAGAAATAAACTAGCAAAGTGAAATGAAATTGTGTTTTCCAACCTATCAAAATACAGGTAACAATTAGTTAATGTGAGGACTTTGAAATCTCTTACTTTATTAATTTTGGGAAAGAACATTTTTAAATTACTCTTTTCACCAAGTATTTTCACACTCCCTGATATGAAAAAGTAAAATTCCATCATGATCACTGCAAACATATATTCTTTGGAATGATTTCATCTTCTTCAAGGAGTGAACTTTGCTGAGCTAAAGAGTTTATGTTAAAACTAACAAGAAATCAAGTTAAATGTTTTTAAATGAAACAGCTGGTAATTTCCCACATATTCACTTTTCAAGCCTAGTCAAAGCTGCCTGTAGCCTTGAGCACAGTTTTTGTGGAATGCTTTAACTGTGAATCTGTTTGCAGGTGCTTATTCAATGGCCCTTTCCCAGCCTCCACCTCTGTGTCCCCAGGGGGTGATAGCAGGATTTGGGATTAGGCTTTATTGCCACTAACCAAAACCATATATTCTTCAAGGTCAGGGGAGTATAAAATATTCATACCTCCTTCAATTGCAGATGGAAAAGACCAAAGATCCAATTATGAAAAGGCCTTGGGAAATACAGGGTATCTTTTGGGAAATTTATAATAGGTATCTTCAAACTCATTTGAGAGACACTCGTTTGTTATTCCTTTATTCACTTAAAAAAGTTATTAGCACCTATATGTGCCTAAGTACTTTTTTAAATGCAGAAAGTGGGAGGAAGAAAAATATTTGCCCTTATGCAGATAAGAACACATGTAGATCTCGTATTTTAAAATATTGATTAGTATTTCTTTGAATTAATTTTCATAATGATGAGTAGATCGTGTTTTTTCCCTATTACAAACACTGATACCTTGAATCTTGTGTGTGCATGACGGTGCACCTGTGCAACTAAGTGGGCAAGTTAAATTTCTAAAAGTAGAACTGCTTGCCCAAATGGTTTGTGCATTTTAAGTGATTTGGGGCATTTTAGATACTCCCTAGTTGCCCTCTTAAAAGATGTGACCTATCTGAGAATCCCTTGCCAAGGCACTTTTAAAAGGCAGAGGCAGGGGCATGGGCCACAGAGGGCTAGAGACACACTACACCAGGAAGATCTTCTAATCCAACCCCACTGGCAAATGAAAATCCTAGTTCTGGTGGGTGGGGGGAGCTACTCTGTTTACTTCAAGGTCGCTATGTGACAAATGTGTCCCCAGCTCAAATTTACAAGTTCCATATGAGGGTGGTTTGTCTTTCAACATCAGTCATCTTTCACCAGGCTGATTTTGAGCCTCCCAAGGGTAACACTCTACTTAGCACTCTGCTCAGGACATGTCTCAGTAAAGAGAAGAGACACAGTAAAGCCCCCAAGAGAAATAAGGACATTTTTTTTTTTCATTAAAGCAGATATCTTTCATTTCTTAAAATTAAGTATTTCTCCTTCATATGAACCTATTTCATTCTTTCAGGAGTAGCATTGCAAAGGCAACATTTCAGTAGGGATATCTTAAGTCCTTGGCTAAGACCCTTATATTTTTGTTAATTTTCTTTTTTTTAGTTGTTGATGGACCTTTATTTCATTTATTTATTTTTATGTGGTGCTGAGGATCCAACCCAGTACCTCACACACGCTAGGCAAGCACTCTACCACTGTGCCACAATCCCAGCCCTAAGACCCTTATATTTTGATGAACTAATTAATAAAGAAGAAATTTCTGCACAAGACATGTTTATTTCTATTAAGTAAATATAAAATAAATTGTCTAATTATTATTAGTTGATATCAAATATACAATACTAATATTCTCAGGTATTATTTTTGGGATGCTTGACAAATGAAAATATCTGTAAGCTAATCAAACAAATGGACTCACTTTGGTTTGATGCAGGGCCATTCCTTCAGTTCTCTGACTTAGACTTAAGTGGATAAGACAAAATACCTTAGTTTTTCTTAGCTGAATAATTGTTTATTCACAAGTCAGGAAACCAAGCTCTTGCCTTTTCCGAGGCTCAGTAAACTGACAGATGAAGCTCTGTATCCAATTACCCTTCTAGACATGCTAGTTTCCCATGGGAGCTATTTGATGGCCAAAGTTCTAGAGGCAGGTAGAATGCTCACAGATTTATTTAAATTAATTTCACTGTTCCTGTCCCCCTTCTATATCTGCCATGCTGTCCTTGGTCTCAGCTCTCCTCCCATCCCTATACAGTGTCCTGAGGTCTCTTCTCTCATATTCCAGGCACCATCTCCCATCTGCTTTTACTCTCTCCACTTCCTTCCTGTTTTCCTCTCCACTCTTCAGGCCTTGCAGGACTACCACCAGTGTCCTCCTTCCAAAAATCTGCTGTCTTCTCTGCCCACTGGTCTCCACCCTCTAATTTCTCTAGCCTGCTGCCTTAACTCCTCCCTCCATAATTTACTTGGTCTCCAATCACCAGACACCCTCACACTTTTCCACTAACAGAAGCACATTTGTAATGTTTCTTGACCTTCCCACGTCAATAACCTACAATTTGGAGCTTTCACATCTTTGTGTTTCTCTTTTACAGACTGCTGGAACAACCCCACTATTGCTGTGGACTCAGATATTTTCCCCTTGAAATGCTGAATTTCCAGTTGTCCTTTCTGACAAAGTGGCAAAGTGTCAAAGACCATCAATTACATTTCAATTGCCCTGAATGAAAATTTACAACAAGGCAAAAGATAACTAATCTGGGGCTGGGATATAGCTCAGTGGTAGGGTTTTTCCCTAGCATGTAAAGGCCCTGGGTTCAATCCCTAGCACTACAAGAAAAAGAAAAGTAATAAATTTAAAATTAAATCACTTTTGGAAGGGGGAAAAATGCTAGATTTTAAACCAGTGTTAATACACAAAAAATTATTTTTTAAGAATAAAAAAGCAAGATCCTGCTAGTATTGCAATTTCTTTCAGGTTATTTTCCTATCAAAAGTTAAAAGCTTAGGCTATTACTGCTATTGGAAGAGGTATTTCTTAGGAAATGAAAATTGTGTCCATGATGACCCATATCACAATGAGATAATTACTTATTTACAAATGGTGCAGCCACCTGGAAAACAGTATGGAGTTTCCTCAGAAAAATTAAAAACAGAACTACCATCACATATAGCAACCCCATTTCTGAGTATTTATCCAAAATAATTGAAATCAAGACTATAAAGAGATATTTATATTTTTGTGTTTATTCACAAACAATCTTTGCAAATTAATGGATAAAGAAAATGTGGGGGCTGGGGTCATGGACCAGTGGTACAGTGCTTGTATGTCATGTGTAAGGCACTGGGTTCAATCCTTAGAATAAAAAATAAATAAAATAAAGGTATTGTGTTAATCTACAACTAAAAAAAAAGTATTTAAAAAACAAAATGTGGTATGCACATACAGTGGAATATTATTCAGCCTTAAAAAAGAAAATAATTCTATCATATGTGACAACATGAATGAACCTTGAGAACATTATGCTAAATAAAATAAACCAGCCACAAAGGGACAAATACTGCATGATCTCACTTCTATATAGAATTAGATTTATAGAATTAGGGAGTAGAATTGTGGATGCTAGGGGATGAAGGGATGGAGAAATGAGGAGTTGCTATTAAATGGGTAGAAAGTTCCAGTTATGCAAAATGAGTAAGTTCCAGAGATCTACTCTATAACATCATGCCAAGAGTTAATTATGCCATATTGTATATTTGAAGGGTAGATTTTATGTTAGATGTTGTTTAGTCAGCTTTTTCACTGCTGTGACCAAGAGACCTGACAAGAACAATTAGAGGAGGAAAAGTTTATTTGGGGGCTCACAGTTTCAGAGGTCTTAGTCTATAGACAATCAACTCCATTCCTGGGGCTTGAAGTGAGGCAGAACACCATGGCAGAAGGGTGTGGCAGAGGAAAGCAACTCGGGGCCATGGCACCAGGAAGTAGTTAGAGAGCTCCTTTCTCTACAACAAAATATAAACCCCAAAAGCATACCCCCAGAGATCCATCTCCTCAAGCCACAACCCACCCTGCCTACAGTGATTACTCAGATAATCCCTATCAGGGGATTAATTCATTGATCTAGTTAAAGCTCTCATAACCCAATCATTTCATCTCTAAACCTTCTTGCATTGTCTCACACAAGAGCTTTTAGGGAATGCCTCAAATCTAAATGATAACAGATGACTAACAAATTTTTTTAGAAGTTGACATTCACCAGATCTTTGGCTACTGATGATATTCAGAAAAACAAACGTCAATATTTGCTATATGTCTGACAAATCCATATGTATTGAATTGAGGTTATATACTTATAAATACACATGGCCCAGCCCCAGAATCAATATTTGGTTGGAGGAAAGGGAACAGGAAAATGCTTAGTCACCCCTGCCTTAGTAGTAGGCAAGCCAATGGTAAGTACTCTACTAGTCTTCAGTCTAGCAGAGGTTAGGTACAGGCAGAAGAACCAGGACACAGGAGACATGCCCCTCTACTTCAGCCTCGCCATCTGGCCCACTGGTTTGACAGACGACTTCAGTAGAACCAACTCTCATGAACTTTCAGTCTTCAATCCTTTCTATACAACATCCCCTTCCCTACTCTGTGCCCTCCTATTCCAATCTTCAACTGCTTCTTTTTTCCTTACCCCAGGTGTGGGGGACTATAAAATCACAGCTACACGGATGTTTTAAAAAACTTGTACCAGCTCCATACTCACAGGTCCCATTCTCAACTCAAAGTCCATTTACATAAGCATATACACACACACACACACACACACACACACACACATATATATATATATATATATAATGAATTATATACAGATAGATATAGATATTGAATCTGCATAGATATATAAATAAAAGGAAAAATTCAGAATAATACAACAAATATTATCAATGTACTATAAAATATAGAAGCACTGACAATATTGCTAGCACAAAATAAGGCAAAAAGAAGACCAGTTTATTCCATAATAATCATCTTTACAAAGTAAAACACTTTGAAAATTTATTTACACATAAACATCATTCTGAGTATGCACTTAGTTTCCTGAATTATATTATTAAGATTCAGATCCCACTTTTTTGCTACCTAATATTCTGCTTCTCTATTCACCCATTGCTGCTTAATAAACATCCACATCCTCTACCTCTCACCAATTTACCAGTTCATTTAACAGATTCTGCTGATATATCAAAGATGAAAATTATCATGATGGGCAATTTAGATTTTTGCTTAAAGATGTGGTTTTTTAGGAGCAAAGCATTTCTGAAATCAGAGACTGCCACTAGTGAAACACATAGCCAAGTTAAGAGCTCACTCTAAAATTACCATCATATTATTTCAAAGGATGACTGCATTTCATTGATGCTATCATCCAGAAACTGGATTAAGCTTAAACATATAGAAGGCAGTGGTGCCACCAGTGATGTTCTAGTTTTTAACCTCGATGCTGATTACCTGGGTGTATTCAGCTGGTGAAAATTCAAGTTATTATTCTTGTGATGTTGCCTTTTTTTGTATTTTTATCATATTTCATTAAAGAGCTTTTTTTTAAAAAAAAATAATAAATATCCTATACTCATTAAAAAGATACAGCAGATATGGGCATCTCTGGATAAATAGTCTATCTGGTTAAACTATAATGCTTGCTGCTTGAAACCAAGAAAGGGAAGTTCAGGGACCCAGTTTTGTACCCTGGATGTGCATTTTTATTTGTGGGTACATATCTGAGCCCAGACAATGACAAAATCCTTTTAGTAATCATAACAGATGGGTTTAGCTTTCAAGTAGTTTGTGAGGTAGAAATGTGGTTAGACTTTGCAGAAACTCGCTCTGTGAACACAGCAATCCCCAAGAGACTCTGCCCTGAGATAACCACCTGTGCCCATCCATCCTTCAGGCAGTTCAAATTTGAGATGTTAGAGCCAGCTGCCACAGCCTACTTGCAGAGCCACACACCCACTGTCTGTCTAAATCTCTTCCCTTCTCCTTCTCCCCAGGATGTCTCAACTGGATTTTTAGACCCCAATTAATCTCAGACCCCTCCCCACTGTCTTAAATACATATACTGTATTTAAACAAACAAACAAACATCTTCTTTCCATTGTTTCTCCCTTTACATTTGTGGATTGCTTGAAATGTTTCCTTGTACTGATGTATCTGAGTGTCTTAGTACCCTGGCAAGCATATGATAAGTATTCAAAGAAGGTTAGCTAATATTAGCTTTTCATTTGATAACATTTTAATTTTATTTTCTAACTGTTCAATCAAGACGTTTGCAGAGATCATGGTCAGTATGCTGGTTTTGAGAAGGTTGGGGAAAGTGGGTGGCCAAGGATTGATGAAGGAGGAGCTATTTTTATCCCACTTCTCCAGAGCACCACCAGAGAAGGGCTGTTGGCCTGACTGGGTTCATAGCTCCAAGTTTTAGATGGGGATGGCTGCCCATGGCGAAGTTGGCAGAAAGATGATGCTGGAGGAACATTCTGGAAAGGGCAAACACAAAGAGAGGCAATCTAATAAATCTGATAGTTCAGAGAATGCTGCTTTTCAAAAAGGATGTATAGAGAACCGGTGGACACTCAGATCTATCAGTATAAGGAACCACTTCAAAATGTGCTGGTTAAATTTAGGGGGATTGTATCAGGTAACAGGTTGGACTACATAAACTCAAAAATGGCATCTAGTCTATCATGCTCCTCTTCCTGAGTCCCCTACTCTTTCAGACTATTTAAGGTTCTTTTCATCTCCTCAGCCCTGCTCTCACACAGAATCAGGAGTCTCACTTGTCTCTAATCTCCAACTTGTCCTCTTCCATTTCAATCTACTAGATCTCCATATTCATTTCTCCAGCTTTCTGCATTCTTCACATTTCTCTTTGTAGACTTCAGTGGTGTCTGTGGCATACTAAGCCAAGACCAAAGAGTTCTCTTGGGCGCTTAAGATCTAATTGAATTCAACAGGTTCCCATTTACCTGGGCAACACTTTAGATCATTCTCTATTAAAGGAAAATGCTTTAGTGTTTGTAAAAGAGGCCCCAACTCCCTTTTCTCCCACACCTTATCCATCATTCAGCATTGACTGATTTGAAATGTGTACTTTGAAGTTCTTTTGACCATTAGCACAAGCCACTCAATTCTCATGCATTAATCTGCCCTTAGCTCCTCTCAAATTGTTCTACTCTTATAGAAACTCTTTATTCTAATCTAATGATCATTTCGCCCATGATCATTCTACTTACCTAATTAGAGCTGCTTAAGCTTTTAAATATCCTTTTCCAAATAAGATCATTGATGAATTACATTCCCTTTGAATATCTTATCTTTATAAGAAGCTCTAAATTTGGGGTCTGTACATGTAAGAGTTTATATTATCAGATTAATCACTAGTAAGAATAAATTGTCCCACTGTTTTGAAAAATAGAAGATCAGGGAAAGAAAGGACTATTTTCTTGACATATTAAAGGACTATTTGATCATGAACAATTTAGCCAAAAGGAAAGAATTAACTTGGATTTGAAATATGTCATTCTCATTCCTAGAACACAGAGAAAGGGCTTATTGCTTGAGATCAAAACTCAGAATACCATTTTTCTTGCTATTGGTCTATTTTATAATAAATCTTTATCATCATGTTATTTGTTGATTTTTTTCCTGTCAAAGAATATGCCCATAAACTGATATGAAGCTTTAGATTCCTCTATTGTTTCTCATCTAAATATAAAGCCAAGATTTCAAAGGGAAGTGAAGTGAGTCAATGCCTCCCTAGCCCTTGATTTCATTTATTTTGATTGCCAAAGATAAACAAGAGGAAAATTACTGTGAAATTTCCTTTATAGGAAAACCCATTTTTTTGAGTGGCATGCTCTAAAAGAAGACATGAGGATTATTCAAATACAATAGCCTTAAAAGCCTATTTTAAAAAGTTGTTAAAAGCTTCTTTAGCAAATATCCACAAATTCTCCAAGTAAATAAACTCAACAAATCAATAATTTTGACAATATTGAAGGATGAGTCCCCAGTGGTATGAATCAACATAATTATACATAAAAAATCTCTTCTGAGAGTTCCTAGGTGGACTGATTTAATATTACATGTTACTTGGATGGACCACAGCACTCAGCCTTTGATCAAATGCTAGTCTCAACATTGCTGTTATCAGTATTTTTTAGATGAGTTGAACATTAAATCAGTAGACTTCAAGAAAGCAGAAAGCTCTCCATAATGGGCAGGCCTCATCAAATGATTCGAGGTCTTAAGAGAAAAATTGAGGTCCCCAAAGAAGTGCCTTAGGATCCAAGACTACAGCATCAGTGCTTCCCTGAGTCTCCAGACTGCTGGCGCTGCTCTGCTGTTTTGGATTTGCTTGCCCCCATAATAGTGTGAGCCAGTCCTTAAAATAAACAAATCACTCCACCAGCTCCTGTGTGTATTTGTGTGTTTGTATATGCCCCATTTTGCTACTATGACAATTTATTGTTCCATAGAAATAATATCTAAAATACATATGTATACATAGTTTTTTCTTTTTCTGTAGGGAATCTTAATAGAGCAGATATGTATGCTTATAGCTAAGATCTGCAAGTGAGAAAAAAGCTATAAGTAGTAGTCTTGGGGCTGAGGATGAAGTTCAGTGGTAAAGCACTTGTCTCACATGCATAAGGTCCTGGGTTTCACCCTCGGCACTGTCTAAGTAACTACAATTGGAGTTTGATAAACGTAAGATAAATAGGAAAACTTGAATTCAGGCTTTCCTCCCCCAAGTAAGAGTCCAAATGTTGTCCAATTTTGTCCAAAGTTGTCCAACTATGACAGGATTTTTGTTTTTCTCAAAATCATTTTTAAAAATTACTATAAAAGCTTAAATGAATCCAGGTGTGGTGGCACATGTCTGTAATCCTAGTGTCTCAGGAGGCTATGGCAGGAGGATCATAGGTTCCAAGCCAGCTACAGCAATTTACCAACACGATAAGCAATGTAGTAAGACCCTGTGTCAAAATAAAAAGTAAAAATAGGCCTGGGGATGTGGCTTACTGGTTAAGCACCCCTGGGTTCAATCTCTGATACAAAAAAAAAAAGATTAAAGTATTGACTTATGCCACAACATGATTAAATTTAAAAACATTATATTGAATTAAAGAAGCTAGACATAAAAGAGGTCAGACTGAATGAATTGTATTCACATAAAGTCCAGAACAAACAAAGCTAATTTATGATGAAAAATTCAGAAAGCAATCACCTTTGTGGGCAGGAGTTGAATGGGAAGGGACACAAGGAAACTCTCTGAGATGGGGAAATACTTTATATCTTAATCTGGGTGGTGGTTACTCAGGAGTATACATAGATGGAATTTCATTGATCTGATTATAATTCAATAAAAATAATTTTTAAAAAAGATTGTGATATAAAATCCAAAACTTAATTATATAATACAATTGAAATACCATATTTCATCAATATTAAGACACATTTTCCCTGCATCTTAACACTTCTGAAGTTAAGATATGCCTTAAGATCAATGTAATAGTTTAATTAGAATTTTTTTTCTTTCTGTGAAGTATGCACAATAACAGAACATTAGATTCATTGAAAATTGGTAGCTTCTTTCTAAAATTTTTTATTTTTCAAAATCCTTGTTAAAAGGGTTGGCATTGTAACTCAGTGGTAGTGCACTTGCCTAGCATGTAGGTTCAACTGGCACTTGCCTAGCATGTGGGTTCAACCCTAGCATTGGGTTCAATTCTTAGCACTGCATATAAATAAACAAAAGCTAATGTGTGTGTGTATATATATATATACACACACATACATATATATATCCTTGATAAAGTCATTGAAACTAAATATTTCTTATAGAGTTACTACTTTATGCTTGAAGCACATACTTGGCCTATTGGGGAATCTAGGTTTGCACTAGTTTTTTTTTTTTTTCCCCCTTTGGTACCAGGGATTGAATCCAGGGATGCTTAACCACTGAGCCACATCCCCAGTCCTTTTTAATATTTTATTTAGAGACAGGGCCTTGGTGAGTAGCTTAGGGCCACATTAAGTTGCTGAGGCTGGCTTTGAATTCCAAATTCTCCTGCCTCAGCCTCCCGAGCTGCCAGGATTACAGGCCTGCGCCACCACGTCTGGTTGCTCTAGTTTTATGTGCTATAAAATGACATTGTTTTACAACTGCACTTTTGAGTCATTGAAAAAAAAAATAACATGGTTGTCTGGCTCCAGCCCAATGTTTCTACAGCTGGGACTCAGCTTGCACTAATAGGCTTAGCCAGGTCCCGACCTTAAGGCCTCACTAAACCAAAGACAGGAGAAACATGAGATCAGTCATGACTCTGCAGTTCAATTACTCTTGCTGCCAGTCCCACTCTGTTCTCCTAGTCCTACTGACAAGTTTCAAAGAATGGATGGATAGAAATGTCAAGTGAAGTCTTTATCTTCCCCCAGATTAGTGTGAAAGGGACTCTATGTTCACTCACTTAATATCTTTTCTCAATCTCTTTATTCCACATTATCCTCAATTTAGGAGGTTGGAAAGCCAGATGTTAGCTTTACAGCTGCCACTGATATTTGTGGTAGCCATAGGAAACAGTCCTGCCAAGTGAAACATATTAGAATCTGCTGGTACAGGTGACGGGAGGAGGGATCTAGGAAAGCTTCTGATTTCTTGCTATTTTGCCTCCTTGTGTCTTACCTTGAACTTAGATGTGGTGGTTAAATCCAGAGACACTCTCCTGCCACTGTTAAACAGCAAGTATGAAAAACCACACTGTCAAGGAGGCAGAACAGAAGAATATGAATAGCCTTGAAGCTGTGGTCAAATTTTTAATGAGTGTTAATGAACATATGGCTATTTTCTTAGGAGTCCTTATCTTCTAGTGATTCAGGTAGAAATAGTCATTGGTTAAATGTGATGTCTAGAATTTGCTTCCAAATGGCCCAGTAAGGGCTGGAAAGTAGATGGAAATATAAATGAAATAAGACCATTCATCATTGATGCTGCATACAGATAAGGGTAAACTAGACCATTCTCTCTACTTTTGTGTATGTTTCAAATTCTCCATAATAAAAACAGCTGGCAGATATTGCTTCAGTGATCAAGTTTAACATTATCATTTAACTATCACAAGGTTACCTGTTGGATGTGTGGGAGGCCTTACCTTTTGGTTTTATTTCCCCCATTAGGTTTCTCCCCACTGAAGTTAAGTTTCCATCACTGGAGAAGAATATCACGTAATCCCTTACCCCTCCCCCTCCTCTCTGATGGGCACTAAGCCAAAGGGCACCAAAGTCAAAAGTTTTCTCGACCAATCCCCGCAGAACAAAGTGTCCACTGGCCCATTCCTGGGTCACCCTGCCAATCATCCGCCAATCACCTAAGCAACCCTTCTTAAGCTGAAGCTTGCAGGCTCAGGCTGCTGCTCTCTTCCTCTCCTTTTCTTCCCCTTCGGGAAGCCCCCCAATAAAATCTCTTCGTTGAATTTCCATCTGGAGTGAGTCACTCGCCTTTCATTACCATCACTAGTGACAAGTCATGTTGAAATTACAGTACCCCTCGAGACAATACAACGAGAAGGGCACTCCACTTCTACATTATCCCCTCTTCCCCCAATACACAAGCTCATTTTAATTAAGAGGTCTCATCAGACCAGCCCCAAATGAGAGACTTTCTACAAATACCTGACTAGTACTCTTCAAAAAATGCCACAGGCATGAAAAACAAAGAGTGAAAAACTGTTAGAGCCAACAGATGCCCAAGGGGACATGAAAACGAAAGATAATGTATTATCCTGAACTGGAACTGAACAAAAGCATTAGTGGAAAAACTGATGAAATTCCCATTAAAAATTTAATGTACCAATACAAATTTTTTACTTTTGACAAATGTACCAAAGTGAGAGGAAACTAGATGAAAGATATATAAACACTTTTTGTCCAGTCCTCATAACTTTCCTGTGAATTTAAAATAAATTTTTTTTTTTCTGAAAATTAGTCTGAATTAAAGGAAGAGTGGATTCCTGATTCCTGATGGCATTTTTGAATACTGAACCAACACCAGCAATGGCTCACTTCCAAGTGTTCTTGTTATGTGAGAAAAATAAAACATTCTGGAAAGCAAATGTCAGCTAAGTAGTCTGGTACTTGCAGCCAAATAAATATGAACTGATAAAACGTGTTTATTGTTTGATGCAATTAGCTCTTAAAACCCACAACTGAGAACAATAGCCTGTAATCCTAGGGGCTCAGGAGGCTGAGACAGGGAGTTCAAAGCCAGCCTCAGCAATAGCAAGGCGTTCAGCAACTCAGTGAGACCCTGTCTCTAAATAGAATATAAAATAGGGCTGGGGATGTGGCTCAGTAATCGAGTACCCCTGAGTTCAATTCCTAGTACCAAAAAAAAAAAAAAAAAAAAAAAAAAAGCACTAAGTACTTTACAGCAATTGGATCCAGTTCCTGACCCTCAGTGCTGGCCAGAGGTGTCATTTCAGTAGACCTCACAAACCCAACCCCCAATCCACTCCCAATCCCTAGTTCACTGAAGGGAATGACGGAAGTGAAGAAGAAGTTGTCTCTTTGGGAAACTGCTCAAAGCAAACAATTAATGATGCTGTCAATATGTAGTTGTGACACTAGATCAAGACTTACAAAAACAGCAGCTTTCTTTTCAATTTCAATTCTTCATCTTCAATTCTTCCTTTCCAACATTAATTTTCAACTAGAGTGAATTAATAACTACAATGGAAAACAAACCTCATTCAATAGCAACAAAACTACAGAATACCCATAAATAAAGTAATAAAAGTGTGAGATATATATGAATAAAACTATAAAACTTTATAGGACATGAAAGAAGATTTAAATAAATGAAAAAAACCATCATAATGTTTCCAGATATAAAGATACTGCATTGTAAAGATGTCAGTTCTTCTTAAATTAATCTATAAGTTAAATATATTGCAAATCAAATTCCTATGTAAAAACTTAAATCTCATAAACTATATAAAAATTAACTCAAAATGGATCATATATCTTAATGTGAAATAAAACTACAACACATTTACAAGATAACAGAAGAGAAACTCTTCATGTTTCAAAGAGTTCCTGGATTCATAAGCACAATCCATCAAAGAGAAAATTAATAAATTAGACTTCACCCAAATTTAAAACTTTGTTGTGGGAAATACATCGTTAAGAGAATAAAAAGAAGCTATGATCAGGAAAAAATATTTGCAAATCATATAGCCAACAAAAAGGACTCATTACCAATTAATGGAGCCCAGTACAAAATGAAAATACAGGACCCCTTGTTGAAAAATTATTAAGAATTCTGAAACTGCAACAGCTGAAAATTTAATGAAGCATGGGGTCGTTTTAAAAGTAGGACCCATGTGACTGCTTAGATCATGCTCCCATGAAGATATCCACGCTAACAAAGGACTTGTGTCCAGAATAGAACCCTCAAAACCCAATGGTAGGAAAACAAGCAATGCCTTTTATAAATAGGTGAATGATTTCAACAGAAACTTCACCATAGAGAATATAAGGACAAGAAATAAGCACATGCAAAAATGTTTAATGCCATGGAGATGGAGGAGCTGAAATTCCCATATGCTTTTGGTAGGAATTCAAAATGGTATAGCCATTCTGGCAATGTTTGGCAGCTCTTACAAAGCTGATCCTACATGTATCCTTCAACCCAGCAATTCCCACTCTTTGGTATTTACTGAAGAAAAATTAAAACTTATGTTCACACAAAAGAGTTGCATGTGAATGTTTAGGGCAGCTCTAGCCCCAAACTGCAAACAATTCAAATGCCCTTTAACAGGGAAGAGGTGAGCTGTGGTAGGTTTACACAATGGAATACTAGTCAACAATAAAAAGGAACACATTACTGATATAATCAAAAACTCGAATAAAATCTCAAGGGCATTATACTGAGTGAAAAAAATCTCAAAATAGTATTTATGGTATGAATCCATTTTTATATATCACTCTCAAGAAGACAAAACTATGGTCACAGAGAATAGACAGGTTAGGGTTGAGAAAGGTGTGACAATAAAGAGGTGGTAGCACAAGAGAGTGTTTTTTCTTTGCTTGTTTGATGAGGGATGATGAGACTGTTCTGTGTCCTGATTTGTGGTGGTACTTACACAAATCTACACATGTGCTCAAACTCATAGAACTGTGCATTACCCCCCCCCCCACACACACACACACAAAAGGTCAATTTTACTATGTGGTAATTGTTTAAAGTTTCCAGCATATTTTTTTAAATGGAACTTAACAAGGTAATACTAACATTCAGTCAGAAGAAAAAAAAATGTGTAAGAACAAGAACAACAACCAAAAAATCACTTAAACAAAGGAATTTTTTAAAAATTCTGTGTTCAGAGACCTATTCTACCAGATTAAAAACATTCTTTAAGACTCTACTAACTGGAGCATGGCTTTAGTACAAACAGTTCTGTAGACAGACAAAAAATTCATTGGAAGAACTGGAAGCATGTATACATGCAAGTTAATGTGATAAAGTTAATATTTTAGGTCAAATAGGAAAAGATGGACTATAGTCAGCCCTCCATATTCCTGGGTTCTGCATCTGTGGATTCAACTAATCACAAATGGAAAATATTTGTTAATGAATTGTATCTGTAACAAACATATAGACACATTTTTTCAACATTATTTTTGATACAATACAGAACAACTATTTATATAGCATTTGTGTTGTATTAGGTATTATAAGTAATCTGGAGATGATTTAAGGTATAGAGTGAGATGTTCAAAGGTTATATTCAAACTCTACAACATTTTATATAAGAAACTTGATAATCCACCAATTTTGATATCCAGTGGGGGTCCCAAATCCAAACCCCCTTAGATACCAAGCCACAACCACATTTAATAAATAACTGGGAACTAATTTATCTGTTATTTAAAAGTTTGATTTGATTATCATATTTATAAAAATAAATTTCAATTGCATTAAAAATCATATAAAACAAGATTGCAAAAGTACTTTTCAGGAGTGTGTGTGTACATGGGTATATACAAGAATGTTTGCAGAAGCATTGTTTGTAATAGTAAAGAGAATAGTGTCATGGAGCATGCCCATAATTCTAGCAACTCAGGAGGCAGAGGCAGGAGAATCACAAGTTCAAGTCCAACCTCAACAACTTAGCAAGATCCTCAGCAACTCCACAAGACCCAGTCTCAAAAATAAAAAGTACTGGTTATGTAGCTCAGTGATAAAGCACCCCTGGTTTCAATCCCTAGTGCCAACAAAAACAACTGGGGGAGGGGTGGGGAGGGAGAGAGAGAGAGAGAAGAGGAGAGAGAGAAAGGTATGACCATCATAGGTTAAATACTATTCATAGTATTGAACAGGTACATCAATATATGCTGTGACATGGAAATATTTTTAAACATAGAAAAAAATGTACAGAATAATTTTTTATTATGCAGATAGAATTAGAGCAAATTATATTCCATCCTTGTATAATTATGTTAAAATGAACCCTAATATTATGTATAACTAAAATGAGCTAATAAAAATATGTGTATAAAAATTTTTTTGTATGTGCCTATTAAAACTGCATACAATTAGATCTGAAGGGCTAGGCTCTAACTGCTAACAGTGGAATGAAGGAGAAAGAAAGGAGAACATTCTCTTTATATCTCCATTGACTTACATACTTAAGTTTATCAATGTATAGAGTTATATATTATTTTTTAATAAGCAGTCCAACTAATAAACTTCACTACCACATAAACAGCACAAGAAAAGAGAGCTGAAAAAGAAGCCTTGGGAAATGGGAGAAGGGCTCTCTCAAGTCTATGAGTCTCCTAAGGGAAAGGACATTTAGAGCTAGGTCATGCCAGATCCTTCTTGGCTAGTAAGGCTTTTTTTCAGGCCAGAGCTGTTCCTTTGCCATCCAAGGCCCCAGTGCCCTAGTATGAAATAGTTGTCCAGGAATAAGGGCACTCATCTAACTAAGCGCCAGGGTTAGTGTGTATTTACTGATTTGTATTTTGATGAGAAAAAGCAAAGCAAAAAAAAGAAATTGAAAAGAAAGGCAGTGATAAAGTATGAAAAGAAAGCTCCTTGTGATTTTACATATTGATGACTTGCCAAGTTAGAATCAGTGTTACTGAGGTTTAGCGAGTAAATAGGTAAGACTGGGTCACTGAGATCACTCAATAACCATTTTCCATGGGATTTATAAAAGTAAGCCGATAAAAAAATCAGTAGTAATATAGAAAAACAGACAGATGATAGACAGGTACATGAGAGAGAGTATGTTTTTATTTGCAAGAATCCCCTATATGCAACTTTGCATTTGATCTGTAAAGCATGACAAGTATTATTATCCTGACCTTACATACATGACAATAGAAGCTTAGAGAATCAAGATTTGACTAGAGTTCCCATACCTGGTCTCAGGATTATCCAGCCATCTCGCCTCAAGGAGGGATTCCTCATAGAACACAAGAGAAAACTTTGCAGTTTCTTCAGAAATATAAAAAGAAAGGACCATCTAATCGAAGCAATGGAAAGAAAGACATGGTTATAAAAATAATCATTTAGTGATTATACGACTATATCCCATATATTTATACCTACACATAAATTCCTCTTGTTGTAGTTTACTGATGATTAAATAATAAGAATTAAAAATTACTTCAACAGAATAAACAACAATGCTGTCACGGTAAGTCAAATTCTGCCAGTATCTTAAAGTGTTTTGATGCTTTAAATTTTAATTGTAAAACATATTGCTATCAGAATCCAAAAACAAAACAAAACAAAACATTGCTATAAGGAAGAAATCCCTTTAGCTGTTCTCCTCACTTTAAAAGTTCTTTAATATTGCTGGAGCAAATTGGACTTATATTTGCATATCACAGTGGGTTAATTATCAAAAGGTTGCTGGGTAAAATTATCTTCTTATGACAAACATAGTTTACCATTTTAGGTCAGCTAACATAGCTCTTTAAAAATTTATTCTTTTTAGTTATACATGACAGTGAAATGTATTTTGCAAATTATACATACTTAGAATATAACTTATTCTATTTAGAATCCCATTCTTGTAGTTGTACATAATGTGGAGTTACCCTGCTGGTGTATTCAAATACAAGACTAGGAAAGTTATGTCTGATTAATTCTACTGTCTTTCCTATTCCCCTCCTCCCTCCCTTGCTTATTCCTCTTTGTCTAATCCAATGGATTTCTACTCTTTGCCTCCCCTTCCTCCCTTGTTTTGGGTTAGCATCCACATATAAGAGAGAATATTCAGCTTTTGATATTTTGGGATTGGCTTATTTCACTTAGCCTGATATTCTCCAGTTTCATCCATTTACCAGCAAATGCCTATATTTCATTCTTCTTTGTGGCTGAGTAATATTCCATTGTGTATGTAGACCACATTCTCTTTATCTATTCATCTGTTGAAGGATACCTATGTTGGTTCCATAGCTTAGCTATTATGAATTGAGCTGCTATAAACATAGATGTGCCTACATCACTGTAGTATTCTGCTTTTAAGTCCTTTGTGTATAGACCAAGAAGCAGGATAAATGATAGTTCCATTCTAAGTTTTCTGAGAAGTCTCCATACTGCTTTCCATAGTGGTTGCACTGATTTGCAGTACCACCAACAATGTGAGAATATTTCTCCCCACATCCCACATTTATTGTTATATGTGTTCTTCATAATTGCCATTCTGACTGGAGGCTAACACAGCTTTTTACAAATAATAACAAGAACAACAATATTTAAAAGTGTTCACATTTAACATGCATACTTTTTTCATAAAAAACATTTATAGCTTCAAGGTTAAAAGTCAACAGTTTTTGGAACTATTAAAACACATTTTTCAATATTGCAGGAAGTTGATTTGCTTGTCTTAACAAAGAGACATGGAGATATTAAACATCAGGTGAGAATGTTGTATTTGTCAACATTATCAGGTATTTGTTGATATCCCTTAAATTTTATGTAAAATGTGCTAATCTGTTTCTGTCTTCCTGCAAGATGTGAGGGCTAGCTGAGGACATCTGATCTTCTCAAATGTGCCTGAAGACATATATCTTTTTGATATCTTTTCAAAGCACCTCAATCAACAGGCTCTTATTTCTTCAAGACTTCTTTTGAACTGCCAAATGGAGACCTTTATTTCCATCATCAATGATTATTTTTTGCTAGGGATGAATTAGAGATGATGAGGCTCAAAATGTTCTGATTTCATAACAGCTAACACACTTAGTGCACAGTGCCAAGTGTTTTATCTCCATTGTGTTCTTCAGTGGTCACACTGTTACAGTGGAGGAAGTCACAGAGGTTGTCAAAAGTTAAGTAATGTGGTCAAAGCTACAGGATAATAAATTTCAACAGTAAAACTAGAACCTTTAAGATCCATGTGAATCCAGAGCGCGACTCTTCCTCAGAAAACATGAAAATGAACACCTAAGTGTGGAATCTAATTTTTGAAAAGTAGTAATTCATATGTTTAACTTTGTGTTTTCTTCATCAGCATTCTAAGAAATAGTTATTGTGTCCATCATGCTTTAGGAAATAACTTCGCTGCTCATCAAAAATGGTAGCAAACCAGATCTCTTAGACTTTGGTTCTAGAAAGAAGGGCAGACAATAAATTTACAGACAAGAATACAGACAAATAAAAGATATATTGGACAAGGGCTCTGTAGAGCACTAAGGAGGGTGAGGAGGAATTCTAGTTATTTGACTTGCTTGTTCTCTTTTTTTTTTTAAATTTATATATAACAGCGGAATTCATTACAATTCTTATTACATATATAGAGCTCATTTTCTCATATCTCTGGTTGTATACATAGTATACTCACACCAATTTGTGTCTTCATACCTGTACTTTGGATAATAATGATAATCACATTCCACCATCATTAATTACCCCATGCCCCACCCTTCCCCTCTCACTCCTCTGCCCTATCTAGGGTTCATGGTTCATCTATTCTTCCCATGCTCCCTCTCCCTGCCCCACTATGAATCAACCACCTTATTATCAAGGAAAACATTCTGTATTTGTTTTTTTGAGATTGGCTAACTTCATTTAGCATTATCTTCTCTAACTCCATCCATTTACCTGCAAATGCCATGATTTTATTCTCTTTTACTGCTGAGTAATATTCCATTGTGTATATATGCCACATTTTTTTTTTATCCATTCATCTATTGAGGGGCATCTAGGTTGGTTCCACATTTTAGCTATTGTGACTTGTGCTGCTATAAACATTGATTTGTTCTCATTTCTCTTCTGGGTTGTGAGCTTTCTGAAAATAGGAATACCTTTTGTATTCCCTGTTTTGTCTTAAATGATTTTCACGTAAGAGGATCAACGTATCAGTGACACACTATGTAAAGAGCAAAGTATACTGCTCATTTGAATATAAATCATGGTCTTTTGGAAATTACAGGCATTTGTAGCTTTAGTTTATTTTACCTCGATTTAAAGGTGGGATGCAGGGTTTTCCTTTTTTATTCTGTAGGGTGAGAGAGTGCAGACCATATTCATTGTAGTCAGAATGCTTGGAAAACCCTGGAGTACTCTACATGGGAAGCTGTCCCTACAGGGGAAAATTTTTTTTCGTATAATTTGGTGAAGATATTTGTGTTTTTAAAATCTGAACTTCTGTCTTGTTTTTCAAAACTATTTCAAAAGACAAATCTCTAGCTGGATTCAATCATTCAATGAGCCACAAGTGCATCATTTGTTAAATAATTGATGCTTTGGAGTAAATGGCACCTTTGAAGGGAGTATTTATCTTCCAAAGGACTCTTTGAAGTTCTTTCCTAGAAATCATCAGACACTGAAAAAATATAGTTGCACATTACTCAATATGTGGACCTCAAAAGTTACATTTCTTTTTTTTATTGTACTTGTTTTTAGGGATCCAGACCATGGGTCAGGCACTGAGGCAGGATGGAGACACAATGGTGAGCTAAACTGGACCTACCTTTGACTTCATGGAGTTTACCATGAATTCTCAGTTCTCTGAATTCTACCTTGTGTTATGTGAATCATAATTCTTAGGGGCGTGATTCTCAATCTTTTGTGCATATCAAAATCACAGATTGCTAGGTCTTATGCCTGGAGTTTCTGACTCAGTAGGTTGAGGATGGGACTGGATAATTTGCACTCCCCCCGCCCCCCCCCCCCCCCCCCCGTTTCTTTTCTTTTCTTTTTTTGGCAGTACTGAATTAAAGAAGGGCCTCATGCATGCAAGGCAAGAGCTGTACCACTGAGCCATATCCCCAGCAATAATTTGCATTTCTAACAAATTCACAGGTGATGCTGATGCTGGTGGTCTGGGGACCACACTTGGAGAATTGCTGGACGAGGTCACAAAACTCAAGTGCCTGCAGGTGATTCTGATGTGCTTCTAGGGCTGAAGGCCACTGAAGCACCATGTGCCAATCACTGTGCTGGTTACAGGTGAAGCAGAAAATTACAAAATAAGCACAACTCCAGAGCCTGCTTCCAAGGAAGTTACATTGAGATAGTTCAGTGGAGACCAGAAAGCTGCGGAGTTTTAGAAAGTGAGCAGTCTTTGGACACGTTGTAGGAGAAAAGGAAGTTATCACGGAAGATTAGCATGGAGTTTGTTTCTTTCTAATACAGTGTGGGCAACAAACTCAAGTACTAGCAGTATCTGTGATCCTGTCACTAAATTAGTTAGGGTTCTCCAGAGAAAAAGAATCAATAAGACATGAGAGAGAGAGAGAGAGAGAGAGAGAGAGAGAGAGAGAGAGAGAGAGAGAGAGAGAGGGCTGGATTTTATAATCTTTATCCATGGACAAAGTCTTTTTGATGGCAAACTTTTGCTTATAGGTCCCGAGTAACTCAATCAACATCACAGTATTCAATTGAAGACAGTTCCCTGAAGTCTAATTCTCTTATTTCCAACTTAATTTATTTTTCTAAGTGCCAACTTGGATACATTACTTTAGTAAGACCTTAGTGGAGAGGAGCTATCTAAACATGCAGTTACCCCATAATGAATCTGAGTCATTCAAGAAATACAGGTAACTCTGCCATTCCTGTCCTTCTCCTAACTGCACAAGGCACTTTTTGTGAAGCACTTGCAAGTGTTATTCAGCTTTTCGTTACTGTAACACATACTTGAGATAATCACCTTTATGAGAAAAGGTTTGCTTTGGCTCAGTTTTGCACATTTCAGCCCCATGATCTGTTCTCCTTATCATTTTGGGGCCTGTGGTGAGGCTGCACGTCAAGCACATTCACTTCATGACAGGGGAGTGAAGGAAGAAAAGAGGAAGGGGCAAAGTCTCACTGTTCCTTTAGAGGGCAAGCCCCCAATGACTGAAAGATCTCCCAGTAACATTAACTCTTAAAGGTTCCACCACGTCCCAGTAGCACCATGTTGAGGGGAACATTTCAGATTCAAAATATGGTAGCATACATAGACACATGTGGCACCCACACATACACATCCAGGCATTTGATTTTCAATCCACTAGTTTTTCACATAATTTCTGCTTTGAAAAAATTTCAGGATTGACTAACTAATATTTTCCCTCCAGGATATGCTACGTCTTTGGGGGTTTCAATGATTATTTATTTTCTTTTTGCTCAAAGACCATAGGACTTGAGCCTCCCACAGAAAAATCAAAGCAAAGCAAGATTGCCTATGTTCATTGATGGTTTATAAAAGGGAAAAGGAATTAGAAAAATCCATGAAACCTGTTGCCAAGTTCTTAAGATGGTTCAGAAGAGTGACTGGGTCTTAGCTTTTGGCTTTTTGAAGCTCGGCCTTTGGCTGTCTTCCAATACATATCCAATCTCAGCTTTTGCTGAGGAATAGTGCTGTGGATGACATTGCCATCCTTTCCTTCAGGGGAAAAAAACCCAAACAAACAAACTTCCATAAGACCTAAAAATACTCCTGTGCCTTGGAGTGCAGCCTTGTTTTCATCAGCTCCGCTCCACTGGACCAGTTGCCCGACTCGAGACAAGCCAAAGCCACAAAGAAAAAAGAAGCAGTTTTGAGAAAGATGATCCATATGTGAGTCTCCTTGAAATGTCCAGGTCACAAAAAGAGTAAAAGTCGCCACCCGCAACTCACACTCCTTTTTTCTTTTCTTTTTTTTGGGGGGGAGGGGGCATATAGATTTGGTTTTATTCCTTGTCTTGGGGGATATGATCTTGGCAGGATAAAATAAAAAGTAGTTTAATTGAGTTTTATTCTTGCAACTGAGATAAAAAATTGGGTTAATTAAAAACTTTTTCCAGTCCTCAAAACTGACTTTAAAAATTTCATCATAACAGTGATGTAGTCCCATCAATATTTATAGCAGCACAATTCACAATAGCTAAGCTATGTGTCTAAGCTTGGTGTGCTCCAACAGATGAATGGATAAAGAAAATGTGGTATATATGCACCAGTGATTATTATTCAGCCACAAATAAGAATGATTTTGTGATATTTGCTGGGTAATGGATGGATGAATATGAAGACTATCATGCTAAGTAAAATAAATCAATCCCCAAAAAATCAAAGGTTAAGTGTTTGCTATGTGGAAGCTAACCCACAATAAGGATGGGGGAAGAACAGAGGTTTGGTGGAGTAGGCAAAGGGGAATGAAGGGAAGGGAGGGAGTTGGGACAAGGAAAGACAGCAGAATGAATCTGACAATCTTTCCTATGTACATATGTGAGTATACCACAGTGAATCTCAACATTGTGTATATCCACAAAAATTAATTGAACAGTAATAACTGCAGGTAAATGGCAGAAAGATCAATAAAGAGAGGGGAATGTGTGGTAGGGAGAGGGAATGGGGTCTGAATTAGAACAAGATATATTCCATGCTTTTATAATTACATTAAAGTAGAGTCTATTGTCATGTATAACTAAAAGAAATAATTAAAAATTAAAAAATCTCATCAGTCAATAAAAAATTTCTCAAATAAATATTAGGTTTCATTTTAAACCATTAAATTATTTCAGAGCTCAATGGTATACCATTCTAAATTAATGGCAGTGCTACTTTAGGATTAAATATGCTATTTAAGTCAAACTCTGTGTCTAGCATTCAAGGCCCTTTGCGGTCACCTTCTGTGAGTGGGACTGGCAGAGTCATATAGAAAATGGATAGAAATTATGGTTATTTCTGTTTTCAGAAGCATCAGCGGAAGGAAGGATATTGGTCAAGGAAGAGGGTAAAGGGGTAGTTGCCCTGACAGAACAATCAAGTGTGGTTGATGGAGGAAGTGAATAAGGGCAGAAGAAAAGTCCAATAAGGGGAGGCCTTTGTGCCTAGTGCACATCTAGAGGATGTAAAACCAACCTGAGAGTGCAGCACCAAGGGAAAAGTAAAGAACAGGTGGGGGCATAGTAGTCAGTGGTCTGAGGACAAAGGCAAAAAGCAGGTGCTCTGGTCAGCCTTGTGACACTCTGGGATAAAGCATTTGTTCTTAATGAGTTAGTCATAGCAATAGCTTCTGACACATCTCAGCCTAATCTGTCCTTGGACTTCTCCCTTTTACTTATGTTAGACTCTGAGTCAGACAAGATTGCTTCCTTTTCCTTAAACATACTTTTCTTCCTTTCACCTCTGTTCTTTCTGCTTCCATTCTTGTACCTAGGCCTTTTTTTTTTCCCTGAATCTCCATCTATCAAATCCTACCCATTCCTTCATGGACCACCCTAGATTGATCCTTCAACAGATGCTACCTCTTCATTAAGGAAATCTGTATATACTGTCACAATGTAGTGATTTTTAAAATACTGAGCAAATGGGGTAGCAAAACGCTGGTGGGGAGTGGCTATTCCATCCCATCTCCTTTAAAACTTGACATTTAAAATCTTCTGCATTCCAGAATGACTATTGGTATACTTATTATCTTACCTTCCCCACAATATTGTAAGATTGCTAATTTATAATGTAATAGTCAACCTAAAGGAGTTAGAGCAATTATGAAATAAACACTAGTCCAAGTTACATCAAATAGGCATTAAAAACAATGGAGAGTAGAGCAGGAAATCTGCTCTACTAATCAGAGTTCCACTCTGATTATGCATGCCATTTGAAACTCTTCTGGATCATGGTTTTTGTCAAGGAAAAAGTGAGAATTCGTCTGTGCTATCCATATCTCAGAGCTGTTGAAAAGAAAGAAAAAGTGATTCCTGGAAGATATTTACAGTCTATAAAATGCTATGTACATACTGGCATTATCAAAATAATGTTCATTTATGTTTTGGCCATTCAACCAACATGTATTAATGCCTACTATTTGACAGGCATGAGGATAATATAAACCATACACTTACTGATTCTATCTCTTAATTGCATAATCAAATTAACCTAATATAAGCCAGTAAGTGAATACCTAGATCTGCAGAAGTGAATGCATTTTTTCCTATATTTACCATTAAGAAATAACTTGATTATACTGGAATATAGCTTGGTGGTAAAGCATCTGCCTAGCATGCATGAAGCCCTGGGTTAGATTCCCAGCACTGGAAACACACAATCTCTCTCACACACACACACACACACACACACACACACCCAAAACCCAAAAAACCCCCCCAAAACCCCAACTTCTTATCCTTACTTTCACTCTTTTGTTGTTTTTCCCCCCAAACTTCTAGAATATCTATATACCTATATTACTTTTATAGTAAGGAAAAAACTAACAAACATTGGTTTAGTCTTAAGGGGAATTAGTTTTTCTTTTCCACAATTAGTTTGTGTTTTTTTTCACAGAGTTCCAACCTTCCTTAATTACATCCAGATTATGTGTTTTGTGCTGGTGAAACTGCTGAGTGTGATGTACTAAGTAAGGTCCATTTTCCTTTCTCCTAAACATTTCACAGGATGATTTATATGCAAGCCTTTGGATTTTTGTAGGATTTTAATACAGCACTTCTAGCAATTTTCTGTACAATTTTATTCATGAGTGCTCATGGATACAAACTTTCCCTCTTCCATACCTATTTCAAATTAGGACTAATAATGTATTCTTTGAAAACTAAATCTGGAACTATTACAAAGTCATGTCATATATTATAAAAGCAAATTATAAATGGTTTTTGAATGATCCCCATAATATCTCTTTAAATTTTGAATATTTACATAGTCCTCTTGCTACCTTTTTTTTTCTTTATCAGTCAAATCCTTAAAAAATTCTATAACTGGACAATTGGAAGCATAGATTTCTATTGGTGGTATTTTATACGTGTGGATTGCTGATGCAAAGGGACACAATTTGAATCAGAAAACCAGCATATTTCCTAGAAAACAATATCAGACCACATGTGGACTGACAATGGAGCTGGGATCTAGTAAATGGAAGACAGAAAAATGGCCACTGGAAAACTCACATCTTGGGTCCTGAATCCTCTAGGGCTTAATCTCACATCTCTTTAATTGTATGGTTACATTTCTTTCAGTCCCATCTGTTCTATTCTTTCAATTTGTAGAGGTGTCCATGTTTTGATGATTCATTACCTTTTATTTTTTTACCTTTTATTTTTTAAAGTAATAATATATGCACCTAACACAAAAAGTACAAAAAGGTATAGTAAGAAATGTCAGCCTGGGGCTGGGGTTGTGGCTCAGTAGTGGGGCGCTTGCCTTGCATGTGTGGGGAGCTGGGTTTAATCTTCAGCATCACATAAAAATAAACAAACAAAATAAAGGCATTGTGTCCAGCTACAGATAAGAAATTATATATATAATAATTGCTTATATATAACTAAGTATTCTATTATAATTAAAAACTTTTATGTATAAGTTTTATATATAAAAAAGAAATGTCAGCTTCTCTTCCACCTTGCAATCAAACATTCAGTTCCCTTCTTCAGAGATCACCAGTTAATCAATTTTCCATCACCCTTTCTTTTCCATTTCCACCACAAACTCCCTAAAACAAGTACTAATTTCTTCACAGAATATATTCAAGTAACAACTGAAAGAAGTTTGTGTTTCTTTCTTGGTCAAACTAACTTTCTTCTACCAGATAGAATAACCCTAAATAAAAAAATGTCTGGGAGAGAGAAGGGAAGTGCTGGAAAGTGACACTGGCCAAATGATATTGTTATATTGTGCTCATGTATCAATATGTAACAACAAATCCACCATTATGCACAACTATAATGCACCAAAAAATGTGGGAAAATGTCTGGGTAAGATCTGAAGTGGATTTAATGTACATAAGACAATTATAGAAAGATATTACATAATGTCAGTGGAAAGCTTATCTGAAGCCTACTGTATAGCATAATATTCCGTAAATTTTTATTAAGTCATCAAAATGGTCAGTGAACAAACATGTCACATTGTAGGGATCAGAAAGGAAAATACTTTCGTTGCAAAATAGAGTTCAGAATAAGAACTAACGAAATATGGGGGCCATAGTAATCCTACAATTGTTAATATCAAGTGAATAAGAAATATATGCCAGGTGTTGTCATAAACTTCTAAGTACTTTTATTATTTATTTCTCAATAACTCCTAAGAGGTAGCATTTTCTTATTTTATACAGCAGGAAACTGTATCTTTGGAAAGATTATAAATTTCCAAGGATATCCAGCTTAGGTGTAGTCAAAAATTAAATTCAGTTTCATTGTTGTGAACAAAGATAAAGAAATCTGAAGCATTCTGGAACTTGTAAACTAGAATTTGGGGGTGCTAACAATATGGTAGCACCATCCAAGGTGTTAATGAAGATCAAAGAAATGCATTAAATATGGCTTCTTCCCTGAAAAGTATTTATTTGCACACAATAGTTTTTCAAACTTGTTATCATTTTGTTTTGAAGGTGACTTGAGCCTTTTTATTAGTGCTTTCTTGATTTCTCAAATTATAACCCTCCTGAAGTACACAGGTCAGTTGCTGCTATTTCCTTTGAATCTTCTTCCATAGACTAAGATTAACTCTTGAATTTTCTCTATGCCTGAATTATCACCAGTCTTAAATGTTACAGATATCCTAGGAGCAAGCAATGAAAAGTGTAAGTCCCTGACTCATTAGAATAGTGGTAGAAATATTAGTAAAATCAAGAAAAAGTGAAAGCATATCTTTGACCTGTTTGCAGAATGGGAAAGTACATTATTCTGACTGATGTAGTCCTTGATCCCCAGTTCTTGGAAAACATTTACCAGTCACAAGTCATGAGCCAACTGGCATAGGGAAAAATTAAGGTGTGTTTCTCAACCACTAGAAATGAGACTTCACCTTTTCTTCTTTACATTCGAAAATAATACAATGGACCATTTCATCCTCTAGACTACAGTATTCCCTAAAGTAGTTTATAAACTGAAGAAACAGAATATATAACCAAGAGAGGATTTAAAAATGAATATAATTTAATAAACAACATAAAATTGGAATATTTAATAAAGCATAAGGAAAATTCTCGCAGGGAGCAGTCATGAATCAAGAGAATATAAAAAAATATCAGACTGGGCTCTAAAAAGGACTATTTTGTGGGGAAGTAGCACCAGAGTTCACATCAAAAAACGGTTTCAGATGTGCCACAAAATGATGATCCCTTTAATCTCAGAATGACTGAATAGGGCTGGATTCGGGGCAGAGCCTTGAATCCAGGTATGAGAAGGTTGAACAGGGGATTCCTCCAAGTGTAGTTTGGCCTATGTACCAAACTGCCCTTGACAGTTTATCTTCTAATCATCAAAGGAGGCAAGCACAATGGTGGCATTTGGCATGTGCTAAGTGGAACCAAGAAGGACTTCAGCAGCCAGCTGAGAGTGTGGTGCTGCTTTCTGTAGCCAAGAGACCCCTGGAGTTGCTAGGAAGGTGATGTTCCAGGATGCCTGGGGCTGGGCAAGAAGCCCGGAGTGCAGCCAGCCAGAGGAAAGGTGCTGGACGGCTGAATAGTATGTCCCAGTGAAGGCAGCTCTGAGTGATAGCTCCAAATCTTGGACTTTGAATATTTCAAGCACTTCCGCATATCTGTGACTGATGTGCCCTCTGACCAACTTAGCAACTAGACTCTTTTTAGCACATGGATTTTTTGAAGATTAGACCTTCATCCTCTTTTGAATATTTGGTATGAAAGTGTTCAAATAAATGGGTTAAAATTCTATTCTTATTACCCTAAAAAAACCAATATTATATTTTGTGAATGAAGGAAACAGAAGAGCCAGCAAATTTTTGAAATATAATTTCAAATTATAAAAAATGTCCTTTTACGTCTTTAGCAGCTTCTTGGGCAAAGATTGCCATGATAATTATCAGTGATTATCAAAAATACAGATACTATATTATTAAAAACATTTGGATCTGGAAATATGTGTCGTATTTCAAGTATAAAACCAGATATAAACAAGTTTATTTGTGGAATCTAGCTCCAGTTTCTCCCCAAAAGTTTCAAAAAGATATTACTTGGAAGTTTAAGATACATTCTGTATTTAACATTTTCATTATTTTCTTTGTGTTCAATGACATAAAAATACTGGAAAGTATTCTAAAAAAATCACCTTTTATTACTAGAAAATATTCAACCTTTCCTATTGCAGGCACATCAAATGAGGAAGGGAGAGGAAATGATGTGCTACATGGAAGCAATAGACAAAAGCAGTTGTAATAAAAAACAAAAACAAAAAACCCCCTGCTTTTTCACAAGAGCAGGAAATTCCCAGAACTATAATAATACTGTGGAAAAAAAAAAAAGAGGACTTTCTCTTTTTTAAATTGTGGAAGGCACATAGCTTAATTTTTCGCTGTTGGAAAAAAAAAAGATTAACAAGTGAAAAAGTAAGCCTCGTATAATTAAAATAAATATGTGTATTTTATTTGTATTATTTAACATGTGAGATATGCAAAAGTGATGCAAGGCAATGCTGAATGGTTATGCCCAGTTAAGGCCAAAAATCGGTTATGAGAGAAGCCAGGTAACCTGGCTGCCCAGCCAATGCTGTTATCCATGAGCCTGAATCTTCCTTTCAGATCATCTTCTCAAATTATCCATAGGAGATTTATCCACATACTCAATAAGAAAAATATTTCTAATTATATCCAACCATTCTTAATATGAATGAGAATTATGCAGGGACGCCAGATTGCCAAGAGGGTTTTTGCCAAACAATTCCTTTTGACTTAAGAAAGAAGAGGCAGCTGCATTGTTTCCATAACTATCCATATAAAAGAGCCCTCGGAATGAAGCTGACTCGTCCTGCTTTAAAAAGCTCCAAGGTAAGTGGGAGCAGGACTTTCAAGAGGGACACTGGCTACATCGCCTGAGCTTCGGCTGCTGGTTCTGGTACTGCTGCCTTGCTACTTGGCCTTTTACACTTATGAATTCTGTTGCTTTCTGCTTATAATAGCAAGCAATTCAAATAGGATCCCTATCCCTCTTTGATTAACTAAGTGCTTTTCCCTTTTCTTTTACAGAACTGCCTTACTTCCAGGTTACATCTTCTCACTTGCTAATAAGGTAAGATTTGTACTAACCATTTCTTAGAGGTGAATGCAAAAGGCTCTTGAATGGGTTTGTGTCACTTAGCAACCTTTTGAGGAAATGCTTACCTCAGTAAATACCTTCCAGCAACAGTAAAGGGATGGAGAGGGAGAGAGAAGGAGGGCTTTCAAACTCTTGTTTATGACTCAGGAACTGGTGAGGTGACATTTGAGCTAGAGAATCATTTATAATAGAAGATTATTTTCCCTCTGAAGAAGAAGAACACAGCACTCAAATTCCCTTGCTAAAATGCTCAGATTTGATTAAAATGTATCCTGCTACTAGCATTCATTCAATAATCGTGATGCCCAAAAAATAAGAAAAAAAGTATCCAGGAAGATGCTCCTTTAAACTTCTTTAAAGCCCTTATAAAAAGTTACTCTGTGCAATGCTGAGTGCTATATAAAATGAAAAAAACTGTAGAATTTTAGTTTTCAGTAATAAAGGCATTAAGCGGCCCCATTACTACACTCTGCATTTCTAAAGAGAGAGACTGGAATAGCAGATTAAAATGATTTCAAGTAATTTGATCATGCAATGACTGTAGTGGCATTCTTTGCCAAACCAAGCATTCTACTGATGCCATTGGCAACCTGCAGACAGCACAGTCTAAAGCAACCAAGGCCTGCATTCTTTAGAAGGAAATTCATAACAGCAAAGAGAGCAGTGCTTTCGGTTTTATCATTAACTAGTTTAACTGGGTTAAACTGATTGACTGGATTTGCTATGCAAGGAAATTTTGTTAGAGTGACTTTATTAAGACTCCACTAAAAGGGAAAACAAAGGTAAATAAAACTATAATCCCCCCAAATCCACTTTGAGCAAGTTTGTCTATACATCTAAAGGAAAAAATAAAGTTTTCTTCTTTGCATGGCAAGATGTGGCATTTTTAGTGATATAGTAAATTGACATTTTATATGTCAATGGTAGCCTAAGCTATTTCAAATTACTACTTGTTCAGTAGTAACTTGTTTTTCCAAAGTATCATCATGATATCTCATGGGCTGTGAATTAAGAAAGAGATATTATAATCTCTAAAGACAATGAGATCAAGTGACTTATCCAAGGACACAAGCAACTTAGCAGCAGTTTTGAGATAATAACCCAGTTTCTTGATTGGAATGGGAGCCTTGGAGTATGAAAGAAGATAATGGATGTCAAGTTCTAAATACAGTATTGCATGCATAGAGATCTTTGATGCATTTCAGTTTTGGTGATTACGTTTGTTTCAATAACTCGCTAGTGTACAGTAGAACTGCCTAGTGGAAATTCCAACTGGGCCCATGGAATACAACCAATATGAAGATCTACTGGTATAACAGCCCTTCAGAGTCTACAGTGTGAAATGTTTTATCCCTTTAGGACCTCTGAGATCAGCAGCCATGAGTTCAGACTCAGAAATGGCTGTTTTTGGGGAGGCTGCTCCTTTCCTCCGAAAGTCTGAAAAGGAGCGCATTGAGGCCCAGAACAGGCCCTTTGATGCCAAGACCTCAGTGTTTGTGGCAGAGCCCAAGGAATCCTTTGTCAAAGGAACTATTCAGAGCCGAGAAGCTGGGAAAGTGACAGTAAAAACTGAGGCAGGGGCGGTGAGTAGAGACCCAGGAGCCTGCCATATTTCATTGAATTGGGGGAGGGAGGGTTTGGTCACTCGATTGATGTTAATGGTTATCCTTCTTGTTTACTAGACTCTGACAGTGAAGGAAGATCAGATTTTTCCCATGAACCCTCCCAAATACGACAAGATAGAGGACATGGCCATGATGACCCACCTGCATGAGCCTGCTGTGTTGTATAACCTCAAAGAGCGTTATGCAGCCTGGATGATCTATGTGAGTTCCCCTACCAGGGGTCTTTATTACCATCACTGCATACCTTTTCAGCCCATGGCCTCCACTGCAGCATAAAGAGTCCCAAGTAGTGACATATTTTCATTTTCACTATTAGCATAACTAGTTAAGTGTTCATACTATTATAATGAACTACATAATGAATATTACACTTTAGTAAGGCACAATGCAAACACCAGCACATCTTTTCATTCAAAGCCAAGGAAGGACACTATCTTTGTTGACTAGATTGACCACAGATCTATAATTAAATATTTGAGCAGTTACTGATTATATCTCAACTATCTGCCTACATCTTTCCCACAGCCCTCTCCACATTCCAGTTGCAGAATCATTCCAAGGGGGGAAAATATAAACTTATACTTTTTCACTTAAAAATGATTTTTAGGGACAAATTTCACTCATTTTCACTCTGCCCAAATAACAGTAATTTGCATCTATGTGTTCTGGTTTCTTCTATTTGGAATGCCACCTCTTCTATGAAACCTTTCCAACTTCCCCAGGCAGAGTCTGGTGGTGTGTCCCATTATTTCGGTCCCTGCAATCACATTGGCCATGTTTTTCCTGCATCATTCATTATATCACTGTCTCCTGTGTTGACTGGGAATTCCTCAAGGGACACAATCTCATTTATGTTTTATTTCTACTGCCTGGCAGGGACCTGGAACATAATTCACTTTCCAATAAACATTTTAAATTCAATATATTATGTTACATTCATACTTTTTTTAACCAGTGCTGATATTTAGCTGGGCAACACCTACACAGGCGTATCTGGTGTTTATGGTCAACTCTGTTTTAACTGGTTGTTCTGTTCTGGACCAGTTGTCAAATGTTTTAAAATTCCTGTGTTGTAATCATAATATATTTACATCATTTTTTCTTGTCTCTTTATAATTTCAAATAGTTTGAAAAATATATTCCCAGTGTTGTTATATACTGTCACGTTTACCTTTTTAAATGTTAAAAAAATAAAAAACATGTTTTATGTTGCCTTAAGATTTACTACAGTTCACTTAATCACTTCCTTATTGTTAAACATTTAGCTAATATCTAAATTTATGTTGTTATAAATTTGAATTATCTTAATTCTGCAAAGGATTATATGACTTTCTTTAAAAGAGTACAAATGTCTCATAGAACACATTTAAAAACAATCAAACAGACAAACATGTTTTTACGGTTCCTGCCATGTAAAAAAGCACTGTGACAATTTCTGAGGGGAGAAATAAGAATTCTGAATTATGGTCTCTTCCCTCAAGGATGTTGCTATCACATTGCTGAATCCACGAACTAATTTTCATGTTGATGCCTTAAAGAAATGTAGAACATTTACTTTAATTTTTCCTTTTTGTTAAAACCCAATTAATTATGGAACTGAGCAAATAACAGAAAAGGCCTTTGGGTAGTAATTCTTTCTTTCCTTGCAAAGACCTACTCAGGACTCTTCTGTGTCACTGTCAACCCCTACAAGTGGCTGCCAGTGTACAACCCAGAGGTGGTGACGGCCTACAGAGGCAAAAAGCGCCAGGAGGCCCCACCCCACATCTTCTCCATCTCTGACAACGCCTATCAGTTCATGCTGACTGGTGAGTTGGTCAGATGTTTTGTTGTGTGCATAGTATTTCTAAAGCAGAACCATAGAGGAGAGGGTGGGGGAGAGAGGGAGAGAGAGAGATTCTATAACCAAACCAAATTCAACATACTTCAAAACTATCCCCTCGAGGTGAGACAGGTGTATTTATGAGATATTATATAATGGCTAATGATTTCTTAAATGTTTAAACTCCAGTAAAGGTTGTCCATGATTAAATAATTTACTTTTGAATGACTCAGAAATTCAAATAAATTTGAACAAAAATACAAACATATCTGTGTACATGTACACACATGCACATTCAGACACAGAATCACACATACAAACTGGATCTCCACTTATCCTAAGCCAAAAAACAGGAGAGTAAACCTTGCTTCTGGGGTTTTATTCTCAATAACATAAATTGTGACCAATGAACATAAATTAAACATGCCACAAATGCTATTTCTCTTTCCCTGGTGCCAATTTGAACAGTCCTAATATTTTAAAGTATATAAGGTATTAAGACAGTTATGTTAATCTGTTTTTTACAATATTGTCTCAGATAGACTTATCGTAAATACCCAGCACTCCTCTGGAAAGAGCTTGAAGAATTCCTTGTTAGACTAAAACATCGAAACAAACTTTTATCCTCCCCTGAAAAATATGACTAAACCCATGAGTACTTTCACAGCAACCTCCTTTTACTATTTTTCTTACTTTTCCACATGCTAAAAATATCTCCAACATCCATTTTTCATTACTTCTTTCATCCACAAAAAATATGTAACTAACTAAAGTTGTCATCAATACTCAAATCATAATGTCAAGTCTGCTTTTGTTATTTATTTAATGGTAGAGTATTAAAAAGAAAGTCTGATGCTTCAGGAAAATAGAGCCATGTGATTATCAATTATACTCTGGCTTTCAAACATTTTCTTTCATCCCAGAATCTTCTCAAATGAAATATTTCTTGAAAGACTTGAGCATAAGACAGATAAAAGTGGCAGTGTTAATTTTAAATGGGTGCAAGTGTGCAAAAGCTGGGGAGAGAGTAGAAAAGAGAGGTACTAGAAAGATAGTAGACCGAGTACTCACAAAGCCCAAAGGATTGCAAAACCCAGGCTTAAAAATATTAAGTTCATTCCATTTTATTTTGTCATTTACAAATGTATAAGAAAACAGTACTAAATGTCCACATTTTCTCTTTTGTAGACCGGGAGAATCAGTCAATCCTAATCACGTAAGTAGATTTTATGCTTTCTTTTCATGAATGTGATAGCTGTTAGCTTTGGGACCTCATTTGATTTTGTTGTGATTTGACAGTGGAGAATCTGGTGCAGGGAAGACTGTGAACACCAAGCGTGTCATCCAGTACTTTGCAACAATTGCAGTTACTGGGGAAAAGAAGAAGGAGGACACAACCTCTGGCAAAATGCAGGTGGGTCTGATTGTCAGGGTCAGAATCCAGGCTCTGTTAGGGTTCTCAGGTAATTCCTAAGCCTCAGATGTGAGGACTGCGCTCTCCTTTGCAGGGGACTCTGGAAGATCAAATCATCAGTGCCAACCCCCTACTGGAGGCCTTTGGCAATGCCAAGACCGTGAGGAATGACAACTCCTCTCGCTTTGTAAGTCTCTTGGACGCTATGATTGGCTCTGTTCACAGGTCAAAATTGATGGGATGCTTGTGAATACATTCTTTGAATCTTTTATTAACATTATATTACACTGACTTTTTTCTTCTGAACATGGATCAAAAATCCTGTCTTAAAAGATATGTGCCCTTTTCTGAGTTCATTCTTATCTGTCATTATATTATTATTCACAATTAAATTTTTCATTTATTTTCAATTGATGATAATTGTTTACCTTTATGAGGCAGACAATGATGTTTTAATATATTTATACATTATAAAATTAAACTAACATATCACCTAGCATATGTATCCAATGTACAAATTTTAAAATAAAAGAAAATTCTTTCACTTACAAAATAGGAGGGTTTTTTGTTTGTTTGTTTGTTTTTAGTTCTAGACACAAATCGTCTCTAAATTGATTTAGTATTAAAGCCTTACCATCTCAAGTGTTTTGGAGTTGGCAAAGATTTTATATTATTGAAAAATAAGGGAATAATATTAGTTTTCCTTTCAAGGGTAAATTCATCAGAATCCACTTTGGCACTACAGGAAAACTGGCTTCAGCTGATATTGAAACATGTAAGTGCTCAAATATCCTTGAAAATAATTTCTGTTCCTCATGAGCTATAAAATTAACCAAAAATCAAATTTGTACATCACAGGAATTTTTATACTTTACCCGTGTATTGTTTGTTTTCTTTTAGATCTGTTAGAGAAGTCTAGAGTTACCTTTCAGCTTAAGGCTGAAAGAAGTTACCATATTTTTTATCAGATCACATCAAACAAGAAACCAGAACTAATTGGTAAGAAATATCATATTTCCTTTTCAAAATTCCTATAATATTACCTCTGAATTTATGTCTGAATTTTGTTGAATTTATACATACTTTATTTTAATTTTTGTGATACTAGGATTGAACCCAGAACATTCTGCCACTGAGCTACATCCCCAGCCCTTTTTATGTTTTTATTTTGAGACAGGATCTCACCAATTTACCCAGGCTGGCCTCAGATTTGTGGTTCTTTTGCCTCAGTATCCTGAGTAGCTAGCCGGATAAAAAGCATGTGCCACTCCACCCAACTTGTTATTTAATTTTTAAAAGAACTTTGCAGGCTAGGGGTATAACTCCATGGTAGAATGCTTCCCTACTATATGCAAGGACCTGGGTTGGATTCTCAGCATGGCATAAACAGCTTGTAACTTTGTTAAAATGTGTATGTGCTCACTAAAAGAACTCATAAGAAAGAAAAAGGAAAACTGAAATGACACTTCCAATTTCTATCACTATAGTACTAAAATATTATTCTAGTCATTTTCAATATGTAAATCATAACATGGATACACACATACAACTTACATAACTGAAATAATAATTACATTCCCTTTTGTAATTTTTTGCTGAACCTATCATGGTTTTCTCTATATCAATAAATATAGATTCACATTATTACTTTTAATGGATGCATAGTGTTCCACTCTAGAAATAAGTATAATTTACTTAATCATATCATACCTTTTAATGATATTTAGGTTGTTTTCAAAATTAAATTGTAAATAGTCAACACTGTTATTACTACTTATAGATACAACTTTTTTCATATGTAATGATTTTTGGATTATAATGGTGTTTAAAAATAGGGAATGATAGGAGATACCCTGACAACAACTTTAAGGGATTTGAGATGGTGTTAAATTTCCTTTAAGAGTTCCTTCACTGCCCATCAAGCATCTTTTAACCAAGCATCATAAAGTGATCTTAGAATTTGTCTAGAAATCTCTTGCTTTGATGAAGAAGATTATTATGCTTATCTTTGCTCTTTTCTATGTATTTAGAAATGCTTCTGATTACCACAAACCCATATGATTACCCATTTGTCAGTCAAGGGGAAATCAGTGTAGCCAGCATTGATGACCAGGAAGAGCTGATGGCCACAGATGTAAGTAGAATACACAAAAACTGGAATTACTACATTGGGTCAGAGCAATGGTCCATTTAGATAAATATTTAGTATCCCATGGAAATAGCAGAGACTGAAGTGTTAGGAGCATATGCATGCCTCCTGGAGTCTATAAAAATGTTAAGATCTGCCTCTACAACATTTTAATTTACCTTAATAGTCTAAAAATTTATTATTTTGGAATTTAAGCAATTTATTTATTTTTATATCTATTTTCTATGGACCAAACCACCTCTCAAAATAACAAGGGCCTTAAATTTACTATCCTTGTTCCCTAAGTTTACTTTTTGAACCATCAGATAATACACACCTAAAATTAGATTGCTCTGTGCTGGTTTTTGGTTGACCAAACCTTTTATGCCCAATCTAAGGAATTTCTTGTCCCCTATTCATACTGGTAGTTTCAGTTTGATCAAAAAGTCAGGAGTGGGAATGTGAACTATAAATAGCAAGTGTGTGGACTATAACCTAACAGTTTCATTATTGATTATTTGACAGAGTGCTATTGATATTTTGGGCTTCACTAATGAAGAAAAGGTGTCTATTTATAAGCTCACGGGGGGCGTGATGCATTATGGGAACATGAAATTCAAGCAAAAGCAGCGTGAAGAGCAAGCTGAGCCAGATGGCACTGAAGGTATCAGCTGAGTTGATGTCATATTTGTTTGACTCACATTTTTAACCTGTTTCCTGTGAGTTTTCCTAGAGAAGACAAATTTACTTTTAAGAACTGAGTGTTAATTTATACCAAAATAATTTATTGTGTAAAACATGGGCATTAGATAGTTTCTATCATTTCTAAAGTTCTTTAGAGCAAACTACCCATTACCAACGTCTTTAACTTAATGAAAAAATGGACAAGAAAGTTCAAAAAGTTATACATAAAAAACTGTACAAAACACACGTAGCTTAAAAAATTTAAGGAAGTGGGTATCTTTGGGCCATAATAAAATTGTTCTACCTTGTTTTCCTTTTAGTTGCTGACAAGGCAGCCTATCTCCAGGGTCTGAACTCTGCTGATCTGCTCAAAGCCCTCTGCTACCCCAGGGTCAAGGTCGGCAATGAGTATGTTACCAAAGGCCAGACTGTAGAGCAGGTAGGTACATAATTCAAATTCATCACCAGGACAAAGAACATTTTTATAGCCCTTACATAACTTTAAGAGCTCTGTCTTTGTCTTTTAAGGTGACCAACGCAGTGGGTGCTCTGGCCAAAGCCGTGTATGAGAAAATGTTCCTGTGGATGGTCACCCGCATCAACCAGCAACTGGACACCAAGCAACCCAGACAGTACTTCATTGGGGTCTTGGACATTGCTGGCTTTGAGATTTTTGATGTGAGTATGTAGCTGACTGGTGAAGAGATTTTTATAGTAGGACATGGGAATAGTAACAAGAAAGAATTTATGAATATCATGACCTTTTCTTACAACTGTCAGTTATATTAAGACTTAGATTGATTTGGCAGCTACAAATCATTTATTGTAGTGGCAATTCCACTTCTATGAGAACAAAATGCTTAATGACGACCTGACTTGCTAAGTGATCCAAAGGGAGTTATGAATTAATCTGGTGTTGTGGAGGGAGGAGGATTCTAAAAATCCCACAAAGCAAAATGAAGCTAATGTGAAAATATCAAAGTAAACCTTGTGATTAAGTATGCTCTGAAAATATAGTGGAGAAATCATTTGGAAATACTTAAACAGATAATAAAAGCTGAGAAAAACTTTATAATTTAGATTCAGCATTCATAAATGAAATTAGCTTTTAATGCTCATTAATGTGATGTCATGAAATAAAAGTTCATATTTGATCATGAGATACATTTTTCCTACTTATAGTTTTTAAGAAGTTTATCTTCTTCCTAATTATTAAAGTAAGATTTAAACATTACATAAAATATAAAAAAATCAAGGGAAAAGATTCCACATAATTGGACTTTATATCTAGTTAATGTTAATGTTAACATTTTGGTGGAGTTTTAAAATATAAGTGTATGTTCTCATACTGCACGTGATTTTTGGTATTATGATTTTTTTTCTTTCACATTAAAGAATAGAGGTGGTAATCATTGCTCACTTGAAGTGCTGACCAAGTGAATTCCTCATAATGTAGACTCCTAAACAATTTCTCAGGGGTTGCAAGTTGGCTCATAAGTCCACTGAAAACTAGGACCCCTCTAAAAGATGTAGAAGATAATGGGAATAAATATGGGATGATTAAGTAGGAACTCAAGAAAACACCTGAGTAAACTTTAGCAAATGCAGGGGAAAATAATACTAATAGGATTTTCTATAAAACGGCAGTAGGAGAAATAGTAGATTCCACACATCTTCAAACCTTCCATACATTTTACTTTTTATTTCAAAGGAATCTCTTTGGTCCAGTGATTTTCTCATCTATCATCTAAAGGCTATCGGATAAAAAGTTTTAAATTTAAAAGTACTGTATTTTTTTAAATGCTCAATTTTTTAAAGAGAGAAGTAAACACATCTATTTATTTAGTTCAACAGTCTGGAGCAGCTGTGCATCAACTTCACCAACGAGAAACTGCAACAGTTCTTCAACCACCACATGTTCGTGCTGGAGCAGGAGGAGTACAAGAAGGAAGGCATCGAGTGGACCTTCATTGACTTTGGGATGGACCTGGCTGCCTGCATTGAGCTCATTGAGAAGGTAACCTCCTCTGTCTATTTGGTCTCTACTGCCCATGTACTCTGCTTTTCATATTTACCCACATGCCTTTTACCTCGTCTTAAATTCAGCCTATGGGCATCTTCTCCATCCTGGAAGAAGAGTGCATGTTTCCCAAGGCAACAGACACCTCCTTCAAGAACAAGCTGTATGAGCAGCATCTTGGAAAGTCTGCCAACTTCCAGAAGCCTAAGGTAGTCAAAGGCAAGGCTGAGGCTCACTTCTCCCTGATCCATTATGCTGGTACTGTGGACTACAACATCACTGGCTGGCTGGACAAGAACAAGGACCCCCTGAATGAGACTGTGGTTGGGCTGTACCAGAAGTCTTCATTAAAAACTCTAGCTTTCCTCTTCTCTGGGGCTCAAACTGCTGAAGCAGGTAATGCCCCAAAGTCTAACATTTTCTGTAGATATTACAAAATGTGATATTAGATTGAGGCTAGAAAACTCATAGTCCTGGCAGAATGTTTGCTGGCCAAACCCATTATTCCCCTAAGCATTGAGTAGGCAGGCTGGTCTATAATTATACATGTGTGGCTCGAGTCACTACAAATAGGGGTCCTATTTGCAAAGAGTAAGAGAGGAGGAACTATCATACTCTCAACCAATGAAAAGCCTCAGCTTCTATGATTGCTTCTGCTTCTTCCACTACACTGAATATCTGGAGATATTTAAAGATAACGTAGTGAACAACTTCTGCCTCTCTATACTTGCTTTATTGATGATTTCTGAAGTTAGTATATCCTAAATGTCCAAATATCAGGGTGTCCATTTCTATATGATAAAGGGAATGGCCTTCACATTATTTCCCAATGAAGAATGAATCACAGAAAAGTGGATGCAAACTTAGTTAAAAATACAATTCAAACAGAGGCACCAAGAGAGTGAGGAAATGCTCCATTTGATGAACACAGAAAAGCACAGACATCTGCAAATTGGCAAGGATAGCCCTGTTGATTCAGAACCACATTGAAATGATACTTCTTCTTTTTCTCCAGAGGCAAGTGGCGGAGCTGCCAAGAAAGGTGGCAAGAAGAAGGGCTCCTCTTTCCAGACTGTGTCTGCCCTTTTCAGGGTAAGGAAGAAATTGTTCTTACATTTCCCAGTTACTTTGGGAATTTTTTTTTTCTGGTACTAGGGAATGAAAGCAGGGCCTTGCATGTGCTAGACACTGAGCTAAACCCCTAGCCCATAAATTCGTTTTCAGAAACATAAGATCTTCTTTTCAAGAGACATTAGGAAAGAACTGACATTAGCTAATGACTTCTATTGATTTAAATTTGGAGAGAAAGGATTTAAATTACTCAGAAATGGTTATCTCACCTTTCATGCTAAGTCAAATAGTGAAGAATATGTGATAAGAAATTTCATAAAACTTAATGCTCTATATTCATAATCTAGTTAGTCTGACAAGGAACAATGACATGTACACAGAGAGACTAACAGACATTGGCAAGACTAATGACATCTAGCAGATAACCTACAACAAAGCTCACATGGTGTCCTTGCTCTTAAATTAATTCTCAATTATAACTGGTAGATTTGCTTACTTATAGATAATCTTATGTCCTAAAATTTTACAGAGCTGGAAAGAGGGAGCTTTATTTATGAGAAAAAGTTTAATTGTGTGCAGGCTTGCATTTTTGTTTTGAAGAACTATAGAGTTTAGTAGAAGAGAGTGTGATCATCTAGTATGGGTAGCAGTGGCCTTGTAAGTGTCTGTGGGTGGCCAAGGATGTAGGTAGAAAGAAGGACAGTGCTGGTATAAACTGAAAAGAAGCACATTTGGTTGCTGTGAGTAACTCCTGCCAACCTAAATTCAGAAAAATGTACTGAGGAATAAACTAATCTCAGGAGAAGCATTTGAGTTATTCTTTTAAATGAAAACAGTCCATTCAGGCCATTCAACCCAGCCATAAAGACTGGCTTTATAAACACTGCCAACTGTTCATTACCATGTCCACAGTCTGAGATGACAGGATTTTTCCTGGTTTTACAGGAGAATTTGAACAAACTGATGACCAACCTCAGGAGCACCCACCCTCATTTTGTGAGGTGTATTATTCCCAATGAAACTAAAACTCCAGGTAAGAAGTTCTAGAATGAAAGAAGAAGACATGATTGCCACACCCCCTTATTCAGAACTCTGCAGTGAAATATATATGTATTTTTTAGGTGCCATGGAGCATGAACTTGTCCTGCACCAGCTGAGGTGTAATGGTGTGCTGGAAGGCATCCGCATCTGTAGGAAAGGATTCCCAAGCAGAATCCTTTATGCAGATTTCAAGCAGAGGTCAGACTGTCTTAATTATGGCATATCTTGAAGTTTTATACAAATAAATTTAGTACAAGCAGAACAATTTAGTGAAAAAATTTTAATTAGCCAAAAAAGTAAAAAGTGTACACCTCAAAAATACCTTTAAGGTATTTAATAGGTATATTATATTTTAACCACTGTGTAGAATTTTCATTGAATTTACCAAGCTCCTAACTAGTTTACAGATGTGTGTGCATTAATTTCAATTTAGTTATGAGAACTATCTTTTTGAATACCTAGTATGTTTGGATTATCTCATTTAATCATTATAAAAACATAGTATAGGTAGGCACTAACATGACTTCATTTTATAGATGAATAACCTGAGGTTTAGAGAGATAAGTTATTTGCCCAAAGTCAGACATTTAATAAGTGGCTGAGTTGGTAACTCTCCCATGCATGTACAACTTCAAATAATTCCTGTTCTATTGCTTCCTTTAATTGTATCAATCTTCATTTTTCTCTCATACATAAGCTTCCAAGTGTTTCGAAGAAACAGAGGGTACATGTCACAATTCCTTAGATCCTTTTTCTCCTTCCTAGATAAGCCTGTCTTGTAAATCCAAGAATAAGCTTGGGTGGCAGCTGCAGGGAGCAGGTCTCTCCTAAGTCTACATCTGGTGGAGTTGGACAGAGAGCTTCAGTGCTCAAGACTCGATGCACCCTTAAGTTTGATTTTAAGTGTTTAGGGCAGTTCTCCATACCTGAAGTATCTTCTACCAGATTTTTCAATAAAAAACACTCTTGGACTCAGGATTTTAAACAGCAAATTCATCAAGCGGGGATAATGTTATATTTTATAGGTCATCTATAGCTTAATGTGAACAAGATTATAAAGTTCTTTTCTGAGAACAGGGTCTGCTGAGGCAGAAAAGAAAATTGCAACTCTTTAAGAGATGGTAAAATGGAGTACAACTTGATAGCCAATAGGTTGATCATCCATGTAAGCAATGTCATCCCTCTTTGAACAAAGAATAATATTTTTAAGAACTTTTATTTTTAAATAAATCATTTAATATTTAGATATTATTTGTTTTATTAGTAAACCAAGCATTATTTTATTTTTTTAAACTGCATTTGCTTTACAGATACAAGGTACTAAACGCAAGTGCTATCCCTGAAGGACAGTATATTGACAGCAAGAAGGCTTCTGAGAAGCTCCTTGCATCCATTGATATTGACCACACCCAGTACAAATTTGGTCACACTAAGGTAACATTCTCTAAATCCAATCTGATACTATTCCTGTTCTTTTGAATTTTATGCAACATTTCTAATCTGGAACACTGCCCCCACACAGGTCTTTTTCAAAGCTGGTCTTCTAGGGCTCCTAGAGGAGATGCGAGATGACAAGCTGGCCCAACTAATTACCCGCACCCAGGCCATGTGCAGAGGGTTTTTGGCAAGAGTGGAGTACCAGAAGATGGTGGAGAGAAGGTATAAAAATGTACTGTTTATTCATGTCTTTCATCCTCAAAAACACACTTGAGGTGGCTTACAGTTAAGACTCAACTGTGCTGAGGACACTTAAGGAATGGTAAGAGTCCCATAGAGAAATGAAGGAAAACTTAAAGGATCATCACCATGAAATATTTTCTGAGTGTTTGGGTAAAAAACTGAGAAGCATGAAGTGTTCATAGTTTTCATCTAACAAGAGAAAATACATCAATGAGAAAGCAGAGACAAATTTTTACTGTAGCACTTGGTTCTAATATGATTTATTAGGCAGATGATTAAAGAGAGGACATTGAAATGTATAGCATTTTCAAGAATGGTTTTATACAGGATATAATCCTGTATTATCCTTCCTCCATCTGATCATTTCTATTATTGAACTATCATGATTTAAAATATTAAGGGCATTTGTCTATGAAAGACTTGTTGTAGTAAATTAATACAATGTCATCAAGGGATATGGTTTCCTGGTGATCTAATTTGTTGAAGGGACAGAATTCAAAGACTATAGTGCTAGGCTTCTCAGGCTGCAGGATATACATGACCTATAGTGATATATGCATTTTACATTGCCATTCTATGTATATCCACACATATGTGTAAATATATAAACAATTTACATAAAACAAATTTTATTTTTACTATTTAAAATTATGCTTAAACTTCTGTGGCATTCTATTTTACTAAAAATAATAAATTTGGGTTATATATATATATATATATATATATATATACACACACACACACACACACACACACACACACACACACACATAAATAATTGTCTATATATGAGGGTAAATAATTTATTCAAATAACCTAGATTAAAGCAAATGTGGTATTATAGAGTATAATGCAAAATTCACACCACATTAAAATATAAAACTAGAGATTGTCAAATAAATTCTAGCATCTTTAATCAGATACCCCACAATCTTTAAAGGTTGTGTTCACCTCCTGCTTCCCTTATGGTATTTTAGTAAGAATGTTTGAGAGGCACTGAGGCACAGCAGTACTTCTCAAAGTGTAGTCCTTGATTTGCATTATCACCATCCCTTGTTAACCTGTTAAAAGTGCACAATTTCAGGTTCCACCCCAAATCCTCTGAATCTGACTCTTTGGAGGTGGAGTTCAGGAATCAGTGTTTTATCAATCCCATCAGGTCATTTTTATTCATTCCAAAGTTTGAGAAGCAATGAGGTAGAGGAATGAGTAGAGGAATGGCAAATCCTCAACTATCACCCCCAAAATATCACTTGCTTAATCTGTGCATTTCAAAGACGGTGAGGATTAGAGTGGGGACAGAACCTCCAACTCTTGCTGCCTAAATTTCATCTCATTTCATCATCCACACAATACCTAATTTGCAGTCATTGAATTTTAGGGAGTCCATCTTCTGTATCCAATACAACATACGAGCCTTCATGAATGTCAAGCACTGGCCCTGGATGAAACTGTTCTTTAAGATCAAACCTCTGCTAAAGAGTGCAGAAACTGAGAAGGAGATGGCCACCATGAAGGAAGAATTCCAGAAAACCAAAGATGAACTTGCCAAGTCAGAGGCAAAAAGGAAGGAATTAGAAGAAAAGATGGTGTCACTGCTAAAAGAAAAAAATGACTTGCAGCTCCAAGTTCAGTCTGTAAGTTGGGGTACCAGTTGGGTATTGCTAATCAGAATGCAGGTGCTAGAACTCTGACCATTATGGGCAATGGGCTGGATAGTCAGCAGGGCAGACAAGCATTGGAGAGAGAAAGTTGAAGCCCTCCATGTATCCCTTCATTGTCTGTTGAATCCCTTCCATACAGCACCACAACAATTAGGTAGAAATGTCCATCATCTTTCATTCTACAAGTTTATTAAACTCCAGGATTTATGTCTTTTCCTTTTGAAGAAAGTCCTTGGAAGCGATTTTAACATGAAGTAATCCCAGATAAAATATTAAGGGGAGGACATCACAGAGGGAGATTTTTTTCCTAAAGCTTCCTTGAACACTTTTTTAATGTCCATGAGTCTTGAATTACAATATTGACAGCTGGAAAATGGCAGCATTCAACACTAAATTTTATTGAATTATTGTTAATTATCGATATAAAAAATTCTTATCCACTCTTTACGATCTATCACCATAGTCAGTACCCTATTACATCCACACCTAGATTGCTTCATCAGTATCTAAATTGCTCTGCCTACTTACAATTCTCTCCTATTCTGTCCAAGCTCCTCACTGCTCGCTCTTGGGCCAATCATTTTAGAACTGCTTCCATCAACTTGGAAATGTAATTTATAGGACTGTTTTTCATTTAGAAAGAATTGAATTGGTCTGGTATAATTTACTCATCACAAAATCATATATTTTTTTTTCTGATAAGATTAGTCTCTGCTGTCAAGTTTGGGCAGTATAATAACTCCTTCAAGATTACAGTAGGAAAAAAAGAGCCTCCCCTTGCATTTTTTTTTCTTTTTTGTCTCTACCCCCTTCAAATATATTCCAAATTTTTTTCTGTTCTTCCCAAAGATTTACTCAGAATCTGTTCTACACCACTACATTCACTACATAGCTATACAGAGAACATATTCTTCTGTGTATTCAAAAGTTGATATGGAGGATCACTGGTGAATATAAATTTCATGTTTCTCTCATTTTATGCCTGCTCTGTTCCCATTAATTGGAAACAGTGGGTTGCCAGGAATTTTTTGATTACTTTTTGCCTCAACTTGAATTTAAAGCATCATAACCAGGGTCATCTTTCAGTACTACAAAGAAATATGTTTCAATAGCAGTTGCAGGTGGAAATTTTCTGGCAGGAATGCTTCCCCATCCCCCACCATGATTTTCTTCCTAATAAGTTGATTTCTGCAAACCCAAATACTATCCATCTCTCAAGACTTAACTCAAATACCAATTCTTTTATTAAGCCAAACTTGGCCCAACTTCTCTGTTCTCTGATGTCATTAATTGCTTTCTACATTAATGGTAGCCTTTGAGAGAGAGGTTTTCAAATCTATTGTGGAATATACTCTTCTAAAGGAATAGGTCAACTACCAATACTTTTGGTTTTTCTACATATGAAAATGTACTGCACTTTAGTAAGTGGCATGAAACAAAATCTGTGAAGACATAAACAAGTGAATACAGGAAATCCAAGAAAAAAAAATGTAAACATTTATACTTTTATCAGTGTAAAGTATTTTATTCTTTCTTCTCAATTGTAATTTCAAGGAAGCTGAAGGGTTGGCTGATGCAGAGGAAAGATGTGACCAGCTGATCAAAACCAAAATCCAGCTTGAGGCCAAGATCAAAGAGGTGACCGAGAGAGCTGAGGATGAGGAAGAGATCAACGCTGAGCTGACTGCCAAGAAGAGGAAACTGGAAGATGAATGCTCAGAACTGAAGAAAGACATTGATGACCTTGAGCTGACACTGGCCAAGGTTGAAAAGGAGAAGCATGCCACAGAGAACAAGGTATGCAACATACTCTGTTGTACTGTATCCAGGTTCTTCTCAGTCAGTAGCAGAGGTCACCTCTTTCTTAACCCCTATAGGTGAAAAACCTCACAGAAGAGATGGCAGGCCTGGATGAAACCATTGCTAAGCTGACCAAGGAGAAGAAGGCCCTCCAAGAGGCCCACCAGCAGACCTTGGATGACCTGCAGGCAGAGGAGGACAAAGTCAACACCCTGACCAAAGCTAAAATTAAGCTTGAACAGCAAGTGGATGATGTAAGTCCAGCATTATCAAGGAAATTATTTCTTCTAAAGGAAACTGGGAATTCTAGTTCCTACTCAACATAATTTATATTTAGCTTGAAGGGTCCTTGGAGCAAGAAAAGAAACTTCGTATGGACCTAGAAAGGGCTAAGAGGAAACTTGAAGGTGACTTGAAGTTGGCCCAAGAGTCTATAATGGACATTGAAAATGAGAAACAGCAACTTGATGAAAAACTCAAAAAGTAAGTATGAAAGAATAGCTCAGGAATTTGCTTCCACTGCTGGGTATGAACTAAATTATTGCTATTTGCTGCTTTTCCAAAAGGAAAGAGTTTGAAATGAGCAATCTGCAAAGCAAGATTGAAGATGAACAGGCACTTGGTATTCAATTGCAGAAGAAGATCAAGGAGTTACAGGTAAGTACATGATCTCCATCACTTTAATTCAACAAGAAAAATAAATGACTGACACAAGAAACTGAATTTGTATTTTCCACCATTTCCAGGCTCGCATTGAGGAGCTGGAGGAGGAAATTGAGGCAGAGCGGGCTTCCAGGGCCAAAGCAGAGAAGCAGCGTTCTGACCTCTCTAGGGAACTGGAGGAGATCAGTGAGCGGCTGGAAGAAGCTGGAGGAGCCACTTCAGCCCAGATTGAGATGAACAAGAAGCGAGAGGCTGAGTTCCAGAAAATGCGCAGGGACCTGGAGGAGGCCACCCTGCAGCATGAAGCCACAGCTGCCACCCTGAGGAAGAAGCATGCAGACAGTGTGGCTGAACTTGGGGAGCAGATTGACAACCTGCAGCGGGTCAAGCAGAAGCTAGAGAAAGAAAAGAGTGAGATGAAGATGGAGATTGATGACCTTGCTAGTAATGTAGAGACCATCTCTAAAGCTAAGGTACAACAGATATGGGAAAACTGACATTAATGACACTAACCCATATGGACACATCATAGTTCACAAAGGACACATTATACACATTAGGTCATTTATTATTTGCCGTTATCCAGGAAGGTAAGCATAAAATAAATAAAGCCTTTTTAATTATTTTCATTTAACATATAAATAAACAGAAAACCAAAGCACAGCAGCGTATCACCCCATTTATAATAACAGTGCTAGCTTTGGAAAATAGGTCATTTGTGTTCTTCAGTCCCCCAACTGGAGAGTACAACTCTCCCATGTTTTCAATTATCCAATAGCAAGGTTTCAGTGTATAGAAAGGTAATGCAGTAGTTTTTAATATGCCTTTAGAGTATGTACCATATAATTCTTGTGGAATCTTAAAATTGAAGCCTACTATTTAACTTTTATATTAATACTGCACAGAGCATCATGACTAGCTTTTATAAAATAAAAATAAATAAATTCTTCTATATCAATGCATATTAGATAATTTGACTTATGAATCAAAACAATTATTAGATATTTCATTTGGGGAGAATTCTTAGCTGCTGCAAAGATCACTATCTTGAAGGGTCTCCACTTCCTTCTTTCGCTTTTTATCCTGTAGGGAAACCTAGAGAAAATGTGCCGCACTCTAGAGGACCAAGTGAGTGAACTGAAATCCAAAGAAGAAGAGCAGCAGCGGCTCATCAATGACCTCACAACCCAGAGGGGACGCCTGCAGACTGAATCTGGTAAACCTCCCTTCTTGTTTGGTGCCTAAGAGTGGTGGTGATGATGATATGGTTAAGAACAAATGATTTGGTGGCAGTCTAATAAAAGCAACTGAGATCATGTGTGATTCATTGAAAGGCTCAGACTCTCCATCTAAGTGCAAGGTCATTTGGGGATAACACTGGAATAAATATTTTCATATAACTAAACTAAGCTCTGCTCCAGAAAGGCCTGGAATATTTATTTTTCACAAAGGGGATGTTGGAATAGAAGTCATTCCAGCATGGGTTCAGGACTTCTTCGTCAGGACACATTTTTTAAAAAAAATTTGTATCAACATTAAATTAACGACTAGGGCAATGGACAGGCCTATCTCTCAAAAGTCTATGGAAGTGGAACTATGTAGAATTGGACATTTTATCTCCCTTTTTGACAGCCTTCAAAAGTTTTTGCAACATATAAAAGGCTAAAATAATTAGTTATGGAGAGGACAAAAAATTTGAGCTGTATTTATTCATATGGATTGATATGGAAGTTCCACCATAAATATCCAAATTTAGCATTGACTATGAAGATGCCAATATAGAATTCAATAATCTGAGTATTCATTTGGGGGGGGATAAGGTTAAAATTTATTTTTAACATGGGTTTGCAGAATATTTTCTTCATTTAAAAAACAATGTGCCATTTCTTTGTCTAGGTGAATTTTCACGCCAGCTTGATGAAAAAGAAGCTTTGGTGTCTCAGTTATCAAGGGGAAAACAAGCATTTACTCAACAGATTGAGGAATTAAAGAGGCAGCTTGAAGAAGAAGTAAAGGTAACAATTATTCTGAATTGACCATAAACAGATCCAGTTATACCAACTTTTAGACGGTTTTGAATTGAAACTTAAAAATTAAACAATTAAACATCCAGTAAAATGAAGGCATAACTATCTCCACAGGCCAAGAATGCCCTGGCCCACGCCCTGCAGTCCTCCCGCCATGACTGTGACCTGCTGCGGGAGCAGTATGAGGAGGAGCAAGAATCCAAGGCGGAGCTGCAGAGGGCGCTGTCCAAGGCCAACAGTGAGGTTGCCCAGTGGAGGACCAAGTATGAGACGGATGCCATCCAGCGCACAGAGGAGCTAGAGGAGGCTAAGTATGTGCACAGCACTGAAAGAATGTGCTGAAAACTTGGCACAGTCAGTGAATTAGTTTGACAATGCTTAATTAACTAGTTTCTATTTGCCAGTCACTACCAAGTCCTGAGAATGATTCATGAATAGAGCAAACAGTAGTCCCTACTGCACTAGACTAAAATCTAGTTAAGAAATCAAAAAAATGACAAATGATTACTAATTACAGAGCTTAAGCCATACGTCAAGCACATCAAGCTCATCGCTGCTTTAGGGTTTTGTGCAGTTCCCTCTGTTTAGAATACTTTCCATACTGGTCTCCCTCTAGCTCATTGTGACTTCTTTCAGATCTTGACTCAGATGTTATCTCCCAGGGGAGGCCTTTCCTGAATACCTGAAGTAGTTGCCCATAATGTACCCTACTTTACTTCTCTTTGTCATATGTATATTTGAAAGTGTGGTCATGGATTTTTCTGACTTGCTTATTGTTTATCTCTTCCACTGGTTTGTAAGCTTTATGGCAGGGAACATTTTTGTCTTATTTATTGTTGTCTCAATGACTGGTTTATAAAAAGAGCTTGCTGATGTTTGTTGATTGAACTAATAGATCACGTTAGTGTGAAGTTTCCAATATGCTTCAGTGTGCTAACAATTCGTGATTGTTATTATGTTTATTTCTCCCTAAAATTTTATATAATTTTTCAGGAAGAAGCTGGCTCAGAGGTTACAGGCTGCTGAGGAACACGTGGAAGCTGTGAATGCCAAATGTGCATCCTTGGAGAAGACAAAGCAGAGGCTGCAGAATGAGGTCGAGGACCTCATGCTTGATGTGGAGAGGACCAATGCTGCCTGTGCAGCCCTAGACAAGAAGCAAAGGAACTTTGATAAGGTGATGTCTGTAGCATTCACTGCTCTCTGTGACTTTTTTCTGCCCTATACAGCAGGTAACCACTCTGGATTTTTCAGATCCTGGCTGAATGGAAGCAGAAATATGAGGAAACACATGCTGAGCTGGAAGCATCCCAGAAGGAGGCCCGCTCCCTTGGTACTGAGCTGTTCAAGATGAAGAATGCCTATGAGGAATCCTTGGATCAGCTAGAAACCCTGAAGCGAGAGAACAAAAACTTGCAGCGTGAGTCCCTTTCACTTTCAATAATATTCATGACTTGGAGGAATCTCTCTCTCATGCATGTGTTTGACCAAGTCCTTACCTGTCTTTTACCCAAACAACAGAGGAGATTTCTGACCTCACGGAGCAGATTGCAGAGGGAGGAAAACGTATCCATGAACTGGAGAAAATAAAGAAACAAGTAGAACAAGAGAAGTGTGAACTTCAGGCTGCTTTAGAAGAAGCTGAGGTACAGAGTGAATTTTATCTTATACACCAACAAATCAGAAAAAATTAAATACATCTCTGTGGGTTGTAAAAAGATAGACAGAATAAAATTAATGCCTTGCAGAAAAACTTCAGAATGCTTCTTGCTAATGTCATCTTTTGCGGTCTTTAAGGCATCTCTTGAACATGAAGAGGGGAAAATCCTGCGCATCCAGCTTGAACTGAACCAAGTCAAGTCTGAAATTGACAGGAAAATTGCTGAGAAGGATGAGGAAATTGACCAGCTGAAGAGAAACCACATTAGAATTGTGGAGTCAATGCAGAGCACACTGGATGCTGAGATCAGGAGCAGGAATGATGCTATCAGGATTAAGAAGAAGATGGAGGGAGACCTCAATGAAATGGAAATCCAGCTGAACCATGCCAACCGCATGGCTGCTGAGGCCCTGAGGAACTATAGGAACACTCAAGGCATACTCAAGGTAAATGGCTTCAAAAGATGGACCCGGGGGGCTGGGGATATAGCTCAGTTGGTAGAGTGCTTTTCTTGCATGCACAGACCCTGGGTTCAATCCCCAGCACTGCCCCAAAACAAAAAGATGATTCCAGGACAATTGGAATGACTACAGCCTGAGAACGTGATATCTCAATGATCTCTCATTCCACAGGATACCCAGCTGCACCTGGATGATGCTCTCCGGGGCCAGGAGGACCTGAAGGAACAACTGGCCATGGTTGAGCGCAGAGCCAACCTACTTCAGGCTGAGATTGAGGAGCTGCGGGCCACACTGGAGCAGACAGAGAGGAGCAGGAAAATTGCAGAACAGGAGCTCCTGGATGCCAGTGAGCGTGTCCAGCTCCTCCACACCCAGGTGGGATTTAGCACAAAGAACTCCCCTGTTGGTTGATGTTTACATACCCAGAATATATAGGCCTGAATTTTTTATATGACGGTCAGGTTTTATACTTTCATCATTTTTTTACTGTATTATTTAGAAAACTTCCACTATTTTATGTTAAACAAATATTATTGACTCACTTCCTATAATAATCTAAGGCTAACTCATTATCTATTATTTTTTAAGTTTTACTGACTCTTCTTATTAATATTGACATTTTATTGTGCAGAAATTGAATCTTGTGAACATTATTATTTTATCCCTGTGAATGGTTTCACCGGTAAATGATAATTTTAATATTATACAGCTATTTAGTCTGCTTATGAAGTATGTTCTTGAAGATGTTCAATATTCTATAACATTTCTATTTTATTTATTTGCACTACATAACAAGATTCCTTAATACTGAAAGCATTTCTTGTAATTTTTAACCTAATTTTTTTTCAAAAATTGGTACTTTGATAGCATAATAAGAAGATGTAAATGTTATTTTAAAATAGAACACTAGCCTGATCAACACCAAGAAGAAGCTGGAAACAGATATTTCCCAAATGCAAGGAGAGATGGAGGACATCATCCAGGAAGCCCGCAATGCAGAAGAGAAGGCCAAGAAGGCCATCACTGATGTGAGTAGCAGGCATAGTTCTCCATTAATTTAGCAGTACAACTGCCTACAGCAATAGTTTTCTTGATTTTTTTGGTTTATTTGCTAACCAGGCTGCCATGATGGCTGAGGAGCTGAAGAAGGAGCAGGACACCAGCGCCCACCTGGAGCGGATGAAGAAGAACATGGAGCAGACAGTGAAGGACCTGCAGCTCCGTCTGGATGAGGCTGAGCAGCTGGCATTGAAGGGTGGCAAGAAGCAAATCCAGAAGCTGGAGGCCAGGGTGGGTCTCCCAATATCAATTTCCTTCTGCTTCCAGTGCCTGATTTGATTAAAGTTCTTTCTAAGAGCCTACCTATTTGCAGGTGCGTGAGCTGGAAGGGGAGGTTGAAAGCGAGCAAAAGCGTAATGTTGAAGCTGTCAAAGGTCTGCGCAAACATGAGAGGCGAGTGAAGGAACTCACTTACCAGGTACAGCATTAACTTTTATCACCTAAGCATTCTTCCAAATCAATGTGAAATGCTCATATACAATGATACAATAGCGCTTTAGAAATAAGGTCCTATGGTTTTTATGATCTTTCAGACGGAAGAAGATCGGAAAAATATTCTCAGGCTTCAGGATTTGGTAGATAAACTTCAGGCAAAAGTGAAATCTTACAAGAGACAAGCAGAAGAGGCTGTAAGTATCTTTAAAGTAGAAGGGAAGAATGAAGTCCTTGGGTTAAGAAAAGCTAATAGGTATTTAGATTCATTATCCTGTTCATTTTTGTAGTTTTATTTCTTATCATTTGTAATATCAAAAGCTTGGTTTTAAAAGTTAACTTTTACTTAACAAAGAAACAAAAATTTAAAAGCAGAAATAACACAGACCATAATCTCTGGTCATTGTCTTGCTAAAATTGCCAAGTGATGAGAAAATATAAACAAAAATCCCTATATTTAAATGCTAAAGAAGAAACTTTCCTTTATATTTCTTTGGATAAATTTAAAATAAAAATCATAATTACTGAATAATTAATTATAAATAAAACTACAAGGAAGATGCTACTTTTACAAACCTACATAATGAAGTCAAAGCTATTGACTGAAAGTTACTTCATTGCTGTATGTGCTTTCATTATGAGTCAAAAATAAAAATAAATCAATAAGTGGACAGTGTAATCCAGAAATTATGAATAACAAAACAATGGAAATAAGAAGCACTATTAAAAAAAGGTAGAAATTGATAAACTGATTAACTAGAGTGTACTATTTTCTAATTTGACTATTTTAGTAATATCTAATAACTTTGGGGAATTGATATACTTTTGAGTAGTTTAATCAAGGGGAAAGTGAGAGAAAATATAAACTCACAACATTATAAATAAGAAAAGAAATAAACCATGGACATAAAAAAATTTTGGTGTGATTACTATGTAAACCTACCAAAAAAATTGAAATCTGAGGAAAATTATGATTTTTCTAGGAGAATATAAATTACCAATTTGGCTGGATAAGTTATTTCAGAATTTCTTCTGAAAATGGACCCAGGACCGGATAGGTCTTTCAAAATTTCAAGGGACAGATAATCCCCCAGCTATGTAAGCTGTTCAAGATCATGGGAAAAGACAGAGAGCTTTCCAATTCATGTTAAGAAGCCCGCATAACCCTCATACCAGAACCTATCCAAGAGAGAACAGGGGGAAGAAAATACAGGCCATTTTATTCATGAGTGCAGTTGTAGCATGGGTAAATTACTAAGTTGTAAGACCCTTACTTTATTAAAGAAAATTTCTTTTGGTATTTAAATAGGCTTAGTTCCTACAATGTAAGGATTACTTTATATTAGGGAGTCTGTCAGTACAATTTTTACATCCAAAGTATGAAGAAAAAAGTGAATGTATTGTGCCAAAACATTCATAATAAAATACATCATTTATTTCAATTTTAAAAACTATTATTAAATTCATCCTTAATATGATAAAGAATACTTAATTTTATGGAACAGTCATTATCTAACATCAAGTATTAACAACTTTGACTTTAATATTCTTTCCTTCTCCTCTGATCTTAACATTTTTTATTGTTCTATTTGTGGTACACATCTTTTAATATGCTTTGGTTTAAAAATTAAGGATGTGATTATTTATGAGGCACCAAGCCCCAGTTAAATCACAATATTAATTTCAATGATAAGCAAAATCTAGGAGATGGTAAGATTCTGCTTATCTATAGATGCCAAATCCTTTCATCCCTTAAGTCTTTAGTCTAGAAAGATGTGCAGTATGGTCTTCTTACAATTCCATTTTTATTCTCAGGAGGAACAATCCAACACAAATCTATCTAAATTCCGCAAGATCCAGCATGAATTGGAGGAAGCAGAGGAAAGGGCTGACATTGCAGAGTCTCAGGTCAACAAATTGCGGGTAAAGAGTCGAGAAGTTCATACAAAAATTATAAGTGAAGAGTGATCAAGTCCGGATGCAATGGAATGACTGAAGAGAGGCACAAAATGTGAAGTCTTTGGTCATTTTCCTCTATAATTTTGTCTATTCTACCCTATTGTGAAGGAAATAAAAAGTACAGAATACTTTGCAAACCATATCCTTAGGTTTTGTTTGTTTTCTCTCCTAAAATGATGTGAAAGTTTAAATAATCTCAAGCCTCTTGAGCAATCACATTTAACCTGCCACTATGATAATACTTGAAAACTATGAAGCTGTCACTTATCAGAGAAGCCAGTTCTGGTGAACAGAAATCTGGATATAATTTTTCTTTCAAACCTTTCCTGATATTTGGGGTATAGTAAAATCCTAGAAAGTTCCTGCTTCCTCAAATTTTTCATGTCTACGCAAAGAATGGCACTAGCTGTATTTTCACATGGGCAATTCAGACTGAACCACATCATTAATTCTCCTTGCTTAATAACTGATAAAGAACACAAATGAAACGTATTAGTTAGTTGGTACATGAAGATTTCCAATATTAATACTAATATGCTATGCACATAGTGTGGGTACGATTTGATATGATGAATAAGATGTGACCTTTCTCCCTATGAAAGACACAGGGTAGCAATCAAGACTGGAGCCATAGAGATTATTACTTTATATATTATAATATTTCCAGACTTATGGCCTCCTAGATAATCATGTAAAGAATCAAAATCAACAACAAGAATATCAATAAAATGTATACACACATAGTGATGAACATGAATTTGGTACAAAAAGTAGATATGGTAGCTATCTAAAATACTGAGAGAAAATTTCTTGGAAGATTAAGATTTTTAAACTAGATACAGCTGAGATACATAAGCCAAAAATATAAACTTCCTGGACAGTATGAAAGAAAAGCTAAATGCTAACTTCCTGTAAAAATAGAAAGCAAGAATATCTTGGCTTCAATGGCACCATGTGAGAATGATTTAAATTAGACCCATGGAGGCAATTTAACAGGTAAGTTGGATTCATGCTGTAACACCAGATTTAGGAAGGGTGTGGGATTGCTCTTCTCACTGTATCCGTCCCTTTTTCACTTTGTTCCTATATCACCTGTGAATGCGGAAGTGCCTCTTAACTTGGCAGTAATTACCAAAAAATAATAATAGTAATAAAGTCTTGCTTTCCATTTACTGAATAGTTTTTCTAAAGTAGAACAAAAGTCTGTCTAAAATTCCCATAAAATCCTACTGAGAGCATTAGTAAAAGGTTCTCTCTTCCTGAGAATTATTACCTACATTTTACAGCTGCCTAATAAAGAAACAGACATTTAAGAAAACAAAATGATGTACCTGTAGTAACAAATCGAGTTAACAGTTGACTACAAAAGCCCCTCTTGGACCCACATCCTTTGCAAGACTCTTCCTGATGGCTTTAATTGACTCCAGATAGAAGAATTTCACCAGGAAGTGTTTGGGACTGCAAGTCAGATGACTGGGGTCTGGACTGCTGTGTGATTTGTGGAAAGTTTCTTCTATTCTTTGAATCTCAGTTGCTTTATTAGTAAAATGACTAGATGGTCTCTTAAAATAATATAAAATAAAATGAGGATTACTACCAGCATCTCCAGAAATCTTTTTCACAAGGCAATCCACCTACTTCCATTACAACAATTGAAGAATAAGGACAATAGTACAGATATGGGTGCCAAAGGGATACAGTGGGTCTCAGGACCAGACAAACAATGTTGACAGAGATGCAAAGTCACAGAGACAATAAAACAAACATGTTTTAAAATCAAAAGTTTAAATAGAAAGCAATGTCAAGATATTATTTTCAAGCAAAATGTTAAATATATATTTTAGGTATCTGATGGAAAAGAATTCATACACACTCATATTTACAGGGAGAAATGCTCCATTTTTAATATGTTTCCTATGTTCAGTTTTCATAGAGGAAAAAGGATTTAACAAACAATTTGCATTTTTAAATATGAGAAAAACAGGACATTTCTGCTCAGAAAGGCAGTTCAATTTTGGAACAAGTCTGAAGTGGGAATGGAATGATTTCACGATGAATAAAAGGTGAATGACTGGAGGAAACAAAAGAAGCTGTCTATCTTTGGCTGCTCCTTGTGAAGCAAGTTTTAAAATAAGGCATAATTGGAAAAGCACAATGCATTGCAAAAAAAAAAAAAAAAAAAAAGTCTTCTTGGGAGAAACCAGCAAACTCCTTCTGATATTCTGCTAAAGAGCAGAAACTTTCCTCCCTGGTATAATATTACAATTGTAAGGCAGTTGAAAAGACTTTACTCAGGCTGCTCAGTGAAATAGAAGAGCAGTAGGCAACAAAGTCCAGGCATTCCAGAACTTGGCTGTCTTTGAAACAACACCTTACATTATTCCAAGGGCAGATCACTTTCAGATTGCCAACAACTCAAATTATTTATAGGAGATTGGTTCATATACTTAACCCAATGTGAGAGGAAATATTTCTAATTATATCCAGACATCTTTAATATGAGGGGAATTAGGCTTGGAGACCTTCTTTGCCAAAAAAATGTTTTGCCAAATATGTTTTAAGAAAGAGGAGGAGGTTACATGTTTTCCATATTTGAGCCTATAAAAGTACTCTTGGAATGAGTTGACATGTCTTTCCTCATAAAGCTTCAAGGTAAGAGTGTGTGAGGACAGAGCTGTGTCTGGAGGACATGAAGGGATGCTGGCTGCTTGCATGCATGCCACACATCCTGGTTCCCACTGTCCCTGGCAGCCTTGCCAGTGAAGCATCAACCTACCCCACAGCAATTTTAATTAGATGTTATAGTCTTCCCAGTAACTTCCTGGTTCCAAATTAAGAATTACAATAATATTATTAGTAATTATTAGAATTTAATCAGAAGAATTTTATTCTTTTTCTTACAGTTCTGACCCAGTTCAAGGTTGCATATCTAAAGGTAAGAGCCTTTTATTCCCCCCCATTCCTCACAGAGTGCAAAAGATTTTCTGCAGTGGTTTGGATGGGGCATGGAGTGGGTGCTAAAAAATGAAAGTGTTTCAGTTTCACGACTGATCATGCTTCTTTTGAAAAACTCTAAGGGGGACTTTATAAATCATTTCTAATTAACTCAGATTCTTTGCAATATATGAAAATGTTTTTTCAGTCTTTGAGAGTTTCATGTAGAGTTTTTTTTTCTATTTTTAGCATTGTAGTTTGTCTTTTAAATGATTATAACATGCAATGCAATACTTCAGAGGGGTATTCATTTTTAGGGAAAATGTGAATTTTCCATGTTACAGTTTTTACTCAGAACTATATGATATAAAAACTGAGATAATATCTAAATGGATGCGCAGAATGGTCTAAATCCTTGCCTTGGAAAAGCTGCTTAACTCCATGTTGTTTCACAATGTGTAAATGGAAATTTTAAAAAATATAGTATTAAAATGGTTTTCAGCAAGAAAAGTCATTTTAATGTGTTAGCTGAGTCATTATAATTTGAATGAAAAAATGTGAAATAGTTTATTCAAGTGAGCTTTCCTGGAAAAAGTATCTTTGTTATTACAAAATATATATGATGATCAAGGACAGTATTTATTAATGTTAGTTAAAGCAGCAAAAGATGAATTTGAAAGGAAAACGTTTGTAAAATTTTTAAGAGAATACTAGTAATAAGGTAAGAAAACATGTGTAATATATTTTATAATAAATCTTTGAGAAAATACTAAAGACTGATGAAGAAGCTGGGTTTGTCAGAATTAAGGGGACAAGATAAATTGATGTATAATAATTTTTTCCCCAACAGAACAATGTGAAGCATAGCTCTTCACAATTCCACTTTCTTATATATTAATCTTTGTAACTCCCAACTTTATAATAATAACATTTTTACTATGTACAAAATAGTTCCTAAAATTTTGCAACATATGCTTCTCATTCTTTTACCTCAGAAAGCCAGCCCTGAGCCCTTCTCTGCATCCAGCATGTATTTTTAGAGGTAAAAAGGATGTGTAAAGAGAAGAATGCTCCCTGACTGCAAATTGCTTATAATCCAATAGGGAAAATAAAAATCATGCCTGAAAGACCCCACAGCATCCTGCTGTCATCTTGGCTTGGGTTCTGCATAAACCAGTGATAGGCAGCTTATAAAGATCAATATATAACAAATGAAACACAGACAGCAGTCAGGATAGATCTCCCAGTAGGTGAGCCAGAAACAAGCGTCTCTTTCCAAATGCATGATTGAGTAGCTGTCAGCACTGGCGCAGAACAAGGAGACTGATATTCACCCTACAACCAAGCCAGGGAGGTGGTGATACCCAATGCAGTGCTAAGCACCCCACGGTCAGTGAATTTAAAACAAACAAAAAAACTCTTTTAAAATGTGATGAATCTAATGGTCTAGTTTATGAATTTTTATAATTTCCTTTCTTCCTTTGCCAGGAGGCAGGGTCCTTAATTGGGCTGCCATCAATAACCTGCAGCCATGAGTTCCGACGCTGATATGGCCATTTTTGGGGAGGCTGCTCCTTACCTCCGAAAGTCTGAAAAGGAGCGCATTGAAGCCCAGAACAAACCTTTCGATGCCAAGACATCAGTCTTTGTGGCGGACCCTAAGGAGTCCTTTGTAAAAGCAACAGTGCAGAGCAGGGAAGGGGGGAAGGTGACAGCAAAGACCGAAGCTGGAGCTGTGAGTAAAACATCTGCAGTTGATTAGACTGTTTGAACTACGCCTTATTTGGGGTTAGGTTAGCTGACCATTATTTTCTGATCTGGTTTCTCCTGTTTTACTGGGTAGACTGTAACAGTGAAAGATGACCAAGTCTTTCCCATGAACCCTCCCAAATATGACAAGATCGAGGACATGGCCATGATGACCCACCTGCACGAGCCTGCTGTGCTGTACAACCTCAAAGAGCGTTATGCAGCCTGGATGATCTACGTGAGTTCTCATGGCCTTCTACTCATAGGGAGCTAATATTTTTTTTTAAAGAGTAAATGATTAAAGTTCTTGACAAATAATTATACTTCTTTAAAATATGTATTTTCTTTACTTTTTTTGTGCAGACCTACTCAGGCCTATTCTGTGTCACTGTCAACCCCTACAAGTGGTTGCCAGTATATAATGCAGAAGTGGTAACAGCCTACCGAGGCAAAAAGCGCCAGGAGGCCCCGCCCCACATCTTCTCCATCTCTGACAATGCCTATCAGTTCATGCTGACTGGTGAGTGGCTCGATTGGTTTTCATGTAAATTATTTTATCACAAAATGTTAGTGTTAAGAAGACATTTAGAAATAATCCAACCCAATCCTCTGGTTGATAAGAAGAGGTGACCAAAGCCCAGAGAGGTATATGCTATCAACACTGGGACTAAATCTCAACTCTCTATCCCCATGATTCTATCCCCATGAATTTACCAGAACTTGCTAATGCTTCATCCCTGTTTCACTTGTTTATAGGCTTCTTGCTTAGAAACACATAACAGATTTTATATATTTAAATAACAAGAGCAATTCTAAGTAATATCTGAATCATATCCTGTCTGAATAGAAAAGCAAAATACATTTTAAATCCTTTTATTCCCTTTTTTATTGTTGATTATCATTTATATACTTTTAGAAGTATTAATTATCTTTTAAAAGCCATCAGAGTATATCTCAGGAGTGATAGCCTCTCCTTGAATGAAGGTGATGTTTTTGCATACAAACAGAAGTTGTTCTATTCCCTCATAAAAAGATTTCTTTTTGATTGAGACACCCTTTCTCACCTGATCTTTCTTTAACACAATGGTACACTTTTGGGAAGGTCAGTCATATTAAGGTTCTAATCTGTGGCCATAAGGGGAAAAAAAAAAGTTTTTCTTTGTGAGGCCAATTGACCCATTTAGAAACTAAATCTCAACACTGGCTTGAAGAATGCTATTTCAGCCTGTCAGATCATAGTTCAAACCCATAATATAAAATGAATTTTTCAGTAACATGCATTAATCAATACACAGCAGGCCATTGAAATCTACAGATGGCAACTCTGGTAGTGTCTGGCTTTGGGGTATGGGGCTCTTTATATTAAATCAACAGGATATACTTCTTGTATTGACTTAAAGAATCTAAGATATGACAACATTTTATGTTTCTCTTTCCCAACTTAATTGGCTTAAGAGTAATATCATGTATAACATGACAATAACATTTTGGAAATACCATTGAAAATATGACACTTATATACTCACATGCCATCTTTCCCTATAGAAAATTTTATTTATGTAACTAATACACATGCTGATTGCTCACTGTTTTTCTTTTAGATCGGGAAAATCAGTCTATCTTAATCACGTACGTATTCCTATTCTGAGACTTATTGGTATTTTTTTCTCACTAGAAAAATGACAAAAAAATAGTGAATACCCTCATACTAAAGCAATGGCAGGATCAGTAAGAAACTAGATATCAGTTTAGCTTTATTGTAGGATGTAAACTGAGTCTGAATGTAAAATAAAAATGCTCCAAATTATCTCATTTGCTAGTTTAGTCCTGAAAATCCCACAGGACTTCCCTGGAAGTTGGATATATAAATTACCTTCTATGATCTTGACTAGATCCTAATACAGGGCAGAGAAGAGCCCACAGCCTTATGGGAGGAAGAGTTGTTTGGAAATATACCAGTGACATATTTGCAAGTCCTACTTAGGGAAATTCTGTCTCTTCAAAGATATAACTTTCACCTCATCTGTAGTCTAAGGAAGCTGAAGAACACATGCACATTCCATACAGTTCCTTACTTAATGTTTTATTTACTATGTAGTTGTTGAGTGGCTGCTTTGTGTATCCCTCATAACCAGATCCAAACATCTAGAAATGAATAAGGAGCATTTTTAAGCACTCAAGCAATATGTGTTAAAATGAATAATGAATGGATTTCTCTATTTGTCAGTGCAAAGCAAGAGAAATAATATGAGCTATTTGTAGGCTGAAAAAAAGATCTAGAAGATTCTCTGACAGAAACATATAAAAACATCTAGATGCATGAGATAGTAAATGCTAATGGTAGAAATTATTTCATTTGTCACAATACATTTTTTCTCATGTATGTTGGTCCTTGTGGACAGTGGAGAATCTGGTGCAGGGAAGACTGTGAACACCAAGCGTGTCATCCAGTACTTTGCAACAATTGCAGTTACTGGGGAGAAGAAGAAGGAGGAGGCAACCTCTGGCAAAATGCAGGTGGGTCTGGCTGCCATGGTCAGAATCCAGGCTCTGTTAGGGCTCTCAGGTATGAAATTCTTGAGCCCCAGATGCAAGAACTGCTCTCTCCTTTGCAGGGGACTCTGGAAGATCAAATCATCAGTGCCAACCCCCTACTGGAGGCCTTTGGCAATGCCAAGACCGTGAGGAATGACAACTCCTCTCGCTTTGTAAGTCTTTTGGTCATAGAAGGGTATTCTCTGTCTTTAGATACCAGAGGAAGCATATTTAAATTATTTCAAACACATTTCTCTTGTCTACTTCCAAGTTTAGTATATAACATCATCTTTTTTTAACTTACAAGGGTAAATTCATCAGGATCCACTTTGGCACTACAGGGAAACTGGCTTCTGCTGATATTGAAACATGTGAGTAACAGGACCTTCTAAACAGAATTCAAGAATGATAAATGATGATTTGGAAGAACACTGCAGCTCCTGCTGAGAGTAAAGCCTATAAAACCCTAGTCTTCTGCCAAACATGCCTGTGATTAGTGCCAGTCTTATCTTGAGCCCACATGTACTTTACCCACTCCAGGCATGAGCTAATGATTCTGTTGAAATCATTGGGAACTAATGGGATTGTCTAAAGTATCCTGTTATCAAACTATTTTCAGATTTTGCCAGGAAAAAAAGTAACATTAAGGGTAAACAAATTGCCTATGGGTGGAAGACAGGTTATTTTTTCCTCATCTGAGCCTTGATTACTACTGCTCTTAGTAGCCCCTCTGGCACAGAATGACAAGAGACCTTGGGGAAGGAGCAGTCTTGAGACTCAATTCATTCCAAATGTCAAGGTTCTTCTGTATGAGAAGTGAATGCTGTCTTCTGCCAAGTATGTATCACTGCCTTTCTGGAGATGATAGGAGAAACTGCAGTGGTATTTGTAGAGACATTGTATGTGGTACCTCATGGGAACATTCAGCTGAAATCTTAAGGGGCCAATAAGATTTAACTGATGACCTCAAGCTCTAAAAATCACTCCAGAGCACTTTTAATTTTCCCCAAATTCAATGTTTATTATCCATTGCAGATCTTCTAGAAAAGTCCAGAGTTACTTTTCAGCTAAAGGCAGAAAGAAGCTACCATATTTTCTATCAAATCATGTCTAACAAGAAGCCAGATCTAATTGGTAAGAAAAAACTTAAATACATAGCCTAGAAGTTAATTGTTATACTAATATTATCTAAAATAAAACTTATATCCTCAATTCTGTGTGCTCAGAAATGCTCCTGATCACTACCAACCCATATGACTATGCCTTCGTCAGTCAGGGGGAGATCACAGTGCCCAGCATAGATGATCAAGAAGAGTTGATGGCCACAGATGTAAGTTACACATTATGTATAAGAATGACAATAATAGCCCACTGTAGGTGTGGTTAAGAATAAAATTCTCCTAAATAAGTTAGTGTCTTTCTAACTTTTATCCTTTCATCTCTCCTGGTAGAGTGCCATTGACATTCTGGGTTTCACTTCTGATGAAAGAGTATCCATCTATAAGCTCACAGGAGCTGTCATGCATTATGGGAACATGAAATTCAAGCAAAAGCAGCGTGAGGAGCAAGCTGAGCCAGATGGCACTGAAGGTACCAAACCAACCTCCATCTGAGTTTAATGAAAGAATATAGGGCAAAAAGCTGAATCCAAACTTGTCTCCTTTACAGATGATCTTTGGATGAACATATACAAATTTACCCTCACACAGACCTTTTATAATACAATATACTCACTACTCTCTCCCTATGAATTGTGGGGCCCAAGAGTAGGTCATATTTGGTACCTGAATTATGTTTCTGCAGTTGCTGACAAGGCAGCCTATCTCCAGAGTCTGAACTCTGCTGACCTGCTCAAAGCCCTCTGCTACCCCAGGGTCAAGGTCGGCAATGAATATGTCACCAAAGGCCAGACTGTACAACAGGTAAGTGCATGATCTCAATGAATCACACCCATCCCAGGCCTCCATGACATGTTTTTGATAATATTAACAAACATTACTGTTTGTGAAGGTGTACAATGCAGTGGGTGCTCTCGCTAAAGCTGTCTATGAGAAGATGTTCTTATGGATGGTCACCCGCATCAACCAGCAGTTGGACACCAAGCAGCCCAGGCAGTACTTCATTGGGGTCCTGGACATCGCTGGCTTTGAAATCTTTGATGTGAGTTAGCAGAAAGTTTGTAGCAGAAAAGTTTACAAATTTTGTTGCTGTAGTCATACATGGAAAAGATCTATAAAAAATATCTGCACTATAAACTTAATTCACACATGAAAAAGGTTCAAAAGATCATAAAAGAGCAAAAACTTTGAAATAATACAGAACTAAATTTAAACTCCAACTCTGCAATTCTTAACTATGTGATAAGGGGAATGGTATTAAATGATAACTGAGCAATTTCAATGAAGACCCATAGGTAAAGCATCTTGCATTTCAGATAATACATTCATTTCTGAGATCTTTTTGCCAGTAACAAGATTTCTGAATTTAAAGTTACTAGACAGTCCCAAACACATAGTGTTTAAGAAGATTGTGATTGAGAAGATGGTGAAGGCAAAGATGGCATCAAAGAGATGGTAGAAACACAATGAAAAAATTCAAAGAAAGACTTTAAGATTCCTATCTGACTAATTAAGGGAAGTGATGTTTAAATACCAAGGTATAGAGAATGGAAATGGCATTGTAAATAAATTCAAATTTGTCTGCCTAGGAAAGAATACTACATAGCATAGGAAATAAGGCTACTCTTGGTCCTCTACCTGACATCAATATTTTCTAAGGTACTATCTCATCTAGAGGAACCATTTCTAAACTTTTTCTATATGTGGACTGATAGAAACTGGATGAAATTTCAGTCAGGGTTTACCACAGGAGGACAAAACCTATCATCCTAAGAGGGCAGTCAGCCTACTCAACTGAGAAAGCCCATTTCAAAGATAAAACTTTTGTTATAAATTTAACTTTAATTTGTTTTTTCCACTTACTTAGTTCAACAGCCTGGAGCAGCTGTGCATTAACTTCACCAATGAGAAACTGCAACAGTTCTTCAACCACCACATGTTCGTGCTGGAGCAGGAGGAGTACAAGAAGGAAGGCATCGAGTGGGAGTTCATTGACTTTGGGATGGACCTGGCTGCCTGCATTGAGCTCATCGAGAAGGTTCGTTTGCTTTTTTTTTCAGACCACAGATTATACCACTGTACAGTGTGTAAAAGAAACTCATAAAAACTTGGTATGTTCTATGATAAAATATTTTTATTTGTACCATGATAAAATATTTTTATTGGATTCTGATAAAGCTAATTTTCAAGTCATGCTTGGACAAATATTGTTCTAAGGCCCTTGGCATAAAGACACAAACTCCCCAAAAGCACAGCCCTCATCTCTCTTATTCTGTCATGTTCCAAAACCTGACATAACACCTTATTCTTCATAGATACTCAATAAATATTTGTTAAATTAGTGACATCTGACCAAAGAGATAAGAGTTCATTAACTCTGTGGAATTAAAGAATGAATTACTCAAATGGATTATTAATGTCCCATGTTGTTTCTCTAAGCACACAGAATTCATGGGGCATTTGTTTCTTTTCATTCTCCCAGCCCATGGGCATCTTCTCCATCCTGGAAGAGGAGTGCATGTTCCCCAAGGCAACAGACACCTCCTTTAAGAACAAGCTTTATGAACAGCACCTTGGAAAGTCCAACAACTTCCAGAAGCCCAAGCCTGCCAAGGGTAAGGTTGAGGCCCACTTCTCACTGGTGCACTATGCAGGCACTGTGGACTACAACATTGCTGGCTGGCTGGACAAGAACAAAGACCCCCTGAATGAGACCGTGGTTGGGTTGTATCAGAAGTCTTCAATGAAAACTCTAGCTTATCTCTTTTCTGGAGCTGCAGCTGCTGCTGAAGCAGGTAATTTTTAATAAGTCAATCTTACATAAAACATAAGCAAATAAAATGTGTATTATGATTGCTTGTGCTTTCTTTGCCCCACAGAGGCTGGTGGTGGTGGAAAGAAAGGTGGCAAGAAGAAGGGTTCTTCTTTCCAGACCGTGTCTGCTCTCTTCAGGGTAAAAACTTCATTTTCTCTCTAACTGAATATAGGACATTAAATTTTACTCTACTGTGTGGAGAAAGGGATATAAATCTTGCAAGAATTTTAGAACTGAGTATGACTCAGGGAAGCTGGTCAGTCAACAGTGGTAGAACTGAGTTTTAGGGAGCATCTGGATAGTTTGGAAGAGAAGCTTCAATAAATAAGACAGGAGAGCCAAGAAGTGATGCAAGCGAATGACAAAAATATCAGGTGGCAAAATTCAACTTTGGGGTTTGGGAAGGTCCCCAAGGGAATAGGATTTAGTTTAGCATGAGACTTGCTTGAGCCTCTGGGAGCCTCCAAGTGATTCAGGTACTTAAGTTAATATTAGGATAGCACTGAAATGAATAGATTTTGAAAGCCAAAGACAGATGAATAGTGATGGGAACTGGAGGGTGAGTCAAAAGAAAGAAATAAAATAAAACAGACATTATAAGAAATGGCTCTTTTGGGAAACTTTACTCTTCTTTTGGCAATTCCATCCCAAATAACTGAAGCTCTGTTATTCCAACTGGAGGATTACTATAGAATGGAAAACTTTTTATCCTGGGTAACATGGCCTTTGGTTTTCTGTCAATTCCCAGAATGAGATATTAAAAAGGCTACTTTCTACGGAACCAATGGGGGACACAACTCTGTATCTACAACATAATATATGATAAAGGAATAAACATGTGGTAGAGAGGTAGACAAAACTTAAAGCTGGGTAAAGAGAGAAATGGGAGAGCTGGAGGAAGACAATGAATTATTACTAAAACCAGACCATATATCTAGGCAGAAGACTAGGTGAAGTATATTTCCATATGTTTAAAGTGTCATACTAAATTTACAGCATAAGCTAGAATATTCAACGGCATTGAACAACCACTTCGAAAGCTAATAGGAAACATATATAATGTACAAAAATACCAAATCAGATCACATGTTGGGAAAGTGGAAATTCCAGAGATAACTCTTTTGAAAACTCTAATCTAAACACTATTCAACTGAACCAATGCCAAGAATGGGATCATTATGTCTGTATTTATAAAGGTACAAAACACTGCATTTTAATATCAAATATTCATAACTCTACAGGAGAATTTAAATAAGCTGATGACCAATCTGAGGAGTACTCACCCCCACTTTGTAAGGTGCATCATCCCCAATGAAACCAAAACTCCTGGTAAGAGATTTCCAATATCTATCCAGACAAGCTCCAACATGTTTGCTGTAGTCCATGAGATATGGCACATGCATTCTTTCTTTTAGGTGCCATGGAGCATGAACTTGTCTTGCACCAGCTGAGGTGTAATGGTGTGCTGGAAGGCATCCGCATCTGTAGGAAAGGATTCCCAAGCAGAATCCTCTATGCAGACTTCAAACAGAGGTCAGATGTTTTCATGTGAATAATTTAAGAAATTTTTTAATTTTTCAATGAAGAATCCTTTATGCCTTCTATTAAAATTGAATAGAAGAGAAAAACTAAGACCATTTATGGACATATAAAAAGTATAAAATCCTTTGAATATACAGAGAATAGATATAAAAGTAGATACGATTTCTTGTTTAAGTTAGACCACCCAATGGCTATGTTGTTCCTATGCTAGGAAGATTTCTTGTTGGTGACAACAGCTTTCATATATTTGATATTATTTATTTATTTGGCTTAAACAGATACAAGGTATTGAATGCAAGTGCTATCCCTGAAGGACAATTCATTGATAGCAAGAAGGCTTCTGAGAAGCTCCTTGGGTCCATTGACATTGACCACACCCAGTATAAATTTGGTCACACTAAGGTAACATTCTCTAAATCCAATCTGATACTATTCCTGTTCCTTTGAATTTTATGCAACATTTCTAATCTGGAACACTGCCCCCACACAGGTCTTTTTCAAAGCTGGTCTTCTGGGGCTCCTAGAGGAGATGCGAGATGAGAAGCTGGCCCAACTGATTACCCGCACCCAGGCCATGTGCAGAGGGTTCTTGGCGAGAGTGGAGTACCAGAAGATGGTGGAGAGACGGTATTAGCAAAGATAATGTTACCTAACCTATCATCCTAGCATTTTAAATTCTGATTCTTGTTATAATCTAATTTTGAACATTTCTTTTCCTATCATAGAGAATCTATCTTCTGTATCCAATATAATGTCCGTGCTTTCATGAATGTCAAGCACTGGCCCTGGATGAAGCTATATTTCAAGATCAAGCCCCTTCTCAAGAGTGCAGAGACAGAGAAGGAGATGGCCAACATGAAAGAAGAATTTGAAAAAACTAAAGAAAGCCTTGCAAAGGCTGAGGCCAAAAGAAAAGAACTAGAAGAAAAAATGGTTGCTCTGATGCAAGAGAAAAATGACCTGCAACTCCAGGTGCAATCTGTGAGTATCAGAACTCATTTTTCCCCCAATATCATGCTAAAATTTCAGTTCAGTGATCACTAAGGAAAGATCTAGATTCCACATAGCAGAGTGACTTGTTATCAGTCTTTTCTAACTCACAATTTCTTTGAATGTTCTATAAGATTTCATGTACAACATTGCTAAAAATCAATGTGGTAGGATTCCTTGTTGTTCAGGAAGCAAAAATAAACAAACAAAAAAAATCTTTCCTTTCCTCTAGTTGTCCTTCCTGGAAGAATCCTGGATAGGAAATAAAATCTTGGCTACCTAAAATTTTCCCTATTGAAAAAAATGCAAATAAAAACAGAAAAATTGATCAATATAGTCAATGAAGAGAGAGAATTTGTAATGAAAACACGTGAACTTGAAAACTGTGTTCTGAGCTTTTATATCTCCTGTCCCCTATAAACTTTCTGCTCAGTTTTATTTTTAGAAACTTTCTACTGCCTGAAAGAGTAGGAGTGTATCAAGGATAATGGCAAGGCTTTCTAGAGATAATGTCAATTTTTATACAAAGCATGAGACACAGAGCTGATAGTCTCTTTCTAAAGACCCAATAAATATTCAGAGGCTTGAGGAAAAATATTTGATGAAGGGCCATTGTCTAATCTACTATTAGGCCCCAAACTGGCATCAAAATCAATAAGAGAAACATTAAAGTTTACACCCCAGTTCTCTGAATTCAGAAGAGGAATCTATTGGGCCCTTGGGTCTATAGATTTTCTACACATAGTTTAAAAATTGAAAGAAAGATGAATTACAAAACAATTAGGTTGATCTATAATTTTCTTGCACTTTGAATAAACTAGAATTTTCTAAATTGAGAAGAGGGTCATCATACTTTCAAGAATCAAGAGATAATTAAAGGAAATATGTAAGTGTGATTCATGTATTCTCTTCTTCTTTGGGTACAGTATGACCTCTTTTCAACAATACTCCATCAAATACCAATTCAGTAAATATTTTATGTATTACAAATACTAGGGATACAACTTTGAGCAAGAAATATTTTCCATGGTGTCACAGATTTTATTTTTAAACTCTTCTTTTTTCCTCTTGAGCAATACACCTATTACTTAACCAAATATCACCTTTTAACATGTCCCCTTCTCCTTCGTTCTTCCATGTGTTCTCTTTAATTCCAAACTATTCTGTCACTGGAGGACAAATCTTCTCTTTAAGTCAATTTTCTGTTATCACCCTTTACTCTCAGCTACTTCCTAAATACTCAAGCCTTTTAATCTCCAATTAATAATTAATGGCCAATTAGTGTTTTCTTAATGGTGAAAAGCTAAAAAACAATGCAATGCCTTAAAACATAATTTGCTTATTTGGGTTTATCTAAGAAACCCAAATCTAAAAGTGTCTATTGTCTCTCCATAGGAAGCAGATAGCTTGGCTGATGCAGAGGAAAGATGTGACCAGCTGATCAAAACCAAAATCCAGCTTGAGGCCAAGATCAAAGAGGTGACCGAAAGAGCTGAGGATGAGGAAGAGATCAACGCTGAGCTGACTGCCAAGAAGAGGAAACTGGAAGATGAATGCTCAGAACTGAAGAAAGACATTGATGACCTTGAGTTGACACTGGCCAAGGTTGAAAAGGAGAAGCATGCCACAGAGAACAAGGTATGCAACATACTCTGTTGTACTGTATCCAGGTTCTTCTCAGTCAGTAGCAGAGGTCACCTCTTTCTTAACCCCTATAGGTGAAAAACCTCACAGAAGAGATGGCAGGCCTGGATGAAACCATTGCTAAGCTGACCAAGGAGAAGAAGGCCCTCCAAGAGGCCCACCAGCAGACCTTGGATGACCTGCAGGCAGAGGAGGACAAAGTCAACACCCTGACCAAAGCTAAAATCAAGCTTGAACAGCAAGTGGATGATGTAAGCCTAGCAGCATGTAAAAATAATTTTTCATTTTATAACTAAGCACACATGAATTTTCATTCTTATGATTCAATTGAGTGCTCACCAAGTGCTTCCTGTGAATAAGAAGTATAGAACATAATCCTCACTGCAAGGGCCAAGATATACACACAAGTAATTTTACAAAGTCAGTAATGATAGTTAGCTATGAGTAACATATAATATGGTTAAAAAGAGTTAAGGGGAAGAAAGGTTAGTGTGTTCTTCAAGAAAATCTGTACAAACATAAACAGATATTTGGCTAAGATTGAAAGGCTAATGACTATGGGAGGATAAGGAACAGGATTGTATTCTAAGCAGGGAACACAGTAAAGAAGAAATAATGGTCATTAAAGTTTAGACTATTAGGAACAAAGGGAACTCTAAATAAAGAATTTGGAAGATAAATTTGGCTTTAAATGTGATCTGATATCTAATAAAGAACCAATTGAAAAGGCATGAGTAAGGGAAACATTAACAAGAATCACAGTTTGGAATATATTGCCATGGTCTCCATCCCATGTGGTGAGGTATTGATTACAAGGGATTCGAATGGGGAGGGAGATACAGAAGACATGATGTCTCACTAGTAGTTTGTTGTATAGTTCAGCACATTTTACCTTTTAAATGCTGAATCCTTGGACTAGGTAAATATCAACAAGCATGGAATTGATGGGATAATTTTCCTAATTCATATAACAACCAAAATAATTTGCTGATAAGATATGAATTAATATTTTAAAGTTCAACCTGAGACAAAAAGTGATGCATTCTAGGAACTATATTCATATATTACTAACTTTTAGCTTGAAGGCTCTTTGGAACAAGAAAAGAAAATTCGGATGGACCTAGAAAGGGCAAAGAGAAAACTGGAGGGAGACCTAAAATTGGCCCAAGAATCCACAATGGATATAGAAAACGACAAGCAACAACTAGATGAAAAGCTTAAAAAGTAAGAAGCAAGTGACAAAAGTTTCAGGAGCTGAAATTACTATTAGTATTTCTGTGATTGACATAAAGTGTTCTTCTACTAGGAAAGAGTTTGAAATGAGCAATCTGCAAAGCAAGATTGAAGATGAACAGGCACTTGGTATGCAGCTGCAGAAGAAGATCAAGGAGTTACAGGTAAGTACATGATCTCCATCACTTTAATTCAACAAGAAAAATAAATGACTGGCACAAGAAACTGAGTTTGTATTTTCCACCATTTCCAGGCTCGCATTGAGGAGCTGGAGGAGGAAATTGAGGCAGAGCGGGCTTCCAGGGCCAAAGCAGAGAAGCAGCGCTCTGACCTCTCTAGGGAACTGGAGGAGATCAGTGAGCGGCTGGAAGAAGCTGGAGGAGCCACTTCAGCCCAGATTGAGATGAACAAGAAGCGAGAGGCTGAGTTCCAGAAAATGCGCAGGGACCTGGAGGAGGCCACCCTGCAGCATGAAGCCACAGCTGCCACCCTGAGGAAGAAGCATGCAGACAGTGTGGCTGAACTTGGGGAGCAGATTGACAACCTACAGCGGGTCAAACAGAAGCTAGAGAAAGAAAAGAGTGAGATGAAGATGGAGATTGATGACCTTGCTAGTAACATGGAGACAATCTCCAAATCCAAGGTATAATTATGATTTAAGTCTCAAGGAGGTTTTTGTAGGACAGAAACTTTCAATAATTGGCAAGAAGAGACTTGGGTATGAAACTTTCACTAATTGGCAAGAAGAGACTCGAGTAATACAAGCTGGGGCACTTGGAGTAGGAAATTAACCCCAGCTTGCTCACTCTTTACTCAACAATAGACATACCCAAATAATATGGAGGCTGAAAACTTAGCCTATTTCAAATAAAAAAAAAATTCATCCAACTTGAGATTTTTAAAACACTTCATATTGATTACTGAGCTTTTATTTTCCCCTTAGACACAATATAATTTGCTATTCACAAACATCTTATGAGCTGACTTAGTTGTTATTAATCTCATATCAGTGAATACAATTTACTAAAGATGTTAAATTCTTTTTTAAAATTTTTTAAATACTTTTTTGGTTGTAGATGGACATAATACCTTTATTTTATTTATTTTTAAGTGGTACTAAGGATCCAACCCTGTGCCTCACATGTGCTAGGCAAGTGCTCTACCAATGAGCCACAACCCCAGCTTAAGATGTTAAATTCTCGAAGCAATGTTTCTCCTCCTCCTCCTCCTCCTCCTCCTCCTCCTCCTCCTCCTCCTCCATCTCCTCCATCTCCTCCATCTCCTCCATCTAAGGTCCTTGTTGTTTTATTTGTTTATAACAATAGTTTATTCTCAAAGTAAATGATTATTGCAGCTATGTAAGTTTCAGATTACTGAAATTTTCTTGGGGGAAAATACTTGCTTGAGATGCCTTCTACTACTTTTTGAATGCAGGGAAACCTTGAAAAGATGTGCCGTACATTAGAAGATCAAGTCAGTGAGCTCAAGACTAAGGAAGAGGAGCAACAGAGACTGATCAATGAGCTGACGGCACAGAGGGCACGCTTGCAAACAGAATCAGGTGGGCCATTTACTGTTGCTTATCTAGAATGCAGATTTACCCTGGCTATGTTACTTTAGATCATATATTACTGCTCCTGGAGGTATTTACTAACATGAACAAATTATTGACCACTGGCATGTAGCTGCTTTCTTTCATAGATTGATGAATCAATTGATGGTTCAATCATTTCAGGTCCTTTGGTTTGGGAACATTTTAAAGCAGATTTGGTTTTAATCAAAAAGTTATCAAATACCAAGAGTATCCCCACAGTAACCCTATCACCTTTTCAAAATGCTTTCACAAACTACTTGTTTGTTTTCCTCATTAGCCTGTGTAATGTTATCTCTACTGTAAAGACAACAGATTGTGGAAATGATGAAGTAACTTATCCAAGAATACTTACTCCTGTGTTTTTCCTGAAGTCTTGCCAACTGCTGATAACTAGCACAGTCAGGCAGGGCAATATTCTGGATAACAACTCAGCCACATAGAATTCAAGTAAGATTGTGTATTTTTGATTAGCAAAATTGGAAAGTCTCTGTATTTACTCTTCTTACTACTAACTTGTCCAACTTTCTACCAAAGTTCTACCTCCCTAAATAAGAGGTAACATTATAGAAATTGAGGGTAATTTCAGTTATCAGAGAAATAGGCAGGTGAAAGTGTTGGAGAACAACTTGACTCTTTCCCAATTATGCAATTTTTGGCAGGGAGAGGTACCAGGATTGAATTCAGGGGCACTCAGCTGATGAGCCACATCCTCAGTCCTATTTTGTATTTTATTTAGAGACAGGGTCTCACTGAGTTGCTTATCACCTCACTTTTGCTAAGGCTGGCATTGAACTTGTGATCCTCCTGCCTCAGCCTCCCAAGCTGCGGGGACTATCATGCCCGTCTTAAATGGTTTTTATAACAAGATTCAAAGTAAAGTTTTTATTTATAAAGGCAGGAAGTACATTTCCTGAAAATAAAAACTATATTCTCAAAGAGTCAAAAAGCTCCTTGTGTTTTTTTTTCATTCTTAATACATGTTTATTCCTAGTAATAATTAATTGCTTATTAGTAAGTCAATATTATGAAAGAAATAAAACTTGTGATTCTTATTAAAGTCGATTGAGATGTTTTCCAAGTAACTAGGTTAAAAAAAATGGCACTGAAGGTTTTCCTCCTCTTCTAATATAATCTAGTGTATATTCTGAATTACAGCACTAAAAGAATTGAAGACAAATTTAAATGCCATTTCATTTAGGAACTGATTAGTTATTCAGAACTAACTCATTCTGGGCTTAGGAGGACCACTAATCATTTATTAATATAAAAATGCTTCCAAACTTTTCTTTTGAGCATCACTTCTACTTATAGAATCAATTGTTTAGAGCCTCCTACATTTCATAGAATAATTTTTGTTTGTTTGTTTCAATAAACTTTCAGTGGTCAGAAAACCTACACCACTGCCTCAGGTAAAAAAGCACTGAATGTTTGATTTACATTTGAGTTACATGTTGGTTTGATTTACATTTCTTTTCACAGGTTTCTTCATCACTTTCTACTGTGATCATATAATCTTAAATGTCATCTGAAATCTTTGGGGTTGTTCATAAGCATGTAATATACTTTGAAGGTCTCCATACTTCTCATTTTTCCATAGATTTGCTCATCAGGGTTGAAGCAGATATTGGTGTTTTTTTGTATTCATTCTCTCCAGCATGTAAGTCAGGTTGAGTTTTCTGGATCTTGGTGTTCACAGGCGAATATTCACGTCAGCTGGATGAAAAGGACTCATTAGTTTCTCAACTCTCAAGGGGCAAACAAGCATTCACACAGCAGATTGAGGAACTGAAAAGGCAGCTTGAAGAGGAAGTAAAGGTAAATCCTACTTGTCATCAGTATAGTTGTTTTTTGGTTGTTTTTAACTTACTTTTACAAATTTTCTACTGGTGATCTATAGGAGCTTGGGGAATAAACACTACTTTAAAGATATAAAATTAGGTTGCCAATCTGTATATTCTCAGGCAAAGAGTGCCCTGGCCCACGCTCTCCAGTCCTCCCGTCATGACTGTGACCTGCTCCGGGAACAGTATGAAGAGGAGCAGGAAGCCAAGGCTGAGCTGCAGAGGGCCATGTCCAAGGCCAACAGTGAGGTTGCTCAGTGGAGGACTAAATATGAGACTGATGCCATCCAGCGCACAGAGGAGCTAGAGGAGGCCAAGTATGTTATAGATTTAGTTAAAATGGAAATAGTTCTGTTAACAAAGTACATCTGTTATGAGTTCTAAATGGTCAAAAAGGATCCCTGCTCCCTCCCACCAAAACTAAAAAAGTAGGGGAAAAAACATAAATACAACCCTAAGCAAGAAATACAAGCGCCCTTGGATAGGGAAAGAAATGACAGTAGCTATTTGGAAGAGAAAAGGATAAAAGACAAGAGGAAGTTGAATAATTCATTTTTAAAGGGGGAACTTTGGACCTCATTTCATCTACACAGGGACTAATTGAATAAAAGTTACTTGCACTCTGCCATTTCTCTTCCCTCTCAACCACTAATGGAATAATTGGTCCAGGGTAATGGGTGTAAAACTTTAAAGCTCAGTTCTCTCTTTTTAGATGTAAAAATGTGATTATATGTACATTTATTTTTTGTAGGGGGAAAAGTAGAGATATGTTGTTAAAGACCAAAATGTATAAGAAAATGTTGTAATAAGAAAGAAAATATAGTATTTAAAAAGGAGTAAATATTGAAAATAATTAAAAACTAAATTGTAGTAAGAAGAATATGGACAAGAAAGGACCAACAGATTTGACAAAAGTTTAAGATGACATTGAGTCATTTTTTTCTTCTGGAATGAATGTTTTGGTAAATGCTTAGGAGAGATTCTGAGATGAGTTTTCAAAGCAAAATATATATTGAGTTGGGAAAGCTTCTTTTAATTAATGGATTAAGAAAAAGCCAGTAAAAAAAATAAGGGATATAATTAAACAGACAAAATCAAGTGTATTTCATTTGAATTCAATATACCCAACACTTGAGTCCTTAATATATATGACAGCTCACAAGAATACAAAGATTGGTATGATACAGACTCCACCTGCTTGGGATTAAAATTAAGTAGAGGCAGACATGAATAACATTAATACAAGGTAGATGTGAATATTCTACAAAGGAAGAATAAACCAGCTACCTTGAAAATGCCTCAGACTTGTCGTGGATAGCCTCAACGGCAGACTCTGTGTCCAACAAAATTGAAATTTGAAAGTTTTCAGTATTTGTTGTAGGGTAGTAGCAATGGGTTAAAATAGAAGTGGAAGCACAAACCAAGTCTGAGAAGTGAAGTGTTAAAGAGGTCTGCCCATGGGAGTTGCTCACTTGTCCCTACTTGAAACACCCAAATCTGTTGGTAGTGAATCACTATCAATAGTGATTCACTTCTATCATTCGTATTTCACTGTTTAGGAAGAAGCTGGCTCAGCGTCTGCAGGATGCTGAGGAACACGTGGAAGCTGTGAATGCCAAATGTGCATCCCTGGAGAAGACAAAGCAGCGGCTGCAGAATGAGGTGGAGGACCTCATGATTGATGTGGAGAGAACAAATGCTGCCTGTGCAGCCCTGGACAAGAAGCAAAGGAACTTCGATAAGGTATTCTATCCCATCTCTGCTTCCATATTCAACACATAATTAACCAGAGCCTGTGACCTTCCGTGTGCCTCATTCAAACCACCTGAGGGTTGTTCTCAGTAGCTTCCTTCTCTGGTAGGTGGGTGTGAAGGAGATGTTCCTGTGCTTCCTATTCTTCTCGGTCACAATTAGTTTTCAGTCCCAGATCACTTCAACTCTGGCTGGGAGCTGCAGAATAGATGGCTTTCATTCCATCAAACTTTCTCCCTAAGTTTCTGGACCATTTCTTGCCCTTTAGATCCTGGCAGAATGGAAACAAAAGTATGAAGAAACTCATGCTGAACTGGAAGCTTCTCAAAAGGAGTCCCGTTCCCTCAGCACAGAACTGTTCAAGATTAAGAATGCTTATGAGGAATCCTTAGACCAACTTGAAACCTTGAAGCGGGAAAATAAGAATTTGCAACGTGAGTACATTTTACCTGTTCTTTAATAAAAGATTTGAAAGAATGTTTCCCCTCTCAACGAAATTCTCTATTTGTTCACCAACAGAGGAGATTTCTGATCTCACTGAACAGATTGCAGAAGGAGGGAAACGTATCCATGAACTGGAAAAAATAAAGAAGCAAATTGAGCAAGAAAAGACTGAACTTCAGGCTGCTTTAGAGGAGGCAGAGGTAGACATTTTATTTTACGCTCTAAAAGGAGTTAATTCATTTCTTTTACACTCTAAAACAATTACAAGAGGAATTAAGGTCTAGTGAATGCAAGGATTATTGAATCACAAGAAATGAAAAATGATTTTTACTCTGTGTACTATAAAGATGAAGATGAAGAATTAAATTGTGTAAGAATAAAATAACTATACGTTAAGAACTGTGCTAGAGAGTTAGAAAACAAAGATAAGTAAGTTAAGTAACGGTCCTGCACTCAAGGGCATGATCTAACTGTGGAGATAGAGGCATACAAAACAATCACACATTTGTAGACATTTCTTGAACAATGGAATAAAGATGTATCATGGCAGAACAAATATAGGAAACTAATTCCTATTTCTAGAATATTACACACTTCTATTCCCCTGCTAATGTTACTTTTTGCGGACTTTAAGGCATCTCTTGAACATGAAGAGGGAAAGATCCTGCGCATCCAGCTTGAACTGAACCAAGTCAAGTCTGAAATTGACAGGAAAATTGCTGAGAAGGATGAGGAAATTGACCAGCTGAAGAGAAACCACATTAGAGTCGTGGAGTCAATGCAGAGCACACTGGATGCTGAGATCAGGAGCAGGAATGATGCCATCAGGATCAAGAAGAAGATGGAGGGAGACCTCAATGAAATGGAAATCCAGCTGAACCATGCCAACCGCATGGCTGCTGAGGCCCTGAGGAACTATAGGAACACCCAAGGCATACTCAAGGTAAATGGCTTCAAAAGATGGTCCCAGGACAATTGGAATGACTGCAGCCTGAGAATATGATATCTCAATGATCTCTCATTGCACAGGATACCCAGCTGCACCTGGATGATGCTCTCCGGGGCCAGGAGGACCTGAAGGAACAGCTGGCCATGGTTGAGCGCAGAGCCAACCTGCTTCAGGCTGAGATTGAGGAGCTGCGGGCCACACTGGAGCAGACAGAGAGGAGCAGGAAAATCGCAGAACAGGAGCTCCTGGACGCCAGTGAGCGTGTCCAGCTCCTCCACACCCAGGTGATTATAATACTAGAATGGTAAATAAAGTACAAAGGAGGGGCTTAGGGTATAGCCCAGTGGTAGAGCACTTGTCTAGCATGCATGAGGCCCTGGGTTCCATCCCCAGCACCACCAAAACAAAAAATAAAGGAATGAAGATGAAATTCTTGCTCAGATCTTAGTGCTACTTAGAAATTTATTCATAATGTGTTATGGAGAATTAAGTTTAAAACTTTCAATATTTTTGCATAACAATATTTTTGCTAATCTGAACTAAGACATACAGAATTATCTTTTAAAAATATATTTTAAAATTATCTTTTAAAAATATATCAGATCCTTTATGGAACAACAAAGGATACTAGTTAACTAAGAGTTCATTAGAGCATTGGACATGCTAATTTTGCTCTCATGTACTTAATATTTCTAAATTTGATATTTTAACCAGAACACTAGCCTGATCAACACCAAGAAGAAGCTGGAGACAGACATTTCCCAAATCCAGGGAGAGATGGAGGACATTGTCCAGGAAGCCCGCAATGCAGAAGAGAAGGCCAAGAAGGCCATCACTGATGTGAGCAGAGGACAACACATTGATGGGTAAACTTGAATCCCACTGTGCTCTCTCAGCTATTTACTGATTCTGTTTTACTACTAACCAGGCCGCCATGATGGCTGAGGAGCTGAAGAAGGAGCAGGACACCAGCGCCCATCTGGAGCGGATGAAGAAGAATCTGGAACAGACAGTGAAGGACCTGCAGCACCGGCTGGATGAGGCTGAGCAGCTGGCCCTGAAGGGTGGCAAGAAGCAGATTCAGAAACTTGAAGCCAGGGTAGGTCTTTTCAACATGTATTCCTATCACATTCCCAACCAGCATATAACTCTGAATAACTAGTATTGCTAGATGATGAGGGCATCCTAAGATAAAGGAGAGATATTCCCTATAGTCTGAGAGCTCATAATGGGACAGTTAGATGAGGACATCAAAATCTGCATATGAAAGTGATAAAAGAAATATGTGGATCATTTGAAGAAGTAGAAATTCATTGAGTAAATGGATGATAGTAAGTTTTTCTTTTCTTTTCTTTTCTTTTTTTTTAATGTCCACTTTCTTTCAGGTACGTGAACTTGAAGGAGAAGTTGAAAATGAACAGAAACGCAATGTTGAGGCTGTCAAGGGCCTGCGCAAACATGAGAGAAGAGTCAAGGAACTCACTTACCAAGTAAGGAAAATGGCCTAACTCGGTTCTTACCCAACTACAATAGATTAAAAACTGTGTACAACAAACGGTGATGATATTGATACTTTCAAGAAATTCACTCCTTAAAATATTATTTCAGACTGAGGAAGACCGCAAGAATGTTCTCAGACTCCAGGACCTTGTAGACAAACTACAAGCAAAGGTGAAAGCGTACAAGAGACAAGCTGAGGAAGCGGTGAGTTTAGAAGCCCTGGGCAAGAGTGACTGGGCAGCCTCTAGTTCTCAGATGTTACCAGGCTGATTTAGTCAAAGGGATAAAATAAAGGATGAGTAAAATGAGGGGAAAAAATCAAAGAAAAATGATTGAGTGAAGGCCTGACAATGAGATGAAACCAAACATTTGGCAAGTCAGAGAAAATGTTCTATGGAATATGTAACTCAGTGGTGGAGTGTGGGCTTGACACATGGGAGGCCCCAAGTTCTATTCCAAATACATGCAAGGACCCATACACATACGCACACAACATTTCTAGGAAGGGGAAAGAGCAAATGCAATTTTTTTTTTTTTTTGGTACCAGGGATTGAACTCAGGGGCACTCAGCCACTGAGTCACATCCCCATCCCTATTTTATATTTTATTTAGAGACAGGGTCTAACTGAGTTGCTTAGTGCCTCACTTTTGCTGAGGCTGGCTTTGAACTTGCAATCCTCCTGCCTCAAGCCACTGGGATTACAGGTGTGCACCACCACACATCAAACTTCTGAATGTAAAAGAGTTTGATTCAAGAAGCAGAAAGATAAGGAAGAGAGCAGCCTTAGAGGGGGCTGGAGAACTAGGCAGAAGGCAGATCACAGTGTCTTCCAGACCATAGCAAGACATCTGGATTTTATTCTAAGTACAATGGGGTACTGGTTTTCACCTGGGTCATTCATGACTTGATTTATATTTTTTTGAAGAATATGTGGAGAATACCATATATCCTTGAGTAACATCAGTGGGCACAGGGAGACATATCAGGAGGTTTTCCAGGTGGTTTTGTGGCTTGGATAATATAGTAATAGAGCAGAAAGAAAGAAGTAGAAAGATTCAAAATATGTTCTGGAGGAAACACAACACAAGATATGGTAACAAGTTGCACTTGTGATGGTGAAAGAAAGGCAATCTGGGAACTCATCAAGTTTACAGTATAAGTAACCAGGTGGATAGCGTTAACAATGGCTAAAATAAGGAACTAGGGAAAACCAGATTTGCAGGGCAAGAAGGAAACATGAATTCTGTTTTAGATACATTAAATGTGAAATGCCATTATATATTCAAGTCATGCCAACTATAGAGTTGAATGTAAGAGTCTGGAGCTCAGAGGTCTCAGTTATGTTCAAACCAGTAGATTCTTGGGGCTCCACCTTCTCTCATTTTCCCATCCCATAATTAATCTAAAATAATAATTAAATAATGCCAATTTCCTAAATGTAAATATACATATCTATATATTGCAAATGAGTTCTTCTGGTTGTTGATTGTTTTTATTTTTTTCCCTGGCCTCTAATGTCTGAGAGAAGAGAGAGGGTGGGGAAGTGTGTGTGGCGGGGAGATAGGAAGGGAGAGAGAATAAAGAAAGACCCACTTGTGCACATTCACACTCATACCTTGGACAAATTGCTTAATTTTTAGTTCCTCTTTCCTCATCTGTAAGAGGATGATTGAGGTGTTTTTTTTTTTTTTTTTTTTTTAAGGTATGCTATTTAGTGATTCTAAGTTTTATGAATGTTCCAAATTGGAATGTCACATCTGGGGAGGATTCTTAAAGAGACTTTTAGAAAAACAATGAATTATGGAGAATAAACTAGAAGTGGTCTTCTCAAATTCTCTGCTATATACTTAAGCAAAATCAGAGACCACTCAGACTTTTTTAGGAAATTATATACTTGTTTAATTTGTAAACCTAATTAAATGGCAACAATTTATATTCAAGGCTAGCATTTTGGTTTAAAATAGATTGCCTTCGTGCATTTTTAAAAGGTTTGGTGTTCCATTCTCAAGATCCTGGGGAAAAAGAAAGAAAGAAAAAGATTGAAAACCTGGCATATTTAGTTATAGTTCTAACATATTTAGCTTTTCTTAAAGTTCAGAGAAAAAATATCATTTGCCTTTCCATATTATCTGAGTTAGGAGCATAAAAGTAACTAATACAACAAAAAAATAAAAAGCATTTCTCTTGATTTCTTTAAAAATTTTACTAGTGAATCACTTTTAAGTAAAAAGAAGTTCAAATCACATTGACCTAAAAATCTAGAAATTTGAACATTTCTTCCTCATAAATGCATACCCATTCACAGGAGGAACAATCCAATGTCAACCTTGCGAAGTACCGCAAGATCCAGCACGAGCTGGAGGAGGCCGAGGAACGGGCTGACATTGCTGAGTCCCAGGTCAACAAACTACGGGTGAAGAGCCGGGAAGTTCACACAAAAATCATAAGTGAAGAGTAATTCATCCAAATGGTGAAAGTGACCAAAGAGGCACAAAATGTGAAAATCTTTGTCACTCTGTTTTGTACTTATTACTTTTGGAGATAAAAAATTTATCTGCCAAGAACTTGTGAGTCTCTCTCTCTCTCTCTCTCTTTCTCTCTCTTTACTTCCTGTCAATTATCTTTTTTTGTGACCTATTTTTTAAAATTTATTTATTTATTCTAATTAGGTATGTATAACAGCAGAATGCATTTTGATGCATTATACACAAGTGCAGCACAACTTTTCCTTTCTCTGATTGTACACAATGTAGCATTGCACCACATGTGCAGTCATACGTATGCCTAGGGTAATAATGTCCATTTCATTCTACCATCTTTCCTGCTTCCATACCCCCTCCCCTTCCCTTCCTCCACTTTGCCCAATCAAATTTCCTCCATTTTTTCCCATGCTCCACCCCCTATTATGGAGCAGCATCCACTTATCAGAGAGACATTTGGCCTGTGGGTTTTTTTTGGGTTGGCTTCCTTAGCTTAGCATGATATTCTCCAACTTCATCCATTTACCTGCAAATGCCATATTTATTCTCTTTTAATGCTGAGTAATATTCCATTTGTATATGTATGTGTATGTGTGTGTGTGTGTGTGTGTGTGTGTGTGTGTATATATATATATATATATATATATCTATCTCACAGTTTTCTTTATCCATTCATCTATTGAAGGGCATCTAGGTTGCCTCCAGTTTAGAAATTATGAAATGACCTGCTATAAACATTGATGTGGCTGCATTACTATAGTATGCTGATTTTTAAGTCCTTTGGTTATAGACTGAAGAGTAGGATAGCTGGGTCAAATGGTAGTTCCATTCCAGATTTTCTAAGGAATCTCGATACTGCTTTCCAGAGTGGTTGCACCAATTTTCAGTCCCACCAGCAATGTATGAGTGTGCCTTTCCCCAGACATCCTTGCCAACATTTATTGTTGTTTGTATTCCTGATAGCTGCCATTCTGACTGCCATGAGCTGAAATTTTAGTCAATTATTTTTTTATACACCAAGAAAAGAAAAAAAAATTATTTTGCTTAAATTTTATGGAAAAGTGCTTAAGTAAAACATGATAGAGTGGTTATGCCAAGCCCTGTAATTATCACCATGACAGTATTAAGTACTGTTAAAATATTTAAAACTCCTCACTATAACTACATGAATTATTAAGCTGAAATTAGGATTCCTGGAGAGGGACCATGCTCTGAATATTTACTGGTTCTCTTTAAATACACTAGACTTGAGGGGTTTTGTTAACTATAGATGTTCATTTGTTTTATTGCATCTTCTCCCTAGTTATCATGTTAGAATAATAAAGAGGGAATAAGAATGAATGTTCCTAATATTAACTGTTCTCTTTAGAAATTTCTATATTTTATAAGTTTTTTCCTAGTAGTTTTGAAAGCAACAGGTTAATTAACACATAAATGTAATATATAAAGCATATATTTTTGAAATTCAGTCCTATACTCTCATTATATTTAGAGTTTGATATTGTGCTTTTCTAGAGTTCAATGACAATTGTTATCATCATTATTGTAACTACCACAGGTTTATATGTGCTGTGGTTAGCACAGGCCTTCTATTTTTGTCAACTTTAATAGATAATATAAAAATTACAGGTATGATACCTATTAGAAATATAACAAAGGTCTTGTGAGAATAATAATCAACCTATTGAAAGGAACAATATATAATTAAATATTTTTTATATTACCATTCAGTAGGTTAAACTATTCAGACCTCCTCTCCTATGGAAAATTCCCCTCTGGTTGTTATGTGCTTCATATCATTTCTGTTAATCACTGCAGTCAACTAATTATTATAATGCTATATCTTTTTTTTTCATGGTGATGGAGATTGAACCCAGGGCCTCTTGCATGCAAGGCAACCACTCTACCAACTGAGCTATATCCCTAGCCCTGTAATGCTATATCTTGAGCTAGACTTTAAAATAATTTACAAATCAATTTTTTGACAGTTTTTAATATCCTATTTTCTGCCAAAGGTTTCTACCTAAAAATTCTAATTCCACATTGCCATTTCATTTAGTTGTTGACTTAATGAGTACAATGGATATATAAATGGACAAATATTAGGTAAAGAGGCAGGAAGAGAAGGACCTGATTATGGTAGCAATTCTTAGCTGTATCTTCTCTTATTATTGTCCTTCGTGGAAAACACAAGATCCCTGTGTCCCTGAGAACACCTACCCAAGCCCTTGGTTTAAATTGAAATCTGCCTCCCCTAATTACAATGCTTACCTCTTGGGAGTGACCATTATCCTCTCATGTTTTAAGAACTCCTCAGTTCTTATCAGAAATAACCTCTCTCTCAATCCCACTACTGCTTATCCTCTGGTAGAAAGATCTTCCTTCTTTGAGGTTTATGCTAGTTAGCTCTTCCACATAATTATTTTTGCTATCTACTGATTTTTTATTCATTAAAGATTTTAGCACCTGCCTCCCCTCTCCACCCAATGCTTAGCACATTCCTAGGAGATTTCAATGTCCACATGCATGATTCATCCAATGCACTGACTCCCACCTCAATCACCTTCTCTTCTACTCTATCTCATCCTCAATAGTTCTCTATAAAATATCCTCAAAACTGCCCAATCTCCAAAGTCACAAAAATAAATATCTCTGTCCTGATTTTCTAGCTTTCTTTTTGGACTACTCCCAACATAAAACTTCTTCAACTCCGCTGGCACCTCCAACAGAATTAGACTCTCTTGCTTCTTCTATATTTATCAACCCTTATTTTCTTTTTCTTTCCAATTAAGCAAAAATTCATAACCTAGCTTTATGGCCACTTTCTTGATAAATCCTTAGATTTCTTTGTCACTCTCTCACCTAAGTGGAAATTGTACAATTATTGGTTCCCATTTATTCCCACTTATTAAACCTACTGGTTTCTCAGGGATAAAGTTATATAATCAAGTATCTTAGTCACTCTCTTTATTTCTATTTTAATTTTTCTCCACTCTCTTTAAAACTTATTCCCTTTTTGGTCTCAGCAAATGATCTCACATCCTGCCTAAAAGAAAAATAGATCAGCAAGTTGGTAGAATAGAAAGTCCCCCGTCTTATCTCCCCACAGCAACAATAATTCTGCAGCCATCTATGGATAAAAGTGTCTTTTTGAGAGCTGTGGGACTCAGGTAGGAGAATGTGAAACCCTGGTTATCCCAAGACTTGGGAGGGGGTTTTGAGAAGCCAGACTCACAATCAGGAAGCAGACTCACTGATATGATCCCAGCTGCAGACTTGTGAACTGTTATATGGTCCCATGTGGCTTTGACACTGCTACCAGAACCATCTGCCAAAGGACTCAGGAGGGGTAGACCCACCAATCTCATGGATCCTTAAATAGAACTGCAATTTGGCTTCATTAGCTCTCAGCTATAGTCTAAGAGTTGTCCTGCCTATCCAGTGACTCATCTATAGATGTCTGAAGACCTCAAGTTCTGTTGTAGAATCCAAAGTAGACTGTGACTCAGTTCTAGCCCTTCTTAACCACTATCCAGAGCCAGCACTGAATGTTCAGGGAACCTCACAGTGACCCAGCAGGAGTACTTACAAGAACTCAAAGAAAGCCATATTTGTCCACATACCTGGTAACAGGCCCACCATCTGTGAACCCTGCAGTAGACCTTCATCCCAGTACCAGCCTGGCTTAACAAGGATCCCAGAGGCAATCAGTCTATCCAGGGACTAGATAGACCCATGCTGCTTGAAACCCTCATAACAGACCCTCTTACCACAGATCCCACTGCAGTCCTTAATGCAGTCTTGTTATCAGTTCCAACCCTACTCAACTACAAACCCAGAGGTAACCCCATGAACTTGGGAGGCCCAACAGGTGAAGGTCTTTACTTGCTGAAGTGCATCTATAAAGACTGGAAGATGTATTTGCCCCTTCATATGCATAGATACCAATGTGAAGCTACAAAGATAACAAAGAATAATATAACCACAAAAAGAAACTAATAAAGCTTCAGTAATCACCCCCTTCCCCAAATACAGATGAATGAATTGTCTGAAAAAGAATTCAAAGTAATTTTTATAGGAATTCAATGAGATGCAGGAAAACAGAGATAAATGACTACACAAAATTAGGAAAATAATATATATTTTCAAAATAAGAAGTCAACAAAATAAGTAGAAACCATGAAAAAGAACAAAATAGAAACATTGGAGATGAACAGTACAGTGACAGAACTGAAAAATTCATGGAAGAACTTCAACAGCAAACTCAATCATACAAAAGAATTAGTGAACTCAAATGTTTGTCATTTAAAATTATTTACTGAGGAGTGAAAAGAAAAAAGAATGAAGATGACATAGATACTATGGGAGACCACCAAGCATACAAACACATGAATTATGAGAATGCTAGAAGTAGAGAGAAAGTGGAACCAAAAGCTTATTTAAAGAAATGGTGGCTGCACAGAAGATGGAAGGAGACCCTCATTGTTATACAAAATTACATATAAGAGGATATGAGGGAAAAGGGGGAAAAAAAGAGAGAGATAGTTACAGTTACAGTAGATGGGGTAGAGAGAGATGATGGGAGGGGAGGGGAGGGGAGGGGGGATAGGAAGGGGATAGGAAAGGCAGCAGAATACAACAGACACTAGTATGGCAGTATGTATAAACGTGGCTGTATAACCAATGTGATCCTACAATCTGTACACGTGGTAAAAATAAGAATTCATACCCCATGTGAATCAAATGTATGACATATGATATGTCAAGATCATTGTAATGTTTTGAGCAACCAATTAAAAAAAAAAAAGAAATATGGCTGAATTTTTTTCAAATCCTGGAAAGCATATGGACATCCAAATTCTTGAAGGATCCCAAAAAATATTAGCCCAAAGAGTAATACTTCAAAATATATTATAAGCAGATTGCCAAAAGTTAAAGATAAGGCAATGACTGTGAAAGAAGCAAGAAAAACGACACTTGACACACAAGGGAACATACATAAGGCTAGTACTAAAAAGAAATATGGCTGAATTTTTTTCAAATCCTGGAAAGCATATGGACATCCAAATTCTTGAAGGATCCCAAAAAATATTAGCCCAAAGAGTAATACTTCAAAATATATTATAAGCAGATTGCCAAAAGTTAAAGATAAGGCAATGACTGTGAAAGAAGCAAGAGAAACGACACTTGACACACAAGGGAACGTACATAAGGCTAGTACTGGATCTCACAGTAGAAACCAGCAATGACATTCTTCAGAAATGAAGAAGAGAGAAAGGCATTTCCAGACCTACAAAAGCTCAGAGAGTTAATCACTATACAAGCTGGCTACCATACAGGAAGTGCTAAAGAGAATTCTTCAGGTTGAAATTAAAGGACTCTAAATAACAGAATGAAAGCATATGGCAGTATAAACTTACTGTTTCATTTCCAACCAAAATGGTAAGAAACTAGAAATAAATAATAGGGAATTTTGAAAAATTCACAAATATGTGGAATATTAAACAACACACTCCAGAATAACCAATGTGTCCAAGAAGAAATTTTTAAAGAGTGTCTTGATAATGAAATGATAATGAAAACATAACATAAAAAACATGGGATGCAGTAAAAGCAGTTCTAAAAGGGCAATTTATAGCAACAAATATTTATAATTAGAAAAAATAAATGATTTCATATATGCTACACCTCAATGAGTTAGCCCAAAGTCATAATAAATAAGGAAATAATAAATATTAGAGAAAAATAAATGAAAGAGCTAGGAAGACAATAGAATAGATTGACAAAACTAAGAGCTTTTATTTTTGGAAAATATAAACAACACTGACAAATCTTTAGCTGGATTAACCAAAGAATAAAAGGACTCAAATACTTAAAATTATAAATGAAGGATACCACAGAAATAAAAAAAGGACTTCTATGAGCAATTATACACAAACTAAATAATCCAGGAGAAACAGTTAATTTCCTAAACATATACAACTTCCCAAGACTTAATCATGAAAAAAAAAAAAATAGAAAATCTGAACAGACACATTTGTGACAACATAGAGGAACATGGAGGATATTGTGTTAAATGAAATAAGTCAGGCACAGAGAAATAAACACCATATGTAATTTATGCATGAAATCAAAAAAAATAGAACTCATAGAAGCAGAGAGTAGAGTGGTAGTTACCAAAGGCTGGTGAGAGGTGGAGTAGACAGAGAAAAGGGAGACCTTGGTCAAAAGGTACAACATTTCATTTAGATAGGAAAATGGTGACTACAGTTAATAACAATTTGTTACATGTTTCAAAACAGCTAAAAGAAAGGAATTTTTTCACCACAAAGAAATGACAAAAACTTGAGGTAATTAATGAATGTGCTAACTAGTTTGATTTGATCATTCCACAGTGCATACATAGAAATGACCAACAGGTATATAAAATGGTGCTCAACACCATTATTATTCAGAAAACGCAAATTAAAATCACAATGAGAGATCACTTCATGAATGTTAAGATGGTTATTATAAAAAAGACAAGAAGAAACATGTGTTTACAAGGATGTGAAGAAAAGGGAACCCTTGTACACAGTTGGTAGGAATATAAATTGGTATACTCATTATTGAAAACAATATTGAGATTCCTCAAAAAATTAAAAACAGTACTACTACACAATTCAGTAATCTCACTTCAGGGTATATATCCAAAAGAAATAAAATCAGTATCTTGAACATATATTTGCACCCCCATGTTTACTGCAGAATAACTCACAATAGCCAAGATATTAAAATAACCCATGTCCATTAAAGAATAAGTTAATAAAGAAAATGTGAACACACCCAATTGAATATTATTAAAAAGGAGATCCTATTATTTGTAACAACAAGGTTAAATGCCGCAGTCTGGCTGGGCACAAAATCACGAGCCACTCACAGCCTTGTAGATTCAAACAGCAATTCTTTATTCCTGAAACTCTCTCCGGCACTCTACACGTACTGCACTTGGCCTCCTTTCAGTTATATGAATCAGAGACATAGCATGTGATAGTCCCTCAGCCTCAAGATCTCTGCCTCACCTCTTACCTCCATATTTTGATTAGCTAAGGCCTGTTCTTCCTCTATACCTCATTTTAAATTACACTTCTTTAAGAAGTATAATTTTCAGTAACTACATACTCCAATAAGTATGAAGTATATAGACAGTATGTATATTTTACTTATCACCCCACCCCAACTCTTCATCTCACTATAATCCGGTTTTTGTTCCTTCCACTCCCCTTAAATGGATTTCATTATGATCCTCACTGATTTCTTTGCTGTTAAGTCAGATGGACACTTCTTAATCCTTAATTAACTCTACCTCACAACTGTATATTATACATCTAAATATATTCCTAGACCCTTCAGAATAGCTCAGGTTTCCCTGTGATCTGTTCTCTTCACCTATCACTTACCATAACTATAATAAATCATTTTTTCCCTCATTAAAGTGGAAACTACATGAATACAGGTTTGGGATCTTGTTTATTCTTCCCTAGTAGAAAGAAAAACCTTTCTAGAACAATTACCTGATATTTTCTCCTGTCTTATCTTTCTGGTTTAATTACTCCATCCTGATTATCTCTTCCATTCAGTAACTGCTTCCTGTCTTAACTTTACAGTTCTGACATTGCATACTATCTTATCTCTCAGTTTTATTTATTGTATCCAGTCTTATCTCCCATATTCAGTTTTCTATTCTGTCTTATATTTCCCTACATTTATTCCATTTCACCTTATCTCTCTTACTCATTTTTATCTTGTCGTATCTTGCCTGCTCATTCATCATATCCTCTTTTATCTCTGTAGTTCAGTCCTGCCTCTCATGTTCATTTAGCTCATCCTGTGTTACCTCTTCTTCTTGTTTTTTACATTGTCTCCTCCTCTCCCCCCCTCCCCTGCCCCTCTCTCTCTCTCTCATATATTTTCTTATCATTCATCCTCAATCACTGCATCTTGACTTCTCTATTTCACTCAAGTGAAATGTTCTTTTCTCTCCTGTCAATTATTCCATACTGTCTCATGTTTTACCTTCAGTTATTGCAGCCCACCTTACTTCTCCTCTTTGATTACTGCATCCTGTCTGACCTCTCCTGTTACTCAAAGCAAGTCCAGATTCTAGGCCAATGTTTGTTTTATTTCCTTAAAGAAAAACAGCTGTATTTATTCAAATTTTTCCTCTGAATTTTCCACAACCACAAGATATATTTAAGAAAATTTTTATTTTTCCTATCTTTTATTTTCAGTGCCTTCAAAATCAAGAGGCTATGTTTAAACAGCAAATTTATAGAAATACAAAGTACCCACAAAGAATTTGTAGATTAAAAATGAAAAATATTCATTTTCCATCACAGCTGCCTCTTACGTCTTTATAGTCACCTCTTTTTGATATCCTGCCATTGGGAAGATCATGTATTCTCCTACTTCTAGTTTCAATACTGTAGGAGATGTCAGCTGTCAACAGAGACAGCAGCAATTTTCCAGATTTCTTTTCTAGATTAAAGATACATTAGTACAACCACTCTATTTCGTTCTTCAGAGTCTCATTGAATAGGCCTATATCTATTAAAGGAATTAAAAAATAATTAATCATTTTCTAATAAAAAATCAGGCTCACAATATTTCACTGGTAAATTCTTCCAAACATTTAATAAAGAAACTATACTAATTCTTCAAGATATCTTCAAGAAAACGGAAGCAGAGAGAACATTTTCTAACTCATTCTATGAGCATGACCCTATACCAAAACCAAGTAAAAGACATTACAAGAGAAAAGAAAACTACATATCAATATCTCTCATGAACACAGATTTTTAAAATCCTTAACAAAATAGCAAATCAAATACAACAGAATGTAGGAATTATACACCACAACCGAGTGGCATTTATGTTAATCATTCTCTATCCAATACTTCCTCTTCTTACAGCTTGCAGACTCAAAATTTCCTATCCTTATGGTTCTTTGACAACATCAAGAATTTCTATCGATTGACCTCCAGAATTTCCTCATTTTTCTTATATGCCCATTCTCTTTATTCTCACCTCCTTAAAACTTCATGGTCCAATATATAATTATCACTTGAAAAGATTCTTAGTTATATTGCACTTGGCTAACAAAATTGTACCTCTGTTAAAACCCAACTACTCCCCTTTTCTGTGGCCACACCTAAGCAATTGATTGAGAAAAACACAACTTTGCCAAACTGATTTCACTGTAACTTCATGATTTTGACTCAGTATTTTGGACAGGTGTGGGGCACATCTTTCTCTGCAAAATGAATGCTTTACATCTTCTCTCTGTGTATACACTACATCCACTCCATCAATGACCTTACCCCATACTTCAAGGAGAAAACAGAAGCAAGCAAATAGGGACTCATGCATCCTCTTTCCATCAAATCTGCCTATTATTCTGAGTCTTGCCTTCGCTCTCAGTCTTCTTTTCTAAAACACAAAATGTCCCTGCCCTCATTACAGTCCAATTCTTCCATTTGGCCTCTGAATTCCATCCCTTTTGCCTTGTCTTCCACAATTTACCCTCCCTATCTCATGTCTTCAATTAAATCTAACTATAGGATCCTTGTCATTAATAATAACGTACCTTGTCTCACTCTTCTTTCAACAATATGTTTGGTCTCTACCATCTTGATTCCTTATCTGCCTCCAGATACCACTTCATTTATTGGCTTCCCTTCTCAACAATTTTTTTTTTCTCTGACCTTTCTTAAGGGACAAAGTATTTGCTGCTAGCTGTTTAATCACCCCTAGGTTTGGGGTTTTCAGGATCCTCAGATATTGCAGAACCAGGATTGCTGTGTTTTTTGTTTTATTCAGATTCCAAATTCCTAACTCACAGAATCCAGGTTCATAATAAAATGATGGTTTTTAGTCAGTATATTTGAGATATGTGGTTACATGTCACAGTAACTGGAACATGGTCCAAGCCGTCATTACATTCCATAAGCACTGTTGCAATATCTACCTTCCCTAACCCTGCTACCTACCCTGGGCCTATCCTTGCTGCCTACAATCTACACTCAACACCAAGATCAGAGTGGTTCTTTTTAACCTTCAGATTACATTGCTCCTTTCCTAAAACTTCACTGGCTCCCCACATCACTCAGATTAAAAGCCCAAGTCCCTACATTATCCTATAAGGTCCTACATTAATCTGGTCCTCCACTTCATCTTTTGCTACTAACTGCTTAGTAGTAGATCATGGGGTACAACATGATGTTTTAAAATATTCATACATTTTAAAATGGCTAAATCAAGCTAACTAACATATATGTTACCTTTTTTGTGGTAAGAATACTTAAAATTTACTCTTTTGGTAACTTCAAAATATATAACACATTGTTATTAACTAGCAGCCATGTTGTATAATAAATCTCTTGAACTTATTCCTCTTAACTGAAATTTCATATCCTTTGACTAATATTTATTCAAGCTCCACGTCCATCTCTCAACCCTTGGAAAACACCATTGTATTCTGTGCTTCTATGAGTTCAACATTTTTAGATTCCACTATAAGAATGATAACATGAATTATTTGTCTATCTATTCCTGGTTTATTTCACTTAACATCATGTCATCCAATTTCACCCATATTGTCACAAGTTGAACATATTGAGGTATTCTTGTTTCTGGACCTCTGCACTTCCTATTCCCTCTATCTGAAATATTCTTCTAGACTTCCATGTGGCTTGCTCCTTCACTTCTATGAAACTTCTGCTCAACTGCCACCTTAATATAGAAGTCCTCAGATCTTCCACTCAGTGTAATATTCATTTCCTTTCCCTCTTACTCTACTTTGTTTCCCTTTTAGTGTTTAATACTCTGATATACTATAAATTTACTTATTCATTCATTTATATATGTCCACCCCCATTGACTATTATTGCCAGGAGGGCATGGACTTTTCCAGTATGCCCTGTGCTACAACAGTACCTGACACACAGTGGACAGTTGATAAATATGTTTTAAAAGACAAATGAGTGAATAACCTCCCCACAAGATGTAAGGAGAGATATGTAGAACACAACAAATAGTTGACTTGAAAATGAATCTACAGTATCTTTTCAGTAGTGATGACTCTTTGGAACTCAGAGAAATTTAAAATAAAAGAGCAGTTTGGCTCACTGAATGTCAGGGGTTTTATTGATATTCTGTGTTGCTGGACATCATGGAAGTTAGAACATGAATATCTTCTGCCTGCATCCCGATTTTAATTTCTTAACAAAATTTATATAAATAAAAAAGTAACAAACAACCAAAATAATCTTGTTCCTTGGATATTTCCCAACCATCACCTAACTTTAGCCTTTTGCTATCACTTTAACTCCTTGGGAGAAGGGGAGAAGTAGCATTCCATTGTGATCTTTCACAATTATTAAGAAGTGCTTACCTTGGCGCCCCCTGGTGATACTGCCTAAGCAATTTACACATAAATGTGTGTATGAATAAAATAAGATTATATATAAAATCCCATATATATTATAGTAATCTAAAATATACATAATATCGTTCAATTCATACAACCATGTAATATTAAAGTATATTATATTTCTACCAGATTTATACTTTTGATAGATAAAGAAGTTCAAGATCACAGAAACCTGTATTTCCTAATTTGTGAGGACAATAGGGGGGAAATGCCAGAGAGAAACTTTTATACAGACTGCTTAAATATAGTATTCATAATAACTCTCCCAATCTCGATGAATGTTGTTCTTCCCTCTCATATCTAATCATAAAGTACCACACAAATACAAGAAAGCTTATTACTCATTTCCTGTATTTTCTACTTGGACAACCCTAAGAGAAGCAAATATAAGGGAATTGTCTCCTTCCTCATTCAGTGTTACTTCTCTTCTTTCATCTAAGCTCTGCAAGATTCTCTGATAAACTCCTGGTGGTCCACACTAGTTGCCACTAGAACGTCATTGTCTTGTTTCAGACTTTTAAGATCTGAACGATTGGTCTATGTGCATCTCATCAAAGATCTGACTTTTAGGTAGAGAATCCTTGTTAGCTATATTTCTGTAATTCACCCTTTGGGTCTTGGTCTCATTCAAATATTCCTCTTTCATCTTTCAGTACAAATGTAGTATGTTTAGTAAACAGTCATGTCTATGACTATATATCAAGTTCCAAAAGAAGTAAAAATAAATGAATTATGAAAATCTTAGCAAAAATCTAAACAATTTTCTTTAGGGAAGTCAATAGACTTATGTGAGTCATTTCCATGAAGATTTAAAAAAAAAAATAGGCTGACCACCTCTTTCACAATATTGTATCAAAAGAAACTTAAAGAACATAAAAGATTCAATCTATCAATGTATTAAAGAGAAATCCTAAGTCAATAAGACTATAAAATCAGTGATCTCATTAATCAGTAATTTAAGCTAGCAGATGATATCATGCCAGACCTCAGGGACACACTTAAGAGTAGATAGATTTCCTTTCATATTCAGCAAGACTGTCAAAACTATCAAACCCAATTTATGAGTATTGTGGGCATATGTGATGATCCACCCATTCTTTCAGTCCACAGGAAGTTTTGTGGAGAGCATGTTCTTCCCCCAACCAAATAAAAATATGCAGTACCCACCTCATTAGAGCTACATCTAGTCAAGAGGGTTTGCCCATGACCTAGGAATGCATGTTTGGGTCTCCCTCCATTATGCAGTAGAAACATGCATAGAACTTCACATCGCATCCAGTTATCCCTTCAGTGAAAACAAACGAGCTGGAAATATCCATGGTAAGTCTTCCAGAAAAGGTACAGAAGTGTTTACATCTATTCTAAATCCCCCAGGCCTCCCTCACTGGTCTATCACCACTGCCTAATCTAAGAATTCACTTTCTACTTCATGTGTAGACTTTCAGACTTTAAAAGAATCTATCACCAGTCTTTCTAAAATCCAGACCTTGGCTAGGAATTTTCTCTCTTAATATCCATCACTCACTGCTTCCAATCATAGTGTCAGATCCAAAATTCATTTAAGACTCCTTAATGGCTCTAAGCACTAACAAATCAATTAGTCCTAAACTCCTCATGTCGAGCCATATTGTTGGACCAATTTTACAGGCAGGAGAGTGAGCAGGGACCTGGCTTTAAATTCTGTGATGAATGATGCAACAGCCAAGCTGGAGAAACAGTCTCAGAAGCCCTGAATCCCCATCCCCTATCAAATGCCTAAAAAGAACCCTAGATCATCCTCCGTCAAATTATTTATAGGTGTCAAGAAATATTTCTAATTATATCCATTCACAGCCACAGTCAGTGAATATTGTGCAAACAGATTGCCAAAAAAGGTTTTGCCAAGTAGGTTCCCAACTAGGACAGCTGAGGTAGCTGCTGTGTTTGCAGAATGGCCTCTATAAAAGTGGAGCTGAGATGCCTCTGTCCTGTCCTTCCTCAAAATTCTTAAAGGTATGTATATGTGAAAGAACATGGTTAATTTTACATTCATGATATTGATTTTTCATTTAAGGGAAAGACTACTATTTCCCAATCCAAATTTTTCTTTACATATCTCTAAGGATGACATTGCGCACAATATAGTTACTGAGTTTTGTGATTAAACACAAACAAACAAACAAACAAAAAAACAATCCTGCATTCTCTGTTTTTTCTTTCCACAGTAGTTGTCTGCTCTGAGCCTGCCACCTTCTTCATCTGGTAACATAAGAGGTAAGAGGAATTTATTATTACACTCTAAAGGACAAAGGGATCTTTATATTGCTACATCTTAATGAGCTACCATTTAACTTCCTAGATTAGTATTGGATATAGGACACAAGAGCAGCTGCTCTTGAAAATGACCTCTCATAAAATTTTGACTTTTCAGACCATTAGTCCAAACAAAATTTAATTAAACTGCTCTTTTACATTTTGTTGGAACTTTAGAAAGAATGAATCCATCATATGTACTATTTAATGTGAATTACTACTCCCATTTAACCAATTATACAGGTCACATGGTAAAATAAAAAATGTGTCAACTTGCAGTCAAAATCTTGAGGTGCCAATCCAGGCTTTTCTAGTTGCCTGGGCTCAATCCAGTTATCTTTTATGTATCTTCCATCATGGTGTATTGCAGTGGAATTAACAATGAACTCAGGTTTAGGAGAACAGCTCTTATGTCTCATCATTGCCACTTACCACCTCTGTGACACTGAATGACTCTTCACCTTTCTGAGCTTTAGTTTCCTCATCAGTAAAATGAAGAGGTCGAATTCTACATGACTGCTAAGGTCCTTCCAATTCTTGCTCTATATAACCCCAATCAGTGGTATTAAGGATCCCTGTACAGAATGACAACATCTAATGATCTTCCCAAGTATTCAAGTTGAGACATGTACTTTTAGTATTATGTTAAGAATATAAATAATGATGAAAACCTAGTATGCATTTAACAATGATTTTAAATAAGTTTTTATTTACTATAATAGCCATATTCGTTTAAAAATTTAAAAACATGTTGATGTGGAATCATTGCTTGCTTAAATTTAAGGCAGTTATAACTGTGTGGATTCAAGGATTCCCTACAACAAACATGAGGCTCCCTGGGGGCTTGTGACCACAACTGATCTAAGATATGAGATAGAAAGATTACATCTTCCCTCTGTTTCATAGATAGACTGTACCTCAGTAATTTCTGGATGGTATTATATTATAAATTCAAAATTATTTAATGTAAAAACAAACACAGACACTTGATGTAATAGAATAACATTTCTCCTCTGAAGAAAAAAAATTAAATGTTCCAGTATCTGTCCCCTGGAAATACATTTAAATTTCGCTGAATCATATGGAGACTTTGTAGAAATGATTGATTTTGAGATAGAGTTTGTGGCAAATTCCATATCTAACATTCTAAGTCGAGAGGAAGTTTAATGTTGATGACACAGAAGACTAAGCCTCTTTCTACAAAGCCTACAGAAGGTTGAGGGTATTATTGTTGTTATTATTGTTGACATTGGCAACCAATGCACATCTCCCTATAAACCATCTCTTCTTCCACTAAACAGAGGTCCCTTTCTTTGAATCTAGTCAGAACAAAGTGATTTATTTTATATTCTCATAATTTATTAGTGGGAAAAAATTAAGTTCATTCTGACTTGAAACTGTATACTGGCTATCAATTTCTAAAAGATTTATTTTGTTTTTTTTTTTTTAAAAAAAAGAGAGGGAAAGAGACAAATATGTAACCTAAAGTAATAAGAATTAGATTTAAAGAAACTTATATGCTAAAAATCTAGTGAAAAAACTAAAAAAAAAAAAAAAAAAAAAGGAAAATACACAACCACTGTAAAGTTTTAGTAAAAATTTAGATGCTGTTTTTCTCTAAGAACATTTTAAAGTTACTGACTTTCACACAAAATAAAAGCTGATAAAAGAGGCTTAATTTTGATTTAAGACAAAAATCATCTATTGGATTTTTAGCTTTCATTGGACTTATTTTTCCCTTTACATACCTAATACCTGTCAGTTAACCATTAGAATATTTGTGTTTAGTAGGTATCTTAAACCTGGACTTATGTCCTGAAAGAAAAGATTAACCTTTTAACATCCAAATTCAACTTTTACATTCAAGTTTAGTAATTTGGGGAAGGAGGAAAGTATGCCTAAATCTTTGAGCTTTTAAAATAATTTCATTTAGATGATGATGCCACTTCTCTGTATCATCACAATGTTAAAAAGAAAAAAAAAAGAGTGGTTGAAAAAAGGAAAGGAAAAAGAGCAAGTAGAAAAGAAAAGATTCCGAACACACAGGGACGTAACAAATGCTACTGGTTGAATATCAACCCTACATATTTCTCAACTAAGGTTCACATACAGAGGAAAGAAGGGAGGCTTAAAATGTTATTGTCACAAAAATTAAGCTGCCAACATAGGGCTTTCACCTCCATGAGTTGATCTCAGCACCTTGACAGAGTAGACAGCAGTAATCTCAAAGGCAGAGGCCAGGAAAACAAGTGTGGAAATGCAGCATGTTAAAGTGCAATTAGCTCCCACTCCAGCCCTCAGTAGTCACCTAATTCTGTTTTTTCCTCCAGGTGCACCTAGCCCTGAGCTGCCATCGATAACCTGCAGCCATGAGTACCGACGCTGAGATGGCCGTGTTTGGGGAGGCTGCTCCTTACCTCCGAAAGTCTGAAAAGGAGCGCATTGAAGCCCAGAACAAACCTTTCGATGCCAAGACATCAGTCTTTGTGGTGGACCCTAAGGAGTCTTATGTGAAAGCAGTAGTGCAGAGCAGGGAAGGGGGGAAGGTGACAGCCAAGACTGAAGCTGGAGCTGTGAGTAAAGAAATAGAAAACAGTGGAGGGGGTGCCCAACTGATCCTTTTCTGCTACTTAGCTGATACCCACTGGCTCCTTCCTTTCTTTTATTTATTTATTTATTTTTATTTTTTTTTCATCTTTCATACATTTGATTCAAGTGAGTTATGAACTTCCATTTTTACCCCAAATACAAATTGCAGAATCACATCAGTTACACATTCACAATGTTTACATAATGCCATATTAGTGACTGTTGTATTCTGCTGCCTTTCCTATCCCCTACTATCCCCCCTCCCCTCCCCTCCCATCTTCCCTCTCTACCTCATCTGTTGTTGTTCAGTTCTCTCCTGGCTCCTTCCTTTCTTAACAGACTGTCACAGTTAAGGAAGATCAAGTCTTCTCCATGAACCCTCCCAAATATGACAAGATAGAGGACATGGCCATGATGACCCACCTGCACGAGCCTGCTGTGCTGTACAACCTCAAAGAGCGTTATGCAGCCTGGATGATCTATGTGAGTGTTCCCTGTGACATCATTCTCACCAACTCCACACACTTGATGTGTTTGTTGATTCAAATTGAGGACTTCGTTTTCAGATTTTGCCATTCTATTGCAATATTCTCTTAAGACCACTCATTTGGTTAGTGTAAATTCTGATTGATTTGAAATTGTACGTGTTGGGAAGCCATCTGCTCAACTGCATTAGTTGGAAAACTAAAGCATTCTGTGCAATAGCAATGACAGAGAGAAGCAACAAATGAACCCAAACCATTAAGCTTCTTGAGAACCAACCCAGTTCTTAGGTCTCTCTCCCCTAGCCCTTAAGCAGTATTTCCAATGTACAATCATGAGGTAATTGCTGACTAAGCAGCCCTATCCTTTCCCACAGACCTACTCAGGCCTCTTCTGTGTCACTGTCAATCCCTACAAGTGGCTGCCAGTGTATAACCCTGAGGTGGTGGCTGCCTACAGAGGCAAAAAGCGCCAGGAGGCCCCGCCTCACATCTTCTCCATCTCTGACAACGCCTATCAGTTCATGCTGACTGGTGAGTGAATCCATCACAATTCTATAGGTATTGGAAAATATTTGTGAACTGTTAACAAAGAAAATATCTGGTCAGTACTTTAAAAATAAAACATTCAATACAAACATGATAATATCAATAACAACAGTGGTAAAAATGGATTTAGAATAATATGCACTTGTTTCAAAAATGTAGAAAAAAATGCTTATATTTCTACACCGAATATAGATCAAAATTAACCAAATGGAGGTATCAGCTCTGCCTTTTAATTATAGCTAATACACTCTCTCTTCTAAAAAGTAAGCTTTGAAGTTTCATAGTGACAAGTTATCACAAGCATTATAAGAAAACGTGGATTAGACATTAATGTGGAGAGAATTTTAAACTATGAACCAGGTGACTGAATGGCACATGAAATAGTTATTCATCTGACATTGGCTGATTATTCTGATGAATAAAATGGTGAAATAATGCATTCCATAACTATCACATTATGGCAATGGGAATGTTAATGGATTAATGAACATATCTTTGCCACTTATTTTGAAAAGACTTGTAAAAGTAAAGCATACATTTATATAGTTCTTATTTTGCCAATGGAGAATTTTAAAAGGCAACTTGGAGTTTACAGGTACTGTGTTCATCTAGGTGGTAAGTGTGTTATTTTTTCTTGTTCGTTCATTTATTTTACACAATCTTTGGTTTCTCTTTCACAGATCGTGAGAATCAGTCAATCCTGATTACGTAAGTAGATGTCATGCCTTTCTTTCTGTTGAGTTCTGATCTTTGTAGTGGTTATTACCACCTTACATTCTGATTTCCTTCTTCTATTTGGTCTTGACAGTGGAGAATCTGGTGCAGGGAAGACTGTGAACACGAAACGTGTCATCCAGTACTTTGCAACAATTGCACTTACTGGGGAGAAGAAGAAGGAGGAGGCACCTTCTGGCAAAATGCAGGTAGGTATGATAATCATCTGAGAAAGAAAGAAAGAACAAACAGGTTTTTAAAGATGTGATCATAGTACTCCAAAACCACAGTGATAAACTGTATTGGATACCAGAATTTGGAAAATAAATCTTGAATGGGTTTGTGAGAATGAGATGAACAAAGCAATGAATCAGCAGCTTAATTAGGCAAGAGTTCCTATAAACATTTAGTAGGAGCAAAAGATGGGCCTGAGAACACAGAAATCAAGGCCACTTCATTGGAACATCTCATTCCTGGATTTGTCATCCATTCCATTCTCTTTACAAAACCTTACCTCAAATTTCAGAATGCTATGAAGGGGCAAGGTGAAAGGGAAGGAGGTCAAAGGGAAGTTATTTTTTAGTACATTGCAACTCAGCTTTCCTAAATTTCTTTATCCATCTTATTCATCTTTCTTAAGGGGACCCTTGAAGATCAAATCATCAGTGCCAACCCCCTACTGGAGGCCTTTGGCAATGCCAAGACCGTGAGGAATGACAACTCCTCTCGCTTTGTAAGTTTTTTGATCTTCCTTTTCCGTGTGAGAAGCGGCACTGGCATTCTGTACCTGTAGTGTCGATATTTCTTTCATTTATTTGGTCCATGGCTAACAAAAAGTTTCTGCCTTTTAATCAGTGCTCCTTTGCCTTCTTAAGGGTAAATTTATCAGGATCCATTTTGGTGCCACAGGCAAACTGGCTTCTGCAGATATTGAAACATGTAAGTCAATAAATACTATTGATTGAGAATCTTTGAGGGGTGGGTGTGGAAACTCTTTTTATGTATGTTGTGTAAAATTTTCAATGCTTAATTTTTCACTGTGGCTCTTTATTTTAAATTTGCTTAATCTGACTTTCCAGATCTGCTAGAGAAGTCCCGAGTCACTTTCCAGCTGAAGGCTGAAAGAAGCTATCACATATTCTATCAAATTATGTCCAATAAGAAACCAGAGCTTATTGGTAAGGCACATCTTGATTTATTTCTACCAAAGAAGAATAACAGCTTCTCTATAACATACCTTTGAAATGTTTTTGATGACCAAAGTAACTCTTTCTGTATATGGTTCTTTTCCCTGTGCTCAGAAATGTTGCTGATCACCACCAACCCATATGACTTCGCCTATGTCAGTCAAGGTGAAATTACTGTGCCCAGTATTGATGACCAGGAAGAGTTGATGGCCACAGATGTAAGTAATTGGAAGAAAGTAGGAAAAAGCAAAGTAATATTCCAGTATATATGATTCTCCTTCCTATATTAGGGTGAAAAGCATTAACAGAAAATCTATGACTAGGCAATACTACTATCTTTTAGGCTTTCTTGCCTCTTGAAAAAAATTACAGTATATTTCAATGTCCTTCCACATTTGTTAAAAAAGCTTTAAATGCCTGTGATAAATGTTAGTTCTTTGATACCCCTTACTTAATTGGTTCTTTTTATTCTTTCTTATCATTTTTGGTCAATATTTCTACCACAACATTGTTGTTGTTGTTTCTATTTTATACCAGATCCTTTACCCAAGAATCTGGGAAAGAGCTACAATATTTTCATGTTTTAAAATAACAAAACATGGAATTTCCAGTCACAGATGTAAACACAAAACTTTGTTTTGAATAAATGTCTGTGGCCTAACAGTACAATCCCTTGCCTTCCCTATGTAGCATTAGAAAAATATGGGTTGTCTATCTCAAAAATATTCTTTGGGGGACTCTTTGAGCCTTGATATTTATTTTTGAAACTATAAATTCCTTCTTTCTCCACATCTTTTTTCTAAGGATTATTACTTTGGGGCTTATTTTCTTTACATATAAATTTTATACATATTTTGTATTTTCCTTTGAATTTCTGGATAACTTTTGATTGCAACATTTTTAAACTTTAACATCCCAACACCCCCCAAATAAGGTTGACAGTTGCTTATGAAAATACCTTCTTTCAAAAAGTTTAAAATCTACTTGTGTGCCTTTATCTTATAAATGTCAGACTTTATTCCTTATCTATAACTTATTATTATGTTCATATGTCCAAAAGTGACATGGAGTTGAAAAATACCCACTAGTTTAGGAAGTTAAAAAAATGCAACAGTCTTATTCTAGGACTTCTGGATGGTCCCTATTCGTGTGTGTAAGGACATGAGAAAGTTACTTAGCCTCTCTGAACCTGGGTTATCAGTGTGCCCCATGGACATGCAATACTACTGAGCTAGAACTGGAAGACACTAATTCTGTGAAAGAGTCTTGGAAAATAAGAAGGGTAGATAAACATACTTTCCTCGACCTTCTCTAATCTCTGCCCACATTTATAAATCTTTGCAAAGCCTAGCATGGTAATCAAATGTGATAAGAAAAAAAATAATTCACTGAAATGAGAAACTTCTTTTCATAAATGTCTCTTCCCTGCATGAATAGTGAACAACCAGATTCATTCACTGCCAAGCATCTCATGATCAGTTGAGCTATGACTTTATATCAGAGAGACATATGGAGAAATACTTGGCACAATTGTTGTTTTCATATCCTCTTTCCAACTGAATCATCCATGCCCATTAGGATGGGAAGATAGACAGTGATCACATATTAGTTTAGGAAAATATAGGAGAAGAAGAATCAAAAGAGATTTAGGAGCCTGGAGATGAGAAACAAGAACCAAAACCATAAGAAGCATGTGCCTGTGCAGCAAGGGCAGGCTGAAATAGATGGTGAATGTCCTGGTCTTGGCATCAGTGGTTATGGGTCTGAGTCTAGTTGAGTGAGTGTACAACATCCTTACAGTTCACATAACTCAAACAGAAAGACTGATATATGCCTGTTGGTGTTGCTATGTGGATCAAAGAGTTAAGAAAATGAGTGCCTTCTGAAGTATAGGCAAAGTGTTAGTGAAATACAAGTCAAGGCATAATGAAGAAAAAGTATGTAGGCAGACCCTCAGTGGCCTGTGTACATCAGCATAGTGATAATTGGAAGGTGAGTAAATTCAACTCTTCCAACAGAGCGCTGTGGACATCCTGGGTTTCACATCTGATGAAAAGGTGGCCATTTATAAGCTCACTGGGGCTGTGATGCACTATGGGAACATGAAATTCAAGCAAAAGCAAAGGGAAGAGCAAGCTGAGCCAGATGGCACTGAAGGTACCACTGCTGTGGATAGCTTTCATTTGAAAGTACACATGTCAGGAGCTTTGCAGAGACAGAGTTCATGTTTTTTACTTTCTTTGACCTATCTCATGAGAGGCAAAATTATATGGAAAGGGAAATGACATAGTGTCTGATGTTTGTGATTTCTGTCCAAAATTCATTCTTCACTGACTTTTTAAAAGTTTTTTAATTTTTTATTTGTTCCTTTTGGATATACATGACAAAAGAGTGTATTTTGACATATCATACATACACAAAGTATAATTTCCCATTCTTGTGGTTGAACCTGTTGTGGAGCTACACTGGTCGTGTATTCATGTATGAACATGGGAAAGTAATGTCCAATTCATTCCTGTCCCTTCACTCCCCTTTGTGCAAACCAATGAAATTCTACTCTTCCCTCCCAACTGATCTAATTGTGTGTTCGCATCCATACATCAGAGAATTCATTGACTTTTTGTAAACTACTTGGTTAAAAGATGTTTTATTTAGTGAATAATGTTTGCCCACATGCACTGGGGGAAAAATTGAGATCTGAATTTCCTTGTCACTACTAGGTTAGGTTTTTAAAATTATTTCTATGTGTGATATAATTTTGCCATATTTTAAATATTACATACATTACATAGAATACAAGCTCCAATGTATTCTTACAAAAATAACAAATGAACATGAACACTGGCAATGCTTTTGAAACCATATAAATAAATGAATAGATTTCATGACATTTGCACATATTACTATCTAAGCAAAATTCTTTTTTTTTTCCCCATCATCATCCTTCACTTCTTAAATTGTGTAAGCCATGTTTGGTTTCACCATCTTCACTTTGTTCATGCAGTTGCTGACAAAGCTGCCTATCTCCAGAGTCTGAACTCTGCTGACCTGCTCAAAGCCCTCTGCTACCCCAGAGTCAAGGTTGGCAATGAATATGTCACCAAAGGCCAAACTGTGCAGCAGGTAAATATGATTTCACTTGAACCACAGGAGACTCAAGAATTCATTATTGTATCCAGTTCAAAAAACTAACATCACAACTCTTCTTGAAGGTATACAACGCAGTGGGTGCTCTGGCCAAAGCTATCTATGAGAAGATGTTCTTGTGGATGGTCACCCGCATCAACCAGCAACTGGACACCAAGCAGCCCAGACAGTATTTCATTGGGGTCTTGGACATTGCTGGCTTTGAGATTTTTGATGTGAGTAGTGAATTGACAAAAATCACCAAATGCAAATCATTAATAATTTGACCAATCATATTAAAGAATTCAAAATTATAAATGTACTTTACAAAAAGTGCAAACTATAATTCTTGCTGAAAAGAGTCTTTGAAGAAATGTGAATTTAAGTAAATAGGTAAGACTAGAAAAAGAATTCTATTCTTTCACATCTAGAAGTCTTGAAATATGGTCCATGAAGGGTTAAAATATTCAAAATCTATCCTGGACCAAATCAGAGGAGTATAAAAATACTTTTTAAAATTATTCAAAGGGAGTAGCATCCCCATGTAACAGCATTTTGCCTAGTATGCATGATTTCATGCAGTCACTTGGAAAGTGTCTAAGGAGTCAATTCTTTGTTAAGAATTATATCATACTTTAAGAAAATAATTTGAAGGTTTATAATGTAATTGACCAAAATACTTTAAATTCAGAAGAAAATATTAGTAACTACACTGTGGATACAAATACTTAAGTTATGACTAATTTCCTATATTTATCCCTTCCTATAGTTCAACACCTTGGAGCAGCTGTGCATCAACTTCACCAATGAGAAACTGCAACAGTTCTTCAACCACCACATGTTTGTGCTGGAGCAGGAGGAGTACAAGAAGGAAGGCATTGAGTGGGAGTTCATTGATTTTGGGATGGACCTGGCTGCCTGTATTGAGCTTATCGAGAAGGTTGGCATGACTTTTTAAGTCTTCAAAACAAGAAAAACAAATTGCCCACCTACCTATGTTTAATTACAATCCCAATTCTCAAAGAACAAGCAATGCTGTTCCCATGGCACAGTTGTGCAGTCTTAACAGTTGTGAGATGTGTGACAAGTGATTCATTATTAATCAATTAGTAGTTTATAGAAAAATGACAATAATACACACAAGTTCACATTTAAAACTCTATAAACTTCTTCTCCTTCACTTTTATTCCTACATGATTTTATAATTATAGGAGAAAGGAATAAAATTACAGTTGGTCCTCTGAGTACTGTAATTAACCCTGGTGTACCCACGACAGTGTATTATGCTTATATTATCCCTCATGTATAATAAGGCAAGATATATCAAGATTTCTTAAGCCAGGTGCAGTGGTGTATGTCTATAATTCCAGTTGCTCAGGAGGCTGAGGCAGGAAGATTGCAAGTTCAAAGTCAAAGCCTCAGCAGCTTGGTGAGCCCCTGAGCAACTCAGTGAGACCCTATCTCTAAATAAAATATAGAAAAGGACTTGGGATGTGACTCAGTGGTTAAGTGCCCTTGGGTTCAATCCCAATACAAAAATATATATATATGTATCAAATGTCGGATAATTAGCCCTTCAACTGTTGAAGTCATCAATTTACTCTCTACTCAAAATGACTACTGAATAAACACCAGACTTCTAAACGACCTCACCTAGAAATAAGCTCTGAATTCCAAATTATTAAGTGGGTATAACAATAGTTATATCAGATTTAGATATATTAAAACTTATTGAGCAAAAAAAAAAATTATCAAGCAATTTTTAAACACTTTCAAAACAATTGAGTTCATCATTTAGCTCCCTACTGATACCAATGAAATACATGTGTGAACTCTACCCTAAGCAGTGTAAAGGAAGAAAAAAATAAAATTGCTCTCCAGGAAACCTTCAAATACTCAGTTCAAAATTCACAGAAATGTGAAAAAGAAGCATATAAAAGCAGACTAGAACTGCACAGTTTAAAAAAAAATGTTAATTTAGTGACATAAAATCTCCATTATTCATGAGAACTGTACAGAAAGGCACTTATTTTCTTCTCTAGTATTTGAGTTTTGCCTCATCAAAATGGTTTTTGGGAAATAATTTGTGAATTTGTGATATCATCAAAGTTGAATTTACTTTCAGTCTTTCATATCAAATTTACTACTGAAAAGCGTCAAACTGCTTAGAAAGCAAAACCAAATTACCATTACTTAACTCCATTGTGGTGGAGGACATAGTTTAAAGTATAATTTTAATGATATAAAACAAGATGCATTTTTCTCGTCATTAGTTCATTTTTAGTCATCGACATAATCTTTTCTCTTCATACATTTGTCATGTCTAGATTTGGAGTAAAGGAAGTTCCACTGCCAGTAGAAAAGAAAGTATGAAATAAGAATTATTTTTAAATGATACTTGTGGAATTTAATTTTATATACTTAACATGAAGTTTTCCAAATGGAACATATAAGATTTTTTTTTAATTCATTCTTTTTAGTAAATATATTTACCTTACATCCTTTGACACATAATGATTGTTACACATTTTGGCAATTGAGAAGCATCATTAAAATAGTATCATGCCTATTTAACATGTCATTCCAAGTCTTTGAAACATTATATTTTTAGGTTTCTACCAACTGCATTAACTGCTGGAACACAATTTTCTCTCGGGGACTCATCATTAACATCCTTTTTTTTTTTTTTTTTCCTATTGTTAGCCCATGGGCATCTTCTCCATCCTAGAAGAGGAGTGCATGTTCCCCAAGGCAACAGACACCTCCTTTAAGAACAAGCTTTATGAACAGCACCTTGGAAAATGCAACAACTTCCAGAAGCCCAAGCCTGCCAAGGGCAAGGCCGAGGCCCACTTCTCGCTAGTGCACTATGCAGGCACTGTGGACTACAACATTATTGGCTGGCTGGACAAGAACAAGGACCCCCTGAATGAGACAGTGGTCGGGCTGTACCAGAAGTCTGGACTGAAGACTTTGGCTTTCCTCTTTGCTGGGGGACAGGGTGCTGAAGCAGGTAATTTTTTAATATTATATGTTCTAAGAGTCACAAAATAGAAACAAATCATTTCAAAACACATAGGAAAATCTAACATGAAAATACTGGCCAATATGGGTCTAATGAAAGGAAGAATATTTAATAACTGTAGTTCACAGTTAAGACTTGCAGAAATCACATTAGCACTATGGATCATTTAGTCTACAGCCTCATTTTATCAATCGGAAAACAGAGACACAGATAGGTTAAGTGACTTGCTCAGAATTATACAACTCACTTTTACCACTTTTACAGTAATGTTCCTTAAAGGATCCAGCTAAATTGGAGATAAGGAAAATAAGACTTCCCTGCAGATAAGCAGAGGCTCACCAACAGGCAACTTGCCTGTCCTGGGGGAATGTGTGCGTTAACAAGGCCTTCCTATTCTGTCTCCTGGCTACATCCTTCTGGAACAGGCATTGCTGATTTTGAGTCAGGGAGTCCCATCCCCTTCACATATCTAACTTTTTAACTCACTTTTTTTTTTTTCCCTGAGTGCCTATAATGTGAGTCAATGATTGTATCTTCTTAGTCTACAATTGAAGGAGGAGAGACATGGAAATAAAAGGAATAAGTGCAAATTTAAATTCCAAAGGGGATTTTGGCAATGTAATGTCTGTGGATTGTACTTCAAAGACTTTTGCAAATAATTTAACTTTTTATTTTATTTTTCAGAGGGTGGCGGTGGTGGAAAGAAAGGTGGCAAGAAGAAGGGTTCTTCTTTCCAGACAGTGTCAGCTCTTTTCAGGGTACAGTATAAGCATGAATTCCAGAGTAATAATTTTATTAAAAAAATAAATTATTATAACAGGAACTTCTAAAAAGATATCTTAAGGTAAAAATGAAAAAAGTAGTGGTGTACTAAATAAAAAAATCTGAGAAATACCTCAGGAAAAATTTAACAAAAAGAAGACATATTGTGTATCTCTTCACATCAAACATTCTAATAAATGAGTCATTTTCCCTAAGCCCCAAAGCTAAGAAATCTGTTATTAAAAAATTTCATATGAAATCAAACATTCTCCTAAAAGCATCCATTATATTCAATTACACCTGCTCCATATGATCAAAGTCTCCATATAAATTTTGTCTCTCCAGCAGTGCTTGAGAAAAACTGAAACTGACTGATTTTGTATAATCAGGAATTTTCTATGTATTTTCCATATGGATGATCATTCTTGGTGATCTTAATTAATTAGAAACAGCTTATTAGAATGTGAAATGGAGGTTAAATGAATTACAGAACATTGACCAGGAACTCTCATATAGATTCATCTATAATTACTTTAAAAATTTTCATATGGTTTTATAGGAGAATTTAAATAAGCTGATGACCAATCTCAGGAGCACTCACCCCCACTTTGTACGGTGCATCATCCCCAATGAAACCAAAACTCCTGGTAAGACACTTCTGATATCAAAACAAGACTCCAATGTGAATTCTATTTAGACTGTTATATTGAAAATATACCCTTTCTTAGGTGCCATGGAGCATGAACTTGTCCTGCACCAGCTGAGGTGTAATGGTGTGCTGGAAGGCATCCGCATCTGTAGGAAAGGATTCCCAAGCAGAATCCTTTATGCAGACTTCAAACAGAGGTTTGTGTCTCATCTTCTCAAGTGTTACATGAAGAAATGTTTGGTTTTTAAATGACATTTTGTTCTCCAAAACTTAATCTATCCATGTTTTTAATGCTACCTACTGAGTGTTTTTTTTTAATGAAGAAAAACCACCTTTTTATATTGCTTTTATTTTGACAGATACAAAGTTCTAAATGCAAGTGCTATCCCAGAGGGTCAGTTCATTGACAGCAAGAAGGCTTCTGAGAAACTTCTAGGGTCCATTGACATCGATCACACCCAGTACAAATTCGGTCATACCAAGGTACCACCCAACCCAAATTTCTAACATTATTTCATCATTTTTGGACTTTCTCAGGAGTGAAAACCAAATATTCAACTTTTCCTTGGCAAGGTTTTCTTTAAAGCTGGCCTGCTGGGGACTCTAGAGGAGATGCGAGATGAAAAGCTGGCTGAGCTCATCACACGCACCCAAGCCATCTGTAGAGGGTACCTGATGAGGGTGGAGTTCAGAAAGATGATGGAGAGGAGGTGAGGGACAAAGCAAAAGTTTCTTCCTTTTCCACACCTTATAACTGAATTCAGTGAAGTCACTACTTTTGCTGATGCTGACTTTCCACATTCTTCTCCATTTTCATCTGTTTTTTCTTTTCAACAGAGAATCCATCTTCTGCATCCAGTACAATGTCCGTGCTTTCATGAATGTCAAGCACTGGCCATGGATGAAGCTGTATTTCAAGATCAAGCCCCTCCTCAAGAGTGCAGAGACAGAGAAGGAGATGGCCAACATGAAGGAAGAATTTGAGAAGACTAAGGAGGAGCTGGCAAAGTCAGAGGCAAAACGGAAAGAACTGGAAGAGAAAATGGTAGCTCTGATGCAAGAGAAAAATGACTTACAACTCCAAGTTCAATCTGTGAGTATTATGCATTGCACAGTTCAGCCATATCTGACTAAGTATAAGAGTTTGTTTTCTATTTGGGGGTAGGGAGTACCAGGAATTGAATTCAGGGGCACTAGACCATTGAGCCACATCCCCAGCCCTGTTTTGTATTTTATTTAGAGACAGTCTCAATGAGTTGCTTAGCGCCTTGCTTTTGCTGAGGCTGGCTTTGAACTCGATATCCTCCTGCCTCAGCCTCCTAAGCCACCAGGATGACAGGCGTGTGCCACCATGCCCAACAAGAATTTTTTTCCTCAAAAATGAAAAGGTTTCCATTGAAACATTTGTTATGATTGCTCATCCTTTAAAAATATTAAGACTCGGACCGAAAAAAGCAATAGATGCAAAGCCACATGTGTGACATATGTTCATATGTACACTTATACATAATTGGTTACCAGTGAAGAAAGTCCTAAAATATCCCTAGACATGTTCCTTTCTTTATGAGTTTAATCTCTTAGTTTATATCATTCTCTACTTAGCAAATATTTTTGTGCATAAAATATAAGTTACATTGTTTCTTCTAGGCAGAAAAAAAAAAAAAGACTGGGTTAACCCCTCACCCTTAAATGTGAAAAAATAATCCTGGAATGAATAAGTGACTTTTCCAAAAATAGCAATTTTTGTAGATTTTTTTTTAATTAAAGGGCTAGTTTTCCTGATTTGACCTTCCACACATATATTTGCAAGAAATGTGTCACTATTAACCAGTAGACTGGTTAAAACAATGTTAACAATATTTTGTCTACTAATTTTTTTAAAGTTGGCAATTTTATTGGCATATCTGTTGACAAAATTGGTAGTCACTGAAGTTTCTACCTTTTAATAAATTGTTGTGTGTTTGTAGATACAACTTAGACAAATGAAAATGTTTAATTTCTTCCTTTAGGAAGCAGATGGCTTGGCTGATGCAGAGGAAAGATGTGATCAGTTGATTAAAACCAAAATCCAGCTTGAAGCCAAAATCAAAGAGCTAACTGAGAGAGCTGAGGATGAGGAAGAGATCAATGCTGAGCTGACCGCCAAGAAGAGGAAACTGGAAGATGAATGCTCAGAACTGAAGAAAGACATTGATGACCTTGAGCTGACACTAGCCAAGGTTGAAAAAGAGAAGCATGCCACAGAGAACAAGGTACAAATTGTTATCTATTTTAGAGTACTTACAAGCATTAACTTGTTACTGATGTATTTTAATTGAAAGTTTAATTTTAAAATTATTGAGTATGAAAGAAAAACACAATTATGTCTTCTCTTTAGTCTTCACCACCTCTATCATATTTGCCTTTGCCTTTATCTCCTATTGTATTAAGCCACATAAGCCTAGGTTAAACTTCTGGTTTCTATTTTCCTTGTCAGGCTAACATTGTCCTAAGACATTACCATCCTTTTCAAGACAACAGATTGTCATTAGCATTCATATTACCTGTTCAAATCTATAGGTGAAAAACCTCACAGAAGAGATGGCAGGCTTGGATGAAAACATTGCTAAGCTGACCAAGGAGAAGAAGGCCCTCCAAGAGGCCCACCAGCAGACCCTGGATGACCTGCAGGCAGAGGAAGACAAAGTCAACACCCTGACCAAAGCTAAAACCAAGCTTGAACAGCAAGTGGATGATGTAAGTGTGAAAATAAAATGTTTCCCCTTCAGATGAATAAAATAAACAACTATGAAATGCAACCATCAGTGATGTCCATAGCCTTTAACTGCTGGTTTGTAAATAAAATTCTCAAGATATTTGTTTTATCTTTTTAAATTTTCCTGAGTATCAGACCAGTGGCATGGGTTAAGTGCTAACAAACTTAATAATACTATTATGAATTTAGCTTGAAGGATCTCTGGAACAAGAAAAGAAACTTCGCATGGACTTAGAAAGAGCCAAGAGAAAATTGGAGGGTGACCTAAAACTGGCCCAAGAATCCACAATGGATATAGAAAATGATAAACAGCAACTTGATGAGAAACTCAAAAAGTAAGTTTAGTTCAGCAATTAACCTGCTCAATGTATATCAATGCATATGAAATGTATGTTTAAAAGGTCTCCAAAACATTAATTCATGGCATGTAGAAAAAAAGGAATAATGGCATCTTTGATTTTTCTTTAATTAAATGAAAATGGCACATTATAGATATGTAAAACTGTCCTACCTCCTCAACGCTAGTGGTATAAAGAAGTTTAATTATACTTGGAAAAATAAAGATTGGTAAGAGAATTACCTACAAGCTAATGTGCTGCTCTTCTACTAGGAAAGAGTTTGAAATGAGCAATCTGCAAAGCAAGATTGAAGATGAACAGGCACTTGGTATGCAGCTGCAGAAGAAGATCAAGGAGTTACAGGTAAGTACATGATCTCCATCACTTTAATTCAACAAGAAAAATAAATGACTGACACAAGAAAATGAGTTTGTATTTTTCACCATTTCCAGGCCCGCATTGAGGAGCTGGAGGAGGAAATTGAGGCAGAGCGGGCTTCCAGGGCCAAAGCAGAGAAGCAGCGTTCTGACCTCTCTAGGGAACTGGAGGAGATCAGTGAGCGGCTGGAAGAAGCTGGTGGAGCCACTTCAGCCCAGATTGAGATGAACAAGAAGCGGGAGGCTGAGTTCCAGAAAATGCGCAGGGACCTGGAGGAGGCCACCCTGCAGCATGAAGCCACTGCAGCTGCTCTTCGGAAGAAGCATGCAGACAGTGTGGCTGAACTTGGGGAGCAGATTGACAACCTACAGCGGGTCAAGCAGAAGCTGGAGAAAGAGAAGAGTGAGCTGAAGATGGAGATCGATGACCTTGCTGGAAACATGGAAACTGTCTCCAAAGCCAAGGTCTTTCTTAATTTGTTATCTTTTTAATCTTTATTTGCAATAATTCAAAATGGCTGACTTTACATCTGTGTATATGTAGCCAATTTGCATAAATATTAGATGTTACCTGAATTTCAGTCTTTTTCTTAATAGATATCATAGTATTAAACTGAATCACTTTAGTTTCATATCTTATTTGTAGAAATCACTTTAAACTTTGTAGCTATTATCAGGAAAGATGCAATTACAAAAAAGACATCTAAAAGTTATATTCTACATGATGTAGGATATAAATGATGTTCATGCTTTCCAAAAGAAAATAATCTAATTTTGACAATCATATGTTCATTTGTTTAACCAAAATTATGTTCACCTACTGTTTCTTGTAAGCACCTGCCTCACAAGATTCTAATAGAAAAGTAAATACAATTCAGCCCCTTTCCATAGTAGTTTGGTTCTTCAAATCCCAGCTTTCTAAGTAGAAATGTATTGTCTTATTTTCTATTTCCCACCACAGGGGAACCTTGAGAAAATGTGCCGCACCCTGGAAGACCAGCTTAGTGAGGTGAAAACTAAGGAAGAGGAGCAGCAACGCTTAATAAATGAGTTGTCAGCCCAGAAGGCACGTTTACACACAGAATCAGGTCAGTAAATGGGTATCCTTGGCTCTTGGAGAGATATAAAATGAAAGCAAGCCTCCATCCCTGAAACACAAATCATGCTTTGAATGATGGACACCCATTTGCTATTTCATCCATTTACTCCTTCACCTTTTTACCAAGAATTGATAAAACACGGAGGTTCTAAGCTATAACTGGAGAAAAAAATTAAGTTCCCTGGGTTCAGGAGATTTTTGTTGCCTCAGCATTACTCAAAAATCCCACATACTAAAATGTCAAAGAAAGCTCATACACCTTAGAGGAATCAAGAAATCACCTTCTCAATATCACTAAAATTAAGTCTTGAGGTTTTGTTTGTTTTTTTTCATCATATGAAATAAAAAGATTCACGTGTTATTCTATTCTTTAAATTATTCTTCGCCTCGACAACAAAGCCAAATCACTCATGTTGTCTTCCACAGGTGAGTTTTCACGACAGCTAGACGAGAAAGACGCTTTGGTTTCTCAGCTATCCCGAGGCAAACAAGCATTTACACAACAGATTGAGGAATTAAAGAGGCAGCTAGAAGAGGAAACGAAAGTGAGAATTCTCCATTTGCTTTTTTTCAATCACTTGAACTGTACAACATGACACATACATAGAATGTAAACTTATACTATACATTTTTTGCTCCGTCTAGGCCAAGAATGCCCTTGCCCATGCCCTTCAGTCAGCCCGCCATGACTGCGACCTGCTTCGGGAACAATATGAGGAGGAGCAGGAAGCCAAAGCTGAGCTTCAAAGGGCTATGTCCAAGGCCAACAGTGAGGTTTCCCAGTGGAGGACCAAATATGAGACAGATGCCATCCAACGCACAGAGGAGCTGGAGGAGGCCAAGTAAGGGTTTTTTGGTGAGGGCAGCAAAAAGAAATGAAAGTAAAAATAGTGAAAAAAAAATCAAAGAGAATATTTCAGGCATGCAGCTAGGTGAAGAATTTTGTTATTGGGAGGTACATTCTACCACATCCTCCTTCTTATAGCCTTGTGTATGCCCTCACCTCCCCTCAGGCTTCAGTTACAGAGCATATTACATTTCTTTCCACCAAAATGGGTTGTTATTAGCTTACTCTGTATAAATTTAATTTCCTTTAAAATAAGAAAAATGCAGATTATCTAGCAAATTATTATAAATATTATAATTAATAATGGTCAGATTTTCCTTAGCTAGAGTGTTGAATGTTCAGAATAAGACTATCATAACCACCAGTACGGAAGGACTTATTCATGAATTACATATACTGTTTGTGGAATAAAACTCATGGAGGGGAAAAATCATCATACTCTTAGTGAAGGAAGCCTTCCTACATTTCATTTATCTCACAGTAGTTAGAATTAAACCAAATGAGAGAGTCTGGCATACACTTTCAGAGAAAGCATTCTAGATAAGAATGTACATGACTAGAAGAGGTCATGAACTGGGGGAGCTGGTAAAGGGAACAGTAAATATGACTTTGAAGGCTATTTGAGAAAAGTATTAATGGAAGAATACTTATTTTCTGGCATCATCAAATCCAGAAAATTAGTGATTAATCACACTACTTTGAACATGTCACTCTGGATCAGTTTCCTTATCTGTACAGTAAAGAGGACCATACTAGAAACTGTCTAAAAATTCTATTCAATGCTAACATTCTTTGATGAATGTTACCATTTCTTCCTTATCCTCACATTTTTTTCACACTGCTTACTCAGCTTAAGTGCTTATTCATATCCTCTCTGTCTCTCAAAGTGGCTTAATAAATATGTGTAACAACTGAGATGACGAACCCAGGAGAGAAAAGAGTTCTAGGAGAGATAAAATGTGTACTAAGAAGCTACTTGAGAAAACTTAACAACTTGTGGACATAGGGGTAAAAAAATGTTGGAGAAAATATGCTTTCCTAGTCAACATATTTATAGTTTCTTGTGGTCACTTTGATTCTTCTCTTGGTTACTCACATGGACCATTTTTTTCAGGAAGAAGCTGGCTCAGCGTCTCCAGGATGCTGAGGAACATGTGGAGGCTGTGAATTCCAAATGTGCTTCCCTGGAGAAGACAAAGCAGCGACTCCAGAATGAAGTGGAGGACCTCATGATTGATGTGGAAAGATCCAATGCTGCCTGTGCAGCTCTCGATAAGAAGCAAAGGAACTTTGACAAGGTGGCTCATCATTCCCAAGGGGACATCAGCATAATTCTTGTTTTCAGAAGCTAACTATTGATGCACTTCTAGGTTCTGGCAGAATGGAAACAGAAGTATGAGGAAACTCAGGCTGAACTTGAGGCCTCCCAGAAGGAGTCCCGTTCTCTCAGTACGGAGCTGTTCAAGGTGAAGAACGCCTACGAGGAATCTCTGGATCAACTTGAAACACTAAAGAGGGAAAATAAGAACTTGCAGCGTGAGTCATTGTAATCATTCTATTTCAAATATGGGAGAGATCTTCTCAGTTTTTCCTTCTCCTCAATTGAATTTTGCTCTTTTATTATTAAACTACAGAGGAGATTTCTGACCTGACAGAGCAGATTGCAGAGGGTGGAAAGCATATCCATGAACTGGAGAAAATAAAGAAACAAATTGATCAAGAGAAGAGTGAATTGCAGGCTGCCCTAGAGGAAGCAGAGGTATATTTCATTTGCTCACCTATGTATTATAAATACATTGAAAAATAATACAACTGAGATCTATTATGTTTCAAGTCTTGAGAGGATAATGCATATAATTCAATGAAAAATGCTGAATAATACCTTGGTAATTAAAAAGACTAATTGTCAAAATTAAGATTTATGGACGTTTGTAAAGTTTTTTTAAATGTCTCCTTGGAGAGATCATCATAATGTGGGGTAAGAAAAAAAGCTCTTTAGTTAACCTAAATGTTATTTTTCTTAAGGCCTCTCTGGAGCATGAAGAAGGCAAAATTCTTCGCATTCAACTTGAGTTAAATCAGGTGAAATCTGAGATTGACCGAAAAATTGCTGAAAAAGATGAAGAAATTGATCAGCTAAAGAGAAACCATCTCAGAGTTGTGGAGTCAATGCAGAGCACGTTGGATGCTGAGATCCGGAGCAGAAATGATGCACTGAGGATCAAGAAGAAGATGGAGGGAGACCTCAACGAGATGGAAATCCAGCTGAACCATGCCAACCGCCAGGCTGCTGAGGCAATAAGGAATCTTAGGAACACACAAGGCATACTTAAGGTACATTGGGGTAAACACACCTGGGGTCATACAATCTGGTGCCATTACAAAACTCCAATTTTAATAGCTTATGAGGATTATGGGTAATACATCACCTAAAGGATATGGTAATCAATTAAACTTTCTAGTCACATCACTGAAAAGAAAACCAAACAAACAAACAAAAAAAAAACTACTTTTTGTCTGAAAGGCCCAGGACAGTTTGCTTTGTTATTTGCAGAGAAGACAAAGTGGTGAGAGTTAGGGAGACAGAGAGAGTGATGAGAGAATTTAGCCACATGCTAGTGCATTTATCTGGACTTTGCTTATTTAATATATCAAATAACACGATTAGACTAGCTGATCTTTAAGTTTACTTTTCTGATTCCAAATTTTGTAGATTTACCATGGTGTTTTTTATGATTCAGGATTGAAAATAATATGTCTTTTGAGTGCTACCTTAGGCTTCCAAGAATTTGTCATTAAAGGTTCTTGTAGATTGTTCCTATCTAATAATGCTCTGAGTTATTAAGATCCAAGTATATTCATGACCCTAAATTTGTACCCACTTTAATTGGAACATGATTAAGAGTCTTTTTTTCTTTCTGTATAGGACACTCAGCTACATTTGGATGATGCCCTCAGAGGGCAAGATGACCTTAAAGAACAACTGGCAATGGTTGAGCGCAGAGCTAACCTGATGCAGGCTGAGATTGAAGAGCTCAGGGCATCCCTGGAGCAGACTGAGAGGAGCAGGAGAGTGGCAGAGCAAGAACTTCTGGATGCTAGTGAGCGTGTGCAACTTCTGCACACTCAGGTGAGGTTCAGGACTATTGTTTAGCAGACATGCTCCCGAAGCTAAAGACAATTTGAGAGAATAAGTTTGTTTATGAAATAGGAAATTATCTTGGCATGGAACCATTCCTGAATTTCTAGTTCTGAGATCTAGCTGGTTTACAAGTATTTTCATAGATTGGCATATTCATGTTGACTTGAAATATTCCAGAGTTTTAAACTTATATAATTAAAAACAGGTGCCAATCTATGAACAGTGTTGGTGATCATCTTGTCTTTTACAACTCTAATCTGTAAACAAATAGGCACACAAAGTAAAGACTAAACTATCAGATATTATTTGTGCATTACATATGCACATAAGGTTAATCTCATGGGATATAAAAAGAAGTTCTTGAGTTCAAATTCATGGCAGTCATCATTCCTGCTGATTAGCATTGGTTGTTGATAGTGGATTTATTAAATAAATGGTGGTATATCCTCACAATGGCAAATATGTAGTAATTATAGCACACATTTATTGCAATGGAAAGAGGTTCGTAATATAATAAGTGAAAGAGCAACTTCAAAGTGATATGGACACATGATCTTTTGTTAAAAATATACAGAAAATATTCAAGAGGATTAACAAAAGTGTTATGAATGGTTATCTCTTGTTAGTGAGAGTACAATAAATATTTTTCATCTCTTTTTGGCTAATTTCTATGTTCTACTCTTTTTTACAATAAACATATTATTTACTTATGAAGTTGCAGTATGTAGAAAGTCATTACAGAAAAGTTAAAACTGCATTCTATTTTTTTTTAAGAGAGAGAGAGAGAATTTTTTAATATTTATTTTTTAGTTTTTGGCGGACACAACATCGTTGTTTGTGTGTGGTGCTGAGGATCGAACCCGGGCCGCACGCATGCCAGGCGAGTGCGCTACTGCCTGAGCCACATCCCCAGCCCAAAAAAACTGCATTCTAAAAATAACTTTAAAGTCAAGTTAATAGGCAACATTTTTCTTACTCATTATGAATACCTTGAATTGATTGGATATTTCAAATACTATCAATTTTCCAAAAACAAAAGAGATTCTTGATTCAATTTCTGTACCAATAATGATGCTATTTTTGTATTTGTGATATGGAGCTAACAATATGAATGGCTAAAAATTAATAATTCATTTTTCATCAGCTGTGTGGTGTAAATACTACATAGCACATTAAATTTGGAGGGTCTTACTTTATGTTTACAGACAGCCACTGATAACAGTTGAATATGTTTGGTATTAGAAAAAAATTTTACCTAGAATAAGTCAGGATAAGTTTTATGAACAGAGATACAGGTAGATAGAAGGAAAGGCAAAAACTTAGACTTCTAATTTTTTTTTATTCTGAATATTTCTGATGTTTAGCAACTTATGTCTGTGTATGCTAGTTCAAACAATAAAGTAAGTGGTATCATATAAGTTAATGTGATTTTCCTCTTATTAATTTGCTACAGAACACCAGCCTAATCAACACCAAAAAGAAGCTGGAGACAGACATTTCCCAAATCCAGGGAGAAATGGAGGACATTGTCCAGGAAGCCCGCAATGCAGAAGAGAAGGCCAAGAAGGCCATCACTGATGTGAGCAGAGGACAACACATTGTCACATTCAAACTTGAATGCCCTTGCACTCTCTCAGCTCTTAATTGACTCTACTTTACTACTAAACAGGCCGCCATGATGGCTGAGGAGCTAAAGAAGGAGCAGGACACCAGCGCCCACCTGGAGCGGATGAAGAAGAACATGGAGCAGACAGTGAAGGACCTGCAACACCGCCTGGATGAGGCTGAACAGCTGGCACTAAAGGGTGGCAAGAAGCAGATCCAGAAATTGGAGGCCAGGGTGGGTGTCCACATGTTCATTTGATTCCCAGCCTGTTCATGTAGCTAGTTACAGCCAAACTGTTAAGTGCCTTTGTTCTCTTCCAGGTGAGGGAACTTGAAAATGAAGTTGAAAACGAACAGAAGCGCAATGTTGAGGCTGTCAAGGGTCTTCGAAAACATGAGAGGAGAGTGAAAGAACTCACCTACCAGGTGACTGGCCTTTTCATATTTTCCAGGGCTATGGCTTTCAAGAAAAATTTTTAAAAATAAGATGTTTTCAAATAATGGCACTATCTATTTACTAACTCTTTCAGACTGAGGAGGACCGAAAGAATGTTCTCAGGCTGCAGGACTTGGTGGACAAATTACAAACTAAAGTTAAAGCTTACAAGAGACAAGCTGAAGAGGCTGTGAGTATCTCCACAGTGAAAGAAAAAGGTTTAGGGGTGTAGCTCGTGCCTTAAAGTCTCTAGAACTTGAGCTTTCTTTATGGCAAAGAACACAAAATTGGGAATGCAAAATTTGATAGAAAAATAAGTATTAATTTAAAATGAAGTTGGGTGCAGTGGTACATGTCTGTAATCCCAGCAATTCAGGAGGCTTAGGCAGGAGGACTTAGGCAAGTTCAAAACCAGCTTCAACAATTTAGTGAAATCCTAAGCAACTTAGAAAGACCCTAAATAAAAATAAAATAAACTATTAAAATAAAAAGATCTGAGGATGTAGCACAATGGAAAAGCACCCCTGAGTTAAACCCCTAGCACCAAAAGTAAATAGATAAAATGAGAAAAACTTGACACAAATTACTACAGCTTTGGAGTGTCTGGTTCATTTCTTCTGAGACCAACAAACTTCCCTTCCTATCCAAATTCCAGCATTCATATGCAAATGAGGATCTGAATTGTAAGCCTTATTTAAAGTCATGATAAATCCATCTAGGGAATTTTTTTTTCTTTTCAATTTGTCTTATCTTGTTAATTATGAAATCTTCCTTAATTTCTCTGCACCCACACCACTACACCTATTTTTCAAAATTTTGTTTTACAGAATCAAGATTCAATCGGATCCCCCCACTATTTTGATCTCTCTGTTGTCATTGTAGCATTTTACTTTGCCAGGGAGAGTCAAATGAAAGACAGTGAAGAGGGGGGTTGTAAGCACAATTATGTATTTAGGCAAGTTTTCACGATGCCCTGTCCTCATATAAGTGTGTCATAAATATCAGAACTTTTTGTGTTTGCATTAATGAACCAAACCCTGTAGCTGCTTTTAGTAACAAAGCAGTAACAATCAGCAAATGTCAAACTTTCTTGTTCTCTCAAATGCAATTCTATTCACAGGAGGAACAATCCAATGTCAACCTTGCCAAATTCCGCAAGATCCAGCACGAGCTGGAGGAGGCTGAGGAAAGGGCTGACATTGCCGAGTCCCAGGTCAACAAACTAAGGGTGAAGAGCCGGGAAGTTCACACAAAAGTCATAAGTGAAGAGTAATTCATTCTACTGCTAAAAGGTGACCAAAGAAAATGCACAAAATGTGACATTCTTTGTCACTGTTCTGTATATCAGTGAAATAAAATCTGCAGAGAATTTTGCAAATCTAAACATGCATTTGTCTGTTAATTATAAGGTTTACAATGTTATTAAAACGAATTCATTTATTCAACATTTGTTGAGATACTACTGTGCACAGAGATGAAAAAATTATTATGGGCAGTGACCCAACTTTAATAGAAGACCAATGACTTAAAGTACTCTGAGGGTATGCCAGAGTGATACATGTACCCTTAATTCATTCAACCAATCTTATAGAGTATCAAGTTATGCGGCTGGTATAAAATGGGCACCGAGGAAATGATGATCATCCCTGTCTGTGAGGAGCTCAGTTCAGTGAGGGGGAGAACAATTCAAACAAGTATGATACAGCACACACAGTCTCATAAAAATATAAAAACCAAGTGTGGCAATGATTAAGTGAGCTGCTAACCTGGGTAGTCCAGAAAGCTCTTCAGGAGACTAGAAGCTTGTTACTCAAAGATAAGTAGATAGATGATAGAGAAAAGAGGACTGTCGTTCTAAGAAGACAAAACAAACATGAGAATTCAGAGCCATTTAAGCATAGGCTTCATCAGCAAAGTGTAGTAGATGAGCCCAGATGTGAAGTTAAGGCCTGACTGTGAAGGGTGGCTTCATATTCGATATTCAGGAGTTAGGACGTGCATGAAACAAATCCAAATTTCATGAGGAGAGGCGATGCAACTCTGGCAGTGGTATGTAGGACTATATGAGTAGGACAAAAAGACAGGGCCTGAGAAGACTGTTAGAAAAGATGGTTCTAAAATTAGAGGCAAAGGTGATGGAAATAATAATATAGAGTGAAAGCAGGGTTCTAAAACCATGTAAAGAATGGGCTCCACAGCCAGGAACGCTCTGAAGAGGCTAAACAGTTTAAGAGCAATTTAAAGCTTCCAGTTACTTTGTAATTACAGAGTCTATTTCCTTTAGGGAGAAATTCTTTCCCTCTGAATATTTTCCCCTACAAGAAAAATGGACAGAACAGTTTAGGTAAATCTTCCTGTTGACCTTCTACTTTCTATAGACAATTCTGCTCATCAAGAAATTTGACTTTTCTCTGTACATTACATATTTTAAGGAGGAACCAGAAAGGGAATCAACTTCTTTTTTTTTAAGACATTTTTTAAAAATATTTTTTTAGTTGTAATTTGGACACTCGATTTCTTATTTTTATAAAAGAATATGACTGAAATTTTATCAGAGCTCTTGCCAGAGTGATTTTCTTTTGATATTTTCTTGGAACTTCAAAGTTGGCTTCATTATATAGATACAAAAAATAAGATAGTAGAATACCAAGTTATTACTTTACAATGGTGGATATCCCTTTCTAATGAGGAGGCTGCTTTGAGAAATCTCCTTCCTCAGTGTGGAAATCCTAATTAGTAATGAGGAGCTTGCTTCAGGAGAAGAGAATGTCAGAGGGATAGAAAATAATTATGAGGAATATTTCACCTAAGCCATAAAGACTAATGAAATATCCTGCTTAGAGTAGGCATTTATTATCAAATTTTAATTAAGCTCTGTAGAGTTAACCTATTAACCTCAGAAGCACTGAGCAACTTCTTTTTTATTCTGTCTCCTAACTATTTAAAAAATTGCTTATATAGAGAGTTGAGAGTGGATTCCATTATATATATATGGGTCAATTATTCTTGGTTCCCTGATTAAAACAATAAGCATACTGTGTCACAGGTATTCTGATTAATATTCTTCCTCATCTTCCTAACAGATTAGGGATTTGTAGACTTATATTCTTATCTACTAGAACAAAGCCATGCACAACAATCTCAGATGGCTTATAGAATTCTTTGCTTTTTCTTTAATTGATATGAGTAACTATTAAGAAATGTTTCTAACCTACTAATGCTGGATATGAGAGCCTAAACAGGATGCAGACAAGGGGAAGAATGAAAAAATTTAGGAGTAATGGAGATAGTTTAAGTCTAATTTCTACCTGATCACAGCTCTAACACTGTGATGGAAAGAAATTGAGATTGGGAAGAAGACTGTGAAATGTTATTAAAAATAAGGAACTTTTTCTCTACTTATAAAATTATTTAAAATGTATGCACACAGATGACTAAGCTCTAAGCAGAGATGACCATGCTCTGATGTCTTTGGTAACCAGGTATCATGGCACTAATAAAACTTCATAAGAATCTCTTATAATAAGATCAGTTTCTTTTCTTCTCTATGTTCTGAGGATTTAAAGATGATGGTTACTAGAAGCCAATTCTGAGACTACTGCCATTCTGATACTTGGAAATATCATGAATCCATCCATCCCTCCCTGCCTTTTTTTTTTTTTTTTTTTTTGCACCAGAGATTGAACCTAGGGGCACTTTACCACTGAGCCACATCCCCAGTCCTTTTTTAAAAAAATTATTATTTCTTTATATTTTGAGACAGGGTCTTGTTAAGTTGCTTAAAGCCTCACTAAATTGCTGATGATGACCTCAATCTTGCAATCCTACTGCCTCAGCTTCTTGAGCCCCTGGGATTACAGGTGTGCACCATCACACCCAGCATCAATCTTTTTCTTGTAATTCAATTCACAAGTGTTCAAATAATCCATCAGATATAAATAACAAGAAAAAAATCCCAACATCACCCCCACTTGAAAACATTACTATCCAAATCTTTTGTGATTACAAACTGAATTTTTGGGACTTGGAAGTATATTCACTTTAATTAATTTCTTTATAAATTGAATTGCACTAATTTCAACTAATACCCTAACTGGGTTTATTGGCTAATCAACAATGAAAGCATCTAAAGAAACAGGTTTCTTGAGATGTGCCTGCAGGGAAGGTAGCTCTCAGGCAGAACAGGGTGGAGGAACCAGAGAAAATGCATCTATAAACGTCACTTGCTCATATTTTTGTTGAAGGCTGAGCCTGAGCATTAAGTTTTCTGGTGTTAATATTAAAGAGTCAAGGGATTAGTGAAATCTCCCCATCAGTGCTTCTCAAATTCAGCATGCATTAGAATCACCTGGAGGGCTTGTTAAAACACAGACTGCTGGGCCCCATCTCTAGAGTTTCTGATTCAGAAGTTCTGAGTTGGGCCCAGAGAATTTGCATTTCTAACAAATTTCCAAGTGATAACTACACTACAGTTCGGGGATTACATTCTGCAAATCACAACCTTATATAAAATCGCCAAATATTTCACAAAAAATTTTGCAAACTATAGTGTATAGCCCTACATTAACACCTAGGAATTAAGCCACAACTACTCTAGGCCTCAGTTTCCTCATCTGTCAAATGAAGAGGTTGCACTGAGTAATCTCTAAAATATAACCTAAATGTTTTTGATTCCAAGCAGATTCCGAGCACTGTCAGTACCAGTGATAATAAATGGAGCATTTTATATCTACAGCACCATTTGTTTTATTTGAAAAATGTTTTCATTTGCAATTTTTCAGTCTGGAGTCTCACAACCATGTGAGATGGACAGAATCCTTTTTGAAACTGAGATACAAAATGTACAGTATACCTAAATAAGCGATAGAACCAGACTTAAGTAAGATCATCTAATTCTTCCTCTAGGAAGTTAGACAGTGTTCTGGATTTTCCACCCTACCTTGACCCATGAAAGGTTGTGATGACATTCGTCCCTTAGAAATAAGATCAGCAATCTAATCATTTCACCAAATCAGGGGAAGAGTCTCTGCTCTTCAACTGGATATCCATTTGACTACTTCCATAATATCTGGAGAATTCTAGTCAAATTACACCTTATTGTATTCCATGACTACCCAGTATCAAAAGATAACTATTTTGCCCTGCCATGCTCTACCAATTATACTTCTTAACTTTATTTTATTCTTAACTTTGCTTTATTTCTGTCTATGCACTTATCACCACTTGGTTATTAATTAAGTTTTTAAAATATGTCCCCCTCTGCTAAAGTATCAGTTCTACAATAGCACAGAGTTTGTTTTGTTCACTGTTGAGTATCTGAGGAACATTAGAGCATGCCTGGTGTTCAAAAAAATATTTGTGCAATGAATGAAAAAGCTTAGTAAAAACAATTTGTGCTATGCACCACCATGCTAGGTTAATTTAGATGCATTATCCTAAAATAAACCTTAAATGAGAGATTATTATGGCATCTCTTTCTCAATAACTGATAGAACTACCAAATCATCATCATCATCATCATCATCATCATCATCATCATCATCAATAGGGAGTCTTTTACTTCTAGGAAGACATAGTAGTTGTGCTTTTACCTAATCTTCCCATTAGGTACAAATAAAGACCTTGGACATTATATATAAAACTAACAAAAGAGACTTTGAAAGATGGAGAGAAGAAGATGGACCAGCTAGTTACCTCAAAACCCAAGGAACAATGTGGTGGTAAGTTCCCTTGGTTTTCTTTTTGCATTACATGCCCAAGACATGAAGCTGAAGCAGCAGACAATATGGAAATGCCAATGAATACAGACAAAATTAAAATAAAATACAAAATCCTTTATCTCTAGGCAGAAGTCAAAGAAATGGGCAACATACTAACATAAAAAACTTTAATCAATAACTGCTCTATGCAAACCAAACAACACAGAAAAAAATATGGCCCCAACAAAAGCTGACTGGAAAACTATACTTGCACCTTTATGAAGCTATACTGAAGTGCTCAAAATCACACTAAAAGGGTGTCAAGGGAAGCCAAGTAGAAGATAGATTTTTACCCCTGCTAGTCAGTAACGAGCTCTCACCAGTGCTATCAGTAGAAATAGCACGGGCATCCTTGACTGTTTCCCACCTCTTTCCCAACACCTCTTGTCTTTTCCACTGTTAGAAGACACCTAGAATAAAGTAATCTCTTTTATCAATGCCCAGTGGTAATAAGATCACCACACCCAGGATTAATAAGGAGAACCCCCTTGAGATTCAGCAGAAGAGAATCTGGACTTAACCTCTACCTGGAAGTAACAAGGTAGAACTACCCTCCTTCTCTTTCCAGGGCAGTGTTACAAAAATAAGATCCGAAGCCCAAGTACATGATGCAAAAATTATTCAGGTTTCAATTGGAGTCATTTATCATATTAAGAAAATATTACACTGAATGAAGAACAGATAATTTATATCCACAAAAAATCACAGGTGACTATGTAATTTAAATAGTCTAACATAAATTCATATTTCTCTTTCTTACTTTATTTCAAAGCAATTGTGTAAAATAACATACAGAATATATTATTGGACCTATAACATAAGTAATGTCAAACGTGTAATATATTTACACACAAGAGGTATATGGGAACAGAGTTGTATTGGGCTAAGAAAATGACCACAGATAGGAAAATAAGTTTAATACTGTAGTCTTGGGTTTGTAACATTAAGAGATTTATTATATAAAAAAATTAAATGTAAATATCTTAACAAAGTTTGGCAAATCAAATCCAAAAATATCTAACAATATGTGAAAACAACAATGATGACAATTTAATAATAATAAATCATGACCAAATGGATTTATCATAGGAATGCAAGGTAGATTTAATATTCAAAAATCAAGTACCTCATCATAGAATAGAAGATATCATATGATCACCTCAACAGATGCAGTAAAGCACATTACAATATCAAACACTCATAATAAAAAATAATAAAAACTCAGCAAATTATCAATAAAAGAGAATTTTCTCAACCTAACAAGAGTCATATACCAAAAAAAAAAAGCAGAAACAAAATACCTGCTTAATGCTGAACTAGTAAACACTTTTTGCTTAAAATTAGGACTAAAACAAGGATGTCCACTTTCCCCACTTCTAACTGCACTAGAGGTCCTAGCTAATGCAATAAGTCAAGAAAATAAAATAAAAGGTATAAAGATTGAAAAAAATAAGTATTACTATCTTTATTTGCAGAGGAAAAAAATATATATAAAAACATTTAAACAAATCTATAACAAACTAAATTGAGCATGTCTAAAATTGCAAGGTCAATAAATTTTTAAAATTCTATTTGTATTGGCAAGTGGAAAATGAAATTTTAAAATAAACACCATTTACATCAAAAAACCCACAAAATTTTCTAAGATAGACTAAGAATAAACTTAAGAAAGTATAAAAAAATCTATTGCTGAAAGAAAATTAAGGAAAAAAAACTAAAAATCATTGCTGAAAGAAAATTAAGAAAATATATTAGACAGAAAAGTTGGAGAAGTAGGTAAGAAGAGAGAGAGAGAGAGAAAGAGGCAGAGACTGATACACTCTGCTCTTGGACTGGAAAATTCAATAATGTGAATCTGTCTGTTCTCCACAAACTGATCTTTGGATTTAATGTACCCCACTCAAAATCCCATCAGATTTGATGGCATGGGGTTGGGGGAGTAGAAATGAAGATGTTATTAGAATGCACATGGGAATATAAAAAATCTCAAGTAACCAAAGCAATTTTGAAAATGTAAAAATTACTCAATAGACCTTAAAACCTAGTATAAACCTACAGTAAATAGGATAGTGTAGTATTGGTATAAGGGTAGAAAAATACATACAGTGTAACAGAATAGAGAAGAATATAGAGTTTGACAATAGATCCACTATAAATATAGTCAAATGACTTTTTACTAATTTGCTGATGTAATTCAATGTGGCAAGAAAAGCTTTTGTAAAAATTATGCTGGGTCAATTAGATATCTATATGGAAAAATAACAGGTTATATGTAATAATTAATCCAAGACGAATATAAATACTCAAATTACAAATTTCCAAGAAGAAAGCATGGGAGATAAACTTTGTGATCCTAAGTAAAAATTCTTAAAAAGAGCATAACAAGCACTAAATATGACATAAAAAATGATAAACTTGTCCCATTCAGAAAATAATGTTTGGTCATTTCTCATAAATTAAAAATAGCCACCTTTTTATCTAACAATTTCACTCCTTGTTATTTAGCCAAAAATATTAAGGTTTGTCCACAAAAAAAAATAAGAAAAATATCCATCAGCAAGAGAATAGAGGAACAAAATGTAGTATATTCTCATAATGGAATATTATTCACCAATATAAAGAAATAAATAATAGATACATGCAAAAATATAGATGAATCTAAATAACATTCATCTTTGGCATGAGTCACATGTAAGTCAAGTTGTTTTCCTTTGGTTGAAGAAAAGATAATTACAGAGTTTCATAACAGAAAAAGTAGAGCTGTCTTAAGTGGTTGTAATTCATGTACTTTTACTCACTGGAGAGAGAAAATAGAGGAACTCTTATGGCAGAGAGAATCTTAGGAATTGCAAGCTAATTTCTGGTAGTGACTCTTAGAACAGAAGGATCATTAGAAACCGTAACTTAATGCTTCCCTGGACTTAGTTGTAAGGGGATACTAGCAAGTAGAGCAAGGACAAGGGATATATGCCAGACCTTGGAAGAGTCTTTAAACTTAAAAGAAATGAACTGTCACACAAGAGTTGTGTAAGAAATATCTGTATGATGGAGAAGGGTTAGAATATAACAATACTTCAGCATTAGCAAATATACCTTGCAGTTTAGTTTTCTTATATACTACTCACTAAAACTCCTTACTTCATTGTTTAATGCTATTTAAAATAAGCGTTTCAGTATTACATCTCAAAGAGAACCAGTGGAAAATGCCTTACACCGATCCAAATCTCAGATTAAAGTGAGTGCCAAGTTCCAACCACTAACCGCATCATCAGATCACCATCACTTAACAGGTGGTCATCTAATTAAAACCAAAGTAACTGAATGGACATTTAAGCTGTTTCCAAAATTTTGCTATTAGAAGAAATGCTAATTTCACAGTCTTGAACATACCTTCCTAATTTATGTATTTCTGTAGGAAAGAGGGTGAGAAATGAAATCATGAAATTTTTAATTTCAAAGCTACAACAAATTGCCCTGGAAATTTTACACACTTCCTCATAGTGTATTTATTTCCCCACACTACTGCCATTTGCTATCAACAAAAACTTTTCTTTTTCTTTTTTGTGAACCTCATGGGCAAAAGGCACTAGCTCTGTTATTTGATCTTATACCTCTTGAGGCTAAATATGTTTTCAAGTTTATGGCCATTTATATTCTTATAAATCTTTTTTATTTTTTCTATTTGCACATATCTCTTTTTTGATTTACTTCTGAATATAACTTCTTTGTGATATATGTTGCTAGTAGTTTTTTTCCCAGCCTGCCACTTATCTTTTGATTTGTTTATGAAGTGTTTTTTAACTCATTGAGAAATATTAAATCTTGATGTACTCGATCTTATGAACATTAGCTCTTTTCGCCATATTAAAGACCTCTCCTACTCATAGGACATAGACATACTCTCTCATATATTCTTCAGTTACTTTTATAGTTTAGTTTTGTTTTCATGGATAAAATTTGAGTTCATCTAGAACTCACTTTTTATCAATGGCTTCAGGCAAAGAAGTAATTGAATTTTTCTTTCAAATGGTTATGTCTCAACCCAGTTCATTGAATTGCTGTCCTTTTACTAATAATATGAAATGTCATCTTTACAATGTATTACCTTATTATACACAAAAAGTCCATTTCTGGACTGTGTTATATTCTACCTGTCTTCATACTAATTTTACACTGTTTAAATTTCATATTTTAAAATGTGTTTTGATGTGGCAAAAGTTTTTTATTTCTGGAAATTTGCTCTGTTTTACTAGGAATTCTACTGTTGCAATTCTCCACCCAGGGAAATAGCTCTATCCTTTGTTTGTTACTTCCAAGTCAATTCCCTTCCATGAAAACATTAGCTGCAATCATAGGAAATTCCATTTATTTCTAATTATATTACTGTATAACCAATTTAACTAGATCCTTAATATGAAAAGTTATTTTCATTTCACCAACAGCAAAGGCAGTCAAGTCTCCAACGTATCTCTTGATTCTTCTCCTTCCTTTTCCAAAAGCTATTGGCTTAGTTCCGGTCCTTGATTCTTTCCTAAAATAGCATGACAACTGCTTAAGGAGGTTCTGCATCTCTGTTTCACTCCTCCAATCCATCTTTCATGCTGCTATCATGATTGTGTTTAAAACAAATCTTAAGGTCAGTTCTTTATTTATGATATCCCTTCACTCACAAGATATAAACCCTGCCTTTTACATTATTTTAAGCACAGGGATAATAGGCAATATTTAGTAAATATGATCGATGTTGCCAGGTACATGCTAAATGCTTTACATATCTTACACTAAATATATGAGGTGAGAAAAATTATGATTTTTCCCCTCAACAGATTTTTTTTAATTGCTACTTGGTCTTTAAAAGTTTCAGAAATATGGGGAAAGAGAAAGAGAGGGAAAGATGAAGTACTAGGAACTAAAACAAAGCAAATTATATTCTATGCAGGCTTGATTGTGCTAACATGAACCTATTTTGTAGGATTATAATGCACTAATAAAAACATTTCTAAAAATTTTTTTTAGTTGTTGATGGACCTTTATTTTATTTATTTATATGTGGTGCTGAGAATCGAACCCTGTGTCTCACACATGTGAGGCAAGCACTCTACCACTGAGCCATGACCCCAGCCCAATAAAAACATTTTTAAGAAAGTTAGATGCAATAAAATAATTCAGAAAGACTGAAAACTATGGTAGGGGAAAAGATAATTCATATATATGCTACCCAAAAGTAAAAGCAAATATAGCATTGACATTAGATGAAATAGAATTCAAGGCAAAAAATGGTACTAAAAGAAGTAGGGTAGTTCATATTGTATTTTTAGAAGATATGACTCACCAGAAAGATATAATGGTCACAGATTTTTATGGGGTTAGCACTTATCTTTTGATTCATACAAACCTGTAAGTAAATCTGTTTGTATAAATCAAAAATTTAAAGAATTCAAGTGTGGCACTTGTACATAGTGGACTACTACTCAGAAAAGAAAGAATAAAGGAAGGAAGGAGGGAGAAAGGAAAAAAGGAAGAAAAGGATAAATGACTGATACATACAACAACAACATGGATGAAACTTAAAAACATGTTAAGGTAAAGAAGTCAGACATAAAAGGCAGCTCATCAGCAGAATTCTATTTATGTGAAATTTCCAGAAGAGACAAAAACTATGGAGTCAAAAAGATCAGGGGTTTGGGGTTGAAGTGGGAACTGATTGGAAAAAAAAAAGCACAAGGGAACTTTTTGGGTAGATCAAAGTGTTCTAAAACTGGGTTGTGAAGAAGGTTATACAACTATATAAAATGTGCTAAAACTCCACTGTATTCTTGAAATGGATAACTTTTTCCCTTTATTTGTTTATTTCAGTACCAGACAATTAGATCACAGATGCTCTATCTCTGAGCTACATTCCCAGTGGTTTGTTTTTTTTTTGTTTTTTGTTTTTTTTTGTACCAGGAATTTAACTCAGGGGCACTGCATCCCTGAGCCACATTCCCAGCCCTATTTTAGAGACAGGGTCTCACTGAGTTGCTTAGCACCTCACTTTTACTGAGGCTGGCTTTGAACTAGCAACCTTCCTGCCTCAGCCTCCCAAGCCACTGAGATTACAGGCATGTGCCACCGTGCCTGCCTCCCCGACCCCAGTCTTTTTTTTTATTTTTTATTTTTAGACAGGGTCTTGCTAAATTGGCCAGCCTGGTCTTAAACTTGTGGTCTTCCTGCTTTGGACTCCCAAGTCGCTGAGTTTACAGGCATGCACCATTACACCCAACTCCCTTGGATGACTTTTAAGGTATGTAAAATTCCATCTAAATAAAGATATTAAGAAAAGAAAAAGGAACTTACCCATACACAAAGCCATGAAAGAAATCTCCACTAATTTGCAAACAAAATATCATACATGTGACAATTATCATGTAAAAGATAAATGTAATTAAATTAAATTTAAAACCATAGCTGGGCATGTGGCACATGCCTGTAATCCCAGTGGGAGGATAAGGCAGGAGTATTTCAAGTTCAAAGCCAGCCTTAGCAATTTATTGAGACCCTAATCAATTTAGTGAAATCCTATCTCAAAATGAAAAAAGGGCTGAGGGTATGGCTCAGTGGTTAAGTGCCCCTGTGTTCAATCCCTGGTACAAAAAAAAAAAAAAAAAAAAAACTATAGAAAACAAACTAAGAAAACTGAAAAATTGTTCTATAGTAGAATGAATTAATAAATAATTATATTGTCATATAATATAGTACTGTACAGCAATGAAAATATAGTTACAAGAAACTTCATGGGAAAATCCTCACACCAATAATTTGGGTCAGAAGAAGAGAGATACTAAAGAATAAATAAAGATGTATTCAGGACTGGGGTTGTGGCTCAGTGGTAGAGTGATTGCCTCCCATGTGTGAGTCACTGGGTTAGATTCTCAGCATTTCTTATAAATAAATGAATAAAATTAAGGTCCATCAACAACTAAAAAAAATACTAAACAAAAAATATGTATTCATATGAAGCTCAAAAACAGGCAAAACTAAATAACATTACTTAGGGATACATATTTAAATATTAAAATTATTTAAAAAGTAGAGAAATTATTATGATTTCTAATTATCTTTGGAGGGAAGGGAAATCAGAATTATAATAAAAAGGATTACAAGAGGTTTGTATGATGCTGATAATGTTCTTACCCAGATAATATCACACACAAACACAAACACAAGAACTAAATCCCTCATTCCTAGTGGGCTTACTAGGATATAAACTGTACCCCCGAACCCCCCACCTACCCAATACAAAGATTTTTAACAGCTAAAACAGATATCCCTCCCAACATCCAATTTTATACATATGGAAGTTTAAAATTCAAATGTGATTTAAATAATTCTAGGATTAAAATGAAAATCAAAAATTTCAATTAATTATTAAGAAAGAAAGCCCAATAAAATAGAATAAAGGAAATATTTAAATTAAAAGCAGAAAATAATAAGTTAGAAAACAAAGTTATTCAATAATGGTAAATTAAAAAGACAACACTTTGGCACATATGGGAAGCTGAGGTAGGAGGGTTGCAAGATCAAAGCCAGCCTCAAAAACTTAGTGAGGCTAAGCAACTTAGGGACCCTGTCTCAAAATAAAAAATAAAAAAGGGCTAGGATGTTGCTCAGTGGTTAAGTACCCCTGGGTCCAACCTCTGGTGCAAAATAAAATAAAATTAAAATAACAAATTAAACAATAAAAAGAATAAAAAAGACTAAGATGACTACAAGAATTTTTTTATTGTTATTATAAAAAGGTGCACAAGGGCTGGGGCTGGAGCTCAGTGATAAAGCGCTTGCCTTGCACCTGTGAGGCCCTGGGTTCGATCCTCAGCACCACATAAAAGTAAATAAATAAAAATAAAGATATTGTGTGCATCTACAACTAAAGCATCAAACATCTAAAAGTTCACATGAAATGAGTAATTTTCCAGGAAAGTATGTTATAAGTTATCCAAAATGAGCCAAGAAAGAAGTAGAAACTCTAAAACAAAAGATTTATGCTTCAAAAAGCTTACAGGCCAATATAGTTCCACAAAAAAAACTCTAACAAATCTTTCAGGAACAGACAATTCACACCCCAAACATACTGAATGGGAAACCACTTTATTTACCTTTACAAGACTAACATGATGCTGATATAAAAACCCAAAAATGATAGCACAGGAAAAGAAAACTTTGACTTTGTCATATATGAACTCAGGAAGAAAAATCCCAATAAAAATTGGTTAACTGAAAACAACAGGGAATTTCTATCATATCAATAGGTTTATTTCATGAGTTCCAAGATAGCAAAGGTGAGAAAAATCTACCATACACTTCACTACAATAACAGGTTAGCAATAAAAACCAATAACCTCAAATGATAAAGAAAAACTGATAAAATCAATGTATTCTTCTTAGATGCAATTCACATGCCATAAAATTCATTATTTAAATTATAAAATTAAGTGATTTTTAGTAGATTCACAAAGTTATTCAATTATTACAGAAATTCCGGAATACTTTAAAAATTATCCTAAAAAGAAATTCCATGTCCATTTTTAGTCACTCCCCATCACTCCCCACCCTCTGGCAATCACTTGTCCATTTTCTGTCTCTATGCGTTTGCCTATTTGGAACATTTTATATACATAGAAACATGAGAGATGGATCTTTTGATTTGAGCACTTTGTATTCTTTCGCTTGGCATTATATCTTTGGGGTTCATCCATTTTATATTATCTACCAGCATTTCATCCTTTCTTATGGCTGAATAATGTTCCACTGTATAAAACAGATTTTGTTTATCTATCTGTCAAATGATGAATATAAAATTGTTTTCCACTTTTTGACTATTATGATAATGTTTCTAAGAACTTCATGTACAAGTTTTTGTATAAACATGTTTTTTTATTCTCCTGAGCATATACCTAAAAATAGTACTATTTAGCTCACTTTCATGAGCAAAATTACCATAAAACTAGATATAAAGTATACAGAAAATATCACACATAATGAAACATTTCATATAATCCACTATATACATCAAAATATCACATTATTTCCCTTATAAAACGGCACAAATAGTATGTCAATAAAAAATAAAATAAATTTTTAAAGGGCAAAAACAGGTAAGGATGTCTTATCTTATATAAAATAGATAAATGAATACCACAGTATCAGTACTATAGTAATACTGTACTACTACATTAATATGTTAGTAACATGTTCATACTAATCTTCATTTTCCTAAATTCCACAAATAAATAAAAGAAGAAAAAAATAACACATAAGTTAGAAGAAAAAAATTGTGATTATCTATATATGATATATTGAAATTTCAAGAAAATCAAATAAATTACTACAAGTGACAAAAGAGTTTCATAAGGGGACCATATAAGATGACACAGAAAAATCAGTAACTCTCTGAAATGTCATGTATCTTATTAGGGATTGTTTGTGTGTGACAGAAAATCTGAATAAACAGTGTCTAAAAACAAATTAATGGAAGCCAGGCACAGTGATGCACACCAGTAACTCTGGCAACTTGGAAAGCTGAGGCAGAGGAACATAAGTTGGAGGCTGACCTGAGAAACTAAGTGAGACCCTGTCTCAAAAATAAAAAAGCCTGCAGATGTAGCTTATGATAAGTGTGCCTCTGGGTTCAATCTCAAGTACCAGAAAAAAAAAAAAATCATATTGTCAAGGAGGCTTTCCCTAACTCAAAGACTGCAGGTCATACATAAATTTTATATATTCTCAATCAACCTAATGATTTTAAGAAAATATTGATATTTTTAACCCAAGTGTGTATGTGATTGGTTTCTGGATTCCACATTTTGTACCATATTTCCGTGTCAATAGCACATGGGATTTGATGTCTAATAGGGCAAATTTTCTCTCATTATTCATCTACTTCAAAGTCATCCTGACAATTCCTACAGTCTACTATATGAGTTTTAAAATTAGTTTCTTAGAATATGTGGGAAATTCTATTGGGATTTCAATTTTGATTAATTTAGTAGGTTGATTTGATAAGAATAGATGCTTTTACAATAGTGAGTCTTTGGATCCATAAGTTTGACATATTTTTTGTTTATTTTAAAACTTCAATTTTTTTCTTCATTTTCCCCCCAGTTTTCTGAATATAGGGATTCTACACAGAATTTTTACAAGTAATATCAAAATAATACATACATAAATGTACAAAAAAGATCTGGAATATTACAAACCAAACTGATATTGGTGGCTACCTCTGAAGAGAAGTTCTGCATGAACCCCTATGAGCTCATGAAAGGAGAATTTTAGCCTAATGTATAAGGCTTTAAGTTTTACACAATTAAAATATAAGAGGTCACACAACTGCCTATATTTATCAAAACTCGTAGAACTGCAATTATTCTGCATTTCATCAATTATGGGAGTTACATGAATCAACACATAGATTAAAAAAAACTCATAGAACCACTCAACAAAATAAGTAAATTTTATTGAAAAGTTTAAAATTTTTAAATCTGTAAGCAATTATATAACTGTCACCTAAAATAGGTAAGTTAGGATGTACATAAATTATACCTCAATATTCATGACCTTAAAAGAGTTTAATTAAAAAAGAACAACCATAAGTTGTTTAAAGAATAAAGATAAAATTACATTAGTGGTATGAAAATTACCTATGATATATTAATTTTTAAAGCAGATACAAGATATGCATACTATGTATGTGTATACAATAAGATCTCACTAATAAATCTGAATCATATCTCTCCATACTGGGATTATGAACATTTTTTTCTCTTACCTGTATTTTTTTTCCTATTGTGGACACATTAATTTCTAATAATAATTTTCTTTAGTGTTAGCTGGTTGGGCACTGGCTCAACTGTGGAGACTCAGCAAAGAATCTCCTCTCAGTTTGGCTTTCCTGCCTGAGCCCAAACTCCAAGGGTGAGCCTTGGCAATGGCCCAAGGGAATGCAGTGGGGGTTCCCGTGAGAACAAATGAAAAACACTGAAGGCCCTGACAGCAGTGTGCCTCTGGTATCTGATCATTTGGTTACAGGCATGCATGAAAGAGTTTGCCAAACTGAATATAGCTCTTAAGAACTGACTTTGAGGTCTCATAAGGCACTGTCAAAGATTTCCTTCTCAACACACTAGAAAGCATTCTCTGCCATCAGATTGGTCCCTGTCAAATTATTTATAGGCAATTGGTTCACATACTCAAAATGGTATGAATACTTCTAATTATATCCAAACATGCCAAATGTCACTACAAACTATGCTGAGGGTTCATGTTGCCAAATGTGTTGCCTTAACAAAGAGGAGGTAGTTGCAGCATCAGCACAGTAGTTCCTATATAAACAGGATTGGCCCTTGAGCCTTATCTCCACCAAGAACTCAGAGGTAAGTGATGGGGTCTTGGGAACCCAAGGACCCCTAAAAGAAGAAAGAACTGAGCCTGCGGCTATCTCTGAGCATGAAACTCTTCCTCCCAACTTTAATTTTTCTTTTCATAGAGCCAGGCTTTAGGACAGGGAAATTTTAATTCTGTAACTATATTACTGAAATTGTAGAGTCACTAATTAGAAACTTCTTGTTTTATAGTGTGGGACACTTCTGACCCTGCATTTTCTTCTGGAATTCCAGAGGTAAGGTTTGGATTGATTTAATCATTGGTGATAGAGAGAATTTATTTAGTCTAAGGAAACTTTGAACAATTCTTAATTATACACCAATTCCATGTTTTTACAGTTATAGCAATATAAATACTTGCAAGTGACTACTTCTAAATGCTGGAGAATCTTTTTTTTTTTTTTTCTTTTTTCAAAATGTCTTATCTTTAGAGATTACTATTCTCATTTGAGTTCCAGGGTTAAAAGACCGTCATTTAGGACAGAATGAGTTTTGACAGTGAGTTCTCAGTGGTTCTTAAAACCATCCAGGGCAATAGAGTATCCCACACCAATCTCCCTACTGCAAAGTGCTGAACACTTAGACATTTACAAACATTTTTTAAACACCCTAGAAAAATTCTTACCAAAAAAAAAATGAACGCAAACATTGTTAAAACAATATTTTAGCTATTTTTGATTATTCACTGTTGTTGTTAGAAATATTATTGTTCTTTTAAAAAGTTGCAAGTCTTTAAAAGAAAAAGAACCTCATGGAATTTATATAGAAAGAGGGCCTCTATGATGAAGCTCTCATTTCTTGTGATTAGATCTGTAACTGACAGATGAAATCTCTCGTGGCATAAAGAGAGTGTCAGAAGAGATTTAGGAATTAGAACAATGCTAAGTCTCTTGGTAACAAGCCAAATAATGAAAAAAATCCAGAGAACAAGGATTTATTTAGATTCTCTTAATAAACCACTAAGAGACATAACACCAAAAATCAACATAAACAAGAGGCTAAAGTTAATTATTTGGATCACCAGAGAAAAATGACTATCTGAAGACAAAGATATTTTTGATAGCTTTGAAAATATCCTTAATTTGCATAAGATAAACTTTCTTTCCCTACTATGTGGTTGTCCTAGCATATGGCCGATGCAAACATTATGCAGAAGGAGAAATGAGGATTCAACAATGACAGATCCTATCCATCACTGGTTTTAGCTACAGAGATTGTTAAAGCTTAGAAATAAAAACATGTGAGGATTCCATTCTAACTCAATTGCAGGTACTCCATCTGATGATCAAGGTATATAATCTGGAAAGGAAACTTACAAATTGTAAAAATGAAGTGTCAAATTACAGCCTCATTCCAAACTAGTCCTTTAGATTGTGTTAGAACACCAGTGAATGTCAAGATTGGAGGATTAGTCACAGCAGCAGCTAAACTCAACACTTTGTTCATTTCCCAGCCTAACTTACCTTTATGATTTCTGCTTTCCCTTTCTACCTTTCTTGTTTTTTTTTCCTCTGCACAGAATCCTCTGCTACATAAACTGCAGCCATGAGCTCGGGTTCAGATGCCGAGATGGCTGTTTTTGGTGAAGCCGCTCCCTACCTTCGAAAATCAGAAAGAGAGCGGATTGAGGCCCAAAACAAGCCTTTTGATGCTAAAACATCTGTCTTTGTGGCGGAGCCCAAGGAATCCTATGTAAAGAGTGTCATACAAAGCAAGGAAGGAGGGAAAGTAACTGTCAAGACTGAAAGTGGAGCAGTAAGTAAAAGCATAAGGAGAAAATAATCCCCATTTAATTTCTCTATCTCCTATTGCTGGAACTCTCCAAGCCTGTTGCTAATACAAACACACTTTTAGTTAGCAGTAGACATCAGATTTGAAAGGCAAAAGAATTCACAGCAGTAACTGCATGTCTTCCTTTCCAACTTCATATAGGACTTTAACCCATTAATACAAACCATTTCTCTTCGATTCCCAACTTCCCAGTCTGAATCTCCCAATTAGGAAAGTAAAAAATAGCTTCTCTGAGCACAAGAATTCTTCAGTTACTTATTTAGTTCAATAATGTATTAATATCTCCTTTACTTCAAAAAGAAAAAAAAAGAAGTTGTTTTATAATGAATAGTAAGAAAAAGAATAAAAAGATATAAATTGATAGATAAATCTGGATAGGAAAAAGATAGTGGGAAGAAAGAAAATCTTTTTAAAAATGGATAGTGCCACAATGAACATGCAGGCAGGTAATCTCCTTGATACACTGATTTCATTTCCTTTAGATATATATCCTGGAGTGAGATTGCAGGATCATGGGGCAATGAGCAGGTAGAAAAAGGGTGATTGGATTTGATCGATGCATGCTGTAATGTATGTATGAAAATATCACAGTGTATCCACTGATATGTACAATTAGAATATATTAATTTTTAAAATGGTAGTATCCTAACTTATCATAAGAAACATTTTCTTGGCATTAAACTCTAAATAAATATGTTTATATGCCTTTAAAGAATATAAAATAATATAACAAAAAGTATGTGTGATTAGTTTTATATCATAAACCCTATCTCCAACCATTATTTCTAACACATCTCCTGCTTCCTTACCAGACTCTAACTGTCAGGGAAGATCAAGTCTTCCCCATGAACCCTCCGAAATATGACAAAATTGAGGACATGGCTATGATGACCCACCTAAATGAGCCCGGAGTACTGTATAACCTCAAAGAGCGCTATGCAGCCTGGATGATCTATGTAAGTGTTCTTCAACATCTCTTTTTAGTCCATTTATTTTTCTGAAAAAAGAGACAGGAGCTAGGGATATAACTCAGTGGTAGTGAACTTGTTTGGCATGTGCAAGCCTGGGTTGAACTTCCAGCAATACCAAAAAATAAAAATAAAAAAGCAAGATACATATTTTGAATTTTCTGATTTTCTAGACCTACTCAGGCCTCTTCTGTGTCACTGTCAATCCCTACAAGTGGCTGCCAGTGTATAACCCTGAGGTGGTGGCTGCCTACAGAGGCAAAAAGCGCCAGGAGGCCCCACCCCACATCTTCTCCATCTCTGACAACGCCTATCAGTTCATGCTGACTGGTGAGTAAGGCATGTATAAATAGACTCTATGATGAACAAACAGACTGCATCCTAGTCTTATTATAATAATGTATTCCAGCCACTTGGGACTTCACTGTTTTCAAAGAACTTTCACAGTCATTATGTCATATTTCTTCCCAGGTGAAACTCGCTGAATTCATTGTCCTGCCAAGCTAATACAGCTAGTAAATGGCAACCTATTTAATTCAAGTAGAAGACTTCTGTAAAAATAGTTATTACTGTCCAAATTTTTTTAAACTTTCTGATTTGGGTACAAAAGAGTTTAAATAAAAATTTTTAAAAAGAATCTACATCCACAGTCATGGAGGAAAAGACTTCTCAGCCACAGCTGGAGGATTTTGTGAGTTTTTATCTTTATTTTCAAATGGCACAGTTAATTCTGCCAGCCTCTTTGGTGAGTGAATGAGGCATCTATTCACAGAAATGTATTGCCAGCCTCTCTGGCACTACTAGAACATGAATAAAGAAAGAACTGTGACTCTCCTCCCAAAGATTGTGAAGGACTTTACTACCAGAATGGAAGGGGAAAAAATCTACTTCCACTTTGGGGAAAAAAAAAAAATCTCTTTTCTTTGAAACATTTTTTTAAAAAACTGTATGAAAGTCTGTTATTCCTGCCTTATCAGAGCATAAACAAGCAGCTTAGATTCACATTAGAGGCCCAAATGTAGGATTAAAACCTTTTATCTTCACATACCAAATGTTTTGCCTCTGGAAATATTCTAAATTCTCTAGTTTCCTGTTCTTCCATAGAATTTTGGAAACTGAGGGGCTTTTTTTTTCATTTTTCTTTCTTTTTCTTTTTCTTTTTCGTTGCACTTTCTTTTAAATTGTCTTTTATAGAGGGAGAGAGAAGAAAAAAAGGATAAAATAGGAATATCCTATTATGAATCATTCAGGAGTTCTACAAGGATTCTATGACAGCAAACTGCTCTTTGGTTGTCTACAGAAGCTAGCTACCTCCCAAAATTTATCCAAATGCTAGCTTATGTCAGAGATTTTAATACTCAGCAGCTGCATTTACAAAATCATGGAAGCTATGTACATCACCCCAACTAACTCCCCAGGCTTTGGGGCTACTCCAAACCCAAGGTCACCTATGGTTCCCAAACATGATTTTTGTTTAAAATCATGCACAACTGTGGCATTCAACCTAGTTAATATTATTTTAGCACTGTCCACAGACACCAGAATGTTGTTATCTATTTTCCACTATGTGCAATAGTATCTTCCATTATTTTGCTTATAGTAAAAATAAAATCATCTGAATATGATCCAAATCTGCATTCTATTTCCCTGAATAGAACTTTAAAGTTCTTTAAAGCTTATGTCTATATCTATATCTAGAAATGAATACAATGTTAAAAGGAAAATAAAAGTAAGTAAACTCCAAAATTCACAATTCCAGATCTCTTCTTATTTAGTATTATCAGCAATCAAATTAGTGACATCAAAAACTGGAAGGAGACCAGGTAGCAGAAAAATATGTGAACTGGAAATCAAAAACATGAATATATTTGAGTTTAACTAGCTTGTAATTAATATTAGAAAAGTCACTTTTTCCTCTTTATGTCTCAGACTATTAAGATTTTGCCTAAACAATTTCTATGGTTTCTTATGACCTCAAATTTAGACAATTCTTTTTAAAGAATTTACCAAAAAATTATATGATGCCTGAGGTCTTCTTTTTTATTAATAATAAATTTATTTATTTTAATTAGGTATATATGACAGCAAAATACATTGATTCATTGTATACAATTACAGCACAACTTTTCATTTCTCTGGTTGTACACAATGTAGCATGGCACCATATGTGCAGTCATACATGTACCTAGGGTAATGATGTCCATGTTATTCCACCATCTTTGCCTGAGGTTTTCTTTAAAATAATTCAGTGAGTTTGGTATGGGGTTGAGATGATATAAAACTGGCTGGTTAAACTGAAAATTTTATGCTATGTATATTTTACCACAATAAAAAAATTTAAAATTGTTGCATCTATAAGATGTTCATACAGGGACTCAGTACATTATTGTGTCAACTTTGTGTACATTTAAATTTTTCTGAAACAAAATTTTTAAAAATTAGTAAAATATGTACCTCTGTGCATAATATATATCTATTATAATATGGCTACTATTAAAAAACAGAAAATAACAAATGCTGACAAGGGTATAGAGAATTTAGAATCCTTGTGCACTGTTGATAGGAATGTAAAAATGGCACAGTTACTGTGGAAAACAGGTGGTCTTTCAACCAATTAAAAATATAATTATAGCATGATCCAGCATCCATTTCTGGATATGTACCCAGAAGAACTGCAGCAGGATCTCCAAGAAATATTAGTACATCCATGAGCACCATTCACAATAGCTAAAATGTAGGAATAATTCAAGAATCCATTAACATATTAAGAGATAGGCAAAATATGTTATATTCATATAATGATATATTATTCTGTCTTTAAAAAAAAGAACATTCTGATCTGTGCTATATGGATGAATCTTGAGGAAATCATGCTAAGTAAAATAAGTCAGTCACAAATAAAGACAAATACTATTTTACTTCACTTATATAAGGTATTTATAGTAGTAAATTCAGAGAGACAGGAAATAGAATGTGGTTGCCAGGAGCTAGAGGAAGAGGGAAATGAGGAGTTAGGGTTTAATGGTTATGGCATGTCAGTTTTACAAGATGAAAGAGTTCTAGAAATAAAAGGTAGTAATGATTACAAAACATTATGAATGTACTTAATATCAATGAACTGTACATTCACATGTTGTTAAGATGGAAATTTTATGCTATGTGTATTTTACCACAATAAAATACAAAAAAAAAAAAAGAAAGAAAGAAAGAAAGAAAGAAAAAGAAATGCATGATTCTTTTACTTCTAATTTTCACAGACTTTACACCAAGCGTCAATTGGCTATTTGGAGGGCTAGACACAAAGCCAAAATCCTAAACAAAATCTTCAACAAGTTAAAAAGAACAAGCTTTGTCTGAGATGAATCGATTTAATTATCTTCCTATTGAATGCACTTTTGTTTTAACTGATGATCTTGATTTCTTTCACAGATCGTGAAAACCAGTCAATCCTGATCACGTATGTGATTTTTTTCTTCTTCTTCTTCTCTGATTTGCAGTGATTGTCTTAGATGTTGACAATGTGGGTCATAGTTCTGATCTCTTCTGATTTGTTTGACAGTGGAGAATCTGGTGCAGGGAAGACTGTGAACACCAAGCGTGTCATCCAGTACTTTGCAACAATTGCAGTTACTGGGGAGAAGAAGAAGGAAGAATCTGGCAAAAACCAGGTGGGCCTGACTGCCATGGTCAGAATCCAGGCTCTAATTAGGGCTCTCAGGTACCGAATTCTTGAGCCCCAGATGTGAGAACTGCTCTCTCCTTTGCAGGGGACTCTGGAAGATCAAATCATCAGCGCCAACCCTCTACTAGAGGCCTTTGGCAATGCCAAGACCGTGAGGAATGATAACTCCTCTCGCTTTGTAAGTCTCTTGTTCATGAAGCTCTTCTCCATCTTCAAGTGTCGAGTAGCCATGTCTGAATTATTATTTCAGTTTCATCTCTCTGTATGCTTTGATTTTTTAATACTAATCTTTATCTTTTCAAGGGTAAATTCATTAGAATCCACTTTGGTACTACAGGGAAGCTGGCATCAGCTGATATTGAAACATGTGAGTAACAGGACTGCTGACAATCCAAACAGAGATACAAGTAATTTCATTTCAAAGGTTATTTTGCAATACTTACTGTGCATGAAGCCTATAAAACAGTGGCCTACTGCCTTGTTGCTTGTAAGCTCATGCCAGAGTTCCCCCAAATTCACTGTACACTCCCCTTATCTCAGTCTGAGACTGATGATCCTATAGCACAACCTAGAGAATATCTGCTTCAGAAGCAGCTATGATTTTTTTTCCCAAAACAAATACTAGGACTACCTATGGGTTCCTATGAGTTACCTGTGAGGTTGCAATATAACTTTACTCAAAAAGTTTTGCTCTTGATCTGAACTTTGATGTGTCCAAGGTAGCCCCTCACCATGGATTGAATCTGACATCATCCAAGGAAGGATGAGATATTAGATATTAACTAAAATAGAGTTCACATATCCTCCATATGAAGTTGTTTTTGTTCCAGAGAAGGTATGCTTCGATTTCTGCTATTAAATGACAAGAAGCATAGGAAATGTCATATGCCTATGTACAACTGCAGGTTGATCATCCAGGTGCAATCTCAGTGAAGCCAAATGTAGTGCCCTCAATTTTGACTAAAGACACTGAGGTTCATTTAATTTGTCAAAAGAAATGATATTTTTTTTCTAGTTGTCTTTCTCTCTTTCTAGATCTTCTGGAAAAGTCTAGAGTTACTTTCCAGCTGAAGGCAGAAAGAAGCTACCATATTTTTTATCAGATCACTTCCAATAAGAAGCCAGATTTAATCGGTAAGAAAGAACCTAAATTCATAGATGTTAATATTTTTACAAAAAAATTCTAATATAAAACATAAACTTGTGAATTCTGTGTGCCCAGAAATGCTCCTGATCACCACCAACCCATATGACTATGCCTTCGTCAGTCAGGGAGAGATCACTGTCCCCAGCATTGATGACCAAGAAGAGTTAATGGCCACTGATGTAAGTCAGTCTCTCTCTCTCTCCGCCCCGCCCCCTCTTTTCCTCTCTCTCTCTCTCTCACACACACACACATACATGATTTTAAAAAATCCATGTATGGTAATGATAATAGCAATCTAGTATATGTAGGATGTACCATAAATTTTCATAAATATGTAGTGTCTTCTTCCCTAACTTTTGTGCCCTTATCTTTTCTGGTAGAGTGCCATTGACATCCTGGGTTTCACTCCTGAAGAGAAAGTATCCATCTATAAACTCACAGGGGCCGTGATGCATTATGGGAACATGAAGTTCAAGCAAAAACAACGTGAGGAGCAAGCTGAACCAGATGGCACTGAAGGTACAAATGAACCTTCATCTGGGTTTAAATCAAGAGAATATAGCAACAACAACAACAAAAAAATTAAACCCTATCCTACACTCATCTCTCCTTTATGGCAGGACTTCTGAAGGGAACAAACACATTTATACACTCTGCATGCTTTCCTCACCACTCACTTTCCTCTCTCCATCTCTCCTTCATTTCTATCCAGCCCAAATAAGATCCAATATCCACTCACAAGCCTAACCTAGGGCCAGATAATTGGACATAAAATACAATGAACTAGTACTCCTGCCTTGCCTCAGCAATGGTGGGTCATTATATTAGATAATTTTGCATACTGGTCTATTTTATCATTATCTGGACAAGACTAGGAGCTGGCAATAGAGGATCCTCCCAAATACTGGATAAGGGGTGAAGAATGCCCCTAGGGACATATGTATGTATATGTGAGTTGTGTACATATAAATCTGTTGGCAATATCAGCAGCACATAAGATTAAAAAAAGGATTTGAGAAAGAAAAATCATGTACTCTGCATATGACAAGGATATGCAATGTAATGGATATATAACACAAAGCTAGTTATCTGCTCTTTAAAGCCATTTCTTACCACCAAAGTTTAACATTTGCTCTTCCCTCCTCTAAACTTTGTAGAAGTTACTTTTGAACATGACATGTGTCATTACATTATAGTCACTAGAATTTTAGTCAGAATCATCCATTTTAATTTAATCCCCACATTTTCAGATAAAGAAATCAAACCAGTAAGGTTAAATCCAGAATGGCAAAACTAAGATAAAAATCCAAATATTCTGATTTTTACTCCTCCCTACTATTGAGTATTAAGGTTTATTTATCTTATCTTTTCAACTATATCTAAAATGTCTTAAAAGCAGAGACTATGAATTTTACCTTACATAAAATATTACAATAAACGCTAGACACATGTTTACTTTTAATGAAAAATTCTCAAAATCTACTTGGAAAAATCACTAAAGGCCAGTATACATGATCAACCTTTCAGAGGCAATTACATGTCCTGATGTACAGAGAATCTTATTTGACCTTCTATAGAATTAATTAAAGCTTTTTATTTAAATAATAAGAAAACTGGACTGGAAGAAAATGGAAAGATTAAGTTAAAAAGGATGTGCATCATTAAACAGTCCCTGATTTGTGTGTCTGCAGTTGCTGACAAAGCAGCCTATCTCCAGAATCTGAACTCCGCAGACCTGCTTAAAGCCCTCTGCTACCCCAGGGTCAAGGTTGGCAATGAGTATGTTACCAAAGGTCAGACTGTGCAGCAGGTAAGCATATAACTTCAATGAATCACATCCATCCCAGGCCTCCATGACATGTTTTTGATAATATTAACAAACATTACTGTTTGTGAAGGTGTACAATGCAGTGGGTGCACTGGCTAAAGCTGTCTATGAGAAGATGTTCCTGTGGATGGTCACCCGTATCAATCAGCAGTTGGACACCAAGCAGCCCAGGCAGTACTTCATTGGGGTCTTAGACATTGCTGGCTTTGAGATCTTTGATGTGAGTTATCTTAATATTAATACTAAGCGAGGGGGAGGCAATTATGGGATTTGATATACTAGGTATTTTCATTATTCACTTACATTTACAGTGTCCACACGGTTTGTTCCAATGATGCACCTAGAACAAGACTTATCTCCAAAATATCCAGGCAGTAATAGAATGCAATAATACTAATAACTAACTTTTATTGAGCAGTCAGTGTAATTCTGGCACTATACTAGGGATTTCAAAAGGTTACTTCATTTAATCTTCAAAACAACCCATGAAGGAGAAATTAACATTGCCTTTAGTTACATACAAAGAAGTTGAGATTCAGGGAAGTCAAAAAATAGCAAAAGATCTAACAAACATTCAAGGCAAAGCCACATCACAAACCCAGATCTGCAGCATTTGAGCCACACGCAGGCATCTTTCACGGAGGAGAAAAGGTAGAAAGACGTCCAAACATAAATGATAGTCTTTCCTTGTTCAAGTTCATCTTATACAAATGATTTAACATCCAGGAGGATTTTTTAAATGTTTGATGTAGAGATAATAGCCTATTCATTTCACTATACATCAATTTAAGATAAGATTTCCTAGCTGGGTGCTGTGGCTCATGCCTATAATCCCAGTGGCTTGGAAGGCTGAAGCAGGAGGATCATGAGTTCAAAGTCAGCCTCAACAACTTAGTGAGGCCCTAAGCAACCCAACAAGACCCTGTTTCTAAATAAAATAAAATAAAAGGCTAGGGATATGGCTCAGTGGTTAAGCCCCCCTGGTTTCAATCCCTAGTACCAAAAAAAAAAAAAAAAAAGGATAAGCTTTCCTTAATAACATGACAACCAAGGTGAAACATGAACTTTATTTTAAATTGTAGCATTGGGGCAGTTAAATAAGGGAGGCGTTCCAATAAGTTTCTTTCTCTTTTGCTCTTAAATCTGAACTACAGCATACAGGACCATGATTGCATTTTTAATGTACATTCTTGTCTGTGCAATCTTAAAGTGAAAAGATACCTTATAGTGTAATTGATACCTGGGTCCCTAAAGAATGTTCAGAATTCGTAAGAAAGACTCATGTCAATAATGATCATATTTTTCTGGAAATTTTGAAGGAAGAATAATTACTTTAAATCGTATCTCATTACTCTATTACACATTGTTTCAGTAAAAGAAAATTTTCAGTAATGAATTTTACCACCATAAAAAACAGTAAACATTGGAAATCTCTTCTGTTTTGAGCAGTTCAACATAAAAAACAGTAAACATTGGAAATCTCTTCTGTTTTGAGCAGTTCAACAGCCTGGAGCAGCTGTGCATCAACTTTACCAACGAGAAACTGCAACAGTTCTTCAACCACCACATGTTCGTGCTGGAGCAGGAGGAGTACAAGAAGGAAGGCATTGAGTGGACCTTCATTGACTTTGGGATGGACCTGGCTGCCTGCATTGAGCTCATTGAGAAGGTCTGTTTGACTTCCAAGGAAAAGTCAGGCTGTGAGGATTACTTTCACATATGTCTTCAGCAATTCTAGAAAGTTATTACTGTAATCTCAAGTAATTTAAGATCTGAGTGAACTGGAAAATAACTATTTAGAAATAACTTCTTCTATGACTCTTACATTGGAAGGATGAAAGAGGTTAATTTTGTTCTACCCAGTTTTCCTTTTCCTTTCTTTTCTTTATTTCTTTTCAATACCGGAGATGGAACCCAGGGTCTCACCCATGCTAGGCAAGCACTCTAACTCAGATTCATCTTCAACCCTTTTTATTTTACTTTAAGACAGGATCTCACTAAGTTGCTCAGGCTGGCCTCAAACTGTGATCCTCCTGCCTCAGCCACCTGAGTAGCTAGACTGCAGGCATGCACCACCATACCCAGTCAGTTTTATTCTAATTACCAATACAAACACAATTTTAAAGCAGCACTGAAAATTCTACTTGAGGTCTGCTTCACTAGAAGAATCACCCTTATTAGATTAACTATCTCCATTACGATCCAATATGTCATTATAAAAGACTTCTCTAAACAAAAATGAATGCACAGGTGATACAGTTGGTGCTTTTCTGAAAGCTAATTTGTTAAAGTCAAACTGCTCATGCTACTTCATAATCTGTTTTTTTTTTTAACTTTTTTTTTGTAGTTCTAGATGGACGGAATACCTTTATTTATTTTTATGTGGTGCTAAGGATCGAACCCCAGTGCCTCACACATGCTAGGCAAGAGCTCTACCACTGAGCTATAACCCCAGCCCCATAATCTATTTTTAAGGAGATAAATATACAACACTTTAAATAAAGTTTGGGTTACTCATACAATTCCATTATTGTGTGTAGAGTCAACATCATTCTAAGTAAGTAGGTTCTTTCCATAGCAAAATAAAATGTTGACATTTATTTAATAGAAAAAGAAGTGTGATTATTCAAAGCATCTTTAAAAATCACCGCTAATTGCTCTGCTGACCTTTGGGATTTGTAGTCAGGTATTCTTTTAATTGAAAATAATGCTAGATTGAATGTGAGAAAAAATACACACACACATACACACACACACACACACACACATTTAATTGAGGGACTCATAATTTTAGAAAATATCAGATCTATATATTTTGAAAGAGAGGCGATTGATACCACTATTTATTCTTCTGAATCCAGCCACTGGGCATCTTCTCCATCCTGGAAGAGGAGTGCATGTTCCCCAAGGCAACAGACGCTTCCTTCAAGAACAAGCTGTATGACCAGCACCTGGGCAAGTCTGCCAACTTCCAGAAGCCCAAGGTAGTCAAAGGCAAGGCTGAGGCTCACTTCTCCCTGATCCATTATGCTGGCACTGTAGACTACAACATCACTGGCTGGCTGGACAAGAACAAGGACCCCCTGAATGACACTGTGGTTGGACTATACCAGAAGTCAGCAATGAAGACACTGGCCAGTCTTTTTTCCACATATGCTAGTGCTGAAGCAGGTACTTTCTATGTCCTTAATCTAAATTAAACCTATATCCATAGAGTGTTCATATAACATTCTAGCCTTTGGGATTCTATTATAACTGATGGGTTTTCTTCTTTTTACCATAGATAGCGGAGCAAAGAAAGGTGCTAAGAAGAAGGGCTCTTCTTTCCAGACTGTGTCAGCTCTTTTCAGGGTAAAATGCTAATTTAAAATAAAAATATATATTCAGCTTCTATAAATTATTATAATTATAGGATTTAGAAAGGAATGGAATGTTAATAGGAATCAATTCAAATATTTACTTTTGTCATTCCTACAGGAATGGTTGCTTTATTCATTATTCCTTATTATGATTATCTAATGAATTCAGGAATGCCAAAATATTCTTAGAAGCTTTTTATTATATAATGACCTGATTTTTAAGGAAGCATAGCTGAACTTCATAGCTATTTTGTGAAGGTCATATTCCTATTTCCTAATGTTGCCCTTTGAGAATGTTTTTGAGTTTCCTCTTTCAGAATGAGCCTGAATATACTCTTTTTAGAATATCCTTACACCATAACACATCTTTGTCCTCTGAAGTGCATTTAATTTTTTATATCAGCTGAAAAATGCTAGTGATTTAAATGAATAACATAAAAAAATCTCTTGAAATTGAAAGAATAATAATTTCACTACAAATGTAATTTTCTTATGTCGTTGAAGAAATGGCTCTTCCTAAGGGAAGTACATAATACATCTAGTCTAGTGACTGCTTTATGAGATTTTGTGTGGCTAAGTCTCATTCCCTTCAAAATTAAAATGCAGATATGGCCTATAACCTCTGACTTAAATGGAAAATCTCTCTTCTTCTTTTCCTTTCTCACTACTGATTTGCATTATCTCACCAAATAGACTCAGTTTGTTAAATTGTTCTTATTATATGTTTTCAAGAATACAAACTCACATTACTTATTTCCATTTCCTAATGGTTAACTGAGATACAGAAAAATCTGTCTTCTGTCTTCTTAAAGATTATGCCTAAGAAAGACTGATCAATATTTATATGTAAGATTTTTATGGCTGGATGAAACATCCTCTCCTGTCATAATCAATCACTGTATTTTTGGAATAACGATCCCATATGCTGCAGACCATGTTCTTGGGTACCCAAGATCAATCCACACAAGATTGTAGAATCTCAAAATTTTAGATTTGTCAAAAAACTAAACAAAACTAGAAGTTAGAGGACCCTGGGAACAATGAACTCAAGAAAGGAATCGAAAAAGTTGAACAATTGTTAATCTATGTTACTGCTAGCAACTGTGAAAACCATTAGCACTGAAAGAGACAAAAGAGACTAAAGGATCATATCAACTATTTTAAGATGAAGCTCAGAGAGACAAAAGGGATTTTATAAAGTCAGGCAGCTCATTAGTGGCAGAGAAAGGCCACTAAGTCTTTTGTCTTCTGATTCCCAGTTGAGAATACTTCCTGTGTATCAAGGCTACTGACTTTGCAGTCTGTTTATCAAACAGATCCTAGATGTTATACATTAATTCCTTAGAGGTCTACGTTTCTTCCCAGCCCTCTGGCCTTCTGGCTACTTAGCAAAATAGAATCCTGAGACCTTCAAAATCCATAAGCTTATGCCTATTAGTTAAGAGAGTATCATATAATTATTTTTTAAAAAAAATCCAAAACAGAACTTTCTCATCAAGTCCCTTCTATTTGATTTTCTAGGAAAATTTAAATAAACTGATGACCAATCTAAGGAGTACACACCCTCACTTTGTACGGTGTATCATTCCCAACGAAACCAAAACTCCTGGTAAGAAACAGAGCATGAAATAATCAAGCAGGACAGGTTTGAAAATTCAGTGCCCAGAAGTTAAATTCTCTTCTCTATTTTTAGGTGCCATGGAGCATGAACTTGTCCTGCACCAGCTGAGGTGTAATGGTGTGTTGGAAGGCATCCGCATTTGCAGGAAAGGATTCCCAAGCAGAATCTTATATGGGGATTTTAAACAAAGGTCATTTCTCTTTGTTGTATTTCATCAAACGTTGTGAAGATTTTATCATCTTAATTGCTGTCCTCTGTTATTCTATTTCCTGTAATCTTCTTGGTATATATTATAAAATTAAGAGGTTTAATAATACAGTTTTGAGGTAAAAGTACAGGATAACAGGTTAGAAGAACAATAGGAAGGAGGTATGCAACAGAAAATCATAGTTTCACTAGCTGACCTTAAAGAACAGTTAGACTTCCTACTTTGACTTTTGTTCTTAAGATTTTTATTGATATTTCTTTTTGGTGTCATTTGAATCTGGAATCACACCTTCCTAACTATTCTTCATCTGTCTAACTTAACAGATACAAGGTTTTAAATGCGAGTGCTATTCCAGAGGGACAGTTCATTGACAGCAAGAAGGCTTCTGAGAAACTCCTGGCCTCTATCGATATTGATCATACTCAGTATAAATTTGGACATACCAAGGTATGTTACTTATTTATGCCTGATCCAAGTACCTTCTGCCACTTCTGTCTCATGTAGTATGGGGATGATTTGTGACTCTTCCTTTCTCCAGGTTTTCTTCAAAGCTGGCCTTCTGGGTCTTCTGGAAGAAATGAGAGATGAAAAGTTGGCCCAGATTATAACAAGAACACAAGCTGTCTGTAGAGGATTCCTAATGAGGGTAGAATACCAGAAAATGTTACAGAGGAGGTAACAATGATATAGAATATCAAGACTATAATTATCAATTAGACTGGAGATTCCCAATCAGACTTCATCATTCACTAATTCTTTTGTTTTGTGGTTAACATGTGCCTCTCAACCCTACAATACATCAGCTTTTGCTTCATAGCTCATACTTGAATTCCCTCCAAAACTTCTCTCTTGCCTCCAATTTCTCCCTTTTCAACTATGTCACATATAGCCACAGAAACAGTTTGCAGAAAGCACTATTTTCATCAAGCCATATCTGAGTTTGTGGCTCCCCATGGTGTGCCATATCAAATCCAAGTTGCTTTGTTTGGCTTCAAGACCCTCTCTGTTCCCCACCTCATCTATCATTTCCAACCACACAGTCTTTTCCAGCCAGGCTAAACAGTTTACTTATCTCTTATGTTCATGTTTTCACGAGTCCTGGTCCCCTCATCCAAATTTATCTATTTACAAGTTCCATTTCTCCTTTCTGTAATTAACGTCACCAAGCTTATCTACACATTCCCTCTCCTCACACACATCTTACATTCATTTTGCTTGACTGTACTTATTCAGGTTCACATTACTAGTGTTCTCAAGGCTTTCCCATGTGTCTACATTATGGTTTTGTCATAGTGTCTGCCTTCTCAGACTTGTAGTTCTTAAAAATTGGACCTATAGAGATAGAATTTTCATTTTAACAAACTTGAAGATAGATACACATTGTTACAAGTTACTCAAACCCTTTTAGTCTATTGGTATACTTTGCAGAAAGGGTATATTCTATTACTATTTTTGAGTTTTACCTAAGATTAAACAAATTTTAGAGCACAGTTCATATTAAATACTCAGCAATTATTAATATCTAATTAAGCAGATAAGACTGAGGCCCTCAAAAGAATTTAGAAAAATCACTGTATTATCTGAGGAAGCTAACAAAAGAAGAGTGGATACTTCAGTGGTGATTAAAAAAGAGAAGTTTAAAGAAAGAGATGACAAATCAGATGGTCACTTTAGGTGGGGCAATTCTGAAACCTATTCCATTTCACAGCTAACATTCATATGGCAACAGCCAAGCAACACAAGCAACTTAAAATTGCTACATCCACTTCCAAATCATTACCACTGTAATAGGTCAAATGATCCTTCAGTGAATGGGTATGCTACTCATAAATTCAAATATTTACCCTCCAAAGTCAGCTTCTATCCTAGTTTGATGGAAACTAAGAAAAAAGAATTGCTCAATAGGAACAGAACTTATTAGCAAAGCAGTTGTGCTGAGGACTGCAAACTATGAATGTGAGTGTTCAGAGTACATGTGTGTAAATTTTGCATATACAGAATCTGACATCATGTACAAAGATTATCATTAAAAGAACAGTTCATGTGCAATAGTCATAATAATATTGCATCTAATGGATCAATCTACACTGATATTGTTTTGTTTTTGTTTTTTTGGTACTGAGGATTGAACCCAGGGTTGCTTAACACTGAGCCGCATCCATAGCCCTTTTTTAATGTTTTATTTTGCGACAGGGACTTGCTAAGTCCTTAGGGCCTCACTAAGTTGCTGAGATTGGCTGGAACTTAAAATCCTCCTGCCTTAGCCTCCTGAGTTGCTGGGATTACGGGAATGTGCCACTGTACCTGGCAACACTGATATTTTTATGTCATTTCAGAGAAGCCATTTTCTGCATTCAGTACAATGTCCGTGCATTCATGAATGTCAAGCACTGGCCCTGGATGAAACTCTTCTTCAAGATCAAGCCCCTCCTCAAGAGTGCGGAGACTGAGAAGGAGATGGCTACCATGAAGGAAGAGTTTCAGAAAACCAAGGATGAACTTGCCAAGTCAGAGGCAAAAAGGAAGGAACTGGAGGAAAAAATGGTCACTCTCTTGAAAGAGAAAAATGACTTGCAACTCCAGGTTCAGTCTGTAAGTACCTCATATTCTGAACACTCTATGTTACCAAACCTTTATCTGAAATGAGCATAGAGTCTGACTTACAAAATTGTCTTTTCTTGAAAAAAAAAAAAAATCTCAGGTTTTGTTGTTATTGTTGTAAGTATTTCCTGATCTTCCCATATTATGTGAGGAAGGAAAAGCACAGTTACATCCAAGTTACAAAGGGAAAAGGGAAGATTGAAGAATTTATTCAATAACATCACAAAATTTAATTGCCATAATAGAATCTAATTGAAAGTAAAGCCCCCAAATCTCAGTGAAGTATTTTATTCCTTTGTCTTGGCTGCACTGTGTTGGCCTTAAGAGTATAGTCTTATTTTCTAAACACAAGTGTATGAGATTGTCTTCAAATTCAAAAATGACAGTTAATATTCTTTGTCTCTATACCTCCTTTCCTCAACACCTGAGATTAAACATAATAAACATACTTGCATTGACTTGAACTGAATTACCAAAGAAGGAGGCCAAGCAATGCAGCCTCCCAATTCCTCCTTTGATGCAAAGAAGAGTTCTTAGGCCTCTGTTTATGAGTCAAGGAGTTCTGTCAGGGTGAGAAGTATATTTGTCACCAGCGTTCTGGACAAACATAACCTCCCATTTCCTTAGTTCAAGAAGCCTAACATGTCATAAGGAAGCTATAAAGAGGATAGTTTTCCTAAATTTTAAGTGATTTTCAATGTTTCCTCTAATAGATTCATTTATATGAAAGTTACACTTTTCTCAAAACACAGGAACCACAGTCTATCTTTACCTCTTTCCATAGTCATGATCAGTTAGAGAATACTTATTGAATACATCACCATTTTTAAAAAAGCAAAGGAACCATAAGAATTTCATTATCACCCTTTTTTATTATACTTATTTTCAAATAATTTTTTAAAATGTAAGATATAAACAAAACAAACTGTGAGAAGTTAAAGAAATTCCCTGAGGCAGAGTTAATCTAATAAGTTGTTGGCTGAATTGATTTTAATATGAGTCCTTTAATCAGTCACTTATAAAAAAATTTTACAAAGCTCTCTATACAGTTTCTCAGAATTACTTATACATTCTAAAGTTCATTTTGAAGCTAATAGGTAATTCTTTAAATGGAAATGGAAATGTTAAATAATTATAGTGTTGTTATGGACTGTCAAAAAGGTTTCAGCTTAATAAAATGTTTAATAGTGTTTAAGTTATTTTTTTCTTTTATTTTTTAAATGAAATCCAGCAACTAGTTGTTGATAAGAGGAGGGAACAAACAAAATCAAAACTAATTGATTTCATTCAATCAACATCTTTGAACATTACAGCTGAAAGGCCCTTGGCAATCATTTATTCCAGTCTCCTTTTTTACATACAGGGGAAAAAAAAAACAAGAATAAGAGAAATAAAACAATTTGCCCAAGAATCCAGACTTCCCTTTGCACTGTCTAGATGTCTTTCACTCCTCTACAAACTACTTTTCAGAGTCAATGGCATCTATGATCCAGTCATTATGGAGACAAGTGAACTTCTGAACCTAAATCTCAGGTCTAATTACCCACATTTCTTCAGGCCATGTAATAAGGTTCACTTAAAGTGGAATTTATATTCATACTGAAAAATTCAACAGAATTCAATAAAACACTAATACTTTGTGCAAAGAATAAGTTTCAAAATCAATACCAAGTTCTCTAAATGTCTTAATGAATCTCTCCACAGGAAGCAGATAGCTTAGCTGATGCAGAGGAAAGGTGTGAACAACTGATTAAAAACAAAATCCAGCTTGAGGCCAAGATCAAAGAGGTGACCGAGAGAGCTGAGGATGAGGAAGAGATCAACGCTGAGCTGACTGCCAAGAAGAGGAAACTGGAAGATGAATGCTCAGAACTGAAGAAAGACATTGATGACCTTGAGCTGACACTGGCCAAGGTTGAAAAGGAGAAGCATGCCACAGAGAACAAGGTATGAAACATACTCTGTTGTACTGTATCCAGGTTCTTCTCAGTCAGTAGCAGAGGTCACCTCATTCTTAACCCCCATAGGTGAAAAACCTCACAGAAGAGATGGCAGGTCTGGATGAAACCATTGCTAAGCTGACCAAGGAGAAGAAGGCCCTCCAAGAGGCCCACCAGCAGACCCTGGATGACCTGCAGGCAGAAGAGGACAAAGTCAACACCCTGACCAAAGCTAAAACCAAGCTTGAACAGCAAGTGGATGATGTAAGCACATTTTTAATGGCCTTTTGAAATATTTTTCAAATATACTTTCAATTTTTAACATATTTATTGTTTCATTAGCTTGAAGGGTCTCTGGAGCAAGAAAAGAAACTTCGAATGGACCTAGAAAGATCAAAGAGGAAATTAGAGGGTGACCTCAAATTGGCCCAAGAATCCACAATGGATATAGAAAATGACAAACAGCAACTTGATGAAAAGCTTAAAAAGTAAAACTCTGAAAAAAAATTTATGTGATACAATTTTGCAATTAATATGGGTATTAAAATGACTTATTCTTTCTACAGGAAAGAATTTGAAATCAGCAATTTGATCAGCAAAATTGAAGATGAGCAAGCAGTAGAAATTCAGCTACAGAAGAAGATCAAAGAGTTACAAGTGAGTCATCTCACCTCTATTTTTTCTATAGAGCAAAACCACTAAAATTCAGCTGGGTTGATTTTAATGTTCTTGTTTCACTCATAGGCCCGCATAGAAGAGCTGGAGGAGGAAATCGAGGCAGAGCGAGCCTCTAGGGCCAAAGCAGAGAAGCAGCGTTCTGACCTCTCTAGGGAACTGGAGGAGATCAGTGAGCGGCTGGAAGAAGCTGGTGGAGCCACTTCAGCTCAAGTGGAGTTGAACAAGAAGCGGGAAGCTGAGTTCCAGAAACTTCGCAGGGACCTGGAGGAGGCCACCCTGCAGCATGAAGCCACTGCAGCTGCTCTTCGGAAGAAGCATGCAGACAGTGTGGCTGAACTTGGGGAGCAGATTGACAACCTGCAGCGGGTCAAGCAGAAGCTGGAGAAAGAGAAGAGTGAGCTGAAGATGGAGATTGATGACCTCAGCAGTAACGCAGAGGCCATTTCCAAAGCCAAGGTATTCAATACTGAATCTAAATGAGGGTAATGACATAAAAATACTCATCCACTGTTCTCTGGCACTAAACATGGTTTGCAGGCATTTTATAGCACTACTCAAAATATTTTTATCCTAATATATTCATTTTATTTCCTTTTTTAAAAAATTACTGGTTATCGGACTGGGGATGTGGCTCAAGCGGTAGCGCACTCGCCTGGCATGCGTGAGGCCTGGGTTCGATCCTCAGCATATAAAGAAGTTTTTTCCCCGAAAACTAAAAAATAAAAATATTTTAAAAAAATTCTCTCGCTCTCTCTCTCTCTCTAAAAAAATTTACTGGTTATGACCCACTAAGAGGATTTCAAAATTCACTTTAAGCAAGTGTCAATATCATTGGAATACACGAATGGTCTCCAACAGCAAACAATGCAGAGGCATTATGTACTCACCATGCTTGAACTCTGGCATATCCCACAGAGTTGATATAACTTTCTACTCACACTGGACATAAATTTATACATGCTAAAAATGCTTTAGGAATCAGAGTCTAACTTTCCTTTTTATTTTTTGCTGCACTTAGTGTCTTTATCTTTCATGGCATCTGCCCCATAGGTAAACCTTGAAAAGATGTGCCGTACTCTAGAGGATCAGGTCAGTGAGCTGAAGACCAAGGAAGAAGAGCAGCAGCGGCTCATCAACGAACTGACAGCGCAGAGGGCACGCCTGCAGACAGAAGCAGGTAACCGCACCTGCTTGGAGTCCCAAGGTTATGGTCTAGGTCAAAGTGATTCAGGGGATCTGAAAAAATAGAAATACCCCCATGCAGAGGAGGACAAACTAACTATCAGAATGTCCTAGGCAGAATAAAACAGGAAAAAAAGCAAGATGAGCAGATAAGTTTACTAGTTACCCTCTTCTGGCAGTTCTGCTAGTTAGTTCCCAGTTCTGTAACAATATTTAAAAGCAGATTACACACACCAAAGAAGTTTGAGGCTTATTGTTACGCCATAAAAATTCTTTTGCTTCTATTATTCTTAGGTGAATATTCCCGACAATTAGATGAGAAAGATGCCTTAGTCTCTCAACTTTCAAGGAGCAAACAAGCATCTACCCAACAGATTGAGGAGCTGAAACGTCAGCTAGAAGAAGAAACTAAAGTGAGTTTTACCATTAATCTTCTTGATTAATCAAATCTAAGCATGCTCAATAGGGACAACTTAAGTTGTATAATCTAAATATCACTAAATACATGAACTAAAGTATCTGAATTGCCATTTCTATAGGCCAAGAATGCCCTGGCCCACGCCCTGCAATCCTCCCGCCATGACTGTGACCTGCTGCGGGAGCAGTATGAGGAGGAGCAGGAAGGCAAAGCCGAGCTGCAGAGGGCGCTGTCCAAGGCCAACAGTGAGGTTGCCCAGTGGAGGACCAAGTATGAGACAGATGCCATCCAGCGCACGGAGGAGCTGGAGGAGGCCAAGTATGTGCTGTGAACTTGGAGGAGTAGAAAGACATAGTGTCTTAGTAGTGCAACTCTGCAACTCCTAGAAATAGCTGTGATTATTTTGATAATATAAAAATAGGACAAGCTAATATCCACTGAGTGTATACTATGTGTCAAGTACTGTATTAGTGGATATGTATCCACTAATTTAGTTTTTATAACAATATTATGGTTGATATCATTATTCTTATCCGTATTTTACTGATGAGGAAATTGAAGCCACAAGATGTTAACCAATGAACCTAAAGATATATGCTTAATAAATGTATATAGTTGGGATTAGAACCAGATATTCTGATTCAAGAACCCACCTTCTTAAGCACTGAGTAGACAAACACATCTCTTAAAACTTTTTGTATACCAAAGATGCCTTCCAGTATTTTCTTGAATATCAAAACTAAAGTTTTTTGTATCTTAAAAATATATCCTTGCAAACAATTGTAAATAAAACAACAATGTAGAAAATTTTAAACAAAAAACAATCATGCCTTTGCTTAAACTATAGGAATTTTCCTGATTTTCTATCAATTTCTCTTTTTTAGATGGTCCAAATATATATATAATTAGAAGAAACTGGCTATTCTCTGGGTGGGGGGGAATGGAACAGAAATGGAAAGTATGAGAAAATAATGCTGGGTATATTTTTGCCCAATAAAATATCTAGTTAGCCTCAAATCCTTTTTGAAATGAGAAAGGATATATAAATCAATCAAATTTTCCCTGCTAATCATTTTCATAACCATCCCCAATCAAAAGTCCTAAAAATTCCAAATTACTAATGAAGTAAGGCCCAATGGCAGCATCCATAGCAGCCTCTAAGAATTCAATGATATACCAAGGACATAAATCCAGTTGTTCACTACTTCAGAACTTTCCATATAGTTTTTTAATCGATACAGCTGTTTTGGTTCCCACAGTTTTGAAAACAGAATGGGTTTTGCAAGTATTGAACAGGACTGTGAGAGAAGTCATGGAGGTTTTCACTTTATCCCTGGTCTTAGCCTGGTCTTGACTGCCTGGCTTCTTCTTTAGGAAGAAACTGGCTCAGCGTCTGCAGGAAGCTGAAGAACATGTTGAAGCTGTGAATGCTAAATGTGCTTCCCTGGAGAAGACAAAGCAGCGACTCCAGAATGAAGTGGAGGACCTCATGCTGGATGTAGAAAGATCCAATGCTGCCTGTGCAGCTCTCGATAAGAAGCAAAGGAACTTCGACAAGGTGGCCAAGCCTTCTTCAACTTTATGAATTTGTTATTTGGTTTTCCTTCTCCATGTATCTGCTGACAATTTATTGCTTCTCAGGTCCTATCAGAATGTAAACAGAAATATGAGGAAACTCAAGCTGAACTTGAGGCCTCCCAGAAGGAGTCCCGTTCTCTCAGTACAGAGCTGTTCAAGGTGAAGAACGCCTATGAGGAATCTCTGGACCTACTTGAAACACTAAAGAGGGAAAATAAGAACTTGCAGCGTGAGTCCTCATGACCCTCACTGCCTATGCAGCCCTGACAGGACCTTCCTGTGTTGCTAGAGTCTAACTATTTCTCTCTGGTCTTTTCACACACAGAGGAGATTTCTGATCTCACAGAGCAGATTGCTGAAGGAGGGAAACAAATCCATGAATTGGAGAAAATAAAGAAGCAAGTGGAACAAGAGAAATGTGAAATTCAGGCTGCCTTAGAGGAAGCAGAGGTACATATAATTATGTTGTGAGAAAACACCCAAGACAAACATCAATGAAAACACTGAAAGTGGGTACCATGAGATCTATACATTATTATGGATCTGATGACAATCTGAATTTGTATGATATTTGTGAAGAACAACCTGACAATGGTTATCAAAAGCTGTAAAAACACAAATTTTCTGATCCGTCAATTGTAAGAATTTATCCCAAGAAAATAAAGTTAATAAGAAGAAAAGCTTTAAGATAAAAATGGACAAAAAAAAATATAGAATAGCCATATAATGGCATTCCAGATAGCCACCAAATAGGATTAATATGGGGAAATATTTAAGATAGATCAAAATATTTGCTTTTTAAAATCAGCATACAGAGTTGCATGTACAACTTTGATTATGTAAAAAATATGTAGAAATGGGAAAACACATTAAGATGGGGAAAAAAACACATTAAGATGACTATCTCTCAGTAGAGGCACAATTGGTGGTTTTAAATTCATTCTTATACATTGCCCCTACATTCTAAAATGAACATGTATTATATAATCAGAGAAATATATATTTTTAAAATGATAGTTTCTATACCAGATTAGTATATCATGAACATTTTAATTTATAAAACAGATTGAGTTCATGTTTACTACACATTAAATTTAATCACACAACTTTGCTACTACTAAAAGGAATCTTTTTGTAACAAAGCATCTTCATTACAAAGCTGTCCTATATAATTTGTGAGTGGATAAACAAAAGCATTATTTTGCCTAGGTTTCTCTATTGTGCTTTGCACAATTAGATAAACTTATATATTAATAAGTTTGGGTCACAATGGGATAGGCTCCAGATACTCACATTCTTTTTCATTATTAATTGATCACTGTTTTGTTCAGGCATCTCTTGAACATGAAGAGGGAAAGATTCTGCGTATCCAGCTTGAGTTGAACCAAGTCAAGTCTGAAGTTGATAGGAAAATTGCTGAAAAAGATGAGGAAATTGACCAGCTGAAGAGAAACCACATTAGGGTGGTGGAGACAATGCAGAGCACCCTGGATGCAGAGATCAGAAGCAGGAATGATGCTCTGAGAGTCAAAAAGAAGATGGAAGGAGATCTGAATGAAATGGAAATCCAGCTGAACCATGCCAATCGCTTGGCTGCAGAGAGCTTGAGGAACTACAGGAATACTCAAGGGATCCTGAAGGTAAATGGGTCCACATTAGCCTCTCAGAGGAGTCAAGGAAGTTACCTGGCAGTCATTCCCCAAATACTTTGCTAGGGGTGAGCCCTTTTTTTGTCTTTTAACAAATTATGTCGCTGAATGTATGAAGGCAACTAAATTAAAGGCACATAGAACATAATATTTTAAGATACCATATAAAGAAAAGCAAAGAGAAGCCCAAAGATTAAGGTATAAACATACACAGAATTTGGTATCAGACAGGCCTAGGTTGAGTCTGTTTTGTTGCTGCCTGATTTTTGACAAGTTATTTAGCCTTTCAGAACTTCTGTTCCTTTTTCTCCAAAATAAGAATGAAATGTTCCACCTCATAGGATTACTGTGAGGATCAAATGAGATAACAGATACTATGTACTATGTAGAACATATACACAAGGATAAGCATTCATGACTCACACATTAAATAACTACTTAAGGCAGAAAAAGAACAAAAATCTATGTCCTCTATAAGCAAGCAATATAACCATTCTCAAATTCATTCAAATGACATGCATGTCATTTCCTGTTCCTGGTACCAGTACATTCTTCTGGTTTGTCTCCTGTGATGTTTCCCATCCTCTTCATAATATCTAAAATCTTTTTTTTTTTTACTTAATAGGAAACCCAGCTGCACCTGGATGATGCCCTCCGGGGCCAGGAGGACCTGAAGGAGCAGCTGGCAATCGTGGAGCGCAGAGCCAACCTGCTTCAGGCTGAGATTGAGGAGCTACGGGCCACATTGGAGCAGACCGAGAGGAGCAGGAAAATTGCAGAACAGGAGCTCCTGGACGCCAGCGAGCGTGTCCAGCTCCTCCACACCCAGGTGAGTCAAAAGCTGATTATTAGTAAGTTATCAGTCAGATTTGTTTCTATAAATATGGATATATAAACAAGAATGAGAGATATGCTTTAAAATATCAAGTGCCATTATCTTCGGGTGATGGGATTATGGGTGATTTGGGTGTGTGTTCCTATTTAACTTTTTTATTTTATTTTTTAAGATTCTCTACCAAAAAGTGTTGTTGTTGTTATTGTTGTTAACTTAAAATTGAGGTTTGCCTCTTTGGATTATCTTCAAAACTATGAGGTAGAATAAATTTGAGTAAAGACATCTGTGTCTCCAAACTCTGAAAATGTTCCATACAGAGCGCTCATTAGAGGCACTGCCATATTTGGCTTCACTGTATCCACTGTCTCTGTGCTTCACAGGATCTTTGGCATCCCTGACATGCACAGCCATTAAGTGCAATGGCAACTCCTAGTCATTGTGACACACACACAAAAAAATGCACTTCCCAGCATTATCTGATATCCATGGAAGCAGTTTTGCTTCTCTTTGAGAATACTGGGTTGAAAATTTAACAAATTCAGAATTACCCAAGGGAGCAAGCAATAAAAGCTCACCTTCTGAGAAACTTCCTGTTCCAGGCACTTACAAAAAAGAATCTACTCTTTTCTAACACAGTATTCCTGACCTTTTAAGGACAGAATAGTAGTGCCAGGTCCCATCCACTCGAGAAGCTGAGATAGGAGAATCACAAGTTCAAAGCCAGCTTAAGCAACTTAGCAAGGCCCTACAAAACTTAGCAAAATCCTTTCTCAAAATAAAAATATAAAAAATAAATGGCTGGGAAATGTTGCTTAGTGGTAAAGCACCCCGAAATTCAATCCCCAGTACCAAAACATAAAAAAATAAAAAGAATAGAATATTAGTGATGTCTTATTAAAATATAATTGTAAGAGCAAATAATTAATGTCCATCAATAGGAGCATTCTTAAATTTTAGAGGTCCTTATACATAAATTAGATGATTGCTGGGGCACTGGAGAGAGAATGAAGGAGTTTCAAACTGTGCAAATGACTGATTCCAGCACTGAACAAATATTTAAAGCTTAATGAAATGTTGGTATCAAGCCAACAACATTTGTAAAATGTTAAAAGGGCAAACTGAAAATCTTGTCAATTTCCACTGCCATTTTTTACCAGAACACTAGCCTCATCAACACCAAGAAGAAACTGGAAAATGATGTTTCACAACTCCAAAGTGAAGTGGAAGAAGTAATTCAAGAATCACGCAATGCAGAAGAGAAGGCCAAGAAAGCCATCACTGATGTGAGCAAGATGTGCATTTGTCTTCTTGACATACCTGCAGTAACTGCTACCAGCAGGTGTCATTATTTTCTTGATTTATTTGCTAAATAGGCCGCCATGATGGCTGAGGAACTAAAGAAGGAGCAGGACACCAGCGCTCACCTGGAGCGGATGAAGAAGAACTTGGAGCAGACGGTGAAGGATCTGCAGCACCGTCTGGATGAGGCTGAGCAGCTGGCTCTGAAGGGCGGCAAGAAGCAGATCCAGAAACTGGAGGCCAGGGTGGGTGTTTCAATCTTTATGAACTTGAGAAAGGAAAAGGAGCACTGCCTCCTACATATGGCTTCCATTCATATCTTGGGGCAAGGGACACCTAGCCCATACCTTCAGTAGGTTGTAGTCTAATTAATATCCCATAAACTAATTACAAGTGTTTCTTGGTTGCAGGTACGTGAACTTGAAGGAGAGGTTGAAAATGAACAGAAACGTAATGCAGAGGCTGTCAAAGGGCTTCGGAAACATGAAAGAAGAGTAAAGGAACTCACTTACCAGGTAAGGGGAACAGTTTTCTAGAATATCCAGACTCCTTTACTCAGAGGGAAAATGAAACCCTGGGGACTATTTATGTGGCACTCACAAACAGATACATCTTACCTCCGTACATCTAATGGGTAAAAGATGGTTTCCTATCATACACATATACTCAGCTAGGAAGATTAGGGAGGTCTTTAGAAAATAATACAGAGCTGGAGATGTAATTCAGTAGTAGAGCATGTACTAAGTATGGGCAAGACCTTGGATTTAATCCCCCAAAACACACACACACACACACACACACACACACACACACAAATACACCAAAAAAAAAAAAAAAAAAGAGGAGGAAGAGGAGAAGAAAAAAGGGAAATGGCATATCAGAGAAAAGAACTGAGTAGATAAACCAAGTATTAATCCTAGTTTGGCCTGCTGATTTTTGAACTTGAGTAAACTACTGATCACTCTTAAGTTTAAGCTTTAGTTTCCTCATCTATAAAACAGACATAACAGCATCTACTTGCCAGGGAAGAGAGGTAGGGGTTAGAGAAGATGTATGTAATTCCCTAATACAATGCCTGTAAAAAGCAGACATTTAACAAGAGTGGCCACTGTTAATACAATGAGGGAATCCTCAGAGTCGGTCAAGTTTCCCCCCGGTCCACCTGCCATCATACCAACTAATTTATTTTACTACCCATAGTTGGACTAATTTCTTTGGGTTGAATGCACATTTTCAAACTTTCAGACTGAGGAAGATCGCAAGAATGTTCTCAGGCTACAGGACTTAGTGGATAAATTGCAAGCAAAAGTGAAATCATACAAAAGACAAGCTGAGGAGGCTGTAAGTATTTTTTAAGCCCTTGAGAATAGAAGCAAATTCCTACTGAGGTTAAAAGAATGTGTTAATGAGAAAGAAGGAACAAAGAATCTACCATTTATATATATTAAGAAAGGTGAATTTGTAAATATGAATGTATCCCCTAGATCTTAATTGCAAATTAGGACTTCAAGAAAATATATTTTTATTATTAAGCACTTTGTAAGGGATGGGGGATAAAGAAAGTTCTATATAACCCACTTACTTGATAGCTGCAAAGAATATATAGTATTCTTTTATATATAGATGAATATTCCTCTCCCTTCAGATATACACAAAACGAATGGTTCTTAAAAGCCACACCAATCTTTTACCTGAACTGGTGACTCGTTCACTCCCTACCAGTATCATCAATGGGGGCTCTTGTTCCTGTGTCTGCTCTAGCTACTATAAGATCATGGTGAAAGGGCTGGGGGTGTAGCTCAGTGGTAGAGTGCATGCTTTGCATACATGAAGCCCTAGGTTCAATTCTCAGCACTAGAGGGTTGGGGCGGGGGGAAGATGTTGGAAGATTCTCCAGCCATACATTTCCTGATTGTCCCCTGAACTCTTCCAGATACATGTGGTGGGTAGGAAGGAAGGAAGGAAGGGAAGGAGAACAGAAAAGGAAAGAAGGCACAAATGGCAATGAGTCAAACCAACAGAGGTGGTCTTTCTCTTCCTTGCCTTTCTCTATAGGCTGAGTCAAATATGGCAAAACAATATTTGTGGGATTTTTCCTAAGTTATAATTTGACCTTACATTTACTTACTGAACTCTGTTGGGATATCTGGGTCTTCTTCCTTTCCAGCCCAGGACATGCACCATGAATAATATCTGGGCTTGACAAGAAGCTGCCCCTTGTACTCCAAAACTATTTCTCCTTTTCTTCTTTCAAGTAAAAATTGAAAATGAAGTTATGAATTCTCTCTAGATTTTAAGTCAGATGTAGCAAACAGAACATGAGAAAGAAGTATCTGACTAGAGGAAATAATCCTGTGTAATGACAAGTACAATGAGGACAAAAGTCACAATTCTCTCTCTATTCTTAGGAGGAACAATCCAATGCTAATCTAGCTAAATTCCGCAAGCTCCAACATGAGCTGGAGGAGGCTGAAGAACGGGCTGACATCGCAGAATCCCAGGTCAACAAACTTCGAGTGAAGAGCCGGGAGGTGCACACAAAAATTAGTGCAGAGTAAACACACCTGCCTGATGCTGCCAAGTGGTTGAGAAATGCACAAAATGTGCTATTTTTAATCGCTTGCTTTATCACATTCATTTTTCTCTTCGTGTTAAATAAATAAAACCTACAGTAAATTTATTAACTGAAAGACTTATATTTTAATTTGGAAAATTATTTACTTTCAGGTACAGTTCTCACCTACCTATTTTAATATTTATTTTGTACCTCCATTACCATCCACTGCCCCTTCCCCCACATGTTTCCCACATACACATATTAACATCTTTTGCAGGGCTTATTTTTATTAATTTCTCTAGACTGTTACAAATTACTAAGGAAAACATTCTCTGATGACACCTCTCCAAACAGACCCACTCATTTAACCATTCCATAAATAGATATTGAATATTTACTGTGTGTTAAATACTGCTCTAAGTAGGGAACAAAACATATTCTATGAAGAGAGAAAAGCAAGAAACAAGTAAGTAACCATAAAATGTATAAGATGATAAGTGCTAGTGAAAAATTAAAAGTAGAGGAAGACAGTCACAATTTTATAGAGAGTAGGCAAGTGGGTAAGCTGCAGCGACAGGAAGGTCAATGTGGCTGAAAGAAATGAGTGAGACAGACAGTTCTAACATGAGAGAAAAACCAGGGATGCAGATCATCTAGGGACTGAGGGCCACTCTAAGGCCTTACTTTTACCTTCACCTCAGAGTGAAGCAGGAAAGCTTTGGAGGATTTGAAGAAGAAAAGTGATATCAACATGCATTTTAAAAGAATCACTTTGTCTGCTGGCTTGTATAAAGAATGAAGAGAGCAAAGGAAGAAACTGGGAAACTGATTATGCATCTATTGCAAAATAAAAGGTTAAAAAATGTCAATGGCTTAAACCAGAGAAATAGCATTAGGAGAGGATCAGAAGTGGATGAATTCTAGATTTACTGAAGGTAGCACACATAGGATTTTCAGGTAGGTTAGCTGAAAGAGGGAAAAAGGGAGAGCGAGAAGAAAAGAGGAAAGAGGGAGTGAGGGGAACATAGAGGGAGAGAATGAACTAAGAAAAGAGGGATGAAGGATAAAATAACTTTGGAGAAGTACAATATCAAAGCCAGCCTTCAGAAAGAAGGAAAGCAGTAGAACAAAAATGCAATCTAGAAAAGACTATACTTCACATACTTCTTCTTCCACCTACTAGCATCTAATCGTCCCCACCTCTCAACCCCTACACAATAAATTGTTCATCTCATAATCTCAAATATGACTATAATTAATAACAACAGTTTAAAACAAAAACAAAGACAATTTTTTCATAATGTCTCTTGAAATTTTGGGTCAAAGAAGAAATCAAAACCACAATCTTGAAAACTACTAAATGTAAACCTTAAGAGAAAATCTTTGTGACCTTAGATTAGGCAATAATTTCTTAGATCTAACACTAAAAGCATAAGCCATGAAAGAAAAATTAATAAATTGGACTTCATCAAAATTTAAAGCTTCTGCTCTTCATTAAACACTGTTGTGAAGAATGAAAAGACAAACCAGAAGCTAAGAAATAGTTTTTGCAGTTTATATCCTTCATAAAAGACTTGTATTCTGAATAAAAAACAAATCTAAAAGTTCAATTAAAAAAACACCCAAAACTTTAAAAGATTTAAACAAATGTTACACTAAAGAAAATAGGCATGCTGGGTATGGTGGCATACACCTGTAATCCCAGCCACTTGGGAAGCTGAGGCAGGAGAATTGCCAAATTTAAGGTCAACTTAAAGCAATTTAGTGAGACTTTGTCTAAGATTAAAAAATAAAAGGGCTGGGGATGTGGCTTAGTGGTTAAGCATCCCTGAGTTCAATCCCCAGTATCAAAAGAGTAAAAAGAAGAAAACAACAAAGCAGAAGAAGACGGAGAAGATGACAGAGAACACAACAAAATAGAAGGAGGAGATGGAAGAGGAGGAGAGAAAACACGCAGAATTTCAAAAACCAAAAAATGCTCAGCATCATGAGTCAATAGGAAAATACCAATTAAAACATGAGATACCACTATACACCTATTTCAATGATTAAAAGACCAAGAGTTAGCCCAGAAGTGGCAAAACGGGCCTCTCACAGCTACTAGTCATAATGTAAAATGGTACAGCCACTTTGGAAAACAGTTTGGCAGCTCTTTAAAAGATGATAAATTATACATATGAGCCAGCCATTCCATTTCTGGTTATTTATCCAAGAGAAATCAAAATATACATCCACATAAACACTTGGACACAAATGTTTATAGCATATTCATTTCCAATAGTCAAACACTGGAACCCAAATGTCCACCAACAGATGAGTGAATAAATTGTGGAACATAAATAAATGAAATTCTACCCAAAAAAAGAAAAATTTCAAAATATTTACTTTTTTTTTTAATAGTACAGGGGTTTGAACCCAGGGGTGCTCTACCACTGAACCACATTCCCAGTTCTTTTTATTTTATAATTTGAGATAGGGTCTTGCTAAGTTGCCAAGACTAGATTTAAACTTGCTATTCTCCTGCCGTGGACTCCCCAGTCACTGAGATTAGAGGCATGTGCCACCACTCCCAGCAGATAATTACACTTACTGAAAGTAGCACAACACCTCTCCAAAAAAAGTACATACTGTATGATTCCATATATATAAAATTTCTAGAAAATGAAAACTAATCTATAGTGACAGAAAAATAAAACTAATGGTATGCAGAGGGAAGTTAAGGAAGAATAAAGAGGACAGTAGGAAAGAGCAAGAATCGTCTTGGGGTTAATGAACATGCTTATTATTAACTAAGATGATGGTTATACAAGTGTGTACACATCAAAACTTAGGCTGTATACTTTAAATGTGCTGTTTATTACATGCCAATTATACTTACACAAAGCTATTAAAAATTCTTCATTGAGGGAAATACTACAACACTGAATACTGCATATCAAATTTTAAAGCCAGAATTAAAAATTTTGAAAGGAATTGCAGTAAACCTGTTCATTAGTTCACTGATATTTTACTATGCTGAGTTCTCCATTTCATGACTACAGTTTATTTCTCCATTTATTTATATCTTGACTTAGTGTTTTGTAGTTTCTAACATATAAGTCCTGTGCATTTTGTTAGATTTACACATTTTACTTTTTTTGTAGTAAACATAAATGATAAATCTTGGACTTCTAGTGAGGTTATTGCCAGGAATCCATGATAAATTGAAAATATCCTACTCCAAACATGCATTTAATACATCTAACCTGCCAACCATCCTAGCTTAGAAACAAGACATCAGATTATCAGTTGTTTCCCCTTGTGATCAGAGGGCTGACTGGGAGCTGCAACTCAAGAGACAGTTCTACTACATATTAGCCTGGGAAAAGACCAAAATTCAAATTTCAGTTTCTATTATATATATGTATGGCTTTCATACACTTGCAAAACCAGAATCTCTGTCTGTACACAGACCTATCATAAATTGGGGAGGGTCTGTGCTTTATATCATCAAAAAAATTACAAAATATGTTCTAAAAGCAGAATACAAAACTGTGCTTACAAACTGATACCTCAGTTGCATGTGTTTAGGAACACATACAAACATGTTAGAAAATGGTAGGAAGGGATTTAACCAAGATAGACATAACCTCTGTGATAAAATTTTAGGAGCTGTTTGGGCAAATGTTATTTAAAGGATAAAAATTACATTTAAATGGGAGGAATAAATTCAAGAAATGTATTACACAGCATGATTCCTATACCTAATAACAATATTAATAATTATTATACTATTAATAATTCATTATAATTAGATAAAATAATTATTAATAAGAATTATGGATTATTTTTGAAAGATGCTGAGAGTGTATGTGTTTTCACCACAAAATAAATATGGGAGGCAAAATATCTATAATTAGCTACATTTAAATATTTCCTTTTGTGTGCATGCATATAGGTGTGACTGTATGTGTGTGCATACAAATATATGCATAACAAAAATATTTCAAAACATCATGGAGTACGTGACGAATACCTGCAATTTTGTCAATTAAAGAATAAATTTGAAAAAAAATAAAATTTTCCTTCATTATGGTTCATTACATTTTTTAATGTGTTTATTACTTTGGGAAATATTTAAAGGCTTGTATTTTTAAAAAGTAAATAAAAATAATCTGCCTCTTAAGATTTCCTATCCAGTTTTCATCACAACTGACAACAGAAAGGTGAAGGGGAGAGGGTCATTTGATGGATGAGACCATTAGCACAGCTGCTAAAAGCTGTGGCCTTTCATCCAAGCTTTCTGTACGGATTAACATTCCAGGGCTAACACCCAGCAGCTGTCAGTGGGCAAACTTAAATTCTGCCTCCTGGCTGTGGCAGAGGTTGGAGCACATGTTCCACATATCAGTGTCCCCAAACACCTTCACCCAAGACTTCATCGGTCACATTTTCCTAAGTGGGAAGCTGAAGCAGCAGCCGTGGGCAGATTCTTAAGCCCTACTTAAGGATGGAATTTACCACTGGATTCCTCCCCTCCTGGGCTCCACAGGTCACCAAGATGCAGCTTCCGGAGGCCACAAGCAGGGACTGGGGGGTAGGGGGGCTCTCCATGATGAAAGAGAAAAAACATCCCGCCTTAGGGACTGCACCCCCAAACAAGGCTTTTCTTAGATTCCATTAACCTGACCTTCAGGAGAGGACAGACTGTTTTTTTCAGCTCCCAACAGAAACCTCGGCCCGTGGCGCTCTCGGGGAAACGGAGAGGCTTAGCGGTGGTGCCAGGGCTCAAATGATGAGAAATTCTGTTAAAAGCATGCACAGAGAAGACGGTTCTTCCACAGCGATGGAACCTTTTTATCCACTATTTTGGAAAAAAAAAAAAAAAAAGATTGCTACACACACATTTTAGTACCCAAACTGGATTTTTTATGACATTTAAACTATGTCAATATAATATACGATATTATGATAATATACATGCAAAATTTTTAAATGGGATTTAGAAACTCTATAAAGAATTTTCCAGAACTTTCCTTCCGGCTCAGTCATGTCACGTGCCCTGCCTTCAAATTCCCTTTGCGTGCGGTTTTACACACTCGCCACCACAGTCCTTCACACAGTCACTCGCTGGCATCACAGGACACAAGCCAATCGCACTCCAGTCCCTAAGGAACCCTCCAACGCGCACTACCCACCAAAATCGTGTACTCCCTCCTGACCAGCGCCAATCATGGCGCAGGGTTACTTCCTGCCTCAGCCTGGCCCCTCCCCTGATGCTCTGGAAGTGATTCCTTCCTCCTGTTGGCAATTGAACTGGGGTCGCTCTCCCGGATGTAGTGTGTCTCCGTCAAAACGGACCGCCGTGTTTCCGTGTGTTATCAGTGTTGTGACCACACACGCGTCTGTACCCCAACTAGATCGTAAGGGGGTTGAGAGAATAAACTTAATCCCCACTACCTGGAATAGTTTCATTTATTGAATGAAAAAGCAGACGTTCACTACAGGACTTTTGTTGGATAGAATGAAGCAATGTTGAGCAGAAAAAGGCCATGCGAAGCCTGCATGGCCTCACTTCCATGTGGAACCTTAAGGTAGATGACTTCATCAGGGCCGGTTCCACTGACTACTCTGGAGGCTGAGGTAGGAGGATCACTTCAGCCCAGGACTTCCTGGCCAGCATGGATAACATAGCCAGACCCTGATAAAAATAAAATAAATTAAAAAAAAAAAATTCAACGAAGTAAATGGCCACTAGAATCTGGAGCAAGGTTGGCGTCAGGGGATGATGGGTGGTCAAAGGTACAAAATTACAACAGATAGGAGAAATAAGTTCTGGTGCTTTATGGTACAGGAGAGTGACTCTGGTTACTGGTAAAATACATTTCAAAGTAATTACAAGAGAGGATTCTGAGTATTCTTAACCACAGAGAAATGATAAATATACAAGGTGATGGATAGGCTAACTGTCCTGATTTGATCAATATGCGACGTATACATGCATCAATAATGAAATTGTACCCCATAAATTGTACAACTATGAAGTATCAATAAATAAAGGAAACATCAGGTAATTGAGCTATCAGCAAAGGATAAGGAAGAATGAAATTGCCTTTATTCTAACAACTGACATTTAAAACATAAAGTCCTAGGGCTAGGGATATAAGCCAAATAGTAGAGCATGTGCTTAGTGTGCACAAGGCCCTGGGTTTGATCCCCAGCACTACAAAAAAAAAAAAAAGTACTAAATGGAATTCAGCCCAACATGCTTACCTTAATTTGCAAGGCTCTAAACCATATGACCCCTGCCACTTCAATCCCACCACTAGTTTCATCCTGCACCAGTGATCCCCTTCTGTTCTTGCCCAGCCACACTCACCTCCTAGGGTCTTTGCTTTTGTTTCCCCCTTTGATATTCTTGTGGCTTGCTCCTTGTTTGACTTGTGAACTAGTTCTTCTCAAATATTACCTCTTAAGAAAAACTTTCACTGATCCATCTATGTAGACACCACAGGTCCGTTATAGCTTTACTCTGCTTTCCTTTCCATTGGAGCATTTATCACTAAGTGACATCTTAGTATGTATCTAGTTGTCTGTCCCCACATAAACATACAACCTAGATGTAATTTCCATGAGGGCAGAGCCCAGCACATAAAATCTTCCTTATACATAGTATTTCCTCAATAATGTTTGATGAATAAACAATGAGTGCATTCTCGCTGTGTGGCTGGCTCCCTGCTGAGTACTATATACAGCTTTGAATCATCAGTTCCAGGTGAAAATTTCTTCAACATCCTAGTTTGGTAGGAGATCTCAAACTGGTTTCACTTAGCCATCTTGAGGCCAGGCTTAAGGACTTTGCCATCACACCCCACCAACTTTTCAATTGCAAGAACTCCCTCAGTCCCAAGCAGCCAGGATGACTGTCATCCTACTTTCACGTATCCAGGTTCTTATTCTCCCTGTTTGTTTTATTATTGTGTATGGGAGGAAAAGAGGTTGACCAAAGAGTGTTTGGGCTGTCTGAACAGGATGCTAATTGTGTGTAGTGGGTGTAATGGGAGGATGGACAATGGACGATGAACAGGCTGTGGGTTAGCTCCTGGGTCTTACCACACCATAATATAAAAGATGAAGAAGAACAACATTGACCAAATTTCCAGACCTTTCTGTCCGTGGCAGTGGTTGGTGCATTCTCCAGAAAAAGCTCATGATTCCTCAATCTCAGGTCCTTCTATTGACATGACCCTAACCATTCTGCCCCTTCCCAAACTATTCATTGACTCAGAACCCATCTTAAAGATAATAAACTAAAAATCAGAAAGGTTAAGTAACTGCCCAAATTCACATAACTTAAGTGGTAAAGTCAAAATTTGGTTCACACATATTCTAATACTCAAGATCCATTCTTAGTTACTACATTATTATGCATATTTAATAATATAAATATATACTTTGTTTCCAACAAAGGATGTAGCTTTTTGAGGGTACATTGTTAAGACCCCAATGGTAGTAATTAAAAGCAGTTCATCATTTTTTTCCTTAGTTCTGGTAAGACTTTAAGCAACTGAAGTACCAAAACATGGTTAATAGATAAAACAAAGGCAAGTGAAAGGAGACCCTAACTCTCACAGACATCTGTCAAGGTTATGAAGCCAGGCAGGAAAATCTCCAGTTTACTGAACCGACATAGCTGGTAGGATTTATTCGCTGAACAGAATGTTCCCAGACCAGCCACACAATATTTCCATGTTATTTTCAGAGAAGATTTATACGTAATTCAGAGCAGCGTGTATAATTCTGAAAGCATTAATGTCTTACGGGATCTTGTAAAGCCAGGAGCAATGGTCTTCTAACAGAAAGACAAGCCAGATTTGGAGTCAAAAATGTTTGTTTCCACTTCTCCCAATTACTAGCTGTATGACTAGTCACCTAACCTCTCGAGCCTCAGTTTCCCATCTGTAAAATTGTAATGTCTATCTCCTCATTGCCATTTAATAAGAATCAATTTAAATAATGCCCTTGAATTCCCCTTATCAATTTTTGCAATGCACATTTTCAGTATGTAAATGCCAGCAGTGAAGAAAGTTACAGATTATACTGGAAAGTTCTGCACTTACGCTCTTGGGTTTGAATAAAATGAAGAGAGGGTCAGTTTTTACCTTCAGCATGAATTAGGCGATCTGTCCAAGACCTCAACTTCTGATTCTGTAAGGTGGGAGTTAGACTAGATAATATTCAAGGCTCTCTTTAGTTCCAGAATCTAATCTTCTCCCTCAAATCCTTAGTTAAGCAGTTCAGATATGAATTAGCATCATTCACTAAATGTACCTGTCCTGTGACTTTCATCCAGAAATTTCTGGTCCTGACTGGGCAACTCCCTGCTGCTCTTTGAAACTTCATCTGTTACATAAGCTCTTAGATACCCTGAGTTGTGAGGGGTAAGATATGATCCTCTTATCAGCACAATTAATTGCCCTTTCTTCTCAAGTAGCCTTCTGAAGAATGACCTTGACCGAACTTTTTCCGAGTCCTCTCTATCTGGCTTTGCTACTGCTTTCTCCTCCTTACTGCGACATCCAAACCTACATTTTCTCTGAATGCATCTTAATTCTTGATTGATGTCAATACGGTCTCCTAGGAAAATCAGGAAAACTTTTTCCTCCTCCTTAACACCTGTTCCCGTCATAATCCCCTGCCTTCAAAGCAGCCACCCCCACCATCCTGCTAATATTACTGTCAGGATCACCTCCCTGGCCAGTTCAATGCCCTGTTCCTGATATATTCTTATTGAAAAATGTCACTTCCCTTGACTTCTTTTGACATTGATAAAAGTTACCTACAGTTTACAGTTGACAAGATAACTATGCTAGGAGACTGAAGAAAATCCTTATTCACAGAACTCCTCTCAGGTTTCAGAGAGAGATGGTGAGGGTGTGATGTAGGAGCTATGGACCACAGTGGATAATATTGGGGTAAAGATGAGACCCTCTAACACAAGTAAAGTCTTGGAGGTGATGAATATGCTATTGCTTTGATTGTAGCAATGGTATCATGGATGTATATGTAGGTCCAAACTCATCAAATTGTATACATTAAATACACGCAGCTTTTTGATTATTAATTATACTCAATACAGATGTAGACAAAAATAAATTAAAAAGCAAAGAAAAAAAATATGAGATCCCATTCCCCTGACAGAGCATCTGTGAGTAGAAACAGGTAGATACCAAACTTACTTCTGAAGATGGATGCAATCTTTACTTGAGGACTGAATCACCCAATGAGTAGAAATGCAGGTCAAATGGCTGAGTTATTTGGTTCCAAAAAGGAGAAAAACAAATGAGTACCACTAATGGGTAGGGGAAGACATATAGAGAAAGAAAGAAACGACTACCAACATGAGTGTGAAGAAAACTGGACTTGACAGAACAGCCATTTCTGGTGAAAATTGTGAAGTTTACTCTGCAGTATGTAATGTGATCTTCTATGTTTCCCCCTTTACTTCAGTAAAGTTTGCATTGCTCATTTACATTTTGAGTGGTGGCAGATTATTTGCTGAAACCTGTGTCAGGGTCACAGAGATGAAAATGTATTGTTTGGTATGAACTAGAAACTCCATGCTGAGATGGCCTTCCTATAGATGATGTACACAATATCTAATTTGATCCCCCATTTCATCCTCATAACTTGGGCAGAAAAAGAAAAAAAAATCTGACTTTTTTTGGCAGAGGGGATTTGCTGAGAGAGGTAAATCAATTTGCCAGTAAGTAAATGGCAGAAGTAAGATGTTGTCTTAGCCTGTTTTCTGTTGCTATCACATAAAAATTGAGGCTGGAAAATTTCTAAAGAAAAGAAGTTTGTTTTGTTCATGATTCTGGTGGCTGGATAATCCAAACAGCCCGACACAGCATCTGAGGGCGCTCTGGCTCTGTCACAACCTCACAGTGGCAGGAGCATGTTTAAGAGACAAGCTCTACATGCAGAAGAGATCACATGATAAGAGATAAAGCAAGGGGCTGGGATTGTGGCTCAGTGGTACAGTGGTCGCCTAGTATGTGTGAGGCCCTGGTTTCCATCCTCAGCACCATATAAATAAAATAAAGGTATTGTGTCCAACTACAACTATAAAAATATATATTTAAAAAAAAGAGATAAAGCAAGAGACAGGGAAGGGTTAGTCTCACTCTTTTATAACACCCACTCTCTTGGAAACTAACCCATTCCTGTGAGACCTAATCCACTTTGAGAAACTAGCATTTATCCCTTCCTGGGGATGGTCATGGCTCAATCACTTCCCCCAGGCCCACCTCTTAAAGGCTCCAATACCTTCCAATACCATTACATCCCATGAGAGAGAAGTCATATCTAAGCCAGAGCATGGCTGGACCCATTTGGGTCTTCTGACTCCAACAAGAAGATATTGCTTCTCACTCTGATATTGGCTTAATTCCAGAATAGAGATCAGTCAATATGATCGGTCCAGAATGTGTTCAGTCAATGTGATCACATCAGCATGTTTTCTCCAAACTGTAGCGTTCATAAAGATCAGCAAATTTTTGCCAAACTGCAGTGTTCACAAAGATCACCCTGAAACATACTCCTTTTACCTCTTGAGGTTAAGAAGTTCTCTTTTCTTGCTGTTTCTAAATAGAACATAGTCGAAGGAAAACAAAGAGCCTGCATAATGTTCTTTTTGAATCTGTAGGTGGACTCAGCCTAAGCACTGTGAAAACCACCATCTGGTGCTTTGGAAAGTTTTAACAGAGTTGAATCCTTAGGGACATCCAGAGGTAGATTCTAACCATCTTACTGCCTACCTTCCCCCAGGATTATGGAGTCATCAGAGTCAATATGTCACATCAGCAAGTGTTCACCAAATCTTTTAGTCAATAAATAGTTTTAGGTGCCCAGGTTTATTCTTGACCATTATATCCTATTCATCAGGTCAAATATATCTCTACCATCAGATCTAGACCCATCTTTAAAAAGAAATTATATATATAAAATCTGCTCACCCACCAGGTATGGTGGTGCCTACCGATCATCCCAATAACTTGAGAGGCCGAGGCAGGAGGATTGTAAGCTCAAGGCCTCAGCAACTTAGTGAGACCCTCAACAACTTAGTGAGAACCTGCCTCAAAATAAAAAGGGCTGGGGATGTAACTCAGTGGTAAAGCACCTCTGGATTCTATCCCCAGAACTTCAGAAAAAGAAAAAATATCACAAATCATAAAATGTTCCCCTCTGTTCTCAGAATAATGCCCTGACTTCTTCTTAAGTGGGCACTGGAAATCTATCACAAACCTGCCCAGCCTACTTCTCCAGTCTTCACTTCCATGTTAACCCCACCTGACCCAAATCCTGCACTATAGCCAGGCTCACACGAACAGCCTGCTTGAAACGTATCCTAGGAAGTCTTGTTTTCTTTCTTTCTTTTTTTTTTTTTTTTGGAAGTCTTGTTTTCAAGCCATGAATTTTTAGTTCCTCAAGAACCTCCTCCCTGTTCTCTTTATCTGTATAAAAATTCACTTCCTTTCCATTGGGGGTGTAGCTCAATAGTAGAGGGCTTGCTTAGTATGGCAAAAGCCTCTGTGATCTATCTCTAGCAGGGCAAAAAAAAAAAAATCAACTCCTTTAAGAGAAAATGGCAGAAGAGAGAAGAAAAGCATGGCTTTGGAATTAGAAACCCTGGATTTCCACTAACTATGGGGCCTTTGGACAATCCTTTAACCCCCTTAGGCCAGTGTCCCCATTTGGACACTGGGAATAATAGCAATATAAATGGTATAATTCCTTCAGTCTTGTACAGAAAATTAAACATAATAAATTATACAGTGATGGTATGCAAACTGGAAAGAACTAGAAAACATTATTATCTATGTACTCAAAATGATTATTATCTTAGTCATCACTCCCTTCCAAATCTCTTGCCTCCTCCAAAGTATTAATATTATCATTAAAAACATTTTGATAATATTTTATATATACAACGCACTTCATGGTTTTCAGACACCACTGTGATCCCACTCCTTTGGGCACTTAGTTTCATCTCGAGAGAATGACTTATCCATATAGGCATGGGCCTATACACTTTGTTCCCATCTCCACTGTCAACTCCTTTAGGACACTGACCCTATCTCATGGGCCTGGTTCCCCATTCCCAGTACAGAGCTCTGTACCATCCATGCAACTCAAAAATGACATGATTCCAAAAGTGAGAGGTTATAATCAGAGGCTGTAGAGTCAGAGAGGGTCTGAGTCCCATTTCCACTGCCCCATACCTGTGTGGCCCTGAGTGAGTTCCTTAAACTCTTAGGGTTCAGCTTCCTTGGCCATAAAATGGGAATGACATTGGTGCCTGCCTCACAGAATGATTATGAAACTTCAGTGAACTAATATGGATACAGCTTGACATGTGATGAGTTCTTAATAAGCCTTAACCATTACTATTACATGAAACTGAGAGTCTGATCCCATGATTTTTTACCTTATCACTTCAAGCTTCTTTCAATACAGATTCCCCTGTGAATTTTCTTGGTTTATTTATTCACCAGAACATTTACTAAGCACCTGTTACATGAAGAAAAAAAAAAAAAGTATTCCTTCAATAAAAGCAGCTGTGTGTATGCCTGAGAGCTTTCTGTTGCTCTTTTCTGGGCCAAAATTTCTAAATGGATCTCATCCCTCAGCCTTCTTCTTTTGTTTTATAGAGCAGAGACTAAAGAAGTCGATGTTCCAACATTGTGAAATTCCGAGTTCCCCCCAAAATTATTCAGAACTGGGGATGTAGTTCAGGGATACAGCACTTGCTTAGCATGTGTGAGGCCCTGAATCCCAAACAATAAATTTTTCATATTTCTTTATCAAAAGAATTCTCAGATTCCTCAACACACTAACATTTATATGACTTTATCAGAAGAGAATAGAATTTGCCCCATTTCCTAAAAGTACTTAATCAGGGAGCCTTCAGAATCAGCCTGTTTTGGAAAATGCTGTGGAGAAATTCTATTCCCTTCTACTCCTATTCCACCTACATATTCATTTTTGACTAATGCAACTTATCCTTTGGAAGTGGCCCATGTGAGACTCTACACTCTGGAGGACTCAACAGAGAATCTTCAATTCAGCAAACATTGGTCATATACAATTTAAACACATCAGACTGTTTCTGTGAGTGGCTTGAACTTCTACATGTACAAATTCTCCTACATACTTAAATATCATTTTTTTGTATCCCCAAAATCCCCTGAGCAACCATAGGAGTTCCCCCAAAGACTTTTTTGTTTCAATTAGAACCCTCTAAATCTTATTTATTCTTACTTTCATCTGATCTTAACTTTGTAATCTCAATTCATAGCCGATTTTAAAAAGCAAAACCAGGCTAGTAGAGGTAAACCTATTAACCACAGAAAGAAAGTACACCAGAGAGGCTGATCCTGAAGGTAAAAATATAAAAAGCTGGGCACGGTGGCTCATGCCTATAATCCCAGCTACCAGAGAGCCTGAGGTAAGGGATTCCTTGAACCCAGGAGTCCAGGTCAGCCTGGGAAACATAGCAAGACCTTGATTTGAAAAGCAAAACCAAACACAAACAGGATATAAAAGCTTAAAAATAGAAATATTCACTTCAGCCTAGGAACAATGAGTGCAGGGCAAAATCCACTAAGAACCTAATATCCATGATGACCTCACTACATCATTTCCCAGAACCCTTGAATGGTCCAGAAAAAGTTAAATTCTATATTAAAGAATATTAAGGATATTGAATAAAACCAAAAAAAAAATGAGTAATACATTTTGGAAAACTTTCCTCCTACAGCAAGACTGGCTGTGTCAAATGGTCAATCTTACATTTTCCAGGAATTTCTAAAACAAGGAATACTACTCCATCCACATCAATGCTAGGTAGGTAAGGTGTAGTTACTGTCCATGCTATTGATCGCCCATCACTTGACATATCAGCCTGCGTTTCTGCCCTTCGATGACCTTCTTAGCACACTCTGCCCCAGTTCCACTCAGCCCCTAGGACTCTCTAAGTCTCAAAGATCTGTGTCCAACGTCAAAATCCCTATGCAGCTGACTTGGCATTATGCAGCCTCCGCTGGTCATTTATCCAAGTAATTTAACAAGAGTGAGAGATCAGGGCTACGACGCATTTACATCTAACAAGTAAATGGTGATCCCCCAAATATAGCCAAGTTGGAGTGCTGGGCTGGCAGATTTGGGAGTATAAAGAGAGCTGGGGGCCACACTCCTGAAATTGCTCCGACCACAGCATCTAAAGGTAAGTACGCACAAATGTCCGCTTTTTTCCTCCATGTAGCAATGATTAACCTGATCAGATTACTAGTGAAGAAGGGAAGGTGACACAGAGCACTTAAAATGTAAGGTCCCTTGTTGAGGGCAATGTCAGAGATAATATGGCAAGGCAAGACACCTGTCTCTACAAGATTTTACAAGGGGCAAAAAGACAAGAATAAAAGCAATTATGACTAAAAAAAAAAAAAAAAATCCACGCTGCTAAACAAAACTGAATATAACGCTTAATCCATCCCCATTCTCAAAGTTAATTTGCTATTCAATTAGCAAATTAACATGTTAACTCATCTCCTCTGTGATTGCCTTGAATATTTTTATGATTACTTAAATCTCTGATTGCAGGAAGACATCATCTCATCGAATTATTCCACATTTTATCCATTATCCATGATAGGATGCATCATCATCTGGTTGTTATTGACAGGTTTGCAAGCTGGTCCGGTATGACGTGCCTTCAGGACTTTGAACTAGATCATATCTGACAGCACAGTAGCATCCGTCACAATGACCAGCTTTCAAAATCTTGTGATGCTTTGATTTCAGGCCACCATTACATTGGAGAACTTTCTGTCATAGACTCAAAAAGGCTGAAAGGAATTTTGAAGATTTTCTGGTCTGTTTGATTTTACAGAAGGAAAGGAAAACTTAAACCATAGCAGCTCCTTAACAGAATTGTTATTAGAAACCTATGGCTTTGCCTCCAAGTCTTACCCTTTTGGAACTAAGGATTCAGGATATAATATGCAACAAATTATTTTTTTCTGAGAAATTTATGTGCTTATTAGGATATAGCTGGAGTTTATTAAGACTTGTGAAAGGAGAAGGGAGAAGGCAAACAAAATAGCAAACCAAATGTGGTTGAAAGGATTTCATGAAGTGTATCCCTACCTCCATAAAAGTATTTCATGATAAATGGAAAGTTTGTTTAAATTAAAATTTATACCCCAAAATCTCAAACTCTTAGCTCCATGAATTAGTCACATAATTTCTAAACTTCTAGAGATGAGATTCCTTAGTCTTGATGAGTTTTCAGCTACCCATCTTCATCTGCTCCAGGGGAATTTAGGGCATGTAAGAGGACCTTTCTTAGAACTCTTAAAGAAATCTTTGCCCACAATTCACAATTTTTCTCCTACTGGCAAAAGAATTTGACAGCTGCTCTATAGTGTCCAAGTTACAGTCTAGATCATTCCCCCGTTTCTCCTTTCTTTGTCTTTGATTCCAACCAGAGTCACCCCTTCAACCAGATGCAAGTCCTCTAAGCCTTAATTTTGACTCAACACTTCTTACTCTCCCTTATTCAAAGATTTATTTCAGCATTTCTTTTAACCCTGACTAAATTTTGAATTCTTGTAGGACAGAAACAGGATTTCTTTCTTATCTGTTTCTTTTCTTACCTCCTTCCTAAGAAGCTGAATAGTTGGACATATGGAAGTTTCTAAAGAAAAAAAAAGTGTTGTTATTAACCAATTATATCTAAAGAATGATAAGTTGATCAAAACTAAAAATGCAAAATGGAAACTTTCTTTTCATCTCACCACACCTACTGTGTATCTATTCAAATCGAGTAAACCAGAACAAACACAATTTCTAGTAAACCAGAACAAACACAACTTACTTAAAGTCTTTGCAATTCACTCATTTTTTAAAATTTGTTTGTTTTTGATTTCTTGAATCACCCCTAAGAAGACACTTCGTTCCTGAAGGACACTCACCAACACTTTGGGAACCAAGAAGGTAAGATCTACTTTTGACTTAATCCTGAATGCAGTAAGGGAAAACAAACATTATTTTGCACATTCTCATTCTTGCCATACGCATAAGTAGTGGAAACCAATGAATTTGAGATCAATTACTAAAGTACTCTTAAAGACAAATTTTTAAAATGTGCAGGTTTTGACAAAGGAAAAAATAACTTCCCAAGAATTTGCTCACTACATTGAAATGTGTAAAATAGATTATAGAACTTTAACGAGCAGTCTCCAGATTAGTACACTTAGTTGTTCATAGGATCAAGATCCAGTTCACACTAAGAAACTTGACTGTTTCTTAGGCAGAATTTGCACCCCTGAATTCATGCAGCCATACCTTTGCTTATAAGTAATGCTGAAAGAATGAAGAGGGATCATTCAAATTTATGCCCCATGTAGTAATCAAACTCCTTTTTCCAAAATTTGTGTCTATTCAAGGTAATTCTAGATGAATTAAAATCAAAGGAACCAAAGTGTAATTGATTCATGACCACATTGTTGCTGACCAGACAATGTCAGATAATGGCTGAGAAATTTCCAAGAGAGGAATGAAAACCAAGAGCCGTGTCGTGGTACCCTGAAAGCAAAGAGAGAGGGGAGCTCTCAGAGGTGGGGATGGAGATTAGGCAGGTGGGGGTGGTTATAACCATTGGCAGGTTCTTGAAGACAGGAGAAGAGGAGGTGGTTGAAGGGGCACAGCTATGTAGTGTGGGAACAGGTCACGCTCATGGAATGAAGAAGAGGCTAATTAAGGTTGTTTCTGAGAGTAAATTCAGGGGCCATCAGGAGTCATCTGGCAAGAGAGTGGGGCCAGATCTAACAAGGTGAATTTCATTAGCCAGGAATAAATGGTTTTTGCCCTTGAGTCCCAACACAGTCGCATAAATATAGGGAGAAGATCTGACTTAGCAACCGCATGCACAGAGAGGATTGAGGGGCTTTGCTAGACAGTGAATGGTGAGTCAGCAGAGGGACATGGTTGCCAACAGGCAGTCACCACCTCAACCATTACACCTAGGTCAAGAGAGGTGAGGGCACACTCTGATGGAGGAGGACATGTGGTTTGGATATCACACTTTAAGAGATTAGCAGGAGTAGATTCAGAGTAAAGTGACCAGGACAGTAAAGGAGATTCAGAAACACATCATGGAAGAAGCAGATGAAGATGGAAAATGGAGCGGGGCTTATTTAACACAGAGAAGATAAAGTCAAGAACACAGGACAACCATCAAGCAAACGAAGAGCTATCTTGTTGCAAGACTTGAGCTTGTCTTACTGTTACCAAGAACTGGAATGAGAATGAATCATCCTGAAGTTATGGGAACAAGATTTCCATTCAAAATGAGAAGAATCCTTGGCCTGTCAAAGTGGCTTAAAATAGAAATGACTCGTACCTGAAGGTATTCAACGAGCCTGGATGACACCTGTGTAAGAATATTACTGAAGACAACTCAAGTCATTAGATAATACAATTAGTAGATATTGGGCTCTAAGTCATGGTTAGATTAGTTTGTTTGTTTTTTTCTCTACCTGAAAATTAATCATAACTTGAGGCCCACATGGAAAAGTCTACTTTTTCTAAGACTGAAAACTATAATTTAATCATCAGTTATTGTAGTCTTTCACCAACTTCAGGATTAGCATCACAAATTTTGTAATATCCATTTAAAATCAGTACCATTAATTCACTTAATAATATATGTCTCTTCATTATTTTTTCTTTGATTTTTTTCCTAACTTTCCCTGAATTTTTACTGTGAAAGTATTAACCAGATACATCAGAATCAGCTGAGAAATTTATAAGATATTCAAAATCTCAATCCAGACCTTCTAAAAATTCCCAGTTGGATTCATATGCACATTAAAGTCTCAGAAATATTGCTTTATATTGCTGGTATAAATGGATGTGAAATACTCTCAAATGGGAAACATTTATTATCCTGTTTTATCAATTCTTATTTTCTTCACATTTTTTCATAAAATATTACTTCTGAAATTGGGATGCCTATTACAATCGATATAAGGAATAGTATGGTTTCAATTAGCTGTATTTTCTTTCTCTGTGTGGCATCATATTTTGATATAACAAAGTAATGATAAGTGTACAACATGGTGAAATATGGCTGTAATTTTAGCTACTGGGGAGTCCAAGGCAGGAGAATTATCAGTTCAATGCCAGCCAGGGCAATTTAGTGAGACCCCATCTCAAAATACATTTGAAAAAGAAAAAAAAAAAAAAAAAAGAAAGAAGGAGGAGGAGGAGGAGGAGGAGGAGGAGGGGGAAGCTGGGAATGTAGCTCAGTTGTAAAGTGTTTGCCTTGCACGCATGAGGCCCTGGGTTCAATCCCCAGTACCAAAAATAAATAAAGTTAAATAAGTATATAATTACTAAATTAAGAAATATTTGCCCAAGATCATTTTGTGCACAACCAATGGGACTATGCCACAATCCTAGCCTTAGAAAAGCAAAGTAGTTTCAGAAAAGCAAGATAACAATTTAAACAAGTAATGTCCAAACCTCACTCTGAGGCCCTTGTAAATAGATCCGATTCTCTCGTCCCCCCTACAGAGATTCTGTTGCAGATAGTTTCTATGTGTATGATCTCTCGCCATCACTTTGGGGTATGTACTTAACATTAAGTCAAACTAAATAATAGAAGCCTGTAATTGTGCATTCTGCCTAGATTCCTTAATGCAAGAGTGCAGCCATTCTCAAAGTGTGGCCCGTGGATCCCTGGAGATCCCCCAAGAACCTTCTAGGAGATACGAGGTTAAAACAATTTCATAATAATACCCAACTGACTTTCTAAAATCTCTTTCACTATATGAAAGATGTAAAATCATAGATGTATAAAACTGCTTGCAGTTTTAAAAATCAAGGTTTGGCACCAAACTGCACTAATAGTCATGATATTCTTCACTGCCATATAGTTGAACTAAAAAAATTTCTTTTCAACTAAAAAAGCCAGTTTCACTAAGAATTACTTAAAAATTTTTAAGTAAGAATTGTTAATTTTATTTAATTTCAATTCTTATGTATACATCCTTTTAATATCTTTTGCAATGAAATGGGAAGTCCATTAGTGTTTTATGGTTATCTCCGGGGAAAATACATGTATAGTTTTATGAGTTGCAAGCTCAACTTGACATTGCACTCATGAAACACCATTTTTACCTGGAAGACCAACAAGCAGACAAAACTGTGGGTTATTCAAACTTAGAGATTTAGTAGACATGCTCCCAAAAATAAATGAAGTGTGATTGATTTTTGGAGGAAAAACTTGCATTTACTAGAAATAAACTTGAGCCTTTAAACAAAAATTAGAATATAAGAAACCATGTATCTGCCACCATTAGCTTGACAATTTCCTAGTATTTAAAGATTTTTTCCAATTATATCACAGTGGCAACATTAATGATTGTGATTTTTCAATTACGTGCAATGAAATGTTTCTACATATGGAAGTTCTGTAAAACTCAGTGAACCACTATTTTCCAAATGGACACTATATAATGCTCATTCATAGTGGAAAAAAAATTAAAATACCAGATAGATCAATGGATTATAATGTACCAAAGAACAAAACATTTGTTGATACGTTTTCAGAATCCACAAGTAGTCTTCAAGAAACTTTCACTTACATGTTGACACAGTATCTAAGAAGGATATTCACAATTATTTGAAAAGGTGGTTAAAATCTTCTTTTCTTTTCCAAATAGTGTTGCTTTGCAAAATTGGATTTTTAAAATATTCATTTTAACCCCCCCGCAAAAAATATATGGCAATACACTGAATACAGAAGCAGTCATAAGAACACATCTGTCTTCCGTTAGCAGGCATGAAAGAGATTCACAAAATTAAAACCAAGACTACCCTTCTCACTAATTGTTTTTTTTCTTTTGCTTTGAAAAATGCTGTCTTCAGAAAAATGTTAACTTATGTTAAGATATAGGGACTTTATAGTAATTCCAAAAGAATTAATAAATTTTTTAATATTCTTGCTTTTAATATCTCATATGGTACATATGGAGAGGTATGACTCACATATATAACAAAGCTCTTGGGTTCTCAGGAGTTTAATTTTAAGAGAGCCAAGGGGTCCTGAGACCACAAAACCTAAGAATGGCTGTCCTAATGAAACCCACTTAAGCCACAATACTAGGGGCTGCCTTCAGAGAGTAAATGGGGGAAATGATAGATTCTTTTCCTTTCCATGTCATAACTGAGAAAATTTAAACTGCATGACAACTACAAGCCAGGGGCCTTCTTTGGAATTCTAGACTCTTAGCCATGAAATCTTAACCAGGAGTCCACAGAGAGTTCAGAAGAGCCCCTGGCCAAAGTAAAACCAAATGCAACTTTTTTCCTCCATCCTGGGAATTGAAACCAGCAGCGTTCTACCACTGAGTCACCTCCCCCCACACTTTTTGAGACACTGCGGGGAACCTTAAATTTGCAATCCTTCTGCCTCAGCCTCCCAAGTCTCTGAGATGACAGGCATGTGCCATTGTGACCAGATCCAAAACACAAGTTAATCTGATTAAGGCCCAAAGCAAGACAGGTACTTCTCTCTATGCAACATAGAACTCCACAGAATCATAGGAAGAAAGGGTTTTTCTCCTTTTTGTGGTGCTGGGGATGAAACTCAGGACCTCAAGAGTACCAGTCGAGTGCTCTACCACTCAGCCATATCCTCAGCCCAGAAGGGATATTTAAACCTTGACCAATGGAGAGCAAAATCCTAAAGGCTAAGATGGGGGAGAGAGAACTATAATATGTTCAACTGTCTCACTTTAAAAAAGAGTATACAAAAGATTCCATTCAAAAAATATTAAGTGTTTTTAAGAGGGATATGGAAAGGTGTGTGTGGTAGTGTCATTTAATTCCATTTTATTTCAGTTACAGGAGAAAAAACAGGAAGGAAAAAAAGAGTGAAAGGGAAGAAGGATGAGACGAGGGGAAAAACAAGTAGAGGAGTTGAGGGAAAACAGATCCAAAGAAGTGGAAGAGGCAAACAGAGAGGGCGAGAAGGAACCATAAAGTCACACAGCAGGCAGGAACCTTAGACAGGGGCTAGACTGGCTTTATCATTTTAAGTGGCAAGACACAGGAGACCAGAGAAGTTAAATGGTCTGAACAAGGTCAGTGCTGGGATTTGGGGATTGGGTTTTCTGATTTCTAAGCAGAGAATACACATAAAGAGAAGGGCCAGCAAAGGAGGCGGGGAGAGGGGGTGGTTGATTATGAGAGAGAGTGACATTGCTGGGGGCCCATGTGCTATTACCACATTACCTAAGCAAGCGTGAGAAGCTGGTATTCTCTCATTTACTTGTCACTGGGCTATCTGCAAGTTCTACTGGGAATCCTCAGTTTCCAGCAACTGTTTCCAGATTCACTTAGGAACTGGGGGAGACCTCAAAGCCACAAGCTCAAATGGGAGGCACAATTTAAAAAGATGCTTGAAGCCCCCTTTTATTGGGCTCACCAGGGTCATCTTTCATTGGTACAGACGTGCACACCAGGGGCTGAACGAAGAGATGTTCCCAAAAGTGACACTCAGCAAGAAAAAACAATCCTCACACATTTTTTGTTCTCTTTTTTTGTTGTTAGTACTGGGGATTGAATCCAGGGGTGCTTAGCCACTGAGCCACATCCCCAGCCCTTTTTATATTTTATTTTTGAGACAGTGCCTCCATAAGTTGCTTGGGACTGGCTAAATTGCTGAGGCTGGCTTTGAACTCACAATCCTCATGCCTTCAGCCTCCTGAGTTGCAGGGATTACAGGCGCACACCCATGCCCAGCCTAAAATGTTCCTTTTACCTCATTCCTATTTGCCCAGTGTAAGCCATAGACCTGGTTGTAGATCCCTCAGGACCTAGCTCTTCCCAGAGCCTTTGAATCTGGCCTCCTGTTGAATAGAGATGACAGGTAGCCACCCTATACATGCAGTGTTCTCCCAGGTATGAGACTCAGCAATCCTCTGGTCTTCCCAGCTCCCTGCAGTCATGAGCTCGGATGCTGAGATGGCCATTTTTGGAGAAGCAGCTCCCTACCTCCGGAAACCAGAGAAGGAGAGAATCGAAGCTCAAAATCGTCCATTCGATTCAAAGAAAGCCTGCTTTGCAGTGGATGATAAGGAAATGTATGTGAAAGGTATGATCCAGAGCAGGGAAAATGACCAAGTCATCGTCAAGACCCTGGATGACCGGGTAAGTGCTGATCTCAAATGTCTTAGATAAGATGGGCGTCCTTGTTTTCCTTTGGAATGGAATATTAGAAATTGTATCTAAAGACAGATTGAAACTTACATCTCCCTGTTCTATAGTGAAGTTCCCATGTCATACACCTCGCTCCTGTCTCTTTCCTTTGAGGGTTTGGGCTTTGAGGATTTTATGGTGTTTGCTTTGGAGAAAAGGGGAAGGTGCAGGTGAAAGACTTGGGACTACTTAAAGGCAAATTGGTGCTATTGTTGCTGAACAGAAAACCAAATATAGCTTGTGGGCTGCACACAATCATTCTTAAGAGGAAGCCCAGGAGGCACTGGCTAGTTTATCATGGAGAATTACAGCATGCCTTTTCAATTCAGTACTTATTGGATACCTAGTAGGTTTCCATCAAAGCATGGAACACTTTTCAAATATTTGCAAATCTTAGCACATTCCTTCCCCTAAACTTACCCATCTAGTGTAGGAATCAAGATGTATTCGGCAAGTGTGAGTCTCAATTCAAACTCAGACACATGAGACAGATTTTTCTCTTAGTTTTTTTTCTTTATTATTGGACATAATCTCTGATTCCAGATCTTTATCACTGGGCTAGAAAAAAAATGTCTTCAGTCACTCTTGGGGTTGTCCCACCCTCAAGGTTGTGGCATATTCTCAACCTACACAGTCTTGCTTCGGGGTTGCATTGCCTCCTAAAAGATCTATTTAGAAAAACGTGCCAGATCCTAAAAGTTCAGGATACAGAGACTTTTCTCTCATCCCTTTGGCCACAGTGGGGTCTCTCTTTCTAGGCTAAGGCAGTGGAACAGGAGGGTCACCCCTTCTCAAGAATTTTAGGCTATAGCAAATCTCCTTCCTTTTACCTCTTCTGTAAAACCCTCAAAGTTCCTCTAAACACTTTGGTTTTTGGAAAACAAAATCCAGAAAGTTCTATAGGCTCCTTCTCTTTTCTGCCATATTTTCTACCTCTCTTAAGAAAGAAGTACAGAGCCAACTGCATCCTTGAATGAGGACAGGCAGGAAAAATACAGAGGGGCGGGGGGGGGGGAATCCAGTTATCATCTCGAAATATTTTACAGCCATGAACCATGCATGATGCAGGCTCAAATGTTCTAACTTAGGAGAGCAGGGGTACAAAGAATTATGGGAGCCTTGAAGAAACAAGGAAGAGAGGAAATGGGTCTCAGAAGAGGGGGCACTTGAAGGTGTCCAGATATCATTTCAATGAAGATATTCATTGAAGATAAAGGAACCCACTTGACCCAGGGCATTGAGGTAGAAATGCATAAAACACACTGGAGCAGTTCCTTCCAACCTTCCAACCTTTGTCACAGCCCAGAACTCACAGCAAACCTGGTAAACAAAGGCAACCTACCTTGATAGTGGCTATTCTAAGCTACATCTGACCACCCTGAAGGCAAAGGGCTCTATAGCTCTGCACCCCTGTAACCACCTCCTGGAACCCACAATGGCAGACTGATTGGGATCATCAGACCAGCACTGGTTTGACCAGAATCAGGTTAATCAAGGGCAAGTTACTTAAAGATCATCTCTAGACATGGAAATGATTGATAAATGTATCACTGAATGTACCACAGTATCTCACTACTTCTACCCCTCCAGTGAAGAGGGGTGCAGATCATTGGCTTCCTCTCCATTGCTTGCTTTTCTTCTCAATACCCAGACGCTCACTCTGAACAGTGACCAGGTGTTCCCCATGAACCCTCCCAAATTCGACAAGATCGAGGACATGGCCATGATGACCCACCTGCACGAGCCTGCTGTGCTGTACAACCTCAAAGAGCGTTATGCAGCCTGGATGATCTACGTGAGTGCCCTTGAACATCAGTGCACATCATTTATTTCTCTGATTAAAAACAAGATCTAAATGATTAATTTTCTGATTTTCCCAGACCTACTCAGGCCTCTTCTGTGTCACCGTCAACCCCTACAAGTGGCTGCCGGTATACAACCCAGAGGTGGTGGCTGCCTACAGAGGCAAAAAGCGCCAGGAGGCCCCGCCCCACATCTTCTCCATCTCGGACAACGCCTATCAGTTCATGCTGACTGGTGAGTCCTCTCTTTGTTCATGTTTTTAAAAATAATTGTCAGTTATTCAAGCCCGTTAGAGGCTTTGGCCATCTGAACAGTGCATGAACCAAAGAGCTTCAGATGATTTGGGGATGAATAGCCAGCAGTGCAAATCTTCTATTTATTGGTCATGATACATGGAAAGTCCAGTGGTCATGGCCAAAGCCACACTAAGTCCATGCTTATTTAGGGAGCACAAAGAAATGCCCTGTCCTTACCTGCAAAGCACCCTTAGCATGGACATACTTAGAAGAGAAACTGTAGTAGTAGCCACAAAGTTGTAAAAATAGGTGGAAAAGTCTCCCTTTACCTGCTTTGCCCCTTAACTCAGGCTTCTGTGCATCTTCCCCAGATTTCCAAAGTGGCATTAGAAATAGAGATATGGTGATACTGTCATGCCATTATCATTTTTATCTTCTCAACTTTTGCCCGTTTTGACTCAGCACAGAGACAAGAAATAAAAGCCAGCATTCAAGATTGGACGACACTTAAAAATCATCCAGTACAATGTCACCCATACTTCAATCATTTCTATCCCACATTTACAATCTTTACCCTTTCTGCAAACAATATTTGTTTTTTCTAACTGAAGTGACCTCAGTTTTAAAGGGAAGGATAATATCACTATTAGGTTGCTATAAGTGCTATAACAAAATACTACAGACTGGGTGGCTTAAACAACAGAAATGTATAGTCTCACAGTTCTAGAGGCTAGAAGTCTATAATCGAGGTTTCAGCAAGGTTTTTTCCTTCTGAAGCTGTAGGAGAATCTGTTCCAGGTTTCGCACTTAGCTTCTGTGGTTTGCAGGCAATCTTTGATGATTCTGGCATGTAGAAGCGTCACACTGCCCTCTGGCATCATCTTCACATGGCATTCTCCCTGTGTGTGTGTGTGTGTGTGTGTGTGTGTGTGTGTGTGTGTGTCTTTAAATGTCCCCTTATTATAAGGATACCAGTCATATTGGATCAAGATTTCACCCTACCCTGAAAGACCTCATCTTGATTAATCACATCTGCATCTTATTTCCAAATAATTCTGAGGTTCCGGATATTAGGACTTCAATATATGAATTTTTTCAATCCATACACTCTCAGAAGTAGTTTCTCATGAGTAGAAAATAAAAGTAAGAGAAAAATACCATGACAGCCAATAAGTGCCTACAAATTCTAAATAGAAGCTATGGTCTCCTACTTGCTCTGAACCTGAAATTGGCTTTCTTTGTTTCAAAGGGAGATGGAAAGCAAAGAGTTAAAGATCTACCAACATGAACAACTTTTACATGTGGGGTTCACTGTTCATCTCCCAGGCTTTCCATACATCCCACATTTAAGAAATCTACACAAATTGTCGCCAAGATTAGACATGCCTGAACCACACCACAAGTTCAAAACCCAACCAGGCCCTAGGTTCTTTAACTTTCCCCCAATTTGCTTTGTATTTAAATCCTATCTGTTTGTTGTTCACTTATTTTGTTTGCCTCCTTTTGTGTTTCTAGATCGAGACAACCAGTCCATCCTTATCACGTGAGTAACCTGTGTTTGAGCCCATGATGACTCAGAAGCCAATGCCCATCTCTTCCACTTTCCTTTATCACATTTACTTTTCTTTTTGGACTGAGGATTGAACTTAGGGACACTTGACCCCTGAGCCACATTCCAACCCTATTTTGTGTTTTATTTAGAGACAGGGTCTCACTGAGTAGCTTAGCGCCTCGCCATTGCTGAGGCTGGCTTTGAACTGGCGATCCTCCTGTCTCAGGAGCCACCGCTGGGATTACAGGAATGTGCCACCAAACCAGTCCTTTAACCATTTACTTTTAAATTGGCAGTGGAGAATCTGGTGCAGGGAAGACTGTGAACACCAAGCGTGTCATCCAGTACTTTGCAACAATTGCAGTTACTGGGGACAAGAAGAAAGAGCAGCCAACAGGCAAAATGCAGGTAAGCAATGGCCTGCCCTGGAGGCTTATTAGAATAAGTATGTCTGACATATTGAGTGAGCGCCAAGGGTGTGTCACAGCTCAGATGAGCCAGGTAAACAGAACAGAAGTTTCCTCTTCCCTGTATTCTCACACAGAACATTTCCAATGCCAAATGTGTGAGGGGTTTTTTGTGGTTGTTGTTTTGTTTTGTTTTTTCCCCCCACACCAGGCAATATCCTAATTCTCTATAGACACCCATAGAGGTGGGAGGGTGGGAGCAACAATCTTACAATTCAATTCAATTATGATACTAACTCCCTGGAAATAGTATCATATCCCATAAGACACCCCCCCCCCCACTTCAGGTGTCCATTGCAAGTCCCAGTGCTAAGTGGAACTGACCAGTTACACATCTGGGGCTCCTACAAACCCCTTCTCAAGTTCAGTAATTTTCTAGAATGGTTCAAAGAACTCAGAGAAACACTTTACTTACTACTGGTATATTATAAAAGAAACAATTCAAGAACAACCGGTTGGAAGAGATGCATAGAGGGGTAAGACAGGGAGAGAAGCGTGGAACTGCCATGCCACCTCCCAGCGTCTCCATGGGTTCGTCAAGAATTCGCTATGGTTAAGAATTCTCACAGAGGTTCTGTTACATGGGCATAACCAACCAGATCATTGGCTTTGGTGATTAGTTCAACCTTCAGTCTCTCTCTCCCCTGAAATCTCCAGTCCTGTAATCAGTTCCCATGGCAACCAACCCTCATCCTGGGGCTGTCTGGGGACCCCCCCAGACACCACTCATTCATTATTAGTATATAATAAGACACTTAGAACTTTGGAGATGCCAAGGGATTCAGGAGATTTGTGTCAGAAAACGGAAATATGTATCTTTTACTATATCACAATCAGGGGCAAGGCAGAAAGTGGACTTGGGATCTAGCACCAGTTCCTTCAACAATAGTTGAGTGATCTTGACCAACTCCACATTCCCTCTGGAGAAGGGAATGGAAACACCAGGAGTTTTCAAATTGAAGCACACATCAGAACCAATTAAAGGGCTTTTAAAAGGAATTGAGAGCCTCAGCCCATAATTTCTGATTAAGAAGGTCTAAAGTGGGATCCAGTGTTTTGCCTTTCTAACATGTTTTCAGGTAAAGTTCTTACTGCTGGTCCAGGGACCACACTTTGAGAATCACTAGGTTTAACAGTTTCCAAACCTCTCTGGAGCCAGAAGGATAAGTGATGGAAGTGAGGTAGAAATCCTTTTTACCATAGTAGACTCCTGAGTAACAATTTTTATGATTTTTTTTTTTTGCTACTTATAAGACATTTTTGAAAACCATTTTTTTTATTGCACGATCTTTGAGGTCATTTCCCCTTCTGAACACAAATGTCTATGATATTAGGTGAGTACAGAGGTACATGTACTCCTTAGGTGGGATCTGGTGGGGCCCTGGTATCTCCACATGTCTACACTGGACACCAGGTAAGACTGGTGGACACTTCTCCCTGGACCTTTCCCAGAGTACACACACTTTCCAGTCACCTGTGGGCTTCTCAGGAAGACAGTTCAAAGTCCTCTCTTCTCTTTGTTGTTAGGGAACCCTGGAGGATCAGATCATCCAGGCCAATCCCCTGCTGGAGGCCTTTGGAAACGCCAAGACTGTGAGGAATGACAACTCTTCCAGATTTGTAAGACCCAGCCCAGTTTTCATTTACTCCAGCCAACCACACCCTGTCCTTAAGTGCTGGATGTGAAAAATTGTCACATAAACTAAAACATACCGGGCCTTGTTCTACCCTCCAGCAATTCAGATTAATCTACTCAACTGGAATATTTTAATCCACTTTGAAAAAAGTGTTGGCCTCTTCCTGGCAGAGGGAGGATTTAGCTGTCTTTCCCTAACTAGTCAACATCACCTCACAAGCATCCTGAAGCCTCAGAGATTCAAATTCTGCAAGTACAAATCAATTCTTGAATGCTAACATCAGATTCTCTAGATGGAGACATTTTAAACCTTATTTTGGCCACTTTTATAAGTGTGTAGTGATATCTAATGATGGTTTTAATGTATATCTCCTATATTGGTAATGATAGTGGACATCTCTTCCTGTGCTCACTTAATATTACTGAACAACATCCATTGACTTAGCCACAGAATTCTTAGTGTGAATTAGGTTGGTAGATTTGACCTACTCCAAGTCAGGAAGTCCTAGGAGCTGCAGAAGAACTAGCAAAGACAAAAGGGAACCCAGTAGGAATTGGTTGGTGCTAAGTATATTAAAGTCAATCATTCTTCCTTCAACCATTTCACTTAGGAATAGCACCACCAAAGAGGTATTTATTTCCACACTGGCAAATAAGCATTCAGCAATATGTTCAATTTCATTGGCCAGGGGAGCAAATACTCAAGAGGTACAGCCCTCATTGATGCCTCTAGTTGCAAAAGTACCTCAGAACTTCACACATCTCACCAGCTGGACAATCTCAAGCTCACATTTTATGGTCACCCCATAAAGATAAAAAGGTTGCTGATTAAAAAGTAGATGCATTCCTCAAAGACTAGCTCTGAGGCCTGGCCTTTCTTTCCTCAGATATGTGCTTGGTCCCCTGAATACTACCCACTTGTACATCTGTCTTCCTGGGTGCAAAACTAAGCCCTTCTTTGTGGGGGATCTGAGTGCATTTTACATGTGTAGAGATGTATTACAGTGCTTGGACCAATTTTAGCTATGGTGCTAGTCTGATTCCACATTTAAGTGGAGATGATGCCTTTAGGACTCCCTGTCATCACATCCATTTATTCACTTTAGGCCTTTCCTTTTGGTCCTGAGCCAGAATTCATAAGCACTCTGTACACCTTCTCCCCTCCAGACCTTTGTAGGCTAGTGATTCCATTGTCTTCCAGAAATTAGCTAAAAATACTGAAGCCCCAATACTCTCATTCACACATACGTCCACTGACCCTTCACAAACCCTTATAGGCCTCATTCAGAAAAAATATTGAGAATATTATTGAGTACTGACCACATTCCAAACTGTGTGGAATAAACAAGTCAACATTTTCGCCCTTAAATGTGTTCACAGTATGGTAGAGTACCAATTAAATGGATATGAGAAAGGGACGCACATAATTTCTATGTACTATGCACATATTTATATGTACTATGTAAATTAATACATATATAATTCACATGTACGCATTATATCTAAATTTTATAAAATAATATAAATTAAAGTTTATATATTTTATATGTGTGTATGTGCATATGTGTATATATACATACACATTTATATATACATATACACACATACATATGTATATGTGTATATACATACATGTGTAAGTATGTGTATATATATGTGTATGTGTGTGTGTGTGTACACTTTATTTATCACTTCCCAAAAAGGGAGAAACCCAGACCCTGAGTTGTTCTTTGGGGAGCCAGATGCCTAGGAGTTAGACTTGCCTGTAATAAGTAGTATATAAAATCTCAGAATTAGCATTCAAAGGCAAAAAAAAAGAAAGAAAGAAAAAGAAATTAGACAGCCCATCCATACAATCAATTCTAATATTTGAGAAAGTATTTGGGAAACAAGGTGTAAAAATAGTATAAAAATCAAGGATGCAGTCAGGAATGAGGTGGTTCCAAGCAGGGAGTTGGACGAAAGCCTATGGATGCCCCCTGAGCTGTAGGAACAAGGCTGGGAACTCTGGATAGGGCTACCTGAGCCTTGGTTGGCTCAGCCTGGGGACTGCAGGAGTGAGACAAACCGAGATAGGAAGTACTTATGTTTCTGGCTTCACTGCCTCCCTAACCCTGTGCTTCCCACCCATTGGTGATAGCACCTATCAGAGGCCCACACAGAATCATATAGAGCAAGTGACTGTGGTGTTTTTCATCCTGCCATTGGACAGGGGAAGTTCATTCGGATTCACTTCGGAGCCACTGGAAAGCTGGCATCTGCTGACATTGAAACCTGTAAGTATGGACACTTAACACAAATACCTTGGTAGTTTGCCACAAAGGTCACTCTTGGAAACCTGAAATTATTATTTTTGTTGTTGTTACCTTAGATCTCTTGGAAAAATCCAGAGTGACATTTCAGTTATCTGCTGAGAGAAGCTATCATATTTTTTACCAAATCATGTCAAACAAGAAGCCAGAACTCATTGGTAAGCTCTCTGATATCATTCTTATCTTCCTCATCAGTGGCTTTGGGACAATACCCAGAGTAAGTTGTGTCTACAGTATTAAAAAGATCTTGATGTTTTGCAGACCTGCTTTTGATTTCAACCAACCCCTTTGACTTTCCCTTCGTGAGCCAGGGAGAGGTCACTGTAGCCAGCATTGATGACAGCGAGGAGCTATTGGCGACTGATGTAAGCATGAAATTAACTTGTTTATGCAGAGAATTAAGGAGTTTTGAACTGACAGGCAGCTCAGGGAACTCATGAGAAAACTGGGACCCTAAGTGATTAGACCAAAGACGGAGATTGAAAGCTCAGAGAATGAGTCCAGTTTGCCCTTTTCCCTACTTAGCTCCACATTACAAGATTCCAAAATAAGAATCCAGGGGTTCTCCAAGCATACCGTCACTTCTATCCTCTAATACTTGAATTAGAATAAATTTTTGCATTTATAAGCTTTGTAATGTAACATTTGTTGGAAGTTTTCAGGTTACAAAATCACCTACCTACACGGCTCAAGAAAATTTAGAAAATATGAAGAAGTACAAAACAGAGAGACAAAATAATAATAACAATAATAAACAACCTCACACTGCAATGCTTCTCCATTATTCTTTCTACCTGTCCTTGTAGGTTCACTTTAGGGACCTATCTCCTCTGTATAACTATCTAGTCTGTGACCTTTTACTTTGGGGAATAATTATTATCTCATTAAATCCACATGAATACCATCTATAAGGTATTCATGTGGATTTAATGATATAATATAGATAGTGCTTTACCCATCCTAAGTTCCTCCACCTATCCCACACCCCCACCCCATTATGGATGAGCATCCGCTGCCTAGAGTGAACATTTGGCCTTTGGTTTTTTGGGATTGGCTTACTTTGCTTAGCCTGATATTCTCTAACTCCATCTAATCACCTGCAAATGCCATAATTTTATTTTCTTGTCTTGCTGAGTAATATTCCATTGTGTATATATATGTATACCAAATTTCTTTATCCATTCATCTACTGAAGGGCATCTAAGTTGGTTCCACAGTTTGGCTACTGTAAATTGTGCTGCTATGAACATTGATGTGGCTGCATCACTGTAGTATGCTGTTTTTAAGTCCTTTGGGTATAGACCGAGGAGTGGGATAGCTGGATCAAAAGGTGGTTCCATTCCCAGTTTTACCCAATGCACAGCACAAGAAAAAAAAAAAAAAAAAAAAAAAAGGAGCTTTGCCTAAATTTGCCCCTTTTTCATTCGAAAACCAATGGTATTATATTCAATGATCTCCTTTTCTAGATCTAATGTTCTATAATGCATTTATTTGATTCCGAACAATATTGGAACTCCTATGTTACAATGATAAACGCTCAAGCTTTGGAACTATTTCTCCATCACTACCTACGTGATTTCCTTCCCACGATGATTCCTAATTGTCTCATCCAGAAAATAAGCCCCGTCTATGTGCAGTGGGAAGGATTTTTCTCAGTTCTTATTTGATGGGCAAAGACAGATCATTCACATGTTCTTCCTACAATCACCTCCAGACACACAAACTTTTTATCCACTAACTTACCACACCCCACCCATCATTCATTTATTGGAGCAAATTTTATCTCATGTTCTATAAGGAGGTGAGGTCTCTGCCGGGAGAAAGCTACAGACAGATCCCTGGGTCCTGTTGAGACAGCTGGCCCTTTTTCCCCCTCTCAGAATGCCATTGACATCCTGGGCTTCAGCTCAGAGGAGAAAGTTGGGATCTACAAGCTGACAGGAGCCGTGATGCACTATGGGAACATGAAGTTCAAGCAGAAACAGCGAGAGGAGCAGGCAGAGCCAGACGGCACAGAAGGTAACTTCTTTGAAGAAGGTAGATTTGACTCCTATCTGTGTTCGTGAGTGGATGAGACCATGGGAGCTAAACACTACATCTCAAGTCATGCTCTTCCAAAATTGTATAAATGGAACTTGAGTTGTCTGAAGCTCAGTGTACCTACACTGGGGAAGTCCACCAGCTTGATCGGGGACTCCTGTAGTGGTGACTGACCAACTATTCTGCTAGTTTCCACATTCAAAGTTTGCCTGCTTTTTAAGGTAGAATTAATGCAAGAATAACATGAAGTGAACTTCACTTTCTGTCTGTATATATCATTACTATTAATGTAAACAATATTGTCATAATCATTAGGGCCTAAAATGAGGCCTTTGATAAAGTGGGGGTCCAAATTTTGTTCTTCCTATCCCTCCCACCTTGATATCTGTCAAACTTGACCTTGAAGTAAGGACAGGTGAACAAATGTTCCTCTTCCTAACTCTCACCTGGCTGACCTCACCATCATCCTCTGAGAGGCTTGAGAGTAGAGCCTAGGGAAGCAGGAGGGATGAATAGGGACAAGATTAACCCCTATGTGTCCTGCTCATTGAACCTCTTATCTCTCATAATGCATCCTACAAATTCCTTGAATAGAAAGCTGGCAACGTGGGTCAACCCTGATGATTCCAGCTTTATCTGTCATTCCCACAAGGTGTGAAGCAGAGTGTTTTTAACCCTTGCATAATAAAGAAGGAATTAGAGACTAGGTCCCATAAAGCCTACCTGCTTAGGTTAGTCCCTCCTAGGATAATCTCCTTTTTGTATCAACTCAAAGTCCACTGGTTAGCCATCTCATCAGGGAAGTGATAGCCCATCATACACTCCTGCCATGCTCAGGTGAAGAAGAGCATGTTTCCCCACCCCACCCCCCCGGGGAGCATGTCTCAGAAGCCGTCTTAGAATCTTGCCCTTGACACCTGTGCAGAGTAAATCACAAGAGAGGAAGACTCCCGGAGGAATGCATTTCTGCATTGGAGTAATAAGGGACGGCTTCCTAGATGAGGAGCCACTGATTTGGACTGTGAAGGATGATTAGGATTCTGGAAAATGTGAGGTAGAGGGAAGAATAGGCATTAGAACTGTCTTCACAAGGTAGTCCAGAAAAGATTGTGCTGGGAAGGGACAGAGAAGGTTCTGCTTTGGCTATGGATCTGTCTGTGTGTGGTGGGTTTATAAGAGATTAGAATTTAAACATGATTATTTGGACATTTGTTTTGAAAGTCCTTGAGTGCCAGCGTAAATGGTTTAGAATGTATTTGGCAAGCTACAGAAACCACTGACACTCCAAATAACAAGGGAAGTGTGTGACCACCTGGGATTAATCAGCCAGCAGTCAGCTTGTCAACTCACCATCCACCCAGCCCAAGGGGTACCCCCCAGGAATTCACATATAACCTATGCACATCCTCCAGGATGCTTTAAATTATATCTAGATTACTTGCAATACCCAAACAATGTAAACACTATGTAAATAGCTGTGTTGTATTGCTTAGAAAATAAGGACAAAAAAAGGAAGTCTGTATATGTTCAGTACAGATGCAATCTTTTCCCAAATATTTTTGATCCAAGGTTGGAAGAATCACACATGCAGAACCCACAGATACTACAAGTGTAGTCCATAAGCCAAATAAAATTGCCCATGTTCAACTACTTTCAACTGTGAACACTTGAAGACAGGGTCAAGGTTTTGAGTTTCTCTCTCACTTTGTATAAATTAGGAAAGGGCCTAACATGTATTGTCAACTGTCCACATGTCCTTTACTTCAGTACCATTTTATGTATTATTGGACTCTAATATTACTTTGCAAGTTATGTCTTTTTATGAAGTTGAAATATCAGTAGGTCAAGATCAAACAAAAAGTTAATTGCTGATAAAGGTTATATCCAAGAGGCAAATTGCAAGTTCTTGAGACAGGTCCCTGGACTATGAGTCCAAACCTCACTGAATCAGTGCAGTCCTGGTACATATGGGAGAATGCAGAGACATCAAAAGGACTCATAGAAAACATTTCTGGGAGGAACGAGAGCCTCATTGGGCGCCTTAGAAGTGGCTGCTTTTTTGCATGACACATTTCTCCTCTTCTGTCAGTGGCTGACAAAGCTGGCTACCTGATGGGTCTGAATTCTGCAGAAATGCTGAAAGGCCTGTGCTGTCCCAGGGTGAAGGTTGGAAATGAATATGTCACCAAAGGGCAAAATGTCCAACAGGTAATGGAGATGCTTCAAATCCAGTTGAGGAAGGTATTTTGCTATTTTAATCATCATATTAAAGTCTTCTCAGTGACAGTTTTCAGAAATACATATGAAACTGGTTTGGGCATTAAGGGGGAATTCATTTTAGACCTCAGGGGGAACTCAAGTCGTGCCAAAGAAAAAATGCCCACCCACCGCCACCCCCTGGGTATCACGAGCGCCGGGAATCAGGCAATGAAGAACCCTCTAGAGCCAAGTGGCTTTTTCTAGCATCTTTACTGAGGTGGCATGGGCTGTCATCTTTCTCCTTCTCTATTTAATCTTTGCTTAGGCAGAGAAACTTTCTCCACCTCTCTGGGTGGATGGACCCCCTCATACCTCCCAAGTTTACATATCTGTGTTTCCAGATCCACCCAGATATTGAGACCAGTCAACTCCAGATTCTCATAAGAGATACTCTAATTCACCCATCCTGGATCAAGGATCCAACTCTGGCTCCAATAAATATGGCCAGGGGCTAAAGTCATGGGCTATAACCCTGGTTGTTAGAAAACTATCTTTGTAAGTGAAATAGTTCTCAAAGAAACAGGAGCATCATGAGCTAGACAAATGTCTCAAGAAATATTTAATATATGTTGAACAGTATGAAATTGACAAAATTCAATGGCTTTTGACCTTCTTGACATCAATTTCATCTGTTCCAACTTAATGTGACTGTAAAAACGCTGATTTGAGTGTGGTGTGGGTGATCCTTCCTCAAGGTGACCAACTCAGTGGGAGCCCTGGCCAAAGCCGTCTATGAGAAAATGTTCCTGTGGATGGTCACTCGTATCAACCAGCAGCTGGACACCAAGCAGCCCAGGCAGTACTTCATTGGGGTCTTGGACATTGCTGGCTTTGAGATCTTTGATGTGAGTTGTTTGGGGAAATGACTGGCCGATTTGGTATCTGCTTGGCAGAATTCCCAGGGAATTTTCCAAACTCACTCAAACTCTTTGGTATTGGAAACACCTAGTTCAACAGCTTGGAGCAGCTGTGCATCAACTTCACCAATGAGAAACTACAACAGTTCTTCAACCACCACATGTTCGTGCTGGAGCAGGAGGAGTACAAGAAGGAAGGCATCGAGTGGGAGTTCATTGACTTCGGGATGGACCTGGCTGCCTGCATTGAGCTCATTGAGAAGGTAGAGAAACGCTGCTCCCCAGGGACAGCTCCTTTTGGCTGGGACCCTGGGATACTTTTACTCTGCCTCTTCTCTGCTAATAGATTGGTGTCCTAACTTGATTCTCCAAGTCTGTGAGCCTTCAGATGACTGAATCCCCTTTTATAGAAAGGATAAAGCATTTGAAAAGCACCCCAGAATCTGTTCTGACACTTCAAAGAGGTGCATGGATGGTTCAGATCCAAGTGTTCCCTTATTCCCAAGAATGTGAGTGCCAGTCCAACAAGGACTGTGGCACTTCTTACCCTCTAGATTTGCCCAAAGACCCAAGGGGGAAGGACCGTGCACAATGGGGTTCTTGGTAGAACATTACTATGAAAACAGGAGATGACATCAACTTTTAAAAAAGGACTTCCCATAATAATTTTGAAAACTGATCATATTGAAATAACTATATCTTCCTAAGTAGCCATAGGAAGCCCAGATATCATTTAATGTATGATTCATCTTATGGCTCTCTGTGCAACTTTCTATTCATTCCATGTTCTTTTGTTCAACAAATATTAAACACATTCTGTATATCTACCGTTGTTTGGTCATTGCACCAAAACAAGAGCCTTGCTCTTACAGAGCTTATGTTCCAGTGCTGGAAGTACCAGAGTGATGGCACCAAAGAAATTCTCTTTGGCTTCCCCAGACCATGGAGCCATTGGTAGGTACTCTTAAATATAGAAGAATGGTCTCTGTTATCCTCCTTCCAGCCCATGGGCATCTTCTCCATCCTGGAAGAGGAGTGCATGTTCCCCAAAGCAACAGACACCTCCTTCAAGAACAAGCTGTATGACCAGCACCTGGGCAAGTCCAACAACTTCCAGAAGCCCAAGCCTGCCAAAGGCAAGGCCGAGGCCCACTTCTCGCTGGTGCACTATGCAGGCACTGTGGACTACAACATTGCTGGCTGGCTGGACAAGAACAAGGACCCCCTGAATGAGACAGTGGTGGGACTGTACCAGAAATCTTCACTGAAGTTGCTCTCCTTTCTTTTCTCCAACTATGCTGGTGCTGAAACAGGTAAAATTCTTATCTTTATCCCCCCACCCCGTGTGGAAATCTCTGTGTAATTACTCATATCACAAAGCTGCTCATACAACCAGTAGTCAAGCATGAGCTTCAGGCTGAGCTAGATTTGTCTGTCTCTGTTCTCCATTTTTTCTTTTCCCTACTCCAACTCCTCCTTAAGATAGACGTCTGTGGAGGTAAACTGCCCCTCTTAGTGCACAAAGTCACTAATACTAAATTATTTAATTATGTTTTATTAATATATAATTTACATTCAATAAAATTTACCCTTTACATTTTTCAGCAGTGCTTAGTATATTCACAATGTTGTACCACCACCATCTGATTCAAGAACCATTTCATCACCCCTGCAATCTACCAACATCCGTCACTCCTCAATTTGGTCCAGATCCCCTGAAAACCACTAATCTCCTTTTTGTCTCTGTGGATTTACTATTCTGGAGATCTGTTACAAATTGAACCACATACAACATGGCCATTTGTGTCTGGCTTCTTTCACCAGACTAATATTTTCAAGGTTTGTCTATGATGTAGCATATTTCATTAGTACTTCCGTCCTTTCTGTAGATAAATAACATTCCATTGTGTGAATGTACCATATTCTGTTCATCCATTCACCCACTGGCAGACACTTGGGTTGCCTTGACCTTTTGGCTATTGTGAAAACGGCTGCTATGAGCATTTGTAGACACGTTTCTATGGGAATATGTGTTGTCAATTCCCTTGAAAATATACCTAGGAGTGGAATTGCTGTGTCACATGGTAACTATGGCAACCTTTTGAGGTGGCTGAATCCTTTTCCAAAGTGACTGCAGCAGCTAGTGTCACTTTTTAAGGTTACCATTGTATTTATATTTTAAATAATTGCCTAACTAGAGTTGAAAAGGAGAGACTACCTTAAATGTATAAATTTATTACATTAATGCTTTTCATTTTAAAATATATGCAATATAAACATTTCATAGATAATTGGATCTTTTTAAAAATTAATGTCTAGCATACTTTGGCAGAAAAAAATGTGACAAATGTGCATAAATTTAAACTTGATGTGGGCTAAATATGAAAGTGAGCCATTCAGAAAAAGTAGACCAAATATCACTGACTCCAAATTCAGATAGCAAATTGGGTTATTTCTTTTAGAAAGAAGAAAATTTGACTTGTAGAATATTATTGGCTTACTTTTATTACCTTCGGTTACTTTCTTATTAAGAAGTAAACAGGGGAGCTGAGGATGTACAGCCCTTGCCTAGTGGGTGAAAGGTCCTGGGTTCAATTCTCAGTACTGCCAAAAAGGTAAGAAAGAAAGAAGGAAGGGAGGAAGGAAAAAGAGAAAGAGCTAAACAAAAATTCTGGAATAAAAGGATGTCAACTCAAGAAAGAAATCACAGGGCTGGGGTTGTGGCTCAGCGGTAGAGCTCTTGCCTAGCATGGGTGGGGCCCTGGGTTTGATCCTCAGCACCACATAAAAATAAATAGATAAAATAAAGGTATTGTGTTCAACTACAACTAAAAAATAAAAAAAAATATTTTAAAAAAAGAAATCACAATCATTAAGAGGGACATCTCAATCTTGCCAATTAGTCAGTCTGATTTATGTCTAACCCCTACAGGTAAGAGACCAATCTTCTGTTCTGAGAAGTAAAATGCCACCCACATGCACCCTCCCCACCCCATCAATGGGGATAAAGTTGAGCTTTCCCAAATCTGGACAGTTTAAAAGCATCTTTTAAAAAATCAAACAAGGGGCTCAGGGGTTGAGCGCTCACCTAGCACATGCAAGGCCCTGGGTTCTATCCTCAGCTCCACATATAAATAAATAAAATAAAAGTATTGGGTCCAACTACAACTAAAAAATTATTATTTTTAAAAATCAAACAAATAACAATTTATGTCTGTTAAGTCAAAAGAAAACCAAAGCTCCTGTTTTTGGACTTGAAAGAGGTGATTGGAGAGTCCACCACTGTGTTCTCTGGGCTGCCTCTGACATGCCCTTCCGTGTCTGCCTCCAGGTGACTCCGGGGGGAGCAAGAAAGGCGGGAAGAAGAAGGGATCCTCTTTCCAGACGGTGTCAGCCGTGTTCAGGGTTCGTGTTTTGGCAACTTCCACATTGCAGTTATTCTGCCTGATGAAAATGACATGTGCTGAAACAAATGAGCTTTTTTTTGGTTTGTGTCCCAGGAAAATTTAAACAAATTGATGACCAACTTACGGAGCACTCACCCTCACTTTGTACGATGTCTGATTCCCAATGAGACCAAGACTCCTGGTGAGTAGCCATCCATCTTGCAGAGCATTTATCGAACCGAGCAGAACTTCCCAAAATGTACATAAAATTCTGTGCTTGTGTGTAGGGAAAGGGTTATAGTCTTTATCACTTCTCAAATGAGTTTGTTAAATCAGGTTACCTGACTTGTAAATTAGAACACTGGATGCCATTTTAAATTCTACTTTCATTTGCTGTGAAGAAGCTTTTGAGCTTAATGCCATCCCATTTACTGAATATTGATTTTACTTCTTGCACTTTAGGAGTCTTGTTAGGGAAGTTGGTTCCTGAGCCAATGTGTTCCAATGGGTTGGGCCTACATTTTCTTCTAGTATGTGCAGAGTTTTTGGTCTAATTTCTAGGTCTTTGATCCACTTTGAGTTGAGTTTTGTGCAGGGTGACAGATTAGGATTAAATTTCATTCTGCTACATATGGATTTCAGATAAATAATTCAAAAATGGCTGCTGGGTGCAGTGGTACATGCCTGTAATCCAACAACTTGAGAGGCTGAGGCAAGAGGATCACAAGTTTGAGACCAGCCTGAACAACTTAGCAAAACTCTGACTCAAAATTTAAAAAGGCTGTGGATGTAGCTCAGTGGTATAGCATCCCTGAGTTCAATCCCCAGCACCACAACCCCTCTACACAAAAATACTTATGTGACCCATGCAATGTTTGGGATATATGTATATTAAAAATTTATTTAATTTAAATATTAAAAATTATTCACTTTATATTTGAAATTCAAATTCAACGAGGCATCTTATATTTTTTTTTCTAGCGCCCCTACCATGAAATCATATCCCAAGCATTGTATGTATGTGTATAGACACATTTCATCCATAGCTCTCATAAGATTCTTGAAGGGCTCTATTGGCCTCTTTTATCCTAAAGTAAAGAATCATTGCATCTGGCAAATAATTGTCTTTGGTATCCCATCATAAAAACAGCATCAATCACAACAGATTTTTGGTTTTTATCCTGTAGTGTATGTCAGCCACCTTATTAAATTATCTCTCATCCTCGAAACAGATACATGTGATTACCTCCACTTTAAAAATGAGAACTGAGAATAAGAGATCATATAAATCTAGATAGAGAACATCGTGCAGTAAAGTAGGACCCTAATTGTCACCCAGGCCCCGCTCACACATAGTAAAGTATAGCTGTTTCTCGGGGTCCTTTGTCTCAAAGAGAACAACTATTATCACAAAGAGTTGTGTCTGTGAGGGAGCCTATACACAGTGAAGTCCTTCTATACCCAGCGCTCGCTCATGATTAAACACTCGCCTCTTTCACATCACAAATGAATGGAGAGATCAGATGGCCTTCAAGTATCAAGAGATAGAGGAATGGATTGACCTCTGGGAGTTCCAAACTGTGCCAATGGCTTACCTTTTCTTTCAGAAGGTCAATTCTAGGGAAATCCAGAATTTTTTTATTAAGGTCAATTCTAGGGAAATCCAGAGTTTTGTTTCCCCTCTGTTTCTCCTTTGCTCTGGCATGGCTCTGTTTTCATTCTCTTGTCTGGAAAGAGACTAACCCCCTGCTATGGTAGATAGCCTGGGCGACACCTCAGAAAGCACTTAGTGCCACCCCTTCATTTCCTAGAAGAGGTCACACTAAAGACCCTGGGATTCCAGTGCTTCGCCCCAGGGCACTCAGAGCTGGGACTGAAAGCCACAGTCCAAGACCAAATCTCCAACCTCCTCCCCATCCACAAGCACATGTGGTTCTTTCTAGTTGTTCTTCTACAACCTCTCAGGGCTTCATGGGAACAGAAACAGGAACCCCTAGGAAGCAGGGCTGCTGCCTCCCTCTGACTCTCTTCTTGTGACAATCCTGGGACTTTCCAGATGTGTGCTGTTTTAAAATGTGGATTTGACTATTATTCAAGTATGGTGAGGCCAACAGATTAGGAGAGGACTGCTTCTGAAAAGATGGTTTGTCACGGGCAATTCCCAAGACAGGGAGGCGTTCACCCTGTAGGGTCAGGAAGGGAAGGACAAGGGCCAGGTGAGGGGGCAAGAAGAGCAAGGGGGAAAATCTCAGATAAGAGACTTTATTGTGGTTTTCATGGAAAAGAATGGGTGAGTTGATGTCAACAAGCTAAGCTGGTTTAGGATTGGATAGACCCATAATTGCATCAGGCTTCAAGGTGTTTGAACTGCCCCAGATGTCTTGCTGCTGTGTGATTAGGACAGAGGCATAAGGTCTCAGAGTGTGAGAGCTGGATAAGGACAGTTTGGAAGGTAAGGGCTTTGAATTAGTTGCTTTGCATATGAAAGGCTAACTTAACAAGGAGTCATTAGCTAAGAATTCACTAGCTACAGAAGGAGCAATCTTTTCCTAGTTAGCAGATCCCCTGAGATGCCCAAAATTATAAAATGGATATCATGGATGTCATGCAACTGCCTGGGGAAGGGTGAGATAGGAGGAGAAAAGAGTAAGAGGGAAGTAAAAAGTGAGGGAGGATAAAAAGGAAAAATCTTCAGGGGTTGGTAACAGGAGAAGAAGGAGGCGGTGGCTCAAGGAACATTTTAGAAGTTCTGGGAATTTGTACCAAAACAAATGAGGACTTTTCAGGACCTGCTAGAAAACAACTCAGCCAGGGTTGGGAGGAAACATACAGAGGGTCCAGTCTTCGCTCTGCCAACTACCTTGCAAAGCCTTTCACTTCTCCAGGCCTCAGTCTCCCCCAGGTTCTGTGGAGATTAGGAAAGGGCCCTGTCCCCCGTCCCTCCTCTCTCTCTCCACCACCAAGTGCACACAGTATACAATAGGTGCACGGCTTGGCAAGCAACATGGCTGCTCTGGTCTCCCCATCATCAAATGATGGTCCTTTTCTTTTGGTTCTAGAAGGATCATTGACCTCTACCTGTGCCTTTTCTCCCTGCTCCTGGCTCTTGTAGAGATGCAGGGCTTAGCCTTGCCTTTGACCATGCGCGGTTGTGGCAAATCACAGGGACAAGTGTCCAGGAAGCCCCCTACAGTGTGTCAGGGGCTATTTTAACCTCTTTACATCTTCTTCCCCTTAATCTTCACAATAGCCTTTTAAAGCAGATACTCAGTATTTTTCTTATTTTTCAAGTGAGGCACAGAAAGTCCCTGGTTCACATAGCCAGTAAATAGCACAGCAGGGATTTGAACCAGCAGGAATCATCATCTGAGAATTACTGAGGGGTGGACCAGATGATGTTTAAGGTTCTGTCTACATCAGTGATTTTCTGAATTTCTGATACAATTTCTATTTGGTCTTAACCAAATTTTTCTCTAGGGAATCACTGTCCAATTGAACCTTCGGGAAGGATAGAAATGTTCAATATCTGCACTGTCCAATATGGTAGCCATTAGTTATGTGAAATGTGGACTAAGTGCAACCAAGAAAATGAATTTTTAATGCTAATGAATTCAGATGTAAATAGCCCCACATGGCTAATAACTGCTGTATCAGACAGTGCTGCTCTAGCAAAGCCTTAGAAATTGTATAATGATCTCTCCTCACAGCCACCAGGGAAGGTTGTAGCATTCCAGAAGTTTTCATAAGGTTAAGTCAAAGCCAGCTTTAGCCACACCCTCCCCAGCAACTTAGGAAGCCCTTGTTAAGAAGCCATTGTGTTGGAACTGGAGAATATCATGCTAAGTGAAATATGCCAATCCCAAAAAACCAAAGGCTGAATGTTTTCTCTGATATATGGTTGCTAACTCACAGAAGGGGAGAGGGTGGTAGGTAAGAATAGAAGTGCTTTGGATTAGACAAAGGGGAATGAAGGGAAGGGAGGAGGAATAGGAATAGGAAAGACAGTGGAATGAATCAGACATTACTTTTCTATGGGCATGTATGATTACAAGACCAATGTAATTCCACATCACGAACAACCAGAAGAACGGGAAGTTATATTCCATATATGTATAATGTCAAAATATAGTCTATTACCAGGTATAATTAATAAGAACAAATAAAACATATTTTAAAAAGAGAAGCCATCATGTCACCATGGTACCTTGCCTGTAACCCCTCGCATAGTCCCAAGTCAGAGTGTTCTCAACCCCAGTTTGATTTGTGTCTGACCCAGGCTGATTACCAAGAGTGGCAATGGTACCACATGGCACATGGGGATTTGTCCTTCAGTTTTCTCTTCTTCACTGCAAATTTTAGTCGTAACCCTCACTTCCCAGGGCAGGTGCTAAGCAATTGACTGATGATCATCCACCCTGAATTCGGCCTGCTCCCTACCACAGCCCACCTTCTTCTCTATTTTATTTCTCTTCTCTCATTAAAGACAAATCTGTATAGTGTAGAGACAGGAAGGGATTTCAAGGTATCTAACAGGAAGCCCAATAACCACTCCATACCTAATGTGCCCTCTCTGAGAGCCTTGCTAGAATCCAGAGCTATAAGCAGAGTAAAGATCAAACTGTTGGCTCTCATTTCCATGGTTGTGGGTGCCAGACTCTCCCAAAGAGACTGGAACTTGTAAACAGGTTTCAGGTACCTCCAACCCCCGGCCTTAAAGCTGGCATTACCTTTAGTGAAATCTGGGTGTTTGGGAGTGGCTCCTGGTGCCTCAGATCATCCAGGATGAACAATGAGCCATGAAACTCTGGAGGTTTTGCCAAAAGGACTGTAAGTCTTAGATCAACCTGGAAAAATGGGCAAGACCCTGTCTCAAAATTAAAAAAAAAAAAAAAATTACAAAGACCTGGAGATACAGCTCAATGGTGGAATACCCTTGGGTTCAATCCTCTGTACCACAACAACAACATCAAAAACAAAAAGAAAACAAAAAAGTAAAAGGAGCTGAACAATGAAAAAGCCACAGGCATCCCCTTAGGATGTTCTCTTCCCAGGTGTGATGGACCACTACCTGGTCATGCACCAGCTGCGCTGTAATGGGGTTCTTGAGGGCATCCGGATTTGCAGGAAAGGATTCCCCAGCAGGATTCTCTATGCTGACTTCAAACAGAGGTAGGTTACCATGTCTTTGCATCTCTCTCCATTTGAGGGCACCTTTTGCTCTTCCCAAAAGCATTCCTTGTGTTGGGTAGTTGGTGAATTTACAAGCCTCCTGGGGTTTTTATGGACTTTGCCTTTTGCTAGGGGATGATCCCATGTTCAAAATGAGTGCTGGGCCTGCCCTAAATGGTCCCAAGGCCAGAACCCTCTAGCTTATGACTCTAGACTACAGTGACTCAACCTCCACATTATGGACATTTGGAGCTAGATAATCCTTTATGAAGGGACTCATATATGAAGGGACTGTCCTGTGCATTGAAGGACTTTAGCAACATTCCTGGCCTCTGCCCAACAAGCTGGTAGCAAACCCACAGCTCTTACCCTTAAGCTGTGACAATCAAATATTTCTTTGGACATCCCTGGGGACCAAACTGCCCCTGTTAAGACACACTGCTCCAGACCTCCTCTCTCCTCCCACCTCTCTCTTCTGGGCTTGGAAGTTCAGGCCATGTCCAGAGTAGAAGAGGAGCAGGGACCCCCTAGAGGCAGGAGAACTGAGGTCTGTAGGTCACAGCTGATTTCAAGGCTCTTTTAAATTAGATACGAACCATTGCCTCTGAAAGCAAAATTCCAGCCCTGTGTGCACTTGCTGGGCTTCCTTTATGCTTTTCTCTCTCTACCATGGCCCTAGTACCAACCCCTAAATATCTCCCTCTCCCAGAGCAGCTGATAGTATCCTACTTCCTCCTAAGGCTGGAACAGAAGGTTCTAGAAGCCCTGGTCTCAAGCATGGGACCATTCTGGGAGTTGAATCTATTTAAGACGTGTTGTCACCTTTCTTTAGATATCGGATCCTCAATGCCAGCGCTATCCCAGAGGGGCAGTTTATTGACAGCAAAAATGCTTCAGAGAAGCTCCTGAACTCTATCGATGTGGACCGGGAACAGTTCCGGTTTGGTCACACCAAGGTGAGAACAGGTGGAGCTGGAATCTCACCACACCCCCAACCCCTCAGGGAACCCACAGTTCTAACTGCTTGTTAGTTGGTTGGAGGGAAGAGTCTCTTTCCTCTTCTGGTCCACCTGGCCATCCCATATCTGAAGCCCAGATAAAGGAAGCTCTGTGGTTAGGAATAGAGGGTTTTCTCTCCACCTTGGTCTTGAAGTGACTGGAAACTGAGATTGGAAGCCCCAGTGAATAGCACCTGGGAGCTTTTATGTCCTAGAGGGAGACGAGAAGAGAGACTCAGGGAGAGAAAGAACCACAGACAGATGAGAACATAGAAGATTCCAGAGACAGTGAGGGCTTGAGCAGAGTAATCATGACCAATAAAATGGATGCTAGTTATTGAGCACATGTGTTATGAGTCCTTCCATATGTATTTCATTCTCCTTATAATAACCAAACGGTGAGACAGGGGGCATGCCTCATCCAGTTCTTGGGAAGGCAGGGGAAATGGGGGGGTAAGGGCAGGAAGACAAGGACAAGGACAATGCTCAAGGTCACATGGAGAGGTAAGTCAGATAGGAACCACTGAGTGGCAAAGGCTGGTTTTCAGTCCTGGCCTGATTCCAAAGATCTACCTCCTGGAGGCAGGCTGGTGTCCTCAGATGGTCCACAGAATACTCTGTTTCCTTGGCTTCCATGGAGATGGAGAAAGTTCTGCCACTGCATGCAGTTGGTGCAGGGGACCTGAGAGTGAGACCCGCCTTTGTTGATGGGCAGGGAGAGAAGGAGACCTCATCTGGGTACAGTTGCACTAGTGTGATTTTCTGGACTCATTTTTACTGTCTGAGCATAAGCTGTGACAGAACTGGTCCATATGAGTTGGTGGGCCTGGAAACTACTTTAGAACAGGTCATCTCACTGCCCCAAAATCACTGGGAAAGAGTCCTAGAGGCTAAACTGCTGCTGGTTCCAACCCAGGGGTGGGCTTGGGCAGAAACAGGCTCCTTCAAGAGACTCAGTTGACCACCTGCTGAAGACAAAGCAGGGGTCATCTCTCTTTGAATGCAGGTATTTTTCAAAGCTGGACTCCTGGGACTTTTGGAGGAGATGAGAGATGAGAAGCTGGTGACCCTGATGACGCGCACGCAGGCCGTGTGCAGGGGGTATCTAATGCGGTTGGAGTTTAAGAAGATGATGGAGAGGAGGTGATGCAGGCTCTCCCTCTGTGTTACCCTGCCCGTCCCATGTAGCAGCTGATTGTTACTTCCTGCTTTTGTTGCTGGGATACACTCCTTCATTCATTTGACTAACATTTCCAGAGCAGCAATCTCATACAGAAATGAACCCTGTCTTCCAGCAGCTCACAGAGGAGGGGGAAACAGACATGGGCATGACCAATTTTAACACAAGTGCAATGTTATAGTCAGGGGAGTGGGGGGCCTGACACAAGCAAGCCTCCCCCAAAATGCTTGGGGCTTTGGAGTTGGCATGAATGGGTCAGCACGAATTTTTTTTTTCCCCCCTCTGGAAAAAGTTTTGCATAACCTGTTTTAAAATATGATCTGGACGGGACACCAACAAGCAGGTCACTGTTATTGGAGCACTGAATGAGGCAGGTAGCAAGGGTCCCCATCCTCTGGTTGATGGGGAAGCTCCAGAAGGAACATAAGGAGATGAGTGAGGGGATCAGGTCACTCTAGCAGCTGGGAAGAGAGTGAACCTGAGGGGATAGAAGGGGTCATGACCCCGACTATAGTGGAAGTCCAAATTAAAGAGACAAGGACCTGAATTGAGCTTTAGTCTATGGGTGAGAGAGGAGGGCATGGAATAAGGAAATATTTAAGAGTCTAATTGCTTGGATAATTCAAGGAAAAGAAAAGCAGCATGGATGACTGGTTATGTGAGGGCATTAGGGAAAGCAGAACTTGGGTGGAAGCTTGGTCTTCCGGGGTAGATCTAACACCATAAGTGCCACAGTGGACCTCCACCATGTGCTGGGAATACACCAGGCATCCAGTTTGGTGAAGCCAATGGAAGCTGGCATGGAAATAAAGTATAGATATTCCAAAAGAAGAACCAGTTTAATGGAGACATAAATACATTTTTAGGCACTTATGTATATTACTATGAAGCTGTGTAGTATATGCAGGGACATAGGCAATAATCAAAATTAGGAAAACAGGGCAAGAGGCTAAGAGACACCTAAAGCAGGTCATGGGGTCCTATCAATGCTTCAGCAGGAAGAGGGGGTCTGTATGTCAAAATACTACAAAGCAGCAAATCAAAGGCAGAAGGAGTTCCAAAGAAGTGAGATTTGATTAATAATTCAAATGTGAGAGAAAGACCCAATCGTCTGAATAAATGTGCTGATGGCATTGGTCACTAGGCGTCCACCGATGATCTCAGGTAAAGGATTTTCAACAGGGTGGTGCAGCAGGCAGCCAAGCAAAGCGAGATCCACAAATGGCCCTGTGCCTTCTCTTCTTTCCAACCTTTCCACGTGCTCTGTCCTGTGCCCCTCATTTGCAGAGCTACTCTGGAACCACAGGGTCTGCGAAGCATGGCTGTACTTCCTTCCCATTCAACCAGGAAGGATGCAGATCCTGGGGTCCTTTGAGAGCAAGTGGGGGTTGAGGCAGACGGGGCCTTGCTGGGGTTTATTAATTGGAGTCCTAACCAATGCACAGGGACTCCATCTTTTGCATCCAGTACAACATCCGCTCTTTTATGAATGTCAAGCACTGGCCCTGGATGAACCTCTTCTTTAAAATCAAGCCTTTGCTGAAGAGTGCAGAGGCAGAGAAAGAGATGGCTACCATGAAGGAGGACTTTGAGAAGGCCAAGGAAGACCTGGCCAAATCTGAGGCTCGGCGGAAGGAGCTGGAGGAGAAAATGGTCTCCCTGCTGCAGGAAAAGAATGACCTCCAGTTGCAGGTTCAGTCTGTAAGTACATCCTCTCTGAAAATGCAAATCACTCAAAAGGAGGACGTTGAGGCCCCTTAAGGAGTCTATTCAAGAGGCAGTGGTGCCACCCAGTGGTCACACAGAGTATTTCAGTAGAAGGCAAGACGCTGGTCCCAAGGTCTGCACAGGCCAGAAATCATGTCTGCAAAGTAAACTTGGGCTGTCCCTGATCCCTCCTTGTCTTCCGTAGCAGAGTTAGACGTGTTTCGCTGTAGATATGAGAGCTGTTTGTGTCTTCAAAATAAAAAGCTGTCAGGAGTTCACCAGGTCTTTTAAAATCCTATCAATAAAAATTAATCATTCAAATGAGATGATTCAATTCAAAGATGAGTCATTTTCCACATGATTTTCAATGACAGTATTATACTCAGAACTGCTTTAGAGAACACTTTTTTATCAAATAAATAGGAAAAATGAAACCACATCTGCAGCATGCAAATTCTGGCAGTTCCCAGAAGTTAGGGCATTTGTGGGTTTTCCTTCTTAATAAACCCCCCAATACTTTCTTTGCCTATTGCCTTATTGCCAAGAATTTTCAAACTCCCCTATCACTTTCCCAATCGGTATAGTACAGTTTTTAGGAACACTTTCCCAGGCACAGTGGGTGAGATAACAACCCATTATCTATCGATAATGGATAACAACCTCTGGAGCAAGACACCTGCGTTTACATCCCAGATCCTTCACTTGTTAGTGAAGGTAACCTAACACAAGACCCTTCTCTTTGTGCCTTGGTTTTCTCATCTGTAAAATAGGCATAGTAATACACCCACCTCATATGGCTATTGGGGAACGACAGGGAGCACATACCTGAGGTTTAAAGATGTGCAATAAATATTTGCATTTATTCTTGCCGTTCTCTTCCTATCCATTTCCCTGCCATGCATGTTCAGTTTTTAAAATTCTCTTATATTGGAAGATATAGCCTGTTTTGTTGAAGAACAGAATTAAGTAATCTTCATCTGTCTGAGAGATTCACTGCAGAGCCTTCTGGCACATGGACTTATTAAATCACTGATTCTTGTGTGTTTTTCATTGTAATGTTCTGTGGCTTGAGGAGGCTCAGCCGAGGACACACAGGTGCCACTTCTGTGTTGAAAGTTAAAAGGTAGTCATGTTTTGAAAATTATGGCTTAACGTGGGATAATATGGAGCAGATGAGTTATTTTTCAACTGCTGTTTGCTAGGAAACATAAAATAATCAGACAACTTTCTAGAGGCTTTATTCTTTAAAATGAATATTGTACATATCTGTAATCCCAGAAACTCAAGAGGCTGGGGGAAGAAGGATTGCAAGTTTGAAGTCAGTTCCAGCAATTTAGTGAGACCCTATCTCAAAATAAAAAAATAAAAAGGGTTGGGGATGTAGCTCAGAAGTAGAGTGCCCCAGGGTTTCACCCCTTGTCCTGAATAAAATAAAATAAACTGAACTGAACTTGGAACTCCATGAACTCTTTTGAGTCACTTTAAGTGACTGTCTCTTAAATAAATGATATCCTTGGTGGTCTAAGAGAGAGTATGTGGATGATATATAGGCGTGTGTGTGTGCGCGCGCGTGTGTGTGTGTGTGTTTTTGTGTGTGCGCGCATGTGTACCTATGTATGTGAGTGTGTGTATGTGTGTGCACAACCACTCCTTGGCATAGATACAGGAGATGGACTTTTAGAGGGTCAGTCCCTTTCCTTCTAAGGCTTGCCAAGTGACTGATGAAAACTTATAATGACCTGGTACTTTCAGGAAACAGAAAATCTGATGGACGCCGAGGAACGGTGTGAGGGTCTCATCAAAAGCAAGATCCAACTGGAAGCCAAAGTCAAAGAGCTGACTGAGAGGCTGGAAGAGGAGGAGGAGATGAATTCTGACCTGGTGGCCAAGAAAAGGAATCTGGAAGACAAATGCTCCTCTCTCAAGAGAGACATTGATGACCTGGAGCTGACCCTGACAAAAGTCGAAAAGGAGAAGCATGCGACAGAGAACAAGGTGGGTACCACTGCCACCACCCTGCCCCCAGCTCCCCACCAGTCTCCACTTTCCTGCTGGGAGGTTGGAGCAGGAGCCAAGCTGCAGGGTAGTTAGGTCCCTCTGCCTTGTTCTCCAACCTGCAGGCTCTTCTCAACTCTCCCTTGTTGTACCACAAACTTCCAGCATTTTCTTAAGAGAGAAGGTTGTTTCATACTCATCTCTGTTGCTCATAGCACCCAGCACAGGGATAGCAAACCCAAAATGCCTGAGAAACAAGACAGATCATGAAGGAGGCAGAAAACTAGATAATACCAATGACTGATTGGCAGGGAGGTAAGGCTCAGGGACCCTGATTAATTACTGGCGGGTTATAAACAGATGCAGCCTTTGGGAAGGTCTTTTGGAATTACAAAATTGAATTAAGAACCACATACTCTACGACTCAGAGATTCTGAGGTGTGCAGACCAAGGAAGTCTTCCACCAGTCCACAGATGGACAAAGTGGGCACCACCACCACCACCCCACCCCCGTCTCTCCACCAGTCCCCACTTTCCCGCTGTAAAGAGGAGGGAGATTGGAGCCAGAGCATATGCAAGGAGGTTTATAGCAGCATTGCTTGTGGGAAGCTGCAGGAAATATCCAGGTCCACCCCTGGGGGAACAGAGAGGCAGAACATGCTGGATGCACACCAGGGAATACCACACAGCTTTAGGGAGCAAAAGACTTGTGCACATACACATGGGCATCAAAGATGGACAATAAATACCTAGGACTAGTTGGGAGAAATATGAGGAAAAATGGAATATCCAACATGCACACAGACAGAAATATACATGTGGCAAAGATATGTAAAAACACATGGCATGATTCACATCACAGTGGTCACCCATGAGGAGGGGTAAGGGCTGAGGTCTGCTGGATATGAGATGACAATGGCAGTTGGCAATCAGAGAAGCATGCGACAGAGAACAAGGTGGGGATAGACAATTGAGCGTGATGAACATAGACGGTAGGGAACGGAGGAGTCTGTGAACCCTGGCCACAGATAGTAGCCTTGACTAATCACCAGCCAACTACCGTCAGGTAGAAATGTCTATCCAGCATTGCCAGAGCTTCTGCTTTTCCACAAGATGCCAGAAATTGAGATTTTATGTGAAATTTCTTTTTACCCTCCAATTTGATAACATTTCAAAAATTGTAAATGAAAGAAAATATGTTTGGGGCCAGATTCAGCTCATGGGTCAAGAAAGGGCAACCTCAGATTTGAAAGATGTATACAGGGAAAGTAATTTTATTTAATGCCTTAGAGCTCTATGCAAAGTGCCCTAACCACACACCCTGACAACACCAGATTCCCCTCAGGGTTTTCATGCATAATACCTCATGCCTTTCCTTCCCTTCCTGCTTCATTCTAAACCCCCATCAGCCAACCTAACAAATACCTGCAGATGCATTATACGTTATGAATGAATATAGATTGATATGTTACCTTTCAGAGGTAGCATATTTGCATTTTAACAATGTCCCTCGTTATAAAATAGAATGTGCTCCTCGAAGGAATAATCCTAATGGGAGAATCTGAGACATCATGAGAGAGCAACAAGGCAGATTTTAAAAAACTGAGAGACTGTTTGGGCACAGTAGCACATGCTCCTATCCCAGCTACTGGGAGGCGGAGGCAGGATCACTTGACCCCAAAAGTTTAAGGCCAGCCTAAGTAACATAGTGAGCCCCCATCCTAAAAACAAAAAAACTGAGAGATTGTCAATTCCAGAAAGTAAAAAAGCAGTAGTCAGAGGAAGAGAGACAACACTTTTTTTTTTTTTTTTTTTTTTTTTTTTTGGTATCAGGGATGCTTAATCACTAAACCACATCCCTTTTATTGTTTTATTGTGAGATAGGCTCTCACTAAGTTGTTGAAGCTGGCTTTGAACTTGTAACCCTCCAGTCTCAGTCTCCTGAGCAGCTGGGATTACAGGCATGCACCACCACGCTCAGCACAGCAATTACATTTGTTATTGGAAGCTTGGAATTTAATTGTTTCAATATTAAATTGGTGGTGTTATTCTCTAGGTCAAGAATCTGTCTGAAGAAATGACAGCACTTGAAGAAAACATTTCCAAGCTGACCAAAGAAAAGAAATCGCTACAGGAAGCCCATCAGCAAACGCTGGATGATCTGCAGGTCGAAGAAGATAAAGTCAATGGTCTAATCAAAGTAAATATCAAGCTGGAACAGCAAATAGACGATGTAAGTGCATCTGATTCCTCTGCTGCAGTGTCTATTACTGGTGGAGGTGCAGGCAAGAGAGGGGATGAACATAATAGGGAGCTCCAGAGTTCCAGTCCTGGAATCAGAACCCTGAGTTCAGCCTTGGCTTGACACCAAAGAAGTCTGGAATAATGACCAGGTCACTTAACCTTGTGAACCTCCAATTCCACCCTATGAAATGGGGACACAAATAGCTCTACCTTGGAAGGTTTCCATGGGAAGTTTATCACATAGAAAAATTGAGTTAAGACCTCAGCTGCGAATATTATTATTATATCATCATCTTCATCATTATTACCATCCACTTGTAGCTCATTTGGGTTCTAAAACCTCCAATCCTGTTCTAAAATTATTAAAAACTAGTTCCATTTGGAGCTAATGTAGCTCAGGGGTAAAGCACTTGCCTAGTATATATGAGGTTCTAGGTTCAATTCCTAGTCACAGAAACACTAGTTCTATTTGTGGCTCTGAAAATTAATATATTCCACATCATAATACATTCTTATATTCTCTCTCACTTGCTAAGAGCAAACTTTATTTTTTTGTTGGTGCATTACAATTATACTTAACAGTGGGATTCATTATGCCATATCTACACATGCTCAAAACATAATCTGGTCAACCTCATTCCCCTTTCTCTCTCCCTCCCTCCCTCCCCTGCTATGCTTCTATTTTGCTGGTCACTTCTGTTTTTTATTATTATTATTTTAATCAGTGTATTATGGTTATATATCCAAGAGTATCCACTGTGGTATATTTGTATGTGTACATAGCAGAATTTGGTAGATTTCATTCCCTGGTCCCCACCCATGCCCTCCCCTTGTCCCTCCCTCTACTCTATTGGTCTCAGTGGTCTCCCTTTTATCCCTTTTATTTTCAGAGATCCATTATTGTCATTATTATTATTATTATTACTCTTTCTACCTCTCTCTTTAATTTCCACATATAAGAGACAATATTTGACCACACACACACACACACACACACACACACACACACACACATGTATGTATATCACATTTTCTTTACCCATTCATCTGCTGACCAACACCTAGGCTGATCCTATGGCTTGACATTATTGTTCTTAATATGAGAACCAGGTTTGAAGTTTTCTAATTTTTTTCACTACTGTGTCTAGAACTTTTCCAAGTCTCTTATATTCTTCTGAGGTCAGAGTAGGTGTGCTTTCCCCCCATTCCCTCCTTTCCCTGTGCCTATTTGTACACACATACACACGAAGTCCTTGCCAAATCCCCCCAACAGTTGCATAGAATAAGCAGGGGGTGGTTATGTTGTGCAACCTGGACCTGTATGTGTCATTCACAGAATCCCCCATTTGTTCCTGTCTGGGCAAGAACAGCCACCTATGGGTGCCAGACTCTTACAGGGAATATGTCCTAGAAAGGGTCAAGTGGGAATTGGCTAAAAGAAGCATCCAGGAGCCAACCAAGGGATCCCCTAGGGATCCCTTTGTGAGAAGAGGGAAGAGGGGGAAGACTTGCTTCCTTCCAGGGTAGGTGCTTATGGTCAGCACCCTACAGGAGCCCAGGAAGCCAAGGGCCAGGTGTGTGGCTGCACTGACTGAAGGGGCTGAGCTCATTTTGGTAGCAGGGTTCCATACTTTCTGCCTATGTCTTCCCAGCTGGAGGGTAGCCTAGAGCAGGAGAAGAAACTGCGGGCAGACCTGGAGCGAGCAAAGAGGAAGCTGGAAGGAGACCTGAAGATGTCCCAGGAGTCCATCATGGATCTAGAAAATGACAAGCAGCAAGCAGAAGAGAAATTGAAGAAGTAGCTATTTTATCTTCTACCTCTCCATTGACTCTTGAAAGCTAACTTTCCCACCCTTAAAAAGCTTGTATCTCATGTTCTTTTATTTTTTAAAAAAATCTACTTGCAGGAAGGAATTTGAAATCAGTCAGTTACAAACCAAAATTGATGATGAACAAGTTCACAGTTTGCAATTGCAAAAGAAGATTAAAGAATTACAGGTAAAAGTTTCAAAATCTTCCCAACTGCAGAAATCCTTTGGCAAGTGCCCCTGCACCCCTGTTTGCTCTTTCCCCCTGTGGTCCTTGAGCTTCTTTTCTTCTTCCTATTGGAAGCTGGAGAAAATGTCCTGTTTTTTTTTTTGTTTGTTTGTTTGTTTGTTTGTTTTGTTTTGTTTTGTTTTTTTGCCCAGGCTGGTCTCAAACTCATGGGCTCAAATGATTCTCCTGCTTCAGCCTCCTGAGTAGCTCAGAACTACATGCATGTACTACTGCAACTGACTTTTCTTTTGTTTTTTGAAATTAATATTTTAATTTTCTAAGTAACACACACATATTTCCTTGGAAAGAATAAAATATATGACCAATAAAACTAAGTGTTATTAATAGAGAAGCATCGCCCACTGTTCCTAAGCCCAGTGGTCTCTGAGTTTCTCGGAGTAACTACCAGTTTCAGTCATATGTGCATCCTGGTGGATCTTTTTGCTATGTCTGTCTGTGCACATTTAAGATCCAAAGAAAATATATAGAATATATTTATGCAACATTTAGTTTCTTTGCATTTTTAGCATAAAAATTTTCATACTGAGCACATCATTCTGTAACTCACTTATTTCATTGATCATTATATTCTGTGGTGCTATCCAGGGTAGGTAGGCATGGATCAGCATTTAACTGCTTCATAGATTACTAGAGCAAGTCCAAGATTGATTTGATCACTCCTTTATTAATGGACACCTAGGTTATTTCCAATTTTGTTCTATTAACTCAGTATTATAATGTATTCTTAACTACATGCTGCCAATTCCTCATCACCCAGTCCCTCACAAAGTGAGTTGTTCCCTCCTGCAACAACATTCCTGATATGCTGACCCTTTTAGGCCCGCACTGAAGAGCTGGAGGAAGAAATCGAAGCAGAGCACACACTCAGAGCCAAGATCGAGAAGCAGCGCTCAGACCTAGCCAGGGAACTGGAGGAGATCAGCGACAGGCTGGAAGAAGCCAGTGGAGCGACTTCAGCCCAGATTGAGATGAACAAGAAGCGGGAGGCTGAGTTCCAGAAACTGCGCAGGGACCTGGAGGAGGCCACCCTGCAGCACGAAGCCACCGCAGCCACCCTGAGGAAGAAGCATGCAGACACTGTGGCCGAACTTGGGGAGCAGATTGACAACTTGCAGCGGGTCAAGCAGAAGCTGGAAAAGGAGAAGAGTGAGCTGAAGATGGAGATCGATGACATGGCAAGCAACATCGAGACAGTCTCCAAGTCCAAGGTACCTGACTGGCCAAGTAAGGCAGCTAAGTCTAAGTTCTCCTGTCCCGTGGCCATGTCCCCAAACGTACAGCATATTCTGTACTGAGACCCTCTCCCCCACTTCTGTTTGCTCCCAGTTTCTCAAATTCTTTTAAGATGTGTGTCTTCTCCATTTGGGCTGTAGTTTATAAACAACAGATATTTAAGTGGCAGGACACTTTATTTAAGGGTCAGACATTTATTGCTCACAGTTCTGAGACTGGGAAGTCAAAAATCAAGGTGCCGACTGATTCAGTGTCCAGTGAGGGCTCACTCTGTGCTTCAAAGATGATACCTTACCACCCTGTCCTCAATGGCAGAAGAGGCAAGGGAGCTAGCTATGGCTTCTTTGATAAGGACACTAATTCCTTAGGAAGGTGAAAACTTCAAGACCTAATCCCCCCTCGAAGGCCTCACCTCCCAGCTCCACTGCATGGGGAACTCAGCTTTAACATACAAATTGGGGAATTGGGGGACACAAACATGCAGACGACAGCATCATTCAAGCTTGACCAAATGATCTGCCACTCCTCACAGTAGCATGGTCCTTCCTGAATCTTACAGAAAGCCGCCAGTCCATCTGGCATGTTCTAGAACTAACCTATCAATGGATTGTACCATAGGGGATTTATAGGCACGATTTTCTACACCATCTTCTTACCCCGTTGTCAGTATGAAGTTGTGCCTATGAGCACGAGCATGGGTGGATCCAGGTTTTATGGTAATTAAAGCACATAAAACTTGGAAGGGTTGGGGCTCTTTAAAAAAAAAAAAAAAAAAAAAAGAGTTGCTGTCCCCTCAGTGTCTATGGGGTATTGGATTCCAAGACCCTCATGGATATCAAATCCACAGCTCAAGTCTCTCAAGTAAAAATGGCACAGTATCTGCTTATATCCTATGCACAAACTCCAATACACTTTAAATTACCTCTAGATTACTTATAATACCTAACACAATGTACATGCTGTGTAAATAGTTATTATAGTATATTGTTTCGGGAATAACGAAAAGGAAAAAAAAAGACTATACATGTTCAGTAGGGATGCAATTTTTTAAAATATTTTCAATCTGTGGTTGATTATATCTGAAGACATGGAACCCACAGATAATGAGGGATAACTGTATGCAAAATTATGAAAATTAGATTTGAAAGGTAGTATTTATTTAGAATTTTTTAAAAATCACAGATTATTAGAGAACCAGAAAACAGGTTCCTTTCTTCTGAGGGCTCATTAGACCATTTGCCAGAAATTCCTTCCGAAAAATACATTGTGCTCAGGAGGGCTGCCCCTTCCCACCTGCAACTTACTGCAGCTCCCCAAATTCTCTAGGGCCCATGCAGATGGGTGCCCTGAAGCTTAATTTCATCAGCTGCATAGTAACCCACCTCTGCATATGACTTCAGGTAAAGCTTCTCTCAAAGAGCAGCTGTGTGTGCTCCTCAGTTCAGGAGTGTCCTCATTTCAAGGTGTACTGAGCTATTCTTGGAGCAGTTTGGCTGGGTTAGAGGAAGCAGCAACAGTGAAGTGTGGGTCTCCCACAGAGGGATTCCCAGGAGGTCAGGGTGTTTATTAAGAAAAAATTGGGGGGGAGGGGTGGAGATAAGATTAGAGAAGAAAGTGATTTTTTTTTTTTTTTTGAGTATTGGGCCTACACTTTCTTTTTTTATTATTTTTTTTTTTTATTGGTTGTTCAAAATATTACAAATCTCTTGACATATCATATTTCATACATTAGATTCAAGTGGATTATGAACTATCCTTGTTTAGGGTCTGGTTCAGGCTTCCCTTGATTTCTCTTGATTTCTTCCTCACTCTCTGTCTTAGCCCATTTCCATTCCTATAACAAAATACCTGAGACTGGACACTTGATAAAGAAAAGGGTTTTATTTGGCTCCCAGTTCTGAAGGTTCAAGGGCACAGCATTGGTATCTTCTTAGCACTGCTAAGAGTTCCATGGTAGATGGCATCACAATGGCAGGAGCAGATGTTAGAGTGGTGAGAGGCACATGCAGAAGAGACACTCAGGTGCCAGGCTTCTTATAATAATCCATTCTCATGGGAACTAATTAAATCTCACAAGACTAGCATCACTCCCTTCTGAGGATGGGCTCCTCATGACCTAATTATCTCCTGTTAGGCTCTACCGTTTTCTTTCCTTCCTCCCTGTCTCCCTCCCTCCCCCTTCCTTCCTTCCACCCACCAGGGATTGAATCCAGGGGGCGCTCAACCACTGAGTCACATCCCCAGCCCCTGTTTTGTTGTCGTTTTGGGGGGTTATTTTTGGAGACAGAGTCTTGCTAAGTTGCTCAGGGCTTTGCTAAGTTGCTGAGGCCGGCTTTGAACTTGCAATCCTCCTGCCTCAGCGTCCCAAGCTACTGGGATTGCAGGCATGTACCACCGTGCCTGGTTTAGGCCCTACCTCTTTAAAGGTCCTGTTACCTCTCAATACTGCCACACTGGGCACCAAGCTTTCTGTGCATGAACCCTGTGAGGACAAACCACATCCAAACCATAGTACTCCCTGACTGGAGCTGGTTACAGGGTCAGCCGAGTTAGAAGAAACTCCCGCAATCGCCATACACTGCCTTTCTTACAGCTTCACTTGCACCAGAATTGCTTTTTGCTCTTGGCTCTTGATTTTCAAATCCAGTGGGAGGAGCATTTCCTATTACTTTATATTTTTTAAAGTTATTGTATTCTTTGATTTTTCTCCTTGTGTGTTACCTTCCCCTTTCCAACTCCCCCTGATGGAATTCTTTTACATGTGTATGTCATCTTCTCAGAGATTCAGAGTGCTTGGAGGTCTCCTTTGGGATATAATATCCCTGTCTTTTCTGCCATCTTATGCTCCCCAGGCTAAGGAAAAGCTTATGCTCAATTTATTTTACATTTTATGGTGTGGGAGGAGGAGGAAAGAGGTCTGCATTATACATGAGGTTGCTGAAAATTTTTCACCAAAATATAGGCCAATCAGACTTTATAAAGGTGAACCCCTCCAAGTCACCACAGGGAATCGTTTATATTATTCAATGAAACCCTCAGCAGAGTCACATGAACACATTGCTCACAAACACCATTCACCTACCAACAGAATTACTTATATTCCAATAATCTCTGAGTCTCTTTGAGTGACATCCTCTCAGAAGTTTGCATATAAATCATTAAATACGTCCTTACCAAAACCACTGTTCCAGGTTACTGGTCATCAAGCAGCAATCACAAATAAAAATGAGGCAATTCTGACCTGATTATGATTTTTTAAACTGACCTTTATCTTTTCTATGTTATATTATTTTACCTAATAAGAAGTCAAATCATCAAACTGTCCAGTTCAATATCAAGTACCAGAAAGCCATTTTTGCCATTTGTGTTGACCTTTATCTCCTACTCCCACCCCACCCCTCAAGAGTAACATGGAAAGAATGTGCCGGTCTGTGGAAGATCAATTTAATGAGATCAAAGCCAAGGATGATCAACAGACCCAGCTAATCCATGATCTGAATATGCAGAAGGCAAGACTGCAGACCCAGAATGGTGAGAACAGTCAGGGCTGTGGGGTCTGGGTAGGCCCCAGGGGAGGGCGGTCGGCTTTGCTGATGTGGGGGTCCCATCTGTTTGGTAGGGGAGCTGAGCCACCAAGTGGAAGAGAAGGAATCTCTGATTTCACAGCTGACCAAAAGCAAGCAGGCCCTCACTCAGCAGCTGGAGGAGATTAAGAGACAACTAGAAGAAGAAACCAAGGTAAGGACAATTCTCTTTGAGAATTGCCACATCACAGCAGATAGAAACTGAGAAGCTGGGGAGCACAATCACCTCACTTAGGCAGGTTGAAGGCAGAGCTACATTAAAAAGTCTGCCTTGTAATACGGTGGGAACCTGCTCCTTAAAGTTTAAGTACCTTGACATTGGATCTCCTTTCTCATCTCTGGGCACCTCTATCCTCCACAGGGTGGTTAAATAAATTTCCCTCTTCAACTGGGAGCATCTCCTCCCCACCATCACTGTGCTAATTTGCTCACCTCTGCCCAATGATTCATCCAAGCCCCTTGGAATTCTTCCTCTTTATTCTTCATTACACCTGTAACACCTGTTTCTAAGTACCCTTTCTCCCAAAAGACTATATGGTCTGGAGGACACCCTTGAGATATTCATATCCTTGATTCCAGAATCTAAACACTTGTGTTTATAAAACATGTTTCCCCACTATCTTGTTCACTCCCAAAGAGCCAGAATAATTTTCTCACACCCTAGTAGCACTCAGTAGGTGCAGTCCTAGTAGGACAGTACAAATAGTAGATGTTCAGTAAATGCTACTGATGTAGGAATCCAGAAGCCCACAAAACTGCATAAATGGAAAGCTGGGGTTACTGTGCACTGGTCATGACCTATAGGGCAATCTTTTAGAAATTTCTCCAAGCCCCCATTTTTCCCTTCTGTAAAAGAACAAATGTTATACTTACCTCCCATATTTCTATTCCTGGTAAAGGTTTTCAGTAAACTAAAGGGGGGCAGGGAATGGTGAGAACCAGATTCCAAACAAGTAATGAGAAGGTCTACTATAGGAATGAGGCTCTCCTTTAGCCAGGAAACAACAGCAGTAAGTTTTCCTTCTCAGGTAGTGTTTTGCAGTTGGGTTTTTTTGTTTGTTTGTTTTGTTTTAGTTTGAAAATATAATTTTTTTTCTTTTCAACTAATTATTTTATTTTTTTATTTGTTTTAATTAGTTACACATGACAGTACAATGATCTTGACATATCATACTGTGTTTTTTAAAATGATGAAAACAATACACAAATTACTGCACCGGGTCAACAGAACTCTTTTCTTTGATGGTAGCACCAGAGGGTGTTTCGCAACCATTATAGCATCTTGAGTTAAACTTTCACCCTGTCCAGATGGCAGTGAGTGAGTGAAGAGACCTCTGGGCATGTCCTGTCTCACTTGAGACAGGAGGTGGAGCCCTGGAAACAGTGCAGCCCATTTCCACAGTCCCCAGTGTGGGGACACATCCCCCCGATGACACCAAAAGATGCTCTCAGATTTCTCCTGGTTATAACATTCAATAACTTTGCATCAAGTAGTGAGAAAATTGTTCCCTTTTTAATTCTGTTTCAATCCTTCTGATGACGTCCAGGAAAAAGGTCTCAATTTGGACGAATCTTTAGAATTTGCTTATTTACTCTATCAAGCAATAAAAAGAAGGCTTTAGACACAGAGTCATAGCAGGTGACAGTGCCAAGATAAGCAGCGATAATATTGCTTTATTTCCATTGCATTTGTTTTTATGGTTACCTGCTGTTTATGGCAAAAGTTAATGGTTTTCTTCTGGCTATTGTGGAATAGTTTACTTTTTAAATAAATATAGTCAAATATAATTAAAAAGCAAACTTAAGAAAACTAAACAGGTGATATGCTGATATGGCAAAATGTTTTGAAGACAGTATGGGAATGATCCTAGTTAGGGAAAAGCTATTTCAATGAAAACTATCTTAATCTGGGAAAGAATCATATATTTTTTTGCAATTTGTCACCACTGTAATTCCCAGGCCAAGAATGCCCTGGCCCACGCCCTGCAGTCCTCCCGCCATGACTGTGACCTGCTGCGGGAGCAGTATGAGGAGGAGCAGGAAGGCAAAGCCGAGCTGCAGAGGGCACTGTCCAAGGCCAACAGTGAGGTTGCCCAGTGGAGGACCAAGTATGAGACGGATGCCATCCAGCGCACGGAGGAGCTGGAGGAGGCCAAGTATGGGCCCTAAGGTTACAATAGGAGAGGTGACCCCCTGGACACATCCTAAGAGGCAGAGAGGACTCCCTACCTGGAGAGATTCTCTTGTTACAGTTTCTTAACCATTCAGATAGTGTCCCCATCCTCTTGGGGTCTCCCTTTTGTTGTAGGGAACTCTTTCATCTGGCTCCCTCCGTAGCTTCTTAGGAACCTTCTTTATCACCAAGCATTTTGCGATTATTCCAGAGATACAATCATGTTGTTTAATGACAGAGATATGTTCCGAGAGACAAAGCGTGAGGCAACTTCTGTGCTGTACAAACATCCTGTGATTTCCTTACACAAACCTAGATAATATAGGCCAATCACTTAATATGTCCTCTTGATATGATCAAGATCCATGGTAAACACAAGATGAATGATGGCATCATGGGATGTACTGTTTTACAGTAAACTTTTTTTTTAATAAGTAGAAGGGGTACACTCTAAAAAAAACAGTAACAAGGATAAAATAGGTCTGGGGGTGTAGCTCAGCGGCAGAGAGCTTGCCTAGCATGCGAAGGCTATGGGTTCAATCTCCAGTACCACACACATAAAAAAAGTATAGTATAATAAAAATATACACCATTAACAGAATTGTTTTTTATCACTATCAGGTACTGTGTACTGCATATAAACATATGTATCATACCTTTATATGACTGGCAGCACAGTAGGTTTGTTTATAACAGCATCTCCATAAACATAGCAAGTAATGCATTTCACTACATATAACAATGGCTACCATGTTCCTAGATGTGAATTTTTCAGGTTCATTACAGTTTCATGGAACCCCAGTTGTATGTGCTCTGTGACATGTCATTATGTGATACATGACTGTACTTGGATCCTTTCCACTCAAATGCTAAGTCTTGCTCAATCCCTTCCAGACAGTTCTTTTTCAACCTGACAAGTTACATTCTGAAATATCCCACTTTTGCCAAGATAAGGAGGAAAAAAAAAAAAAAAAAAACATTTGGTTCTCTTAGGAAGAAATTGGCCCAGAGGCTCCAGGAGGCAGAGGAGAACACAGAGACTGCAAACTCCAAGTGTGCTTCCTTGGAGAAAACCAAGCAGAGGCTTCAGGGAGAAGTGGATGACCTAATGCTGGACCTGGAGCGAGCCAACACAGCCTGCGCCACTCTGGACAAGAAGCAGAGGAACTTCGATAAGGTCCTTCCCCAACCGCTTAATGGAGGTGGTGGTCAGAGTGACAGGCTTTCACACTTGGATGTGTGAGATGCACCCACATTCGACAAGGCCCCCAGCTGGAACATTAATTCTCAGTTTGGAGGACTCTGAGTCTCTTTTTACTTTTGTGACAGTCCCTCTGAAGGGAATTTTAGTTTTAGTCAGAGCTAATTCAGATTATATTGAGACTATAATACAGGTAATCCAAATATCCTAATCCAAATAGCCAAAAGGGTCCAAAATCCAAAAATTTTTGAGCATTAATACGATGTCCCAAGTGAAAAAATTTCAGACTGACCTCATGTGATATGTTGCAATTAAAATGCACATGTACTAAAAATGTATAAAATTACCTTCAGGCCGAGTGTATGAGCTGTATATGAAACACAATTAAATGTTGTGAATAGACTTGGGCCTCATCCCCAATAAATCTCATTTTATACAGATATAAAAATGAGATTTATGTAATAGTGAAATTTATGTACACACATGCACACATGAGCATTACCAAATTCAAAGGAATCTGAAGTTGGAAACCCTTCTTTTCCCAATAATTTAAAATCAAGGATACTCAATCTGTATCTTTAAGAATCCAGCAGAGGTCAGGCACCAGAGTGCATGCCAGTGATCCCAGCTACTTGGGAAGCTGAGGCAGGATGATTGCAAGTTTTGAGGCCACACTGAGCAATTTAGAAAGACCCTTTCTCAAAATAAAAAAATGAAAAGAGCAGTGATATAGCTCAATAGTAGAGTACCTCTGGGTATAATCCTGAGGACTACAAAATAAATAAATAATAAAAGAATCCAGAAAAGTAAAGATTGTAGCCAGTGGTCCAGAGCAGGACCTCTCTTCTTCTTTGATCCCCAAAGATGAAAGACGGAAGCCTTGGCATTACTAATAGCCCTTGTTTGAGCAGACTTTCAACTCCCCCAGCCCCTTCTGCTTCTCACATGGCCCTTTATCATATCCCAGATCCTTGCAGAATGGAAGCAAAAACTGGATGAGAGTCAAGCTGAGCTGGAAGCCGCTCAGAAAGAGTCCAGGTCGCTTAGTACTGAAATCTTCAAGATGAGGAACGCCTATGAAGAGGTGGTGGAACAGTTAGAGACGTTGAAGCGGGAGAACAAAAATCTGCAAGGTGAGCTCTCTTGGGGCCCCAGCTGTATAATATTTCCTCTTTTCCTCCTGCCATCCCCTTCCCCGATTTGCCCACAGCCTCCTCCCTCCTACTACTCTACCAAATCCTCTCCCAACATGCATCCCATTTGCTCAATGGGCCTCAGGTCTTGTGCCTTAATGAGCATAAGATCAGCTTAGGAGCAGCTTAGTTTTATTTTTAAGAACTGAAGGCACAATAGGTTACAATGCCCACTTTTTTAGAGAACAAGACCCTTCAGGGATTCTTAGTGGCTTTGTATCTTTGTGCATGTCGCTAAATCCCTTAGGACCTCAGACTTTTGCCCTATAAAATTAGAAGACCAAGATCCAGTGCTTTCTAAAGCTTCTGCCAGCTTATGCATTTCCTGGCTCTCTCGGTGATCCTGTTGCATTCTTTGTAAAGTTTTAGGATTTATTAAAGTGTTCTATCCTTGTCGCTCACCCCTCTGCATAGCTCAGGTGAGACAACACATCTGGTCTTACCGACACCTCATCTGAATGGCTTCCCTGTATTCTCTCCTATGTGAATGTCACGAGTGAGCTGCCAACCCCTAAATTGCCTGGCAAAAGCGTAGCTATGCTATAAGCTAGAGTCTGTTGCAACAGCCTAAATCAAGTCTGTCCTTTGCAGAAGAGATTTCTGACTTAACTGAGCAGATTGCAGAAACTGGCAAGAACCTCCAGGAAGTGGAAAAGACCAAGAAGCAAGTGGAGCAGGAAAAGTCCGATCTCCAGGCTGCCTTGGAAGAGGCAGAGGCAAGTGCCTTGTCTGGAATAGGGCACTGGGAAGTTCAGGAAAACAGGAATCTGAAAGGATGCCCTTGTCCACCCATAGAGGTGCCTCCCAACAGGAGGCATTGAGTCCCCGTTGGGAAAAACATTCAACCCTTCCTGGGGCTGAAAAAGCTAGGCTTTGTGGCATGGTCTCCCGAGTACCCTCTCTAGCACATGTCCTCTTTGGAAAATAAGTGTGTTCATTGTGTCCTCAATATCTTCCTTGCAAGAAGCAAAACAAAAAAATCAATCAGCAAACATTCTGAAAGCCAGCTCAGAATCCTTCAGTTTTATGTTTAACTTAGGGTTGTGCACAACATCGTTGGCTATTAAGAATCTTAAATCATCAAAATAGAGCCAGATGTAAAGTTCAAATTTATGAGCCCTGGATCCATAATAATGATTAACATGTATGCAATTTTATTCTGGGCCAGGCAAGTTCTAAGCCCTTTACTTGTATAATTCATTTAATTCTCACAACAGACCTTTGTGTACATTATATATACACATATATAGGTACGTATGTGTATGCATATCTATCCATATATGTATCTATACCTGTGTGTTATACGTGTGTGTGTACATATGATCAGTGTACATATATTATTCTTATCCATTTTACAGATGCTACAAAGAGAGTGTGTAACCAGCCCAAAGCCCCTCTAAACACCAGATCAGGTCATGTCCAGAGCAGGGCAATTGGTGATGCTGTTTCTAGGAAAATTTGAACTAATGCAGGATAACAGAAAAGCACTTACCCTGTCATTGTAGAAAATAGCTCTTGAATTACAGTTATTATTAAAATAGATACCCACCATCGAATTTTTATTTGAATTATGATTATTATTAAAACAGAAACCCATCATCTTTTTTATTAATTCCAAAGGATGCTCAATATATAAAGTTTTATTCCAACATTAGGTATATTCATGGGCAAGTCAAATACTCGAACCTCTGAATATTGTTCCCTTCATCTGTGAAATGGGTATAAAAATATCCATCTTACTACAATAGGGGTGGAAATGTCCATTCGAGAGGTGATGCCCACAGCACTCCCAATTGCTCCTTTTTTCTAATTAGGGTTCCTTGGAACACGAGGAGAGCAAGATATTGCGTGTCCAGCTAGAGCTGAGCCAGGTAAAATCCGAGCTTGACCGCAAGGTTACTGAGAAGGATGAAGAAATTGAGCAGCTAAAAAGAAACAGCCAGCGAGCCACAGAGGCCATGCAGAGCGTGCTGGATGCTGAAATCCGGAGCCGGAATGACGCCCTGAGGCTGAAGAAGAAGATGGAGGGAGACCTCAACGAGATGGAGATCCAGCTGGGTCATTCCAACCGCCAGGTGGCGGAGACCCAGAAACACCTGCGCACCGTCCAGGGCCAGCTCAAGGTGAGCACCACCCACTCCCACGCTCCCTCAGCCTGCCCTGCGGCTCTGCCTTCACTCCTGGTTTCCCCTGTAGGATTCCCAGCTGCATTTGGATGATGCTGTAAGGAGCAATGAGGATCTCAAGGAGCAGCTAGCCATCGTGGAACGCAGGAATGGTCTCCTGCAGGAGGAGCTGGAGGAGATGAAGGTGGCCCTGGAGCAAACAGAGAGGACCCGCAGGCTGTCGGAACAAGAGCTGCTGGATGCCAGCGACCGAGTGCAGCTGCTGCACTCCCAGGTGCGTCCGCCAGCGCCAGGCTGTGGGTACACTGTGAGCGCAGGTAGGGCCTCCCGCAAGCCCAGGTATCTCCGCACTACCTCCTCCACGTGCCTCTGCTCCAGGTTCATCATGGGAGCAAGTAGAGCCCAGGCCCTACTCCTCCCAAAGTAGTGGTTAAAACTGCCAGGTAACCCTGAACTCTTGATTGACAGATTCCTGATCTTTCTTTTATCCAAAGATAAAGACAAAAGGTCATGCATGTTGAAGGGAATTCAGAGCAAGCACGACTCATATTATTGCCTAAAGCAGCTGGGGAAGGCTTCAGAGAAAGTACAGATTAAGTAGCCCTTATCCAAAAGTACTTGGGACTAGACATGTTTCTGATTTCAGGTTGTTTTGGATTTGGGAAGATTGGCACATACATAATAAGATATATTGGGGATGGGACCCAAATCTAAACATGAAACTCATTTTGTTTTATTTTCACTGGGTACACATAGCCTGAAGGGACTTCTATAGATTCTGTTTAGGGTGCCTGAGTTTTGACAATGACTTATCACATAAGGTTAAGTGTGGAATTTTCCTCTGGTTGTGAGAGGTTTTGAATTTTGGATCCTTTTCAGATTTCAAGATTTCATGTGTTGAATTAGAATGCTTAGCCTATACCATTTAAGCTGAAATCTGAGAATATTAGGATTTTCTTTCAAAATAACTATTTTTATGAAAGTTTTAAGAAGTTGCTTGTGTTATAAAACAGAAAATATGAGCAGACACAGAGAAGAAACAAAATCAACCATATTGTTAACATTTCAGGGTATCTTATTCTGCCCTTGTGAATTACATAAACACATTTTTGATAAAACTATGTTTGATCTTTTGTAACCTATTGCTTTCATTTAATAATGTGTCATGAACTTACTTCTACCTCTTTAAATCATCTATGATATGGTGTTTTTTTATTGGTTGCTCAAGACAATACAATGATCATGACATATATGATATGGTTTTTAATGTCTGGAAAACAGGCTACTACAGTGCTATAATATGGCACTTTAATCAATCCTCTATGGTTGGTTAATTTAGATTGTTCCCAATAAAATTTTTATGATTAGAAAGACCATTGTTATAAATGTGCTCATAACTAAATTTTCACATACATCTACTATTATTATTGTCTTGATATTTCTGGAAGTAAATAAAATTCTAGAAATAAAATTTCAGGGTCAAAACAATAAAGATAATACATTGTAAATTGTTCTTTAACAAGATTGTCTCAATTTTTATTCCAATTAGAAAATGATGTGAGGGCTCTTTTCTACAAATTCTGAAAAGTCCCTATTATTTCTTGAATCATCATCAGTTTTATTGTTGGAGCATACTTCATTGGGAATTTCAGTATTTATTACTAGCAAAGTGAATCGCTTCATCATTTTATTGTATGTTGTATTTCTTCCTATGTGTTTATGTGTTTTTTTCTACTTGTACTCCTTGCCTCTTTTATTGATTCATCTTATTTCTATCGTAAGGAAGAGAATACTTTTTCCATAATATATATTGTAAATATTTTTTAGTTTGTCATTATCCTTTCAATTCTATCTAAGGTACATTTTGATTATTAGGATTATTTTTCATGTGACATGTAGTTATATCTATCAACAATTTCCTTGTTCCATTGCCTTTTATTGACTAATCTATCCTAAATATTCAAAATTCCCCCTTTATCATTGACTCAATTTTTTTTTTTTTTTTGATGTTCAGTTTTGGACATGTTTCAAGACTTTCTGTTCAGTTGAAGCTGAAATCATACCTAACAGACCACCCATGTGAAATACAAGAAATGGAACATAATTATAAGTTATTTACTAACCCACCCGACCGCCTCCTTTTCGATTGTTTCATGTGCCCAAATAAAACCTTCACCACTGATATCTCATTTTTCTTGTAGAACACAAGCCTGATAAATACCAAGAAAAAACTGGAGGCTGATTTGGCTCAGTGTCAGGCAGAGGTGGAGAACTCCATCCAGGAGTCCAGGAATGCAGAAGAGAAGGCCAAGAAGGCCATCACGGATGTAAGCACTGTTCTCTTTTCAGATGCTGTTTGAAATGGAGAAAGGGGGCTTCCAAGCCAGGGCATGACAAGTAGGTTTCATCTCCTTATGAGAACAGTTAGTGGTGGCTTCCTGGAGTCATTAAAGAGGCAAAATGGAACATGATAACTGGCCCCAGTAAGGCAGGGGAGATTTAATCTGATGCACAAGACCAACTTGAACAGCATCATCCATATGCTCTGGGAAGGGATAGGTGGATTGTTCACTAATATGGCCTGTGAACTTGACCAGGCCGCCATGATGGCTGAGGAGCTGAAGAAGGAGCAGGACACCAGCGCCCATCTGGAGCGGATGAAGAAGAACCTGGAGCAGACGGTGAAGGACCTGCAGCACCGTCTGGATGAGGCTGAGCAGCTGGCCCTGAAGGGTGGCAAGAAGCAGATCCAGAAACTGGAGGCCAGGGTAAGTTCTTTTGAGAGGATTCTGGCTCTTGAAATGATATCCAGTTCAGCTGCCCCAGGCAAAACCATGATCCAGACATTTATCTGGTACAAAAGTGGTTGCTGATAGATTGAAAAGATAGCTTCGGGACTATTTCCAAAAGTCCCTGTGAGCCAAATTTCTGCATATTCTCTTTGACCTTTCCCTGCACCCCAACAACACAAATGGGCACTCATCCATTGAGCCACATCCCCAGCCCCATTTTGTATTTTACTGAGAGACGGGGTCTCATTTAATTGCTTAGCGCCTCACTTTTGCTGAGGCTGGCTTTGAACTCGCAATCTTCCTGTCTCAGCTTCCTGAGCCACTGGTATTACACGTGTGTGCCACCAAGACCTGCCACAAATTCATTTTGATACGCTAATACCTTGGTATGTGTAGTAGGATGATGTCTTTTAATATTCATTTTCTGTTTTTCATGCAGACTCAGATCTGTGCACCTAAATGAGAAAAACACACTTTATAATCAGAAAAATACACATTTCATTATAATTTACATTTTGGACTGAGATTCATTTTGATGAACAATGGTCCATCCTGTAGTCTATAGTCTCCCTTTGTCTCCGACTCCCAGGTCTCTTTCTCTTCCCAACTTTTCTAAGTTTCTAAATGCAATCTGTGATTCTGGTGTATTTCCCACTCCATCCCAAAAGGAGAGCAATTGGTATTTCTTCCATGTTAATGCACCAGAAAAGATTAGCCTGCCCCCCAACACTGAAAGACCTATTTGTATTTTATCTGGAAGCTTCTTTTGTATTTGTTTTGTTTCTTTGCTGAGTGTTCTCTTCATTTCCTCTACTGCTGGATTTTCTCTTTAGACCTGTGATGATTTATTTCAGTCATTTTTTTTTAAAATGGGTTGTGCTAGCAATTGACATTTTAGAAAAGGGCTATGAGGAGGAAGTTAGAAGGAGGTGGTTAGGAGATCTCTATTGTCCCAGGAAGACAGGAAATGAAAGAGTGGGAGGGAAAGAGGATGAGGAGGAGGAAAAGAAAAGGAAACAACTTTTCCCAGCAGGAAAGCCCATCTTTCTTTATACCAACCTCCCTAGGATGTGGTCACCAGGCACACAGTTTATTTAAATATGAAAGGGTTTTTAAAAAATTTTTGCTAAAAACAATAGGTTATAGACAAAAGTAAACAACAGGGAATTTAGAACTTCCTCTCAAATTCCTTTAAGTGCTTACTTGCAATTATTTCCAGTCCTAGTCCATTAAAAGGAGCTCAGACCTACCCTTCTCATGCATCCCTTAAGGAGGAAAGGATCAAGACCCTCTTGCCCTCTGTGGTTCTGTGATTTCTGGGTTGGCTGAGGGCCCTAGGCCACCCTATCTCTGGTGAAGCACCTTGACTGTCCTCCAATCCCAGCTGCCCAGTTAACTGAGTTCCATAAACCTTGCATAGACCTACAGAGCAATTTCGAGGGAAAAAAAAAAAAAAGTTTTGCAGAGCCTGATAGAAGACAGTTTGCAGGGACCATGAAGTGGAGGGTGTGGGGATCTTTTTAGAAGGGTTTTCATAGTAAGCAGTTTCCACTGGGAGCTTTCCAAGTTGATCCAATGAGTCTCCAAGTCCAGAGTTGTCCCCTCTGCAGCCACTGGGGTTCCACCCACAGTTGGATCTTCCTGGGTTGTGGCTTTAGAACCACATTGAGGAACTGAGTTCTCAGTGACTGCTCCTCCCTTTCAGACTTCAGAAAAGGCCTAAGCAACTGTGACATTAACAATGCCTGTGCAGTACTTTATCCTTCTAAAAATACTTTCACACACTTTATCTAGTTTTATCCATTTGAGGTAGACTGGCTAGAAGGATCATTTCCTTCCTAAGTGATGATCATCAGACTCCATGATAGTTACTGAATTGCTTTAGATCCATCAACTAGAACTCTCATCCTCCTCCACTCCCACCACTCCCTCTCATCCTTGTGGATCTGCCCCTGGATCAAAGAGGTAAAACCAACAGGAGAGAAATGGAATGGGCTGAACCCAGTGTTTTCCAATGTATCTTCTGGGACATTAGGTCAGGGGGATATGAATGACAGGAAGCTGGGGACAGGAGGAGGATAGCTTTTTCTTTTATAGAAATAGACTTTGGGATACCCTGGGTTAAACAAAAGGTATACCTTTTATTGCCCCATGGCCACTACTGCCTTACTCTATCAGGAATCCTGGCCACCTTAAATAGCCATGCAGGTTTCACCTCTGGGGTCCAAGTTAAAGCTGAAGCCCAGTCTGTGTTGCCCTTGCCAAACTGTAGGGATCCAGAGGAAGGGACATCTTTGCCAATTCTGGCCCAGTTGCCCAGCTCTGTGCACCCGGGCTGCCTCTGCCCAAAGAAGATGTCTTGTTCTAATCTACGCAAAGCCACTGATGGGCTAGTGGTATCCTGGTGAATAAAAATAGCTCCCATGTCCTATTGCAAAATCTAATTAGGGAATCTCGAGTTCATTCTAAAATGCCTGGCATGTGAGTCTATGAAAGAAGGTTGGGAGCTCTGACTTCACACTTGCGTTTTCTTCACCTACCCAGGTACGAGAGTTGGAAAGCGAGCTGGACGCTGAGCAGAAGCGGGGAGCAGAAGCTCTGAAGGGGGCCCACAAATACGAACGCAAAGTCAAGGAAATGACTTACCAGGTGGAGTCTCCAAAACCTCGGTGAATGTTGCATGGACCAAACCCTATAAATAGAAACCATAGGTTGGTGGAACTCTGTCACAGATATTCTGTTTGCAGGCTGAGGAGGACCGCAAGAATATCCTCCGGCTCCAGGACCTGGTGGATAAGCTGCAGTCCAAAGTGAAGTCTTACAAGAGGCAGGCAGAGGAGGCGGTGAGTATAGGAGATCCTCAGGAGTACCCACGCACCTGGCTGTGTGCCCCCACAAATCCTGAGTGGGAATAGGTTTAGTATCATCTGCAGAGGGGCTGACCTGAATTTGCATTTGCAAGTATAAACATAGGGTCACCTCTTCTCACTCCCCTGACTTACCTTCCCTACCTCCACCACCTCTGTGCCTTCTTACCTCCATCCCCTACATTGGACTGTCACCTCCATTCCCTACATTCAACCTTTACTCACCTCACTCCATCCCATTCCACTCTGGCTCACTCTGTCCATCGTGTTGCATCTTAGCTCACTTTGCTGGCTTTGTATTGCCCCAACTCTCCCTAACCACCCCACCCGCCACCCCTTTCACCTTCCCTAAGACACCTCATCTTAATGCACATCATTGCCACACCCTACATTCCTAGTCCCCACCTCCTCCAGTCTTCTCATCCTTCTCCACTCCCACCACTCCCTCTCATCCTTGTGGATCTGCCCCTTGATCACAGAGGTGAAACCAACAGGAGAGAAATGGAACGGGCTGAACCCAGTGTTTTCCTAAGTATCTTCTGCGGCATTAGGTCAGGGGGACATGAATGACAGGAAGCTGGGGACAGGAGGAGGATAGCTTTTTCTTTTATAGAAATAGACTTTGGAACACTCTGGGTTAAACAAAGTTAAACTGGTTCTTTTACTTCAAGAGTTTCTCAGATTTTGTAAGTAATTTGTGATTAACACCCCACAATGGAAGAGATAGTCTATCATGTAGATTTCTTACACTTAATTGACCTTCTTATTATATGCAGAGCTTCTCTCACAAATAGTGTTATGAGGAATAAAATTTAAAGGACCCTCCCTTAGACAAATGTCTAAGCAGATGACTTCTCCCATTGCCCTTTTTCTTTCCTGCCTAGAAACCTGGTCAGTTCCAGACTCACCTCAAAGAAGCATATTTGAATTGGTTAAATGGAGGGAGAGATCATACACATTGGATTAGTGTAGTCCCACCAAGATTGGCAAGGCTGAAGGGGTACCCAGGAGGCCATTTAAGCCAGGAACCCTTAGATGACCCTCAAATGAATCCATACCATGCTCTGGTCCCAGACACATGCTACTGGGCAGAATGATAGGACAAAGGGGACCTGAGCCATTGGTCTCTGAGACTTTCTGGTGTCTTAGAAGAACTTTAGAATTATGTCTCTTCCAAAAATCTCTATGGGTGAGATAGCATAAAGAAGGGGTTCAGGGCTACATGGGTGGGGGCTTGGAGCACCTGCAAGGTGAGCCCAGTGTACATGGCCATGAACTGGGAGCTTCATCCTCATGCCCTGGAGAACTCAGCCCACCTTTCCTCCCTGTTATCAGGTAATCCAGGGCCCACAGCCTCCTGGTCCTTGAACTCCCTAGAGCCCCAGAGTCACACTGAGGGGCTCCGTAACCTCATATCTCCATCTCCCCTTCAGGAGGAGCAAGCCAACACGCAGCTGTCCAGGTGCCGGAGGGTCCAGCATGAGTTGGAGGAGGCCGAGGAGAGGGCGGACATTGCCGAGTCCCAAGTCAACAAGCTGAGGGCCAAGAGCCGAGATGTGGGGGGCCAGGTAAGAGCAGACCCCTGAGACCTAGGGGATCAACAGAACACCCAGGGAGAGCTTGGAGGATGCCTGTGGGTCCCCTCCACCCCTGCTACTGCTCATGCACTCACAGATGCTACTATTTCAACAGAGACTCCCATTTCCCAGGCTCTTGGGAGAATAAGCCGAGAGACACAAGGAGACAGACATGTTGCCCCTGTCTCTCTGTCACTGGAGATGCTGTCCAGGAAGCTCCTTGCTTTTCGAGGACTTGTCCTATCTCTAGTAGCTTGACTGGTTTGTTTTTTACAATGTGCAAAGAGAGACGAAGCCTCTTCTTAATGCCATTTTTCTTCTCCACCTGAAGGCAATGGTCAGCCTCCCATTGAATTTGACTCATTTCCTGTGTCCATTTTTTTTTTTTTTTTTATCTCCTACAGAAGATGGAAGAATGAGGCCCTCCTGAGGCTCGTTGCCATGGGACACCTCTGGGAGAGTGGAGGGAAAATACATGAGAAATAAATTCTCCTAAACACTTCAATTGCTGGCTCGGCCGTGTTTGTTATGAATTCATAATTTTTGCAAATTCAGTTTTCCATTTTCTCTCTAAATTTATAGATAACGACATGGGAGTCCATTCTTCTGTGGGGCTGATTTTTAAAGACTTACCTGCTCTACTGTAAATATTAAGAAATATAAGGGATATGAAGGAAGAGCCTCCTTGATCCACATAAAAAAGGTGAAAAGCCACCCCACTGTCAGCTAAATTACCAGCTTGCAAAACATCTAGGAATAAAGACCCAGCTGGGGTGTAGCTCAGTGTTAGACCACTAGCCTGTCATCTGTTATACCCCAGTTTTTATCTCTAGCACCACAAAAAAATTAAAGATGGAAAAAATAAACCAAAATGAAGACTCTATCACCCCAACACCTATTAGAATTGCTATTACCAGAAAGGGAAAAAAAATAATTACAATAGACAAAAGATAATAAGGACACAGAGAAAAGGAACAACAAAAGACAAAATATCATACCAAGGATGTCGAGCAAAGGGAATCCTTGTGCACCGTTGAGGAGAACATAAGTTGGTACAGCCATCGTGGCAAATGGTATTGAGCTGGGCACAATGGCGCATGTCTAGAGTTGCAGTGACTCAGGAGGCAGAGGCAGGATTGTAAGGTGCAGGCCAGCCTCAGCAACCTAGTGAGGTCCTGTCTCAAAAAGTAAAAAGAATCGGGGATGTTGCTCAGTGATAAAGAGCTCCCAAAAGAAATGGAGGGGGGTGGGTGACAGAAAGGAAACAAGTAAGCAAGCATAGCATTTCCTCAAAAAAGTTTTTTTTTTTTTTTTTTTTTTTAATGCTATCCTAAGATCCAGCAATCTCACTACTGGGTAGACACCCAAAGGTAATAAAATCAGGATCTTGAAGAGGAATCTGCATATCCATGTCCATGGCATATCCATGTCCATGGCAGCATTATTCACAATAGCCCAGACACAGAAACAGCCTCAGTGTGACAGGATGCATAAATGGATAAAGAAAATATGGTGTATAGGTACACAGTAGAGTACTATTCAGTCTTTTCCAAAAAAAAAAAAAAAAAAAAAAGGAAATTCTGACATTTGTAAAAACACGGATGAACCTGAAGGACATTTAGCTAAGTAAAATAAGTCAGGTGCAGAAAAAAAAAAAATGCAGTGTGATCTCACCTACATGGGGAATCTAGAATAGTCAAACTCATCGAAGGAGAGCGAATGGTGGTTGCCAGGGGCTGGGAGTTGGGGGAACTGCAAAATGTTGATTAAAGGTTATAAAGTTTCAATTACACAAGATGAATAATTTCTGGAGACTTCATATAGTGACTATAATTATTGTACATACATGAAGCCCTGGGTTCACCTGAAATACATACAATTTCTATTTATAAACAAACCTTAGTAAATATGAACAATGCTTGGAGAAAGGAAGGACCCTTTCAAATAACTATAGCACATTTTCTTCCCAGGAATTCATAGTTCTCACAAATTCAATTTTCCATTTTCTGCCTATATTTACAGATTGAGACATTAGGTTAAGGATTCTAACTATAGTTGTCCAAGACAGAATGAAAACTAGGTCCTGGAGATCCCAGATTCCTAGGCCAGTGCTCTTGTGCTAAAAAACTCTGATTTTCCATCGCATGCCTATTAGAGGCTGTGTTATACAAGTCTCCCATGCCCACCCACAGTTCCCCTTAATTTATGAGCAGGTAGCAGACCCTGTTGAACTCATTCACTTCCAGAAATAACAAATGCTTTGGGAAAAGAAAAAAAAAAGATAAAGAAAGAGAAAACCACTGGTAGGGGCCTAGAGACCACCCTGTCCCTGCTTCTGGCTAGGGTAACTTCTGTCCATCCTCTATGGATCTTCCTCAGGTTTCCCAGGGCCAAAAGGCAAAGTGGGTAGCTGGACCCAGAGAATTGTTAACTTTTAAAGTTTGGGTTGAGGCTGGGCCCAGATGCTATCTTCTTTTTCCAACAAAATAGAAGTTTCTGTTAATTTCAGTCCCCTCCCCTCTGCCTCCCCCATCCCCTCCTCTGATCCTAAAGATCCTGCTGAACATGATTATGCTGATTTTCTGTCCCTTCAGGGGAAAAGTAGGATGGAAGAAGAACCATTGTGGATGGAGTAGGGGCCAAGATTATATGTGAGCCTTGACCTGATTGCTTGATACCTGTAGCTATGTGGCCTTTGGTTGGTCACTTATGTTCTCCCAACCTGAGCTTCCTCACTGATCACACTGACCTATGTGGTCAGGAGCGTGGGCTCTGGATTCTGGCAAACCTGGAATTCTTAAGGAATTCTGATGCTGTCACACAGCAGTGGTGGGGCATTAGACAAGTTATTCTCCTCTCTTAGAATCAATTTCCTTATTCTGTAAGGTAGATGTCACTGTAAAAATCATAGCTCCAGCCAGGCATGGTGGTATACATCTGTAATCCCAGCAACTGGGGAGGCTGAGGCAGGAGGATCACAAGTGCAAAGCCAGCCTTAGCAATTTCGTGAGGCCCTAAGCAACTTAGTGAGACCCTGTCTCAAAAAGGGCTGGGGATGCAGCTTAGTGATTAAGTGCCCCTGAGTTCAATTGCTAGTTAAAAAAAAAGAGAGAGAGAGAGAGAATCATAGCTCCATTGAAAAGGATAAGGGGATGGCAAAGGGTGTAGGGGTTTTTTGGTGGGGATTGGGGGTATGTGAAAATATTCTAAAATTGACTGTGGTTATATATATACTACTTTTAATACATCAAGAAGGCATTTAATTTTAGGCTTTAAATGGATGAGTTGGATGGTATGGGGATTATGTCTCAATAAAACTGTGTTAAAAATTCATAGTTTCCTTGTGCTTACTTCAGCAGTGCATATACTAAAGAATTCCCAACTTCCTTTACCTGTTGTAAGTACTGGCTTACTATGTACTAGGCACTAAAATAGAAACACTGTCATTTAATATCTTGTGTCATCCCTTTTCTCTGGCCTCTAGATCCTCCTTTCCATCTCATCACCAGCTCATCCCAAATGACTCTGACACAGTGAAGTTGGAAGGTGAGGAGGATTGGCAGAAGCGATGGTAATAGAAAATAGTTCTAGAGTCACTTGCCTCTAATATTACCATCATTATCACTGCTATTGCCATCACCATCACCATCATCACCACCATCATCACCATTACCATCATCACCACCATCAACAGCATCACCATCACCATCATCATCATCATCACCATCACCATCATCACCACCATCATCACCATCATCACCACCATCAACAGCATCAACATCACCATCATCAACAGCATCATCATCACCATCACCATACCATCATCATCATCATCATCATCACCATCACCATTATCACCACCATCATCACCACCATCAACAGCATCCCATCACCATCACCATCATCATCAACAGCATCACCATCACCATCATCATCACCATCACCATCACCATCACCATCATCACCACTATCGCCATCATCACCACCATCAACAGCATCACCACCATCACCATCATCACCATCATCACCACCATCAACAGCATCACCATCACCATCATCATCACCATCACCATACCATCATCATCATCATCATCATCACCATCACCATCATCACCACCATCAACAGCATCACCACCATCACCATCATCACCACCATCAACAGCATCACCATCACCATCATCATCACCATCACCATACCATCATCATCATCATCATCACCATCACCATCATCACCACCATCAACAGCATCCCATCACCATCACCATCATCAACAGCATCACCATCACCACCATCATCACCATCACCATCATCACCACCATCAACAGCATCCCATCACCATCACCATCATCATCAACAGCATCACCATCACCATCATCATCACCATCACCATACCATCATCATCATCATCATCATCACCATCACCATCATCACCACCATCATCACCACCATCAACAGCATCCCATCACCATCACCATCATCATCAACAGCATCACCATCACCATCATCATCATCATCATCATAATCACCATCACCATCACCATCATCACCACTATCGCCATCATCACCACCATCAACAGCATCACCACCATCACCATCATCACCACCATCACCATCATCATCACCATCAACTGCATCACCATTATCTGTCAGGGTTTTTAGCCCCCGTCTCCTCCTGACCAGTGGGAGAAGTGGGAGAAGCACGCCCTGACCAGGATGAGCCAAGAAAGGTAAAGGTTGACTGGCCGCCCACCCCAGCCCTCCCTCCCGGGAGGATAATCAGACATGCCAGGGAGAACAGTCAAAGCAGGATCTCATTTAATAAGGAAGTACACACAGCTTATATACTTCACAGAAGCCAATCAGAATAAAGGTCAGAGGGGTGGAGCAAGTTCACGTATACACCCACCCCATAGTCTGTCTGTAAGGGAAGGCATGAGCTGTTCACAAGGGTGGAAGAGTCCTGGACCTATCTTGGAGGTGGTCCGCCTCCTCCGTCACCACCCACAGCACCGCCTCCTGGCTGATTGCCAGGAGCAGTCCCAGCCACATGTATGGGCCCCAAGACCGGGAATCAGGCAGCCACACCCTACAATCATCAACAGCATCACCACCATCAACAGCATCACCATCATCACCACCACCACAGCAGCATCATCACCATCACCATCATCACCACCACCACAACAGCATCATCACCACCATCAAAAGCATCACCATCATCATCACATCACCATCACCATCAGCACCACTATCAACAGCATTACCACCATTATCATCATCACCATTATCACCATTATCATCACCATCACCATCATCACCATCTCCATCATCTCCACCATTATCACCACCATCATTCTCATCATCATTGTTGAGAGTTCATCCGAAATTATCTTTTTAAATCTTATTATTTTTACAGTCAAAGAATCTGAAGCTGGAAGGGAGCAATAATATCCTCAAAGTCCCCCAGATAGCAGTCCCTAGTTCAGCACTCCTGATGCCCCATGGCCCTCCCAATAGGAGCTATTATATTATTTCAAAGACACAGAATAATTTTGTAGTTATATCCATATGTCTATTTTTCTCTTTTCCATTCCATGCCTCTCAAGAGATCAAGCAGGTATTAAAATCATTTTCTGGAGTTGTTGCAGGCGAGTAATGACCTGCCCAATGTTTTGAGAAGGAAATGAGATTACAGCTGTGCAGACTCCCTGCACAGCACAGAATCTCACATGGTGGGTTTTCCCTCCGCCTGTGCTAAAATGGTAAAATTCTTGGGTCCAGCACTGCCAGAGTCTCCATCCTTTCCTATTCCTTGCTAACTTTGTAACCTTGGGAAAGTTACTTCATGGGATTAAGTAAAATAGAATGTAACATTTTTACTTTTTCTTTCTTTCTTTTCTTTCTTTTTTGGAGAAGCAAGAATATGCAAGAAGCTCACTTGGTCTACAGCCTGGCATGCAGTCAACACTCTGATAATCTTTTATCATGATGAGGAAGGTTAAGACATGGCACCATGAGGTGCCTGGCATACAAGACAGGGATCCAGATGAACAACAGTCTGGGAATTTGGCTGTTTCTCTAAGATGTCTCCTCTGGGAGGAGTTAACACATCATGCTGGGGATTGTAAAAAAAAAAAAAAAAAAAGAAGAAGAAGAAAAAGAAAGGAAAAAAATCTACAGAATTATTCCTCCACAACAACCCAAACAAACCAAATCTGAATTCCATTTTCTCAAATACCACCCTTAGTTTACCAGCAGATCCCTAGGAACAAACCACTCCTAAGTATTTCTGCATTTACCTGGCCCCAGAAATCAGCTCTTGTCCCCCATATCTCCAAGTTAAAGGAGAAAGAACATTTCCCCATATTCCACAGTGCCTGACAGTATCTTCTATGTTATTAGAATTCTTCTGACTGTGGAAAGAAAGGATGAGGGAATGAATGAATGAGACTTTCATGCCTAGATACTAGGTATGCCAGGATAGGAAATAAGTAGCTAAAGATAAATATAAAGACAAATTTTCATTTCTTCTTCTTCTTTTTTCTGAGAACTGAAAGAAAGAGAAGGGAATAAAGATGAGGTTCTTGTCAGGACTTTTCTTCCCCAGCATATACACATCAAGTTCTAGGAGCAGCAGGGAACCAAGACCAAGCCCTCAGCCTGAGCTGGGTTCCTCTGCCCCCCACCCCCACCAACTATCCTACAAAAGGCCTTGAGTCTTCCCCACTGAGTTAGAGAGCGCACAGGATGAAAGCAACATAGCTTGGATGCTGTCCTGGTACATCCATACTTTCCAGAGGGCCTTGGGGAAGTCAGGAAATGTCTTTGAGCCTCCACTTGGGGCTTGTAGATAGTTACCTGTCTACACGATGGGTTTTTACAAGATTCCCATGGGATGGTATGCAAAAAAGGTTTCCTCTGTGATGCAGCACTGCCCAAATTGTTGCTAATTTGCTAACAATTATGATGATGATTCTGCTATTCCTATTGCAAATGTTATTATTGTCATTATTATTATGATTATTCAGCAGTAATACCTAGCCATCAAATATGGACTTTGAACAGTAGAGCTTTGAAGAGCAGGGCGTATCCTGGCCTACAGCCCCCTCCAAAACAGAACTCTGCTGCCACCTCCTGGCTATGGAAAGATGTGCTTTTCATTATGCAAATAATTTAGAGATTAAACTCCGTTTTAGATTAGACCATTCCTAGCCAGAGGTATTCTTGAGAATTATGAGCGTTTGGTATAAGCCCCGGGTTTTGCAGATGAAAAAATTCAAATTGATGATAGGATCTGGTAACTTCTCAGAATACAATGTGAAATCCGGACAGCACAAGTCTCTCAGCTCATACACAAGGGCTCCCTGAAACTATCCATAGAAATAGATCCTGAAGAATCTTGAGATGAAGGGCTAGGACTGGTGTGGCAGAGAGAGAGAGGAGTTCCTGGTGATGACACTAGGAAGAGAAGGTGGGAGGGAACATGACTCTGGGTCCACTCCACAAACCTCGTCTTCCTTATCGCAGGTACCTCTTCCAGATGTGTTGGTCATAAGAGGTAAAGCAGTACACCTAAACAGACAGCCCCCTGACCCTAAAAATGGTGAGTCTCTAGGTTGAAGGTGGAAAGTTCCAAAACCAGGCTCTCTGGCCCTTTTCTTAGGCCCAAGATGAAGGGCAAGGTGTCCACTCTGCAGCAAGTTACCCAAGGTCAGTGCTGTGCTTTTTGACCCTTGAGACCCTTTCCTCCCTCTTTCCACCCTACTCAGTACCTCTAGGAAGTTGACCAATGGGCTCCATTGCCCTATGGCTTTGGGATGGGTCTAGACAATGCAGGGAAAGAGGAGACTGAGATCAATATTTATTCTTACCATCTCTCTCTCTCTCCAGCCCTCTCTGTCTCCAGGTTCTGGCTGCTGGTTCATCACCCATGCTTGCACCTGCAGGCCTGGAGGCAATGGAGGCCTGGACCATTGGTATCGAGCAGGACCTGCTGACCATTGCTAGTCAGACAGCTACCTCACACTATTGTGTGCATCTCTGGGTCACAAATCACATTCAGATAGGTAATAATGCATTCAATTTCCTCGCTCGTTTCAACCTACCCGTTGTTCACCTGAAGCTCATGAACAAAGTAACAGGCTGGGATCCAACTGGGATCAGTAGAGATTCAGAACCAGCTCAGAGAGCTAATGGTAAAACTTTGTGAGTCAGTTGTCAAAACTCAAACATTATTTAAAAATTAAATTATGTATGTTTACAATGACGTGAATTCTATTAAAAATAAAGGTAGCAAAAGTTTTAGACTAATAACTGTGTGTGTGTGTTTGTGTGTGTGTGTGTGTGTGTGTGTGTGTGTGTGTGTGTGGTACTGAGGTTCAAACCCAGGAATACTATACCACTGAGCCCTTTTATTTCTTATTTTGAAACAGTGTCTAGCTAAATTGCTAACGCTGACCTTGAACTTGTGATCTTCCTGCTTCAGCTTCCCAAACTGCAGGGATTACAGGTGTGTGCCACTGTGCCCAGCTAAACTAATAACTTCTGGGCCACCTACTACATTTTTATTATTATTTATAATCTCTTGAGTAGATCTACAATCATTCAACCTGTGTGGTGGAAACACTACCTAATGTTCCCTGCTTGTACCCCTTCCTGCCTCCTCCTTTAGACATGTCAGGTTGCTCACTTGAAATTGGCCATGGTGAGAATACTTGCACCATAGAAATCAGCAAACTCTACATAGCAGAAGTAATTAGTGTGCTAAACATTTATAAGCACACTGGTGAGTGAAACCAGTGAAGTCCAAGTAAAAACAAACATGCAATGCTATATAGAGAGATAGTAGAGTATGTAAAGCCAGTATGATCTCACAGTGTCCAACTAGGTCAGCTTAATAGAGGCAGCAAGTTGGAAAACTTCGAAAGACTAGGAATTCACATCCTGCACAGGACAGGGCCTGGAGGAGAAGCAGAAAGGAAAAGGGTTCTGTGTTGTCCAAGTCCCAGCTCCATTGTCATGCTCTAGTCAGAACTCATTCAGGGCTGGGGATGTAGCTCGATGGTGGAACCCTTGCCCAATATATTTAAGGCCCTGGGTTTGATCCCCAGCACTGGAAGCGGCGGGGGGGGGGGGCGGGAAGCTGTAATCATAAAGTCAACTACAAGTATCTAGATAGAAAATTTATTGCTTCACCTAAATGCAATTCCAAGAGTAGTCAGTCTTCAGTCTCACTATGTCCACAGATTTGTGGTCGGAGCTGAGACCTAGATTTTCAGAGATTCCTCTCTTTCTCTCTCTCCTCTAAATCAACTGTACTATCAAGAAGCTTGACTCTTTGTGATTACACAATGGCTAGATGTGGTTTATATCCCACATCTTAAAATCCTTATACTAGCAGACTCAAGATAATTCCAGGGTGTGGGGGGCAGGGAAACTCTAAGGCTGACTCTCCTTGGCTCTAATTTCACAATATAGTCACATGCCCATGGTCAGGAGGTGGTAGGAGATTTGTGGAGTTTGATTGGTCATATCTGAGTCATGGGCCCACCCAGGAACCTTTGGGTAGCACCAGCTCCACCCAAAACCCATGAACTGAGAGTAAGGAGTATTGTTTCCTACCCCTCCTATTCCCAGAAGAAATGGTGTGGAAAAAAATAACAACAAGTGCCTCCTATGAGGGCTTACTAGTGTTATGGCTGTGGACCATGTTGAGTCTGTTTCTCTTAAACTTGGACTGATCATGCCTTCCCATTGGTCACTGGGCAGACACAATAATATGATGCTGGGTGTGGCGGTGCATGCCTGCAATCCCAGCAAGAGGACTGCAAGTTCAAGGTCAGCCTGGGGAATTTAGTGAGACTTTAAATTAAATAAAAAAATTAAACAAAACAAAAAAATAAAATAAAAAGGGAGCATCCCTAGATCCAATTCCCATTACTGGTGGGGGGAAAAAAAAAAAAAGATCTGATGACTGTCAACCTCCTGTCACAAAGTAAACTATCTAGGAATGCCCCTTGGAATTTCCCTTTCTTCCCAACTCATCAGCATTGGTCTCTGCCCCACGAAAGACACTGCCACTACTGTAAGATTCTGAGATGTAGGACACTTCTACTTCTTCACCCACGTTGAGCCAGCTGGCACTGAGACCCAGCAGACACCTCTCATCCTTCAACACTGTGCTAAGGGTCCAGCTTCTCATAACATAACATCATTTCCTTCCAGCCAGTGACCCGAATTCCATGCAGGGCCTCTCACTGCTGACAGGAGGAGGAAGAGACCATTGCTCAGAGTCACTGCCCCACCGCCAGGGGCTTCCTGTCTCATGAGTCAGGAAGGAGAGAACTGGGTGTGGCCAGACAAAACATCTGGACCCAAATCAGGACTTGGCTGGGATCCGGACCCAGGGCCACCCATGGCACACAGGTGCCCCGGCCAGGCACATGGCTCATGATGGAGGACTTGACCTTTCAAGAGGACATGTGAGTGCCAGGAGTGACTCTGGGTGCAGGAATCATGATGGAGAAGCACATATCAAAATTGAACGTGCCTTCCTCTCAACACACCCTGGATTCATCTCCTCTGCCAGCCCCTCCCACTGAGTGTTCCCAGCTCTTGCCAGCCTCACGTGCTCTCTCCCAACCCTTGTATCACTTCCCATCCAGCCTTTTGTTTATTATCAACGTTCATTTTCCAGTTTCTCTCCACCACTAAGCTGTCAACTCCATAGAGCCAGCACCTCCTTCCTCCTCTCAGCATCCTCCAGCAGAGATGAGGCTACATATGTATATGACCAGGAAAGATAAGTGTTCGTCACAGCTCTTTTATAATAATAAAAAATAATTGAAAATAACCTGCTCTTTTATAATAATAAAAATAATTGAAAATAACCTAAAATGCTAAATAACAAAGGACCACCTGAATACTGAATACACTATGGTATTAATTCCAGTAGTAGCAGCAGCTAAAGCTAACTGGGTATATATTATGTGTTTGGTGCTATTTTAAGAACTTTATATAGATTTTTTAAATTTATCTCTACACACCTAGGTTGTTCGCTGTTATCCCCCCCCCCTTGTTTTTTTAACTGATGTGGCTCAGAGAGGTTAAGAAATTTGTCATTTGTCAACTTCATACAGGTAGTAAATGATGAAGCCTAAGCTTGCAATCACCATGCTGCTCTCGGACGACTGTGTACTGGGAAAGATAAACACACACATAGGACTTGGCTACATCAAGATGTATATATGTATAATGTATATGTTAATGTACATACTGACAGAAGTTAAATGAATGAAGTCCAAGATAATGTTATGGCCATGCAAAAACGTATGGGTATATCAGAAAAGACCACATTCCCGGGAATAATACTGTTTCTAATCTATCTGAATCTTTATCTCTCGGTAAAGCTGTGTATAATTTTTTTCAGGTTATCTATCTGTGAGTTTTTGTCCTGGGGGATCAGCAGACTATTCACTAATTTGATAAATGAATCCTTGCTGAGATGTTTGGGAGTGAGACTGGCTCCAGCCCTCTGCTCATTCCCAGGAAATGCATTTGACAGAACTTGTCAGAGCAGAGATGCAGCTCAAGGCTGGCTTTGGGGGAGTGAGATTGGCTCTGGGAAATCTAGAGAAATGGAGGAGGACACTTGGGATGGTGGGGATGGGGGAATCCTTGAGAAGGTTGTCACAAAGGGGTTACAGTGTCTTGACCTGGTCATAAAGTCTCTGTTCTCGGCAAAGGATGGACCACTCTCCACGCTCTGCAATCTTTGCCACCCCCAATTCCTCAAGGGGGGCTTTAAGGAGTGATTGGAGAAAGGAAAGCCCAGGTTATTAATGTAGCATTGAGGTGACTCTGGTAGAGCCAGGCAGGAGTCCCCAGAGAGGATGTCTGGAGCAGGAGGCCCAGCAGAGCAGGGTGGGAGGTCCAGGTTAGGCAGATGCACACGGCTCCATCCAGCCCTGAGGGGATTTCCTTCCTTCATCCTCAAGAGCTTCCCAAAAGCATGAGCAGCCTGAAAATCCCCCCAGGACTGGAGCCAGCCCAGAAAATAATGAAGGGAATAGTTGCAATGCCAGGAAGGGGTGGGAAAATGGAGACAGGAGAAGAGGAGAGCTTGGGAGGAAGGAGGGAGTGGTTAGCATTCACATAGGGGCAGCCTGAATTGGGTCAGGGGTGTGGAAACGAGGCTGCCTGAAGACCAGGTGAAGGAACGGTCATATTAGCCTGGAGATGAAGCCTTGGAAAAGCAGGCAGCTAGCTTCGAATATTCAGGTAGATGCTCCTGAGGAAAAAGGCCATGTACTGCATTGTTCTAGAGCCTTGCTATTCTACATATGGCCCATGGCCCAGCATTGACATCCATGGGGACTTAGAAATGCAGAATCTCACAGGGTATCATGGTAGGTGCCCATAATCGCAGGGACTGGGGCATGTTGAGGCAGGAAGATGACTAATTCAACAGCCTGGGCAATTTAGTGAGATCCTGTCTCAAAACAACAAAATAGAAAGACTGGGGATATAATTCTCAATATTGAAGTGCCCCTGAATTCAATTTCTAGTACCAAGAAAAAGAGAGAGAGAAAAAAAAAAAAAGACAGAGAAATTCTAAATCTCAGGCCCTTCCCAGACATTGTCAATCCCAACAAGCACCTTACCAAGATCCACAGATGATTTGTGGCCATATTAAACCTGAAAAGCACAGATCTGGAGTATTTCTATTTAAGTTATGGTTCAGGGACCAGTGTCCATCTCTGAATTGTTTGATAATTGTCTTCCACAGGATACCTGCAGAAATTGAAAGCGTTTGGAAGTTTTTAAATAATTTAACATGGCTGTGACATCCAAGTTTATGGTCAGTGGGTCTATCCCATTAAACAGGAAGCATTTTAGTCTTGCAGAACTGGGCACTAGTCATGCCTGATAGGTCCACGTGGGTTGGGGAGAAAATCTTCCCCGCAGAAAATTTGAGAAGCTGTGTTCTGATGAGTGGTTCTCAAATTTTAGCATGTGTCAGCATCCCCCAGAGGGATGGTTAAAAGGCAGACTGCTGAGTCCAAACGCCCAAAGTTTCTGATTCTCTAATTCTGGGGTGGGAACTGAGAATTTGCTTTTCTAACCAGATCTCAGGTAATGCTGATGTTGTTGGTCCAGGAACCACATGGTGAGAAGCACTACTCTAGAAGACAGGTCCAGACCAGTGGGTAAGAGTTACAGGATTCAGCTTCTCACTTAATATAAAGAAAAAAAAGTTTTAACAGATAACTATGTTAATTAGATATGTAATTACTAGCATAGAATTGGGTGAGCCCGCCATTCCCAAAATGCTTTAACACTCATCTCCCTTAGACTTTAAAATAGCCCTAAGAGGAAAACTGTTACAATTTCTGTTTTCCACATGAGGAAACTGACTTACCCAAGGCTGGATGGCAAAGCAGGTTGCCTGGTGGTTCAGACGGAGCCTTAAGGCCCTCTCTTCAGGTGATAGGGATATTCACACTGGATACAGTTTGGGTCCGTAGTTTCTACGACTTTTTCTACCTTGAAGAACAGGGAGAACTTTTTTTTCCCACAAATTCCATCCTGCTAGCCTCACTGGCACCATTATTGGCTTGTGGAATTTCTGCATAACTCAGCATGTCCCTTGGGACTAAGGGATGGTGTTACAGAATCATAAACTGGTGAAAGGTCCACTTAAAGCGCAAGATAGACCAATGGATTCTAACGTAGCATGGTATGAAAAGGTTAGTGATGTGTTTTTCGACTTCATGCTGCAACTAATCTTTAAGAAACTACTAATTTTCAAATTTTGGTGTACAGAGACGGATATCTATAATTATCTGAGGAGTCATTCAAATATTCCTCCTTTTAAGTTTTATTCATCCATAAAGTAAAATGAGAGCTGGGCGCTTTGGTGCACACCTATAACCCCAGCAACTCAGGAGCCTGAGGCAGAAGGATGGCAAGTTCAAAGCCAGCCTCAGCAACTTAGCAAGATCCTGTCTCAAAATAAAAAAAATAAAAAGGGCTGGGGATATAACTCAGTGGTTAAGCACCCCTGGAAGGAAGGAAGGAAAGAAGGAAAGAAGAAGGAAGGAAAAAAGATGAAATTATGTCTTCTGTAGGAAAATGGATGGAACTTGAGACCATTATGTTAAACAAAACGAACAAAACTCAGAAGGTCAAAGGCCTTATGTTCTCTCATAAATGGAAGCTAGAAAAGAAAAAAGAAAAGAAAGGTGTTGGGTGGGGGGCGGTCTTTCATGAAAATCAAAGCAAGAGCAGTAGATTGAGGAAAACAACAGAGGGTGGAAGGAAAAGAGAGAGGGGGAGAGCTAGGTAGTGATATGGGCCAAATTACATTGTTAAATTGTGCGTATATAAGAATATGTAAAAAATAAATCCCACCATTATGTACAATTATAATGCACCAATAAAAAAAATGTGGAGAAAAAGATATTCCTCCATTTTCTAGGTGAGACTAAATTCTCTTTACATACTTTAGCTAAAACAAACAAAAACAAAACTTATTGCCATGGCAAGGGGCAGGAGCACACACCTATAATTCCAGCAGCTCAGGAGGCTGAGGCAGGAGGATCGCACATTCAAAGCCAGTGTCAGTAACTTAGCAAGGCCCTAAAGCAAGACCTTGTCTCAAAATAAAAAATAAAATATGGCTAAGTGGTTAAGTGCCCATGGATTCATTCCCTGGTACAAAAACAAACAAACAAACAAATAAACAACAACAACAACAACAAAAAAACACTGCAATGGACTTAGAACAGAAATAGTCATGAGAATGAGCTATCTTTTATGAAGTCCGAAAAAAAGGAGTTTACAAAAATGTAAGACAACCCCACAGTTCTCACAAGTTATCCTGTAAAACTGTTATTTTTTTCATAAAAATATATGACTATGCTAATTATAATGGGTTAGTTACTATTTTAAATTAAGTATTTTTAAATTTCTCAGTTTTATTTTAAAGTCTGTTAATTATTAATATTTAGGACCATCATAAACCAAATTCCTTGGGCTTGATAATTTTTAAGAAAGTAAAAAGGCCCAGAGACCAAAATGTTTGGTGGTGGTTTGGGGTTTTGTTGTTGTTGGATTTTGGGTTTGTGTGTTTGTTTGTTTGTTTAGTTGGTTGGTTGGTTGTTTTTTTTTTTTTTTTTTTTTTGGTGTCAGGGATTGAACCCAGGGACACTTCACCACTGAGCCACATCCCACCCTTTTTTATTTTATTTTATTATTTTTTTTTATTTTGAGAAGTAAGTTTCTTAGGGCTTCAGTAAGTTGTAGAGTCTGGCTTTGAACTTGAGATCCTCCTGCCTCAGCCTCAGAGCTGTTGGGGGCTTTTGTTTATTTGTTTTTACTGTTGCTTTTTGAGGAACCAGGGATTAAACCCAAGAGCATGCTACTACTAAGCTGCATCTCCAAGCCTTTTCATTTTATTTTGAGGCAGGGTCTCACTAAGCTGCTTAGGCTGGCCTCAAACTTGCAATCCTCCTGCCTCAGCCTCTGGAGTCTTTGGGATTATAGGCATGCACCATACTGCAGCTCCAAGCCTTCTGAGAACTGCTGACACGGGGCTTTATCTGTGACCAGAGCCTTGGAAAGGAATGCAGATAACTCCTTCCTCTCCTTTCCTGCTCACTGCCCACCATGTGGCAGACTCCACCGGGTACAGTACAGGAAAAAGGAAAAGGAAATCTTCTTTCCTTTCCTTTCCTGGAATAAGCCCTGGGCAGCCTCCCTCCGAGTGCCAGGGGAAGTGTCACACCCAGTTTTCCCAAGCAAAGGGCTGGGGAGGTTTCCTGGTGGCTGAAGGCACTGAGAATGCTTGGACCAGTAGGGTGAAGACAGGGACAGAGGAAGGTCCCTGAAGCTAGACAACAAGAACAGCTTGATGTATCCACACCACGATGCAGATCCTGGTCCTAGTCAATGCTCCAATTAACAGCATTGGGGTGAACGTGAATAACATTCACACTCACAATAACGCGGCTGCACTGTGTTGTTAGGATTCGAGACCTTGGTTTTCTATATAATCCCCATCTTCTCCCTCCCCACCAACAAAGCAAGCATGTGTGAGCCCATCCTCTGTGTGTGTGTGTGTGTGTGTGTGTGTATGTGTGTGTGTGTATGTGTGTGTGTGTTTGTGTGTGTGTAGCTGTAGGTGGACACAATGCCTTTATTTTATTTTTATGTGGTGCTGAGGATCGAACCCAGTGCCTCACACATGCTAGGTGAGTGCTCTACCACTTGAGCCACAAACCCAGCCCTATCCTCTGTATTAATCAGCTTTTTGTTGCAGTGAAACAAAAAAAATACCCAAGGGGAAAAAATATCTTCCATCACATATCCTACAAGCTTACAAAAACTAGTGAGCAAAGATTTACTTTGGCTCCCAGTTTCAGAGTACTGAGTCCATGGTTGGTTGGCTCCAAGGTAGAAACAGCATGATGGAAGGGCATGGAAGGGGAAACCTGCATAGCCATGGAAGCCAGGAAGCAGAGAGAGAGAGAGAAGGAGGAGGAGGAAGAGGAAGAGGAGGAAGAGAAAGAGGAGGAGGAGAAATAGGAGGAGGAGAAAGAGGAGGAGGAGGAAGAGGAGGAGGAGGAGGAGTGGCAGCCAGGGACAAGACACAGTTCCCATGGGCATGCCTCTAGTGATCTACTTCCTTCCTTCACTGGGGCTCCATCTCCTACAGTTTACACTGCCTTCCAATAATCCATTTATTGCACTGATCTGTCAATGAGGTGACAGCCCCCATGATCCAATCACTTCCCTAAAGCTCCACCTCTGAACATTGCCACATTGGGGACCAAACTCTCAGCTCAGGAACTTTTGGAGAACATTCCAGATCCATACCATAACATCTTCCATCACATATTCTACAAGCTTACAAAAACTGGTTAGTTATCCACCCAATTTAACAAAAGAATGGCATAAATGATCATCTGTACTCCTATTTCTCCTAGCATTACAGAACTCAGAGAAGATAAGCCATGTCTGTGCTCTACTTATTATCATAAATGGCTAGGGGATCTCCTAAGGGGATGCTCCGGGGCTCTGAAAAGAGAGTGTGCTGAAGATGGTTGGGAGACTCTCAAGTCCAGATTACTATTTTTCTTAGCTTTAAATCCTCATGAGAGTAAAACAATGAAGAAAGAAAGAATTCCAATCTTAGAAATAAATTTAAACTTTTTTTAGTGAGGATATGCCCCAACTCATTTTATGAGGCCAGTACAATTTTGACATCAAAACAAAATTTATAGGTCAATCTCATTCATGAATATGGATGCACAAAAATTTCTTTAAAAAAAATGACAAACTGAATCCAGTAATATGCAAGAAAGGTACTATCTGTTGAAATAAGTTTGGGATTCTTCCGGTATTTTAAGTCGATGTAACATTAGAAAGTCAATTGATACCAATACATTACATAAAAAGATTAAAGGAAAAAATTCATAGGATCACTTCAATAGATACAGGAAAAAAGTTTGTTAAAATTCAACAGTCATTCATAATTTTAAAAAATTCTTCCTCTTGAAAGGGACAAAGGGGAAATACTGGGGAACAGTATTGACCAAACTATATTATTACACAAACTGAATGTATGAATACAGAACAACAATTCCCACTACTATGTATATAATGCATCATAAAAATATGGAAAGATGTTTTCTTTTATAAGAATAAAAATTAACTTCATGATTAGATAAAACCTTTACAAAAGTCTTACAAAAGCATAAAATTTGATTAGTTAAATGTTGAAAACTTTTAATTTGAGATGGAGTAAGACATAGATGCCAACTACCATCATCTCTATTTATCAAGGTACCGGAATTCCTGCTTAATACCACAGGAAAAAGAAATGAAGAAAGAATCTGTATCTACTGAACCTATCCCACATGCAACAGTTGACTCAAAAAGGATCAAAGACCTAAATATAATAACTGAAACTATAGAACTCTTAGAAGAAACACATAGGGGAAAACTTCATGACATTGGATTAGGCAATGATTTCTTGGATAGGATAGCAAAAAACCCAGGCAACAATAGTAAAAATAGATAGATTAGACTATATGAAAAAAACTTCTGAGCATCAAAAGTTACAATATAGTGAAAAAGAAACTTTACAGAATTGGAGATGATATTTTAGGAAATGTATCTGATATGGGATCAATACTCAGAATATATAAAGAACTCGTACAACTTAACAACAATCTGGTTAAAAAGTGGGCAAAGGACCTGAATAGACATTTCTCCAAAGAAATATATGAATGCCAACAAGCACATGAAAGATGGTCAACATCATTAGGGAAATGCAAATCAAAACCACAGTGAGAAGTTGGATGTGGTCTCACACACACCTGTTGTCCCAGCTACTCAGAAGACTGAAGCAGGAGGAGCACTTGAGTCCAGGAGTTTGAGCCCAGCGTCAAACTGGGCAACGCAGCATTCCTTGTTAAAAGAAATTTTAAGGGGCTGGGATTGTGGCTCAGTGGTAGAGCACCTGGCTAGCACATGTGAGGCACTGGGTTCAATCCTCAGCACCACATAAAAATCAATAAATAAAATAAAGATATTATGTCCATCTATAACTTAAAAAAACTTATAAAAAAAAAGGAAACTTTATATTGAATTTGTTAAAAAATCAGAAAATAATAAGTGTTGGCAAGGTTGTGAAAAAAATTGAAATTTTTTACATTGCTAGAAATATAAAATGGTATAGTTGCTATGGAAAATATTATGGCATTTCCTAAAAAAATAAAAATAAAAATAAAACACCATATGATCCAGCAATTTCACTTCTGAGTTTATACCCCAAACAATTGACAGCAGGGTCTCAGAGAGATAGGTGTACACTCATGTTCTCAGCAACATTATTCACAATAACCAAGAGGTAAAAACAGCCCCGGTCCATCATAAGCAAATGTGGTATCTTTATACAATGGAATATCATTCGGCCTTAAAAACATGAGTGATCCTTAAGCTCATTATGCCAAGTGACATAAATAAGCCAGTGGGGACCCAAACTCTGTGTTTCCACTACTATACCTTATCCCACATGCAACAATTGACTCAAAAAGGGTCAAAGACCCAAATATAATACTTTAAACTATAAAAAACTAGAATGGTGGTTGCCAGGGGCTGGGGGGGAGAGGAAATGAGGAGTTAGTATCTAAACCGTACAGAGATTCCATTTTACAAGACTCAGCAAGTTCTGGAGATGGATGGTGGTAATGCTGCACAAGAATGCAAAGTCTGGGGCTGGGGTTGTGGCTCAGCGATAGAGTACTCACCAAGCACGTGCAAGGTCCTGGGTTCAATCCCCAGCACCACCTAAAAATAAAAATAAATAAATAAATAAAATAAAGGTATTGTGTCCAACTACACCTAAAAAATATTTTAAAAAGAAGAAGAATGCAAAGGCACTTCACGCTGAGCTGTATATTTTAAATTGGTTAAGATGGAAAATTTTTATATTGTGTGTATTTTATCATAATTTTTTAAAAAAACTAATTTCAGCTATGGAACAAGAATACTCATATTGTAAATTCTGTTTTGCTAAAACTGATCCTCAGGAGATGGAGTCAAGGAAAGGAAAGAGAGATGAAGGATAGGTGTGCAACACCGACTTTCTCATCTTACATAATGAAAAGTCAATGGCTAACGATCAAAGTTGGAAAACACAAACCATAGAGGGTGGGGGTAATTTTTAGAGTTGTAAAATGGGACCAAATCACATAACTGAGAACAAAAAGGTGAAAAAAAGTATATAAGCTTAATTGTTCCTCGCTGATAAGGAAAAGTCATTTCCATATCATCTAAATTTGATACATCAAGAAATACAATTAATAAACATATGGCTGTGTTGATGGCTATAAAAGAAACTCTAGAGGGGCTGGGGTCGTGTGGCTCAGTGGTAGAGGGCTTCCTACCATGTATAAGGCACTAGGTTCGATCCTCAGCACCACATAAAAATAAATATAGGTATTGTGTTCATCTACAACTAGGAAAATATTTTTAAAGAAAGAAAGAAATCCAGAAAGCTCTGGTTATTCCACAATGGGAGAATAGAGTCTCTGCTTCAGGATGGGAACAAACTATCACAGGATGCCCTGCCTGTCCCCACCCTATCATCCCTTTTGCCCTACCCCACGTTTCAGTAATGCTCTCTCCCTGCCAGCCACTCAATAGGTCTTTCAGATCCTATGAATTGTTGCTGTCTCTGCAAATTCCCTTCCAGTATCCTTCCTGCTCCCTGACCCCCTCAGTCCTGGACCTCACCTCACTATTGATAGCTAAGTGCACTTCCCAGCCACTAAACCACTCTCCATAGCTAGGGCTGTGTGCTGTGGGGTGCAAGTTACTCAGCCTCTCAACCTCACAATCCTTTTTGACTTACATAGAAGAGCCACATAAGGTAATTGTAGAAATGTTGTGTGTCCAGTTCTATGGAGGAAAAAAAAAAATCTGAAAATAACTGATCCACAGTGGCTACAGAGCCCTTTGTGTGGCTGGATTATAGATGAATTTTTTTCTGTATTGTCTCAGAGGGAGGGGAGGGAAAGTGAAGGTACTGGGGAATGAGATTGATCAAATGATGTGCATACACAGACATGGCTTAATGAATCCCACTATCAAGTATAATTATAATGTACCAATAAAATATGTTAAAATTTTTAAAATGCTCATTTGATTTCCTTACCACTGAATGAAGTGTTTTTCACTTTGGGGTGTCAGGGACACCTTTGTGAATCCATTGAAAGCTGTAGACACTTTCCCCATAAGCATTTGGATACCCAAGCAAATACATAATACATAACATTTTGCAGGTGATTATTTTAGGGTAAAAAGATGAACAAATGAATGAACCTATGAAGCCAAAACAATAGCATTCCCTCGGATGCCTCCAGCGTCACTTGACATCTGTAGGCGGCAGAAGGCAAGGCCAAGGGATACCAACAAGAACAGTGCCAAGGTCTATAACGGAATCCCTCCTGCCCTGGTCCCCAGAGGGCTCTGGCTGCCAACACGCTCCAGAGAGGAATTGGACACTCCCTTGGCTCACCTGCTCTGTAAATGTTATTTCTCCTGAGCTGGACCCATGAGAACCACTGGGATCAATAGGGCCTTGATTCAGGCTCAAATTAGTCCTAGACATTCAGCAAAAGCTCAGGACCAAGAAGGTGGTAGTTGGGGCAAAGAGAACGGGGATAATAATCAGAGAAAAACTTCCTAGTGTATTTTGAACTCCTATCCAGTGCCAAGAACAAAATGGGAATTCCCAGAATATTTCCTTTTGTTTTTTCCTCTTTAGTGCCCTTCCCAAAACCCCTGGCATCTAACAAAAGCTGCCAAAATTCTGTTTTCGAATGTGAATGCAAATCACTTCCGCAAACTTGCCTCCCCAGGAAGAGCTGATGGAGAAACTCAGCAGTGAGCAGAGAAAGAGCAGACCGGAAGTGGGAGGGAGGCTGCCCTGGCTGAGTGGAACCTAGATAGAAGGGAAGCTTGTCATGGTGGCAGGGACTCAGCTAACGTTCCAATGTCCCCAAGGTAAAGGACAGATTTGGTGTCTGGCATGGTGGCACATACCTATAATCCCAGCTGTTTAGAAAGCTGGGGCAGGAAGATAGCAAGTTCAAGGCTAGCCTGGGCAATTTAATGGGATCCCTACTTGAAATAAAAAATCCTGGGGAGGCTGGGGATGTCGCTCAGTAGAGCCCCTGGGTTCAACCCCTAGTATCAAAACCAAAAAACAAACAAACAAAAAGATTGCTCAAAGCCATACTACAGAAAGGGCCTGAATTTGTTGGATTTGACCCTGGAGATGAGACTCCACAGCACTTCATTATATGGCTTCTTTAATAGTAGGGGTGGCAAAGTGGCAAGGAAGGCACATTATCCCAGCCTGGGGTCCTCTGGCGCTCTCCCAGAGAGCCCCAGGCTACCTGTGTTTCTTCGGCCAGACCTTAGACCTCCCAGCAGCCTTTGCAGTCACAAGGGGCTCCCTCAGGCAGCTGGGTCCAGAGAGCATCTCTTTTACCCAGAGGCCCTCGGGGCAGGCTCTTGAGATTGTAGTTAGTTAGTCCCCATTTCCCCCCACAATACATCCTGTGGCCTCTGGGACCCCAGAGCATGAGCTCCATGTCCAGCGACTGATCTGGTGGGTTCCGCTTATTCACAGAAAGTCAGGCGCGGACTTCCCAGGCTCCCTATCCCCAGGTCCAGCTCCCACCTGGAGGTCTCCATGGGGGCAGTTCCATCCCCTCCTCTCAGGCAGGAGCAAGGTTCAGAACAACACTGGACCAAGGGACCCGTCCATCTGCATTCCGGGTGAGATTGCCCCTCCCCCAGCCCCTTCAACTTCACACACACACACACACACACACACACACACACACACTCCTTATTTCCTGTGCACCACAATGGCTCTCCTTATCTGACAGAAGAACAAAGCCTTTTTAAGCCTTAGCCTGTACAATCATGGCCAGTTATTTCCAGGCACTTGTAGGAATTGCTTTCATTACCAGGGGCTCCTCTCTCTGCCCCGGACAATGTCACAAAGCTTTTCAGCAGCCACTCTCCTCTCTCCCCTGCAGCTTGGACCAGTGCACCTCAGACCCCTGTTGCTCTTGCTGCTTTGCTCTCCTCTTTGGTCCTTCCTTTCATGGCAAAGATTGATCTCTGCCCAGCAGGCTGGATGCAGTTTCCCAGCCTGGAGCTTTCATCTGCTGCCTGCCTCGTCCAGTGGTATTTTAATAGTGGCATTCTGGGGGAGGATCCTTCCCCTGCACACTCCTCAGACCTGGACACTACCTTTCGATCCCATCAGGCCTGCCCAATTTCTAGAAATATTAGCTCATCGATCTGTTTACTTCCTTGGTGACTTTACCCTCTGCCATGGTTTAACCCTCCAAGATTCATGTACTGGAAGCTTGGTCCCCAGTATGGTGGTATTGAGTTGGAGGGGCGCTTTTAAGAGATGCGACTAGGTCCTGAAGAGGGATTAAAGTTTTTCTGCCATTGGGAGTGAATTAGGTCTCACCTGTGTGTGTGTGTGTGTAGGGGGTGTTGTTGTTGTTTTTTTGTTTTGTTTTGTTTGCATGTTCTTAAGGGACGGAGGTAGTTATTGTAAAAGCAGGTTGTCATCCAGTGAGTTGGTTCTCTGGCTCTCCCCCTTGCAAGTGTCCCTCTCCCACACACCTGCTTCGCCGCCATGTTGTGACACTGCCCAGGCCTGCTACAGTTTGGACCTGGGAGTCTGCCCCAAGGCCATGTTGAAGGATTGCTCCCCACTCCATGGCTCTATTGGGAGGTGGTAGAACCTAACTGTTAGGCCATCAGGTTAGGGGTGGGGGCAGGCCTTTGAAGGGGTTATTGGGACCCTGGACCCTTCCTCTTTCTCTACTCACTTCCCAGCCGGCAATCACACCGGTGAGGTGAACAGTCCCCCCTCTGCTTCCTGAAGCAGCTGTGATGTACCGTGCCACCATGGGGCCAAGTGACCATGAACTGAAGTCTTTGAAACCATGTGCCCAAATCAACCTTTTCCCTTAAGTTCACTATTTCAGGTATTTTGTCACAGTAACAACAACCATAAACAAAAACAGATGAACACAAGGTCTTCTTCAGACACTGGCACCAGGATCTCTGGACTTTCCAGAAACCAGGATTATCAGCCAAATACACCTCTTTTTCTTTCTAACTTACCAGTCTGTGGGATTATGTTATTAGCCACAGAAAATGGACTAAGGATTAAGTCGAATCCTTGGAATTAAGACTCCATGAGAGCAAGAGTCCCCCACCCCATGTTCAATATTCGATTACTTAACTCTGAGACAGTGCCAAGCTCCTAGTAGCAGCTCAATTAATAATTGCAGAAAGTATTAAGTACTTGCCTGTGGGGTCGTCAGGAGCACCTCAGGGTTATTGGGAAAAATAAACAAGTCATTATGTGTGTGAGGCACCTAGAACCGTGTCTGGAACGAAGTGAGTCGTCAGCACACATTAGCTATGGTTGTCTGTAGAGGGTTCAACCCCGTGTGCACTGGGGCAAGAAGATAGAAGGGTGTAACCCCAACATGTAAGACAGCCAGACAAGCTGCTCTGGAGTGGCAAGATGAGGGACACAGGATCCCTGGGATCAAAGCATCCCTTCCTGGGAAAACTGGGGAAAGCCAAGCGGCATCTTTTTTAAAACATAGTTTTGGTTGCCGATGGCCTTTTATTTTGTTCATTTATTTCTGAGCGGTGCCAAGAATAGAACCCAGTGCTTCACACATGCTAGGCCAGCGCCCCAGCCCCCAAGCTCCAACTTGAGGGTTCAGTAGGACCTGATCAGTGGAGAATGGGGGGGGAGGCCTTCAGACCTGTGACAGAAGTTCAGAAAGGAAGGCTGGGGTAAGGCTAGGAAGGAAATTTTAGATCCGACTGTTCCAGACTAAGTGCATTACACTTAGTGTATGATTAAAATAAACTAAGTCTCCACATGGGCTATTTGGGACTCTTTCTCAAAATTTCCCTAAATTAGATTCTCCCTCTCCTGGACTAATCTCAAGGTCCAAGAGAATTTTCCTCTTGTTAAGACCACGACTGGAAGTTGAAGTGAGTGATCACTTTTCCCAAGCCAGTTCTCCCAAACTGGTGCTTTTTCTCAACTCTTTTTAAGATATGTATTGACATGATATTAGACCTTGGAGGAAGCAGAAATGTGACCAGATCATAAGCCTCATGGCTTTGTTTTTTGTTGGTTTTTTTTCAATATTTATTTTTTTAGTTGTAGTTGTGCACAATACCTTTCTTCCATTCATTCATTTTTATGTGGTGCTGAGGATCGAACCCAGGGCCCCCGCACCTGCTAGGTGAGCGCTTTCCCGCTGAGCCACAAACAACCTCAGCCCAGTCTCATGGTTTTTAATTCACCAAACCTTCTAACTAACAACAACCCTTTGAGACAAAGCCTCAGTATTTCATTCATTCAACAAATTCCATTGTTTTCAGTACTGGGGATGGAACCCCTGTGTGTTCTATCATTGAGCTGCACGCCAGCCCTTTTTATTTTTATATTTTGAGATGGTCTCACTAAATTGCCCAGCCTGGCCTTGAACTTGAAATCCACCTGCTTCATCCTGCAGAGTAGCTGGAATTACAGGCATGTGCCACTGCACGCCGTCATTCAACAAATATTTAACAAACTCCTACTATGTGCAAGGTACCAATTAGGGCTTTGAGAATTAAACACTGAACAAAACAGCCAAAAATCCATACCCCAATGGCTTTTATTCCTGGATCATTCTTTCTTTCTTCCTTTCTTTCGTTTTTCAGGACTAATTTTTAAGTTGATGTTTGTATAGGTAAATGAATCTCCTATAAGGGAACTGAACGCATTAAAACTCAAGGCAAAGGCTGAGGATATAGCTCAGTGGAAGAGTACTTGCGTAGCATATGTGAGACCCTGGGTTCCATCCCCAGCAATGCCCCCCCAGTCCCCCAAACAACAACAACAACAACAACAACAAACTCAAGCCAAAAGGCATTTGGGTGTTTAGAAGAACTCAAGTAGGAAAATCCTTTTGTCAACACATTCCCTGATTGCTGGCTCCTCATACTTTTCCTTCTGGTCAAGATCAGCCTCAAAAATCCATGTTCCCACTGTCTTATTATCCCTTTTACCAGCCCCCTTTAGTGAGGCACCGGAAGACCATACCCATTAGAAATGTCTTCAGCCACAAATATCAAAGAACTCAGCAACAAAGATGGAAATGATATGGACGTTTATAGAAGTGGTCTCAGTGTTCGTCTGGAAGCTTAACGGTCACATTCTGGCTGTTGGTACTTTTCTGTTGCTTCACCCTGGGTCTGTTGGCTTTTCTTCCTCAGGTTTGTAGCATCATGGTCCCAAGATGGCGGCCACAGTCCAAGATATCACTTCTGCCTCCAAGATGAGAAATAGGAGGGAAAGGTAACCTGTTAACTTGTCTCACATTGATCAGATAAGGATGTAAAGAAGCTCCAAATAGACTTCCACATCTTTTCATTGACCCCATTCAGGTCACATGACTATACAACAGTGCAAGGGAGATGGAGAAATTTTGCCATCTGGATTTCCAGCTGGAGCAGTAAGAGAATATGGAGGCTAGCAATGCCTTATGAAGTGTCTTCCAGAAAAACTTTCACAGAGAAACCACAATACATCAGGCTGATGGTTGCTCAAGCCATGAAGCCATTTTAGGCTAAGAAATACCAAAAAAAAAAAAAAAAAGAGAGAGAGAGAGAAAGCTGAAAAGAAAAGCAAAATTATATTTCAGACTGAGTCTAAACATTGTGAGTTAGACCAAAATGAGGTCCAGCTGGGAACATCCTAGATTGGAAACAACACTCCTGTCCCCACTTTAGGAAGGACCCTTATGTTCGGACGTGAGGCTCTGGGGCTCTGGGGTCTACAGCACAGCCGAACACTCAATATCAGGAACCCAGAGAACAGGTAACACTGTGGAATAAGCAGAAATGGAGGGTATTGGGTTAATAATGTAGTCTCCTCTGTTGTCAGGGATTACGTCTAGAGGAAGAGAAATTCCCACCTCACATTGATCCCATAAGACCATCAACCTAGAACCCAAATTTGTCAGGAAGGAGAATAGGGCTAAGGAGTAAGGTTCACTTTCCCATGAACTCTGTCCGTCTCCCTAACCAGCTGCAGTGCACCCTCCTACTCCAGTTACATAAACACTTACCACCACCATTATTATGAGTCCAAGTGTCTCATTCATGCCAACTCATGGGGGTTTTGGGCTCTCCCACATAGGAAGTCAGAAAGTGACAATCTAGTCAAAACAGAGGTTTGGAATCAAACAGTGAAAAGGAAAAAAAAAAAAAAAGAAAACCCCAAACAAAGTTTTGTGTGTTCCTGCACATGTGTTTGTGAGAAAACACACCCACACATAATATCCAAAGGCCACACTGGCCTGATTATACCCTAAGCCCAGGCCTTTCCTTGTAGCTCTGACCACAGTCAAATGTTTTACTTCAACAAATAATTTTGGATTCCCACAATGCCTGTATTTCATCTGGGCAAGTTAAATCAAGTTGTTCTGTGTAGAGATTACAAACCATCATCATGCTGCTAGTTGGGTTTGAAAGTAATCTTGGTAAAATGAGCCTCGGTCTCTGTAGCCTGTGGATTTATTCCTCTATTCACACACCCACCCACTTACCCACCTACCTATACCCCTTTTTTCTTTCTATCCACCCAGCTGCCAGTTGTCTATTCACCCATGCATTCAGCTACCCATCCATCAAGCCATTCATCTACCCATACACACACACACCCATTCCTTTCCTGGGGCTTCCCTACTCTTTTTCTTCCTTGCCTGGAAGTTATGAACATCTACTCTGCTAAGCCTTCACTTCTCATGTGGAATGCCTTTTTTCTGCAGATCCTCAAAATTCAGGATCTCTTTCGGAAGTTCTTCTGTGGACCTCCATTGGGAGACTGCAGTGGTATTTTCTGCCTTAATTCTTATATTACTTATGTTTTCCATCCCTCTCCTATGGTATAATAAATTGTTGCCTTCTGCGTCTCTTCGCTATTACATTGTATTGCTCGTCTCTTGTGATTGAAATATTCTGCATTATTTCTTATCTCCTCCAGTAAATTGTAAACTCTATGGGAAGAGTATGGTTTTCCCTTCTTTTGCAAACTCGATCCGCCATTGGTGGCTAGCCTAATAGTATGCAAATGGTATGCAAATACATACAGCCATTGGATGCACAGTGTGTTCATCTATGACGTGAGGATAATACAGGTGTAATGGGAATATGGTGAGTATTAATAGACAGTGTATATTAAAAAGTGTCATAAACTACAAATCCTAGAGACATTGTTAACAATACTATTGCTTTATTTTTTTCACAAAAATAAACGACAATTAATAACCTTATGCTATCTTCAATCTGAATGAACAAGGATATACTCAATAACCATCTCGCCAGTACTTAGTGCCTATAAAAGATACCAGATCTACCAAAGTGGATGGGAAAAAAAGTTCCCTGTCTTTAAGGAGCTCATATTGTAGCAAAGAGTTCTATGTAGAAGCGTCTGTGCCTGTGATTGGACATGAGTCTGCAGAAGGCACCAGAACACAGACACAAGTGCTCAGAGACACTCAAGGGATTCCTTAATTCTGCCTGGAGGGTTTAGGAAATGGTTCTCCAAAAGATTGTCACTTGAGTGAATAGAAGCATAGTAAATGGAGAAAGAGAAAAGAGATTGCACATAAGGACACAGGAGCTCAGGATGTGTTTAGGGAAAGTGAAGGGGATTGTCTGACAGTCACCTAAGGTATTATGGAAAAGGAGTGGGAGGCAGATACTGAGAACCAGAATCTGGCTCATGAGCCATGAACCCATCAGGGGCTCTGTGAACCATATTAAGGAATGCGATCTGGATTCCTATGACAATGCAAAACCACAGAGGAGGAAAGTGATTAGATTTGTATTTCAGCTAAATGACTGCCAGTGGTAATGCTTTCCACAGCAAATAACAGAAACTCAATTAAAACTGGCTTAAGCAAGAAGGCCATGTATTATCTCACCTAACTGGGGGCTTCAGGGCAAGCAAGCTACATGCATAGCATGATTATCTTCTCAAAACACCATGATTTTTTCTGTCTTCCCTCAACAAGTACTATTATTAGCTTTATCCTTGTATAGTTGCAAAGTGGTGGTTCCAGTAACACATCCAGGTACCGGCCAGACCCCAAAGCATTCCGCAGCAGACACCTCGCCCCCATGCCACCACATCTCATTAAGTCACATAGCCTTGTGACAAGAGAAAGGCATTTGTCGCAGTTAGGCACAAGGAGGGAGCTAGAGACAGGAAAAGCAATTGAAAAGATACTGAAGTTTACTGGCAAAAAAGTAATAAAACCTGGTATAGAGATGCAACTTTGGTCATAAAGAAGGAAGAGAAACTCAAGACACATCTGGCACGTGGACAAGAACTTGGCAACTTACCATATGTGGAGAAGCCAGGCGCTGAGAATGTTCCAAGCTTCCAATCTTGGGTGACAGGGTGATTGAAACTCTCTTGCTGGAGATGGGTGCCTGGGGGGTCACTTGGCATGCCCCTGCGAGGCCGGCCTGATGAAGATTGAAAGCAGGAGAAAAAGGACTCATTCAATCTCTCTTTCCCCTGGAGTCAGTAAGAACAGTGGTTGCAGGGCTGATTGTGGTATATTACCACCTGCCTCTCATCACTTATGAGCTGAGACCCTTGGGTAAATTTCGATTTTCTCATTTGGAAAATGGGTTATAATAATGCCTGGTAGTTGTGTCAAGGACTAAGCAGAGCCTGGCCTAGAAGAGACATCATGGAATGATAAGAAAGAAATCTGGGATCCTAGACATGATTCAATCCCTCATTCACTGTCTGATCTGAAGCCAGTTATTTCAACCGGCTGAACCTCAGTTAATGCATCTATCAAATGGGAGAAATGCCTATTCATGGGATTACCGGGAGAATTGAATTAGATAAAATATGTCAAGAGAGAATATAGAACATGGGTGTCCAAATTAGAGAAGTGGAGTCCTCCTCTAGAGAAGTAGAAAATTCTAGCTATTCCTTACCCCTCTCTGTAAGCTGAGGCATGACCAGATGACCTAGACTCGTTCAATTAGATGCACGTGATCCTAGACTTTAAACAAGAATAGGGAGGGGGAACTGGGGCAAAGACAAGAGGAATCAGATGGTGTTGGGTCACAGTGATGTACAGTTTCAGGGACCAAAGTGGCCCCAGTGCCAGCCAGACACAGTATCCAGTGTCTAGTGTCCAGGTCATGGGGGTCAGTGTCCTGGCCTCTGGCACTTAATGGTATTGGCAGCAACTGAACCAGTTCTGTAGCATGGGTTTTTGCCATTCTTTACTGAAGGCACCATTTTGTTCTTGTTTATTTGCTCGATCTGGTTATCTAATGTTTCTGAGAAATCTATGAACTATCCCAGTAGCCTTAAAATTGTTTTTTTTTTTCTACTTTAATCAACTTCAGTAATTTTCTGTGCTTATAACTGGGATCCTGACTACCCTAGTGCCTAGCCTAATGCTCAGCATGCAGTGGGAATCTAATACTGGTTCATTCTCCCTGTAGACTCATTATTCTCAGCTTCTTCCCTTCCACCCAGGTTTTGTTCTAACTAAATGGTGCTATGACGGGGAGAAGGAAAGCCTCTCTTTTGTAAAGAAAACATGGACTCTTTCCATCCCATAATTATTTGCTCACTATTCCCCATGAAAGGTTATTCCACCGCTTATAAATCTGGGGACAGAGATAACAAGGAAAGTGTTTGTTTGTTTTTTTTTTTTCAATGTTAAAGTTTTGAGGGCAAACAGAAACTTGTCTACCCAACCCCAAAACATGATGATGAGATTCTGTGAATGCTTAAAAGTGGAATTCGGAGGGACTAAGAAATAGAATGTCTCATTTATATGGCAGTGGCCTTTTGGATTTCATAAACTGATGGACCTAACCCATAGGCCTAATTAACCACTGAGAAAAGGTACAGCTTAAATATATGTGTGGGTTCATGAAAGGCTTGCTTAATTTGTGGGTAATGGAACCACATCAAATGGTAAAGAGGACATTGAGGGGCTTCAGGGAACACATCCATAATACTCTTGGATGAACATTGCTGCTGGCTTCTGAAAAACACTCTAATTATGACTCAGAGATAGCATATTGGGTGAACCGGGTTACTGAGGGACCACGGAACTCCACTTAGTCTCATTTGGTCCACAGGTTCCCTCCCTGCAATCCAACATAGAGGCATCTCCACAGTAACTGAAGCACAGAGTTGTCAGTGATTGGCCATTCAGCCTCTGCTTAACGTCTTCAGTGATGGAGCAAAGGGCCCCGTAGAATGATGTAGTATGTTGGCATTTGTTGTTTCTGTCCCCAAAATTTATTCATTCTTTCTTCTCATGGAAGTGCCCTAGCACCAGCATTGGGGACTGTCAGTAAGGTTGTTCTGTCTTCCTTTGATCCAGCCAGATTCATTAGACTTGATGAACTTGAATTTCTGCAAACTTTGGATTTTGAGTGCAGTGATGACAAGTCCTTTAATGGGGAGGTCGGGCGTTATTTGAGTTATTTGAGCATTGCATTGAGTTGCTCCTTTTATCTTAAATCCTACATTTCTTTTGCTTCTGTCATTTTCTAAGCCTATTTCCCTAGGCTTATGACTATGAGCTGCCCCAAATCCTCAAATACTGTTTTTTTTTTTCCTGAATACATTAAATGAAGTCTGTTGTTTACAATAAAAGGACCTACCTATCTAATTTAACTCATGATGGCAATAGCTACAACGTCTAGTTGTTTATAAGTGCTTCTTAGGAGTAAACTGAACTATGCCTCTACCTAATTTTCACCACTTTATCTTGGGGGCTGTGTTTGTGTTTCGGTGATCCCCAAAAGCTCATGTGTGACAATGCAGGAATGTTCAGAGGTGAACTAATTCAATTATGAGAGCTGTGACCTCATCAGTGGATTAAGCCACATGATGGATTAATAATATGAAAGGACTGCTATACTTGGTGGTGATTATAAGGCAGGTGGGGAATGGCTGGAGGAAGTAGATCACTGGGGGGCGTGCCCCTGGGGATTATATGTTTTGTCCTTGGCTCCTCCCCACTCTCTGTCTGCTTCCTGGGTGCCATGAACAGAGCAGCTTTTCTCCATCATGCCTTCCACCATGATGTTCTGCCTGACCTTGGACCCAGAAAAATGGAGTTGGCTGACCATGGACTGAGACCTCTGAATCCATGAACCAGAATAAACTTTTCTTTCTCTAAATTGTTCTTGTCAGGTATTTTGGTTACAGTGATTTAAAAAAACCCAAAAAAACTGGCAAACACGGGCTGTTTTCTGGAACAACACATAGTATTCTCCATTTAACAATGAGTCAGACATTTGAAGCCAACATATTTCCTCTTAGTTGCTTCTTTTTTTAATAAATATGCATGGTTTAGCAATAGGTACTTGTAAAACACAGTGTCCAAATTTATCAACATCCTGGGGTCCCCATTAGGGACTATGAAATGTACAATGGGACTGTTTCTTTTCTTAGTCTCTTAATTTCATAAATGATCACTTCTTTTCCATCAACATGGCACTACTGGGTTATATATATATATATTATTAACTAAAACCAGTTTTCAAAAACATTATTTCTTAATCATGTAAGCCAAACATAATCTTTGTAGATAATAGAAAACACAAATAAATAAAAATAAATAAAAAATTCTTCCAAGGCACCCAATAGCAATAATTCCTATAAACACATTATTGTAAAATCTTCCAGACTGTTTTCTATGCTGATCATATTGTCTTTTCTGATGGTAGTATAGTGTTCCAATTCATGTAATCTAATTCATAATTTTGAATGGACATTTGGGTTATTTACAGTTTTTATATATTTTGTTTTTGCTCTCATAAACCATGGCTTTGATAATCAATCTATGCCTGTGTCTATATATACTTATCTGATGATTTCTTAATAACGTAGAAGTACTAGGGTCAGATCAAAATATGTTTTCTTTTGCATCTTTTAATTATATATCACCAAATTACCCTCTAGGAACCCATTTACATTTCCATTAACAGATTATAAAAGGTCTGTGACTCCCAGAATTTTCCCATAAGATCTTGTTAAGCCAGGTGTCTCCCTTCCTATAATAATAATTTCTTTTCAGCTGAATGGATACTTTAATTTTATTAAATTGGTTCCAGTCCTTCATTTCCACCTGTTGGTATTATTACTTTATGATCCAGTCAAGTATGAGATTACACAACCATTCTGGCTGTGTCATCTGCAAAGCTGACCCTTGACCCTGCTGTTGCCATGTAAGTTACAGAGAACACTGTTGAACTGAACAGCGCCAAGAATTGGGTCCCATGGCCATGTCCTAGGTATGTCTTTGACCTGAGTGATAATCACTTACAAACCCACCAGTCTTTCTAAGGGACTCTTGGACTTTCCCACAGTCTGGCAATGAACAATGCCATAGCTGATGTCACTGGACCTAGTTCCCACTGCAACCAGTATCTGTACACCTAGGATGTGCTGGTGATTAAATATTGTTCTTATCATCTCATAACCAAATACACAGTAGCTCAATGAAACAGATGTTAACAGTTTCCCTTATTTGTGCCTTTGAGGGGGTTAAGAGAAATAGAATGTCTTAATACAGCTCCCATCCCCCTTCTACCCTCAAAGGAAGGAATGACCCTGCCCCTTGCAGGTTGAACTTACAGTGCACTCAAATGTATCCATAAATAATTACATTACCAATTTTTGCATTTGAAAATGTTGCATAATTAGTGTGTATGTGTGTATGGCATATATATATATATATATATATATATATCTCCTAAGACTTTCTCAATATTGTATTTTTGAGACTTATCCATATTGATATAGATTGAATTCATTCATTTGAACAGTTTTATAACCTTCCTTTAAAAAAAAAAAAAAACCCTGATGAAAGATTATTTCCACAAAGAGCATTTGCTATGGGTGTCCTTAAGTTCAATACTTTGTGACAATTTCAAGAGTTTCTGAAAGATAGACACATAGTAAAATTGCTGGGTCATGGAGTATGAATATCTTCAGTATATATTACCCAGCTGCTCTACAGGGCAGTCCACCAGTTAGTTCCAACGTATACTTCTGCCAGCACTAATTCTATGAGTTCCTTTTTCCCACATCTTTGTCAGCATTTGGTATTGTCCGTTTTACCCATTGCCAAACTTTGGGGTATGAAATCCTTCCTTGAGATTTTAATTTGTATTTCCCTGAATATTAGTGATAGTAGGCCACTTTTCATGTTTATTGACTATTTTGAATTGTTTCCATGGATTTTGTGAAAGCTATGGGAGCAAGTTTTCAAGATGGTCCCCAGTATCACCTGCCTCCTGGTAGTCACACTCTGTGTGGTCTCCTTCATTTTACCAGGGTTGATCTATGACACCAATGCAATACGACAGAAGAGCTGTTATGCCCCTTCTGAGATGAGGGTATAAAAGATACTGTGTTTTCTATCCTGGTAATTCTCTTTCTCTTGGATCACTCAATCTGGGAGAAGTCGGAAGCTATATTTTACTAATGTCTCCTTACCAAACAGCTATTAAGAAACTGAGGCCTCCAGAAAACAGCTGCATGGGTGAGCTTGGAAGTAAATACAAACGACTTGAAGCCCCCAGCTGACATTTTGGGTGCAACCTCATGAAAGACCCTAGAACAACCTAGCAAATATACTGCCAAATTCTTGACTCGCTGTAAGGTAATAAATCTTTCTTGTTTTAAGCTAAGTGTTGAGGTAATTTTTTTATGCAGAAACAAATAACCAAGACAATATTTTTGGACATCTATTGGGTTGTTTTTCAAAAAATAATTTACAGCATTTATTCTAGACTCATCTTTTTTTTAGCTACAAGGAACACAAATATCTTCTCCCAACATTGGCTTATCTTATTAGCTTATTCATGATGTTTTTGATATAATAAAGGCTTAAAATTGAATGTAATCAAAGTTGCCAGGGTTTTTTTTTCCCCCTTTATCGTTTAAGCTCTTTGAATGTGATTTATAAAATCTTTCCCTACATTAGAAACAAAATCAGTCTTCAGCTGAGCACAGTGGTGCATGCCTGCCATCCCAACTACTCAGGAGAATGAGACAGGAAGAAAGAGCACAGGATTCAGTCCAGTCTGGGAAACTTAGTGAGACCTTGTCTCAAAGTAAAAGATAAAAAGGGCTGGGGTATGTAGCTCAGTGAGAGGGCACTTGCCTAGCATAAACTAAGTCCTAGGTTCAATCCCCAGTAACACACGTACACAATTTTCTTTTCCTATGTTTTCCCTTAAATGATTTGAATCTTACCTCTATTTTAAATTCTTTAGTCATTCCAGAAATAATAGTTGAATCGATTTGGGCAAACCTCTCTCACATAAAGTAAAAAAGGGCCGGGGATGTAGCTCAATGGTAGATACCATGGGCTGTAAACCAGTACTGCAAATAAAAATTCCAAACAACAACAACAATATAGCACCCCCCCCCACCACTGCAAAAAGAGGTCTCTTAAAAACTCTTTTTTATATAACACACTTTGTGGTCTACTTTTTAAATAATGTGCTACACATTTTTCAGCTTGAAGATTTATTCTTGGCTCTGGAAAAGACCAGAGAAAACCACTTATTCAAGTCATGTTGCCATCACTGTTATTATATTATGACTCAATAACCATGACCCTTTTTGCTTCTATTGTTGTTATTATTATTATTATTATTATTATTATTATTATTATTTGTTCTTTTTGCTTCTTTAATTGCACCAAACTTTAGGATAAGTTATAGACCCTAGTCATTCATTTTTGTGGATCAGCATCTGATCCTATTCTCTCGAGAACTCCTCATCCCCCGAAACCTTGGTACACAGCAGAGCTGGCCTCTCTCTGCAGAAGGTAATCACTTCTTGCTATGGTTTGAATGATTCCATCAAAACCCGTGTTGAAATTTAATCCATTGTGAGATAGAAGAGGATGGACTTAATCTAACTATGGCATTTGGAGATGGGATCCTTAGGAGGTAATTAAGATTAAACGAAGCCATGAGATTGAGGCTCTAAATCTTCAGGACTGTGGCTCTGCAGGAGAGACCTGAGCTAAGATGTCATATGATGCCCTGTGCCACTTTGGGACTCTGTAAGAAGTCCCCAGCAACACAAAAGACCCTACCAGATGCAGTTTCCTGATCTTGAACTCCCCACCCTTCAGAACTCTGAGATGAATAAAATTTTACTCTTCATAAATTATCCAGGCTGAGTATTCAGTTTTAGCAACAGAAAATGAACTAAGACATAATTGATGCACATTTTCCCAGCCTTTTTTTTTTTTTTTTTTTGCAGCAAAGATATGGACATATGACCAAGGTTTACCAGTTAAGACACATTCCCTTGGGCATTGAATTGAGACCTGATATTCCAAAGAATCATTAACAATTATGAAGCAATGCTTTTTGATATTTAATACCCTTAAGAATCACCTTGGAATCTTATTTTTTTTTAAATGTTGAGTTCCACTCCCAGAGAGCCTGATTCAGTAGGTTTGGGGTGGGACATGAGAATTTACATGCTCCCCAATGATGCTTAATCAGCTGGGTGGAAGACTCCGCTTTGAGTAGAGCAACCTCTCTGGTGATGATTGTGGTGGGGATGAGATCAGGTTTCTCAGGACAAGAGGTTGCTGTTACAGCCAGTGTCTGTGGTAGAAGCTGGGCTAGTTTTGTGGTAGATTTTTGGGGTGCTATTCCTAGCTGGGTAGCTGTTCACTTTGGTCCTCCAATCCCACTGACAATTCTGTGCCTTACCTTATATCTCCAAATAGATTCCTTTGCCACTTTAATTCAGCTGGAATTTTTTTCTGTTGCTTACAGCTAAAAATACTGATGAATGAACTGAGCAGATTACAAATGGCCAAGAAATATATGAAGAAAAATGCTCAACATCATTAGCAATTAAGGAAATGCAAATTTAAACTACATTGAGATTTCATTTCATACCAGTCAGAAGGGCAGTCATCAAGAATACAAATAATAATAAATACTGGAGAGGATGTGGAGAAAAAGGAATGCTTCAACAATGCTGGTGGGATGGCAAATTAGTACAACCACTACTGAAATCAGTACTCAAAAGAGTAGGCATGGAACCACCACATGACCCAGTTATAAAACTCCTCAGTATGTAGCCTAAAGAATTAAAGTCATCTTCCTGTTGTGATCCATGCATTTCCATGTTTATAGCAGCACAATTCACAAGAGTCAAACTATGGAACCAGCCTAGGTGTCCATCGATGGATGAAAGGATAATGACTTTTGTTCAGCCATAAAGAAAAAATGAAATTATGTCATTTGCGGGAAAATGAATGGAACTTGAGACCATTATGTTAAGTGCAATAAGCCAAATTCAAAAGGTCAAGGGTTGGATATTTTCTCTCATAGGTGGAGAGAAAAAGGAAAAAAAAGGTAGGGGAGCAGGGCAGAAATCTCATGAAAATCAACAAGATCAGTAGAGGAAAGGGAGCAAGGGGTAGGAGGCAGAGTGAGAGAGAGAGAGAGGGGAAGTGATAGGGAGCATGTTGGCCAAATTATACTGTTACATTGTATGCATGTGTGAATATGTAACAACAAATCCCATCTTTATGTATAACTATAATGCACTAATAAAAAATGTGGAAAGACCAAAAAAAATATTGACTGATATTCCCATTTCCTTGTCTATTAAGACTTTCTTTGACACCCAAACTATTCTTCCCTTCAGTCTTCCTGACATTATTCTTCCAGATTTACACTGTTGTTTTGCATTCCTGGGATTTATGCTATTTAATACATCTTTGGTACATGTCTGTTAAATATATATATATTGTTTTTTTCTCATTTCAATAATATATGTTTACTGTAAACTTATTTTAAAAATACAGACAAGCTCCAAGAAGCAAATTTAAAGTCATCTTTAATGCCACCACCAGAGACAACCACTATGAATATTTTGTTATACTACCTTCATTGTTTTCTATATACACATACACTTTTTATATATTTGGGATCATATCATACCGACTGTTTTATAACTCCCCCTCCTTTTTTCGTTCCAACAATGTAAGTCAATGTTGGCCCCTGTCAAAAAAAATATTCCACAATACGATCTGCAACAGGGACAATAGCTTCTAGCATATGATGTACTGTAATTTATTGAACTTAGCTCTGAGGCTTGATATGCAGGTTGACTCAAATTGTTCACTATTATAAATAAAACCGCCAAAGTCTGATTCAAAGTGACACATTCGAATTGGTTAGCAATTCCTCCTAGAGCCTCAACTAAATTCTCAAAAGTTCTCTCCTTTAACATGTATTTCTTTGGTGTCTCCCCCCTGCCCCCTTCATGCCCTGTTCTAGTTGCCTGGGATAAAGAACAAAATAGATGAAACCCCCCATGTTCCTTATAGCTCATAATTAGTGGGGGTGAATAGTAATAATCCTATAGGTTGATGATACACACACAAACATACAATCTATTAACACTATTCCAATCATAAATAATAATGATGGCAGCTACCCCTTTTAAATGGTTGCCATCTGCTAGACATTATGCTAAGCCGTTCTGTGCAGTCAATCCTCAGACACTGCAATCATCTCCATCACAATCTAACTTTCCCCACAATGCTGGCAGACTTAATGTTGAATCTGTTAAATCTGACCCCTCCCCAAAGCCTGAGATTTGTTTTATTCAAGGAGTTGGACCAGGACCCACGCTTATCAAGCTTCACTGCGACTGTAGACAGCGCCTGGCTCCATACAACTACAGGCAATTTGCCACCTACCCAACATGCAGTCTATCACACATACACACATTAAAAAAAAAAAAAGAAGAATGAAAAAATAAACACATGATTGGAGCCTAGAGGAGGAGCGAGCCACTGACAACCATCCCATTGCCAGATTAATAGAAAGATGTCAGGAAATTTTTTTTGCATCCGTCACATAGCAAGGAAGACATGACCCATTAAAACATGCAGTCATCAGGAGAAAACAGATGCAGATGAAAGGCAACAGACTGAGATAAATAAAAGTAGCATTAAAAGGGTGATAAAGAACAATAGTAAGGAAACAAAATCAGATTAAAACTCATAACTAACTCCCTCACGGAGGATAGAATTGATGATACCCCCAAATAAAATCAGACGATCCCACATAGAGGTGAAGACCTGGAACAGTTAGAATTCTTACACATCCCTGAAGAGAAACCATTGGACAATATTCATCACAACTGCACATTCCCTACATTCCCAGCAGTTGCATTTCCAGACAGATACTATGGGGCAGTGGTTCCAAACTTGGTTAAATGTTAGAATCATGTGCTTTTTAAAACCCAGATGCCAAGGCTGGACCCTATAGCAATGAAATCATAAGGTCTTAGGGGGTATGAGTCACCCATTAATATATTTTTTTCAAATATACATGACAATAGAGTGTATTTTGACATATTATACATACATGGAGTGCAACCCATTCCAATTAGGACCCCATTCCTGTGGTTGTGCGTGATATGAAGTCACACTGGTCATGTGTTCATATACGAGCATAGGAAAGTTATGCCCAGTTCATTCTACTGTCTTTCCTATTCTCATCCCCTCTCCCTTCCCTTCATTCCCCTTTGTCTAATCCAATGAACTTCTATACTTTGCCTCCCTTGTTATGGGTTAGCTAATGGATGGAACTGGAGAATATCATGCTAAGTGAAATAAGCCATTCTCTGAAGAAACATCAATAGTTTTTAAAGAGCCCCAAGTGATTCCAGTGTGCAGTCAAGTTTAGGAATGACTACTAGCATGTGTACTCTGGATGACATCACCCAGGATGTTCACAGTAGCATCGTTTGTAGCATCATTTCAAGAACCCAGAAGTTTCCCAAAGTCCGTGGGAAGAATGCATACCAGGTAGGGTATTCGCACGGTGACATATTTTATCAGAGTGAAAGGCAAGTCATGGTGGCTATACCCAGAATGAGGATGGAGTTCACAAACATCATTGGGGTGGGGGACAATCACAGGAGAGGATGTGCAGCTTGATTTCACTTATGTAAAGGAAATTTCCTCAACTAGATACTGTGTTGAATAAGTTCTGTAGGTAATTCATTTATTGACACAGTATAAAGAAATTCAAAGGAATGATAATCACAAAATTCACCGATAGTGGCTACCAGAGAGGAGGAGGCAGCTTCTGACACTGGGACTGTTTGCTTAAACTAATGGTGGTACTTTATACCTTATACATATGTAATAAAGATTATTTTGTCTGTTTTAATTGATTAATTAATTATTGCAGTGCTGGGAATCAAACCCAGGGCCTCTTGCATGCTAGGCAAGCATTATACCACTGGGTTACATCCCAAGTCCTTTTTATTTTTTATTTTGAGACTGGGTCTCAATAAGTTGCCTGGGCTGACCTCAAACCTGTGATCCTCCTGCCTCAGCCTCCTGAGTAGCTAGGATTATAAGTGTGTGCCACCATGCCTAGGGATAAGGTCATTTTATAAATACAATATCAAGAGTAACTTGCTGCAAAGACTAAGACTCTTTTTAGGTCTTCCCTGGAGATACTCATGCCCAGAGAAAATAGGCTGACTAAATTCCAAAAGTCTCCACTTAATAGGATCCCCATTAGAAGGTTAGATTTTTTTATGGTCCACGAACCTCTCGTATGGCAGTTCATAGACTTAGTTGGTATCTCCTATTCTTCCTGCCCTTGTGTGATTCTCTTCCACGTTATAGCAGGGCATGTCACCTTCTAAGTTATAGAAGACACTCTGATTTCATTTTCATTGTTCTGTCTTTCAGATCAGCTGCTCTGGGGGAAACCAGCTGCCATTTTGTGAGCCTATGAGCAGCTCTATGGAGAGGTCATGTGGCAAGGAATTAAAGCTTCCAGCCAGCAGTTGTGTGAAGGCTTCATCTTGGAAGTGGACCTCCAGCCCCAGTCCCTAGCTTTCAGATAACGCAGCCCCAGCTGAGATACTGTGACACATCAGACCTTCAGCCAGAACCACCCAGGGACACCACTCTGGATTCCAGATCTTCCCAAACTGTGAAAGATAATCAGTGTTTATTTTAAGCTGCTAAATCTTGGGGTAATTTGATCTGCCTAACGTAGACAACCAGGGTTGGGGTGTAGCTAAGTGGTAGAGCATTTACCTATCATGTAGGAGGACCTGGGTTCAATATCCAGCGCTACAAAAAATAAATAAATAAAAACATAAAAAAAGACAATCAATACTCGCATCTAAACCATATTAATGGATTTTAGTTCTCAAAAGATGAAAGAAAACAGAGGTGGGGGACAAAAAGAGATGAGGGGTCTTCTTTGAGAGGCAGCAGAGTTGCTTATGAAGTCAGTATATTTCCAACTATCCCCCCATCTCTTACAAGATGGGGAATCTTCACCTATTCATCAAAACTGGAGGACTTCCCTAGGGAAGTGCCTTTGAAGTTAAAAAGTGATGCCGGAACCTGGGCCTGGAGCCTCTCTTTTGTTTGAATCACTCACCAACAGCAGCTCCCTGAAGCAATTGTGGCACACCTGAGCACAGAAGAGGAGCTAGCATCATAGACAGAGGTGGGCTGGCTCAGGAAACCCATGCCAGTGGGGCAGGAAAGGGGGCTGGAGGTTGGGGTAGTTGAGGCTCCGAAAAGTTGCCTGCCAGCCATTGAGGTTCCACCTGGCCTAGGACCTGGGAGACAGACACGACACCTGGCTCAACACCTAGATCAAGCTTGACATCACAGCACAATGCTATCTGGGACAGCTAGGAAGAGCCAACCAAGTGCACTATGACCTGATGGCACAGAGGACCTGGTCAGGGAGAGGCCCATGGCCTGGCAGAGAAGGGAAAAGTCTTTCCTTCTTTCTGTCCCATGAGGGGACTCTCAGAGCAGGCATGAGTGGCTGGGAATGAGGAGAAGGGACACCAAAGAACAGAGCTGTCCTCTGACGCCCAATCTCAGAGCCGGGGAGCCTTGAACTAAAGGATGATGGAGGATAAAAATATTGAATGTTATGAAATGTTTACCCCAAAGAAAATTATTTTAAACTGGAAGTGACTGGACGGGGCTGATATTTATAAGATTGGGCTAACTTCAGTTTTTCCATGGCTGAGGGTGGAAAAAAAAAAAAAAAAAGGTTTTTTTAGCGAAAAGGAAGTGAGTTACAAAAATAAAGCAAACTTCTTGTTGGCACATGGTGAAGTGGGGACTGTTCAATTAAAGTGGTTAAATAAATAAGCATGCGAGTGAGCTGTGTGTTCTACATTCAGGGATTGAAATCTGTAGCCTATTCTTTAGGACCTTTCACAATTACAAATGCAAATTTTTCATTGGTTTTTATTTGTTTATGAATATCTTGTCCTTTGCAAATGTAATTCCTTCTTAAATTCCATACCAGCTGTGGCCTAAGGAACTTTCTGGGATGATGGAAATGTCCAATATCTATGCGATCCAACACAATAACTAGTAGCTACATGTGGTTACTGAGGGATGGAATTTTAAATCTTGCTGGATTGTAATTAAATGTAAATACTTGCACATGACTAGTGTTATCCCCTTGGAAGACACAGTTTAAGGTGGAACTATCTTTCTGAAATCTGGTTTCCTCATTTTGGAATGTATCTTATTTGTTTGTCTCCTGTTGCAAACTCTAAAACATCAGGGTCCTTTTGGCTCAAGGTTTCTGACACTTCCACATCACCTGCCAATTCTCCTGAAACCAAATTTAGAATAAATTTCACAGTAATCTTTACATCTGGAAAATTTGAACACAGACTGAATATCTGGTAATACTAAGGCATTACTAAAATTGCCTACTGAAATATGTTCACATAAAAGAAATGATACAATTTTTGCTCTTGGCTCTAGGTAATAGAGTGGGGAGTGGACAGAGGAAACAAGATTGGTTGGTATTTGTTGAAGTTGTATGGTGGGTTCATGGAAGTCCCTGAGATTAGTCTCTCTAACTTATATATGTATGCTATAGGTTGGATCTGGAGTGTCCCCCTAAAGTGACTGTTGGGAAATGATGGAACCTTTAACAGGTAGAGAATAGGGAGGAATTTATATACATACATTGGGGGTGTAACCTTGAAGGGGATAACAGATGGGTGGGCCTCAGACCCTTCCACCACCCTCTCTCCCTCTTTTTCCCCCCCTCCTCTCTCTTTTTTTTTTCCGGGTCACTGAAGTGAACGGGATCTTCTCTACCATGTGCTCCTGCTGTGATGTACTGTGTTGCCACTGTCCCAAAGTGACCAAGCAACCACAGGCTGGTTTCAGACTGTGAGCCAAATAAAACTTTCCTCTTTTTAAGTTGTTTAATCTTAGGTATTTTGTCACAGTGATGACAAAGCCGACCAATACAATGTATAAATATTTCAATGTCAAGGAGCAAGAGTTGAAGTCAGGCATTGTGGTTTGTGCCTATGATCCTAGCTATTTGGAAAAGAGAGGCAAGAGAATTGTGAGTTCAAGGTGAGCCTGGGCAACAGAGTGAGAAACTGTCTAATAAATAAATAAGCAAAGGTTTCTAAAAAATTGGAAATGCTAATATAATAAAGTTAAGTGGAAGAGGAAAAACAAGACACAAAATTATAAATATGCATTATAATAAGGAATTTACATACACAGAGGGAAATACAGAGTGCAGGGTAGTAGTTAGCAGCCCAGATGGCTAAGTTCAAGTCCTGGCTCTAATATTAACTTGACTACATGATCTCAGGGAATTTGGTTGTTTTTTTTTTTATTATTTTATTTTTTTTAGCTTTTGTTAAACTTCCGTCTTCTTATCTACAAAATAAGAATCTTCCTCTATTATACCTCTTAAATTGCTGTGGAGATTAAAGAAGCCTATTTATGAAGTACTTAACCAGCATCTGGCACACAATATGAATCAAATCACTTATCTTTGGAGAAAAGATTTATGAGCAGTTGCTCTTGCACCACTGTATTATCAACTTTCCACAATAGAATTTTTTTTCTTTTATATTCAAGGTGAGAAATGGAGGAGGAAGAAAGAAAGGGAGGGAGGGAGGAAGGATCTTCTTCCCTTGCTACTTCTGTGTTCTGAGAAATTGTTAGCAAATAAATTAATAATTTATCAGATTTTTTAAACTTTAGCAAAATGAGAAATCCAGCTTATGTCTAGATAACTGGAATTCCCCCAAAAAACTGTTTTATGTCTTTGGGGATGTGCATTAGGTAAGCATTCTCTGCAAACTTCCTTTAGCCCCGGGGGTGGAGTAAGATTTTGTTTTTGTGGTTGTCCTCCTTATCCCTGACCCCAGAGCTCTCCATATTGATGAACTGACCACTTAGTACTTTCTTTGCAGATAAGACTATGCAAACTTCCCTTTCTATTAAAATAGTATGTTTTAAGAAAGATATGGCCTTCCATTATCACTATCAGTCATGACTCATTCCCCCCAAGTTGATGCTTATGAAATTTTAGTTTTCTTCCTCAGTCACATGAACATCTTGCCTTATCTAGTCCTTCACAGTCTTCATATTGGAAGCTGGGAATGCAAGGTCACAAGCAAAGTTCTGGTCCAGTTGCCTACATTTTAGCCCAAGAAGAACTGAGTCTTGTTTCTATTATCTTGTGTCTTTCTCAAGAAGAATTTTTTTTGCATTCATTCCTCAATTCTGAGTGTACACGGTAATCATGAAACTGAAACTATACTAAACCAGTCAGACAGAGAGAGAGAACATAGATTCGTCCAACCGAAAAGTCCCAAAGGTAGAGTTAGCTTCCAACAGGGCAAAATCCAAGTGTGCTAATGGGTTTTGGAGAGGTATTTCTTCCTCTCCAATTAAGCTCGACTTTCTGCTTACTGAATTCATTCTCAGTCTCATTAACGCTCAGTCTCCTAGTAGCAGCTCCAAGCCAACCGTCTATCATCCTTACACCTCTAATAGAGAAAGAAAGCATTTCCTCATCATCTGAACAAAGTCCAAGAGACAGCTCTCAATGATCCAGACTGGGTCGTGTGCCCCACTCTGAACCAATCACTGAGATTTTGATAGCTCTTTCTGGGTTGGATTCTCACCCTTGGAGCCAAAGGATGAGTTCAACCCTCTTGGGTCATATGGAGGAAGATAGATGGTTTCCCTTCAAAATTAAAGGGGCTGATAAAAGAGGGCAGGACAGGGGGATGGCAGGACAGACAGCTCAGTGGAAAGAGCTTGTCTTGCATGTGTGAGGCCCTAGGTGAGAGCCCCAGCACCAACACCACAGAAAAATATTTTTGAAATAAAAGGAGGATAGCAAAAGGATGCTAATCAGACAACAGCAACAGCTGTCCCCTATGTAGCTCATAAAAGTCTTTTAAAATGCCCTGTGATACCACTGGAAAATCCCCTGCCTTACCCATTCTTGCCCATGTCTGGGGCATTCTGTACTTTGCAAGCAGGCTTGTACTCTAGTATCTTGGGCTCTGGCCCAGGAAATGAAATCTTCTTCTGCACCATTGACATTGCCACTCCCTCCCTCCCAACATCCTTTCCTTTCTCTTTCAAAGTCACAGCTAGCTACCAGCTGCCCGAAAAGAAGTTGCAACACCTGTGTCCCTACATCCTTCAATATCCTTCAGAGAACTTTAAAACTTCCAGAGACCTATTTCAGATCTGTTTTGTCTACACCATTTTGCTGCATGTGAATCAGCAGAGGAGGGCAGTAGATGAAGTTTCAGTGACTAGCTCCCATCCTTCTCAGACCCATGAACTTCAGAACCATGGTGCTCACCAGAGCTGGTCTCAGGAAGGAGTTGTCTATCCGAATGCACAAGGGTTTTCCCCACCTGCCTGTGGCTGTATGTACACTACGGTAGCCAGCAGGGTGCTGGGGACACCCTACCATGTTCAGGGCTCCAAGTCCTGTTTCCACTCTTATCCTTTCCAGGAACACTGGGTACTTTACCTCTAATGTATTTTTTTTTAAGCTAGGCCATGGATTCAAGAGTATTCATTATATTATTAACTAGTCTTCTGAAATATTTCATAAATTTTAAAATCCACAGATTAGAATTCAAACCCACAAACAAAAAAAGCCAATCTGATTATGTGCTCTCTAGCTCGGTTGCTCATGGCCCAAAGGATGACGTCCTAAGTGGCCACACAAAGTCCTCTGTGATATAGACCAGTCTTCTTTCTTCTCACATGTTAAGGACTGTATATTTGTGTGCTCCCAAAATTCACATGTTCCCAAAATTCAGGGTGGTGGTATCTGGAGATGGGGCCTTTGGGAGTAAATTAGGTTTGCTGGGTCACAATGATGGCATTCTAAAAAAAAAAAAAAAAAAAAAAAAAAAGGGAAAGATATACCAGCTCCCTCCCTCCTTCATTTTCTCTCTCTCTCTCTTTCATTTTCTCTCTCTCCCTCTCTAGATGGCCCTGCCCTCCTGCCATGTGATAGCACGGTGAGAAAACAACCATCTGAAAACCATGAGGACAATCTTTATCAAGAACATGATCTGTCAGCACCGTGATCTCCATGCTCCACAACTGTGGGAAATGTTTGTTGTTTAAGCCACCCAATTGATGGTGTTTTGTCATAGCAGCATGACCTGACTAATACGGCACCTTCCCTCCCTCAGCCATCACTTCAGGCATGTTGAACCATTCCCTAAATGTGCCATCTTCTCCCTAGACTGGATGCTTTGGAATCTGTATTTTCTCCTCTTTTTCACATAACTAACTCCTGTTGTCTCCCTGTATTAGGTCAAATAGGTTAATAAAAAGATCCCATAATGCAGTGGCTGAAAGCATGAAAGTTCCTTTCTGATGTAATAGACTGATACTAGCACTTCAGGGTAGCGGGAAGCTCTGTTCTTCTTGATCCACCAGCGTGACTAAAACTGGGTCACCTTACCATGCAGATAACAGCCTGCAAGTCAGTTAAAAGAGAAGTTAGAGGAGGCATACTAGGATGTTCTAAGGCCCAGACTCTGCAGTAGTCCATGTCATTCCCATTCATTCCATTGTTGAGAACTTGGTCATATGTTCTCAACTAACTGCTGGGTATTCTGGGAAATGTAGTCCCTTTCTATGCAGCCATGTGCCCGCTCACAGTTATTTTGTAACAAAAGAAGGAAGGAAGGAATTTCAATAAACAGTTGAAGCTCAGGCTTTAGTTACTCTGCAGAGCCTTCTCTACCCCTAATCTCTCTGTCTAATAGATGTCCTTGTGAGCACTTAGTACCCTACAAAGAGCCATCTCATTGGTCGCATATCTCCCCAGCTTCACTCCTCTTCCTGCCCCCTATTACACTATAAGAACAGTGAATGCTCTGCACAGCAGCACGGGCCTATAATCCCAGCAGCTCAGGAGGCTGAGGCAAGAGGATTGCAAGTTCAAAGCCAGCCTCAGCAACTCAGAGAGGCCCTAAGCCACTCAGCAAAACCCTGTCTCTAAATAAAACACAAAAAAAGGGCTGAGGATGTGGCTTAGTGATTAAGAGCCCCTGTCTTCAATCTCTAGTACCCCCCCAACAAAAAAAGAAAAGTGAATGTGGCTCTGTTTCCTTCATGCTTGGCATTTGCTAGACATTGAATCCATTTTGAGTAAAATATGGAGGAATGACTATAATTTGCAGAGCTCCATGTACAATGAAAAATGCAGGGCCCATTGTTCAAAAATGAGCATTTTTAAGATGGTGATAGCAGAGCCTTAAACCAAGGGTGGGGTCTTTCTTAGTGCAGGGCCCCTTGTTCCTGCACAGGTTGCACACCCATGAAGCCAGCCCTGAAAGTATGAGCAAATAAATGAGTCAAATATACCACCATGCATCATCCTCCATAAGAAAAGCCACCTGTCTGTGGGGTACTCAATGCAATGAGTAGAGATAAATCAAATCATGCTAGTAAGTATTGGGGGAGTAAATCTTTCCTCTAAAACATGAACTTAATAGAGGTCAACCCAATGGCAAGGGCATCTGTCATTTCCCAATGCCTTGTCATTTGGAGGATGGAGCTCAGCAGCCGGTGGGCTACCGAGTCGTTAGTGGTCCAGATGTGCAGGATCTCACCTCCTACAAGGTCTCCCTCTCAGCCAATCATCACAGCAGCAGGAGTCATCACAGTAATTTTCTTACAGCCTCGGAGCCTCTCAGAGTTGAGAAGACCTTCGAAATCATTGCCAAGCTGTTCTCTAGCATCTGCTTAGACACCTCCAGCGACAGGGAACTTCCTACCTCCTCAGGCAGCTCCTTCTGTTTTTGACAGCTCTGCGGATGGAGTTCTTCCTCAAGTTGAGCCAAAAACCTACTTCCTCGTGACTTCCACCCACTGGCTCAGAGCCACATGGAGGAACTTACAGGTGTTTAAAAGGCTCTAATGTTCACCAGAAAGTAGAGGGGGCCAAGGAGCTGCCCAGAGATGAAGGAGACCACTGATGTGTTTGGCTCAGGCCAGGTTAAGCTTGATTCTTTTTTTTTCATTGGTTGCCAACAATGAAAAATCTGGGGAACTTGTATAACATGTAGACTTCAAAACCTTCAAAACTTGGAAACTCTGGCAATCCTGGGCTCATAATGCCACAATTCTATTTGCACTAAGAACACTGATGAATGGCTATGGAGTGGACAACTGCCAATCTCTTCCCACAGTCTGATGCACTGCTACTTGATATCCAGGCAAAGTCATTGAACTTAATGTCGGAGCCCTTACGCTGATTCATATGTTTGTTGTTTAAGCCATCCAGTCTATGGTGTTTTGTCATAGCAGCATGTCCTGACTAATACAGCACCTTCCCTCCCACAGCCATTACTTCAAGCATACACCCAGCTTCCCCACCATAGGGGCAGTCAATGAGTTGTAGGTTTATGTCTTCAAATTGGCATTGCAGGTGTCTCCTTCCTGCTCAGAGATATTGGCTGATGCCCCAACAGTGACATTGTGACTACAGCAACATGATGATAGAAGCTACACTTGGGAATGTTGAAACAGATCATAATATCCTGGATCAATAGTGATTACAGACTTGCCGTATCAGTCTATTGGGGTTGCAGCTCAGCCATAGAGTGCTCGCCTAGCACATGCGAGGCCCTGGGTTCGATCCTCAGCACCCCATAAAAATAAATAAATAGGGCTGGGGATGTGGCTCAAGCGGTAGCACGCTCGCCAGGCATGCGTGCGGCCGGGGTTCAATCCTTAGCACCACATACAAACAAAGATGTTGTGTCCACCGAAAACTAAAATAAATAAATAAATAAATATTAATAAATAAAAAAAGGTATAAAAAATAAACAAAAACAAATTAACATACCTTGCTTGGGCCACTTGTATTTTAGAAAGTTATCATTAACAATTAAACTGTTTGTATCTGTTATATAATTTTTTGTTATTGTCTTTTCTATTTTGTTTTAAACCATGCTTTGAACCCAGGGGTGCTTTACCACTGGGCCATATCCCCTTCCATTTTCACTTTTTATGTTGAGACAGAGTCTCTCTAAGTTGCTTAGGGCCCTGCTAAATTGCTGAGGCTGGCTTTGAACTTGCGATCCTCCTGCCTCAGCCTCCCAAGCCACTGAGATTACAGGCCTCTGCCATTGCATTCGCATCTTTTCTTAAACTGAGTTTAGACTGTGAAAAAGACTCAACATATACAAAGGCAAAAAGACTAATTTCTAAACAAAAAGAAATTAATTGAGACCCTTATATCATACACAAAAATTAATACAAAATAGGGCATGGGTCTAATTATAATAGATAAATCTGTAAGAAGAAAACTTAAAAGGGTAAATCTTCATAGTGTTGGTTTTGAAACTAATTCCTTAGAGATGACACCAAAAACATCAATGATAGGAAAAAAAGATGAATTGGTCTTCATCAAAATTAAAGTGTTTTGTGCTTCAAACACCACCACCAAAAACAGTGAAAAGACAGCCCACAGAATGAGAAAAATATTCCAAATCACATACCTGAAAAGAACTTGCATTCAGAATAAAGAAGTACTACAACTCAGTTAAAAATCGCTTTAACTGTAAACTTTGCACATAGTAGGGCATGCCTATTGTCACAGTTACTTGGGAGGTTGATGCCGGAGGATCATTTGCAGCTAGTGTAGGCCAGTCTGGACAACATAGGGAGACTGCCCCTAAAAAATAAAAATAAAATAAAAGTTCTAAATGTGCTAAGAATTTTAATAGCCATTTCCCCAAAGAAGATATGCAAATGGTCAATAATAAACACATAAAAGGGTGCTCTGCAGCATTAGCCATCAGGGAAATGCAAATCAAAACCACAGTGAGATACCACTAGCATGGCTGGAATCAAAAATAGCAAGTGTTGGCAAGGATGTGGAGAAATTGGAACCCTTATGCATTGCTGGTGGGAATTCAAAATGGTGCAGCTGCTGTGGAAAACAGTTTGGCGGTTCCTCAAAAAGTTAAACATAGAATTACCATATGATCCAGCAATTCCACTTCTGGATATATATACCCAGAAGAATTGAAAGCAGGAACTCAGATATTTTTTTTTCACCCATGTTTTTAAGCGACGTTGTTCCTTACAGCCAAAAGGTGAAACCAACCCAAGCATCCATCAACAGAAGAATGAATAAAATGTGATAGGTACCTAACAGGGAATAGATTTAGTCATAAAATGAAATGACATTCTGGCACATGCTATAACATGGGTGACCCTTGGAAGCATTAGGCTTCATGAAATAAGCCAGATACAAAGGTACAAATGTTATATGATTCCACTTATGTCAGATACTTAGAAGAGGCAAATTTACAGACACAGAAAGAGGAACTAGGGAGAGAGGGGAAAGGAGAGTTATTGTTTAAAGGGTACAGAGTTTCTTTTTGGATGTCGAAAAAGTTCTGGAAATAAATAGTGGTGGAGATTACACCATATTCCAAATATACTTAATGCCACTGAATTGTACTCTGAAAAATAATTAATATAGCAATGGAATATGTATTTTGCCACAATAAAAAATAAATAATATTGGCCTGGGGAGATCACTTGGTGTACAGTGCTTGCCTAGCATGAGGTCCAGGTTCAATTCACGGTATCACAAAAATGAAATTAAAATTATAAAGGACAGATTATTTATCAGGTATTGGTAAGAGTGTGAACAAGTTGGAACCCTCATACATGACTTTTGGAGAATAGTCTACCAGTTTCTCCAGATGTTAAGCATGGAGTTACCTGATGACCCGCCATTTTCACTTTCAGGAATACCCATGAAAAAGTAACACATGTCCACACAGAAATTTTTACATGAATGTTCATAGTCCCATTATTCATAATGGCTCTTAACTGGAAACAACCCAAATGCCCGTCACAAAATGTAAATAAATGTCCACCTAAGTTAACAATTAAAAAAGGAACAAAGTACCCGTGCATGCTGCAACATGGATGAACCTGGAAAACATTTGAAGTGAGAGGAGCCAGTCATGAAAGACTACAGTTTGTATTTTTCCATTCCCATGAGATGTCCAGAATAAACAAATCTGTAAGGACAGAAAAATAGGTCACTGGTTGCCAGGGGCTGAGGAAAGGAGGGATGAAGAGTGACTTCTAATATGAATGGAGTTTCTTTGGGGAACAATAAAAATGTTCTAAATTTAGATTGTGGCAATGATAACTCTATAAAAACTATGGAAAAAAAACATTGAATTGTGTACTTGAGTGAATCTTAAGGTATACAAATTATATCTCAATAAACCTATTTGGGGGACTGAGATGTGGCTTGGTAGTACAGCACTCACATAGCAAGGATGAGGCCCTGGGTTCCATCCCCAGCATCCCACACATACACACACACACACACACACACACACACACACACACACACACAATAAGTGAATTAATTAAAAATAAACAGATACATTTGTTTTAGCAAAAGAGACTTGTTAAAGGGAGTCTTACGCACATGTTCCAGCCTCAATATTTCTTTACTTGTGGTCTGTTTCTTTTCATCCATACCCACACATGCTCTTCCTCACCTCCATATTACTTAGAAGAAACTATCAGACATCTTCTATTACAGAATTTAAAACCATCCTGTGGTTGGCTGGCTGCACTTTTCCTGGCTGTGTGACATGCAAGTTTGGCTCTCTCACCTTCCTGGAAATATTGCAAATGATAGGATACCTGGCAGTAAATCCCTTTCTGCTGAAACTTTTTTTCTACAACTAAGAACCTTGACTGCTGTAGCCACAATTGACATTGACATTCATCCATGGAGGGGTGTTTTGATGGAAATGTGGTGTCTAAAAAAATGGTGGTTGGAGATTGATTTGTCCTTAATGAAACTCTCTGTGGAAGCCCAGAAACTTGCTGTGAAGGTCGCTATGTGGAAAACTAAGTCTGTTCCTAATACATATCACAAATGTCAAGCCATTTATGGTCTAGGTAGGATGGGTGGACAACAACCAGGTGATCAGCCAGGGAGCTCTCATTAAGGCAAAGCCATGGGCCAGGACCAGGAAGGGAGCATGGAATCGAGAGCTGATGAATTCCAAGCAAGGTGTCATGGGGAAGTCAAGAAGGATGGTCCAAAGTGGAGAATGGATACGTAATCATAAGGTCAAGCATATTATTGTCTTGGTGCCCTGCTATGGTGGATTCTGCCTTTGATTCCGTAACGAGGAATCTGCCTCCCTTCCTGAAAGGCTATGGGTGCCCTTGAGAGTTGACTGAGTCACGGGTGCCTTCTGTCATGTTGTCTGCCACCTGGGCTCACTTCCTAGCTCCTCTGTTTCTTTAGTAAGCTGCTAGGCTCTAGTTAACATCTCTACCCAATGGTCTTTACTAGTCCTTGGCCTTCTGAACCCAACTGCCCTGTGTTCATGTCAAGTCTCTCTCTGTCTCTCTCTGTCTCTGTCTCTCTCTCTCTCTCTCTCTCTCTCTCTCTCTCTCTCTGCATGACCTTCAACAGAGACCTTTCTGAATCTCTGTTGTAATTTCTGTAAGATGGGAATAGCAACATCTATCTTAGGTGTGAGTCGAAAGGAGGCTCTGAAGTTAGCTATCTAAGGCACTTTGCTCAATATCTGACATGAAATAGCTGTCCAATATCTGTGGGTCTCACCTTGCCTGCTGCCCTTTATTAGTAAATATGAGGCTGAGTAGGATCTTGCGTTGGCACCTTCCAAATCAGAAAAAATGGGGTTTCTTATTGCCGTGGTTTTGAGGTTAAGGAACGCACTCATTTTCCTTTCAGAATAGATTGCTTTATGTTATAAGAATAATAACGATCATAAACGTTTATTGAGTGTCTGTGCTGTGTAGCAGACACTGTACTGAGAGATTCTGGTGTCCTACTTCATCTTCTCAGCCTCACTATGCATTGAGGACTATTAGAGAAGGCCAATTACTCACCCAGCATCACGCAACTAGCCAATAGCTTGGCTGAGACTTGAAGTCGGCCTGCCTGTTGCTAGAATCTTCTTCGTGCTGTTTCCCATCTGCCGTCAGCTTTGCCTCATGGCTGCTCTGAGCTGCCCAAAGAGGATAGCTGCTCCCACCTCCAGACCCTGGACCCACCAGTCCTGAGGGCAATTTTTCATCAGAGAGCTGGTATATCGGGGCTTCCTAGCTGAGAGCCATGACCTTGTTCTAAGAATTTTCCTGCTGTCCTGTCTCATCTCTGCCACCTGGGCTGCTTGGCTTCCAGGATCCTGGGCATCCTTCTTGACTTGATCACCCCAACGCCTTGTTTAGAACTCTGGCTCCAGCAGATCCCTGATTCCATGCTCCCTTCCCGACCCTGGCCCATGGCTTTGCCTTATTGACAGGTCCCCAGCTGCTGGCCCAGTGTGGTCTGTCCACCCTTCCTGTGGCCTGTGACTGAAGATTGGCCACCATGCTAGGCCAATGCTTCTGACTTTGACTTTGACTTTGATCTTGCTCACACACTCTCTCTCTGCCTCTCTCCTCCTGCTTCTCTCCCCATCCCTCCTTCTCTTTCCCTCTCCCTCTTTCCCTGGTAAAGCAAGCAGCCCCAGGGAAAGGTCCCCAGGACAAGAAACTGAGCCCATCCTGCACACAACAGCCAGCGAGGAAGTGAATCCTGCCAGCACCACGGAGTGAGCTTGGAAGCAGATCTTCTGGGAGCCTCGGGCTGGCTGATGTCCCAGCCTCGGACAGACGCCTCAACGGCGGCCACCTCTGAGGACCCAGCTCAACCTCATGAAGATTCCTAACCAACAGAAATGGTGAGATAACATGGGTACCAGCAAATCTGGGGGTGATTGTTAACAGAGCAATAGGTAACTCATGCGGCCACTGACTTATGGGTCCTTCCTTAGCCACGCCCCTTCTTTGTGCCTCAACCTTCCAACCATCCACGCAGACACTACACCACCAGGGCCACCAGACTAAAGGAATTGTATTAAATAAGCTTGGCGTTACTACAACAAAATGCCTGTGGCAGGCTAACTTTGGTTTTAAAAAGGATTATTTTAACTCGCAGTTTGGGTGGTTAATGTCCAGGATCCAAGGAACTGATCCCATTGCACATGATGAAGCCAGCAGTCACATCCAAGGAACAGAGATGGAGAGGTGCACAGGCAGGGTGCACAATCCCCTCCTAGGGTACCTCCTACTAGGCTTCACTATTTTTTTGTTTTTAAGCCATCCTGGAGATGGAACCGAGAGCCTCACACATGCCAGGCAAGCACTCTACCACCGACCTGTACCTCCAGCCTGTTTAATTTTTTATTTTGAGACAGGGTCTCACTAAGCTGCCTGGGCTGGCCCTAAACTTGCCATCCTCCTGTCTTATCCTCCCAGTAGCTGGAATTACAGGCGTGGGCCATGGTGACTGGGGTAGATCTTGCTTCTTCAAGGTTCCACAGCATTTCCCAATACTGCCACCTCGCAGAGCAAGCCTTTGCATATAGACTTTGGAGAATGGCACCAGTATTCAAATCGTAGCAAAATCAAGGAAAACATTCCCTCAAAACAACATAATTGCTTTACGAAAGATGCCTCCGAACACAGCTGCTATGGTCTGATTATTGTTGTCCCACCCCCGATTCCTGTGTTGGAACTTAACCCCCAAGTTGGCATTAAGGGGCGGGGCCTTGGGGACATGATTAGCTCATGAGGGTTCCACATGGGTCATCCCTTAAAAGGGGATTAGCACCATTATAAAAGGGCTTGAGGGGGCTGGAGATGTGGCTCAAGCGGTGGCGCACTCACCTGGCATGCGTGCGGCCCGGGTTCTATCCTCAGCACCACATACAAACAAAGATGTTGTGTCCACCGAAAACTAAAAAATAAATATTAAAAAAATAAATGAATAAAAGGGCTTGAGGGAGCCCAATTTCCCCCTTTTTGCCTATTTGCTATGTGAGGACTTGGCAAGAGGCACCATCTTGGAAGAAAAGAGCAAGCCCTGGCCAGACATTGAATCTCCTGGAGCCTTGGCCTTGGACTTGCCAGCCTCAGTCTTGTGAGAAGAGAATGTCTCTTATTTACAAATTCCCCAGTCTGTGGTGTTTTATTATAGCAGCAGAAATAGACTGAGACAAACTTGTGGACGATCTTGTTGCTGATCAGTAGAAAATGAACTCATTTTTTCGGGAAATACATTCTCAACAGGGGGCATGGTCACCAATAAAGAGACAGCAATTGGTCCTTGGGAGGTGAAAAAATCTTACATCTTGCGGGTGTAAAGTACAGACATATGAACTATATATGCACAGGTAAATGTGAAATATATAAACAGGTATAAAGTGTGTCTGTGGGATTAACATTTCACTGGTTGGGGGGGTACTGATAATGAAAAACAATGGTTCAGAAAACTGCTTTTATGTGACACAGGTGGCCCCATGCAGGCTTGAGTGTTGTAGGGAAGAATGAGACAGCAGAATTAGTATTGGGCCAGGCAAGGTGGTGCATCAGGAAGCTGAGGCAGGAGGATCTCAAAGTTGAGGCTGGCCTCAGCAACTTAGCAACAGTCTCAAAATAAAAACAGGACTGGGGATGTAGCTCTGTAGTAAAGCACCCCTGTGTTCAATCACCAGTTAAAAAGAAGATGATGATGATTTTGATGATAAGCAAGTAGGAAGTCAAGCACACTTAACCTTGGAAATGACAGGAGCCTCTGCTTTTGCCCTAGTTTGAAGACTTAACCTGATGGGACTCGGATGCAAAGAAGTTGGCCCCATCTCACTAGTTGTACAAAGTCTTTAAGCAAGTTTATTAATTTCTCTGTGCCTCAATTTCCTCTTGTATAAATAAGGATAAAAATATTCTTTCTTGGGTTGGGGATATAGCTCAAGCAGTAGCACGCTCGCCTGGCATGCGTGCGGCCCGGGTTCAATCCTCAGCACCATATACAAACAAAGATGTTGTGTTCACCAAAAAATTCTCTCTCTCTCTCTCTCTCTCTCTCTCTCTCTCTCTCTCTCTCTCTCTCTTTAAAAAAAAAAAATAGTCTTTCTTCAAGGTAGGTGTGGTGGTGCACACCTATAATCCCAGAAACTCAGGAGGCTGAGACAGGAGGATCACAAGATCAAGGCCAGCTTCAGCAACCTATGGAGACCCTGTCTCAAATTTTTAAAAATCATAATAAAAAGGGGTAGAGATATAGCTCAGTGGTAGAGTGACCTTGGGTTTAATCCCCAGGACTGCAAAATAAATTTTTGAAAATTAAAACAAGTAATCCTTCCTCATCGGATTGTTTATAGGATGAAATGCAATGGTGCATGTGAAGGAAAGAAAATATCCCCCCCACACAGTAAGTGCTCAATAAACACGACCCCCATTGACCAATGGGTCAGTGGCAGACCTCGTGTTTCTACCACCTCAAAGTCATTCTTCTCTCCCTTTTTTCCTGCTGCTAAAGGCAGTTCTCCAGGTTAGTTTAGGGAAATGCTGGGTATTCATCTCTCCAAGCTCTTTTCCAGCAAAAGATCACCGTGGCCTATTTCTAGCCAATGAAACAAAGAGAAATCTGGGGGTAGGATGTCTGAGAAGTGTTCCCTCCTTGACAAAAGAGATGCTTAATAAAAAGCTCTTCTCCTTTCATGCTCTGGATAGTCTGGTGTGTGAAGATGTGATGCTTAGAGCTAAAGCAGCCATCTTGCTACTATGAGGGAAGAACCTCATGATTTTTCTACAGATTTGGACTCAATGCCTTGATCACTGATATCATTGACCCTGCCCAGGATTTCCTGCCTTCTCATTAACTAGAACAAGGCAATACCTGTCATGTGAAAGCTACGGTGAGTCTCACCTTCTGTTACTTTGCAACCAAGAGTCACTTGAATATCCTCACAACACACATAACCCTGTGACACAGTGCTGTTCCCATTTCACAGGTAAAGGAGCTGAAAGTGGTGTGGTTGGAGTTTTGAAGATATATTATCTAATTTAATCCTCATGGAAACTCTGTGGGTGTACATTTTATCTCCACTTACAGATCTCTCCACAAATTAGAAGATAAAATAATACCCAGTGTCACACCATTGATGAACGGAAGAGATAGGACGTCAACAAGGTCTTAAACCCAACTCTAAATGCAGTGCTCTTAGCTGGGTGTGCTGCCACATGCTGCGGTCTCAGTTGCTTGGGAGGGGGAGACGGAAGGATCACTTGAACTTGTGAGTTTGAGATCAGCCTGGGCAACATGGTGAGACCCGGTCTCAATAAAACTAATAAATAAGCAACATCCTTCTGTGCTCTTCTGTGCTATTTCTCAGCATCAAAATCCTTCTGGAGATTGTACTGCACTTTTGATGGCGAGTACATAAAAATTCAGGAACCCTCATTCAGGTCATGTCAACCTGAACATAATTATGTTCATGGCTGAGAAAGTGCATTTGGCTAACGAACGGGATATCAGACATCATGAGGAAGCACGTGAAACCCACGGTCCTCAGACTCCTGGGCCAATGTATATTTCTGTCTTTAGGCTCTCAGAAAATTTATATTCCCGATCCGCCCTTCAATTGGTAATTACCCAGCGTCTGTTCTTTTTAAAAATCTTTATTATTTTTTATTCTCTCCCAGATGTTGAGTGGAGCTGCAGTGATTTCGGGGTTTCGGGGAGAGGTCCAGCTGCTGGATCTGGGAAGTATCCACGTTTTGTTTCTTTTTCAGTTCTTCGACTTGAATTTATGATGAGGTTTTGATGAATAGCACCCCTTCTCTCAGCCCTGCCCTCTTTGCATGTGTCTGAGTCTGTGATATCTTGGGTTTAATTATGCCGATGTGTCTCTTGCTGGAAATTTATGGGATGACTATTGCCAACAGCCCAGAGGCCAGGATTAGGGATTTGTGATCTAAACATCCTTGACACTACTCCCCTCCCTTTATCCAAAGTGAAATGGGGGAGATCGTGGGTAGCCTGTTAAGTTAAAACCCGATCCGGTTGAGAATCTGAGAAAGTCTCGGGTCCTGTCGTGAATGGGAATCCAGCATTTGAAGAATCGAGGCAAGGTTAGGGGTCAGGGCTAAGAAAGGAGGCGAGGGGAAAGGAGGACACAGGGGAGTCTGTTTACATCAATAGGACATCTCAGTTGGAGACTTAGTTACCCAGAAACTGCAGGCTCTGTCTAACAAACTTGGTTAAGTTCACTCACTTCTTGACTTTCCAAATAGAGTTCTAGTTCCTAGAACTCAAAAGTTACTCAAGTAGCCTGTGATCCCAGCAGCTTGGGAAGCCGAGGTAGGAGGATCGAGAGTTCAAAGCCAGCCTCAGAAACTTGGTGAGGCCATAAGCAACCTTGTGAGACCCTGTCTCTAAATAAAAATATTAAAAAAGGGTTGGGGATGTGGGCTCAGTGGTTAAGCACCCCTGGGTTCAATTCCTGGTACCAAAAAAAAGTTACTCTAATAGTCTCTTGCTGTGTTTTGAATCACCCCCAAAATTCTGTGGTTTAAACAACAAGTTATTTTATTATCTCTCTTTGTTTCTGCAGATCAGGAGTTTAGGAAAGTCCCAGTCCATTCGTTCTGGCCACTGGTCTCCTGTTAACTGCAATTGGAGAGTGGCTGTAGCAGATGGAGGCTGACTAGACATCGCTCCTCAAGCAGGGGTCTCTCCAGGTAGGGGCACTTGGGCTTCCCCATAGCATGGCAGTCTCCAAGGCAACAGGCTTTTTACAGGCTTTTTATGTAACAAACCATAAGTGCTAGCCTTATGGTTTGTTACAACCTTTCTGTTCCACCCTTGGTCAGACAAGTGCAAAAGTGCACCTAGCTGGCCATGGTTGCACACACATGTAATCCCAGTTGCTTGGGAAGAAGAGGAAGCCAGAGGACTGAAAGTTCAAGTCCAGTCTGGGTAATTTAGTAAGATCTTATCTCAAAATAAAATTTAAAAGGCTAGGCATGTAGCTCAGTGATAAAGTACTTGCCTAGCAGGCAAGTTCCGTCCCCAGTACTAAGAAACAAACAACAAAACAAAAACCACAAAATATCACCAAATTTGAAAGGAAAGGACCATAGACTCCACTTTCTGTTAGCTGTTGAGGTTACATTATAATAAGAGCTCCTAAGATCGGGGAGCTCATGGTGGCTATATCAGAATATATGCCTTCACTATGCCCTTTGTATCCATTTATTTTTTTTTAATCTTTATTTTATTTATTTATTTATATGTGGTGCTGAGAATCGAACCCAGTGGAATAACCAAAGAAATGCACTGGGACTCGGTGTATAAAGGGGAAAGAACATGGCAGAGAGCTGATCACATGAGGGGTGGGCAGGACGGAGAAGGCTTTCCCCAAGGGATCCACTCTAAAAGGAGGATTAAAAATCCTGCACCGGCTGGGGATATAGCTCAGTTGGTAGAATGCTTGCCTCACATGCACAAGGCCCTGGGTTCAATCCCCAAAACCTACACACATAAACTTGCAAAAAGAATCCTGCACCAGAGAAAGGCTCAGGGGTGTTGGGGGGTGGGAAGAGAATGATCCTGGGCATAGGTGATGGAGCGCACAGCTGTGGCTGGAGCCAGACACTGCCTGCTTGCAAAGATGGCTAAGATCACACGGTTTATGGGAATCTTGTGAGGAAATGGTGAAGAGTAGTCAATCAGGGCTTAGCATACATAATGGCCTGGGTTTGATTCCCAGCACCCCTCAAAAAAAATGGAAGAAGAAGGAGGAAGAAGAGGAGAGGTCAAGGAAGGAGAAGGAAAGGAAGAGGAGGAGGAGAAAAACATAATATATATAGGGTTCCATATTCTCCTTGGTTTCCGGCATCCCCTTGAGGTCTTAGGGCATATCCCTCATGGATAACAAAGGCCAACTGCATTCTAAGGCAATTGAATAGTACACAGAAAATCCTAGAAACCTTTGGGAGACTGATTCACTAGCAACACTGAGTGAGAGAAGAGATTCTAACAAGACTGTGAGCTCTCTGTCTATCACACTGAGGTCTAGCATTTGCTGGAGTCTTCAAAATGTTGAGGGTCCACAGCTGGTATTCTGGATCTGGTGGATGACCCCCTGAGACTGCAGAACATGGGTAGAGGCGGTCACCCCTCGGTGGAGAAGCTGAGGGAGAACCATTCCTTCCAGAGAATGATGGTTCACGCTTCAGCTGAAGGGGCTACAACTCAGAGACCTCTGCATGGATGGGAGCAGAAGTCAGGAGAAATGCGGGGAGGAAGACTCTTTGTGCAGGGGGTGATTAGCAGCCACTTCTAATCACCTCTACCAACATGATCCTGGTACAAGTGCCCTCATCGCTCACCTGAATTAGAACAACAGCCTTCTAACGGGCATTCTGGTTCTTCCCTTGCCCTTGACCAGCTACACAGTAAATAAGATCATGACCTTGACTTCCTCAAAACTCTGCAGCGGCTTCCTACCCACTCAAAGCAAAAGCCAATGTCCTTTAAGTGGCCTATGAAACAACATTATCTGACTTCCCGTATGTGTGACTTGCCCAGCATCCACATGCTTCAGAATTTAAGTTCCTATTCCCCCATCAGACCATGAGCACCTAAGGGCACGGACTTTTGCTTATTTTGTAAACTGCTCTAGCCAACTGAAAATTTTTCTGTCTCATGGGATGTTTAGGTACTGGCAAGAAATGTAATTTTTCTTTAAAGAAAATATTTGAGCTGGTTAAATATATCAGAGGCTACAGATCTCTAATTTGTGGTCTCTGGTCTTGCATAAAGGAGCTGGGTATGGTGGTAGTGCCCACCTGTAATCCCAGCTACTTGGAAGGCTGAGGCAGGAGGATCAAAAGTTTGGGGCCAGGATGGGCAACTTATCGAGGCCCTGTCTCAAAAAAATAAGAAGAGGTGACCAGGCTTGGAGAGCAGGCTCAGAACCTTGGGAGGAGCGCATCCTGGGGGCAGCAACACCCCTACCCGGGGCCCCTCCTTTTTATGGTGATCATGACCACCAGGGGGAGCTCCCTCCCATCACACCTGGTCACCTTCCACCCTGGGGAAGTCAAAGCCAGAAACTTGGTCCCTCCCAGAGGCCAAGAGGAGTGCATCCGGTGTGAAAAGCTCAGGGGTCTGAGGCTCTCAGGCCCATGTGGCAAGGTCTCTTTGAAGTTCTCTTGCGATTTCTCTTGGGACACCTGAATACTGGAATCCTTCTGGCTCTTCAAGTTGGGATGCTGCCTCTAGACCCCTTGGTGCACAGGTGTGCCTGAGCAGCATCCACCTGCAGAAGCTTGTGGGCTGGAGGAGGTCTAATCTCTTTGTCACTGGAGGACAGCTGCTTGTCAACAACAGGGGGTGCTTGGGAACCTGTGGCCCAAATGTCCCAAATTTATGGTTTCTGAAATCTAATCCCCAGTGTGATGGTATTAAGAGGTGGAGCCTTTAGCAAAGATTAGACAATGAAGGCTGTAGTTTCATGAATGGGGCTAGGGTCCGTTTATTTATTTTGTTGTTTGTTTGTGTGTGTGTGTGTGTGTGATTTTGTTGTTGTTGTTATTGTTATTGTTTTCTTTCTTTTTTTTTTCCTTTTCTTTTTCTTTATGCAGTACTGGGGACTGAACCCACAGGCACTGTACCCCTGAACTACATTCCCAGCCCTTTTTATTTTGAGACAGGATCTCACTTAATTGTCCAGACTGGCCTTGAACTTGCAATCCTCCTGCCTTAGCCTCCTGAGACACTGGGATTACAGGTGTGTGCCACCTAGACCCCTTTTATTCTTTTATTTTACTTTTTTATACTTTTATATTGATGCATTATAGTTGTACATAGTGGTGGGATTCATTGTTACATATTTTTTCATGCACATAATATAATAATATAATTTGACTAATATCATTCTCTAGTATTTCCCCTTTCCCTTCCTCTCTCCCCCTGGTCCCCTCCCTCCACCCTCCTGATCATCTTTCGGTTTTATGAGATCCACCCCCACCTTTCTTTTCCTTTTTTTCTTCTCTAGTTTCCATATAAGAGAGAAAACATACAACCTTTATTTTTCTGAGTTTAGATTATTTCACTTAACACAATGTTCTCAAGTTCCATCCATTTTCCTGCCAATGACATAATTTCATTCTTCTTTATAGCTGAATAAAACTCGATTGTGTATATAGACCATATTTTCTTTATCTATTCAACCATTGGTTGCACAGTTTGGCTATTGTGCATTGTGCTGCTATCAACATGGGTATGCATGGATCACTATAGTATGATTTAATTCTCTAGGATAAATACCAAGGAGTGGTATAGCTGGGTCATATGGTGGATTCATGCCTACCCTTTTGAGGAACCTCCATACTGATTTCCATAGTGGTCATACTCATTTACGATCCCACCAATGGTGTAACAGTGTTCCTTTTTCTTCACATCCTCTCCAACATTTATTATTGTTGATATTATTAATGACTGTCCCTCTAATGGGGTAAGATGAGATCTCAGAGCAGTTCTGATTTGCATTTCCCTAATTGCTAACAGCATTGGACATTTTTTTTTTTCATATATCTGTTGGACCTAGACCCCTTTTAAAGGAAGCTTGAGGGAGCCCGCAGCACCTTCCACCATGTGAGGACACACACACAAGGCCACATCTCTGAAGGTCAGTCCCTCACTAGACCCTGAATCTGCTGGTGCCTTGACCTTAAACGTTTGAGCCTCTAGAACCGTGGAAATAAATTCTGGTTGCTTGTAAATGACTGAGTCTATGGTCTTCTGTTGTAGCAGCCCTGGCCGACTGAGAGGTGGCCCAACGTTCTTTGGTCTGTGACTATTTACAACCTCAGGAGAGAGATGGTATCTCCTTTTGTAGACAAATGGCCTGGAGAAGTGACAGACCCAAGACTACCCGGCTGGGAGTGGTGGCATTAAACCCAGGGCTGCCCAATGTCAAAGCCCATGTTCTGTCCACTCCATGGCTCTGCCCATGAGTAAATGCCTAAGTGAATCTTAAAAGCCCGGAATCAGACTCAAGGGACGGGAAGAGAAATTTAAGGTCACCAAGTCGGATGCCCCAGGGAGCTTGAGAGCCTCCTTTATGGCTTTCAACTACTGGTCACTAGTAAAAGTGAATAAGCCACCAAGGTCTCCCTCTCCTTACATCTCCCACCAGCTCTGATTGAAATCTTTGCCTCTCCCCAGCCTCTGGCCTGGCCTCTAACGGCTCTGCCCTTGCTGCCTCCCTGGGGAGGTCCCTTCTGTATTTGACTACAGATCCCATTGCAGAAGTGAGGGTCCCTCCTTGCTCCCCGAACAAGGCACCTTTTATTTAATGGACCCCATTTGTGAAAAGATTCTATGCTGAGATTGAAATCAAGGATCATCAGGAAGTAGGAGCAGGGAATAAAAAATGATGGGGGTCCTTTGTTGGGGATCAGAACCAATACCTCTTACCCTAAGGAGGCCCAGGAAGAGCATGCCAAAGAAAGGTCATGAGGTCACACCTTTGGGGCACTTGGAACCCGCTTCCCCGACAAGGGTCCTCAGGACCCGGCTCTGAGCTGCCACTCCCTGCTGCCTCTCCTCACCAGCTGCAGCCTGTCAAGCTTCTCCCAGAGCTTTCTGGTTCCCTGGGTTGGCTCTTGTCTGCTTGGCCAAAGGAGATGTCACTCGCTGGTGCCACCGGAGTGGGTGCAACCACAGGCCCCCCGTGCAGATGTGCAGAGGGCAGGCGGTGGGTGTGGGGGTGGGGAGCTGCCCCTGGTCTCATGGAAGCTCATCTGGGGGACACGACAGGGTCCCTGCCTCTCCCTCGCTGGGTTTGCACACTTTGGTGCCACTTGCCAAATTGTGCCCGAGTTCTTTTGATAAGCCCTCCCTCCAGAAAAGCTTCCAAGAGAAAGCACTCACTGTGAATGCACTAATCAGATCCAGCGAGAGAAGTTGTTCCAGCACCTTTCCCTGCAATGTGATAATCCCGTTTCTAATTTACTGATTATGCAACAGGAAAATGTCTTCCTTAATTTCATAAGAAAAGCATATTAGCCTGCTCAGAGATCTCCTGTTTCCTCGTGAAATCATGAATAATAACAGCTCCCTTTAATAAATAGAACCCATAAGGAACATCGAGGATGATTACTTTGTTTATTAACATGCGGTGATTAACATTTCAAAAGCAATTTAAATAAATACAGGGAGAATCTGATATGGGGCCCCAAGGTAATGATCTAGGTAGGGTAAAAAAAAAAAAATAGAGTGTTCATTTGAACTTGAGCTATTTAAAATCCGTGCTTTCTAAAGTGGTTGTCTCTCACCAACTTAGGCACCAGTGAATCGTCTCCAAGAATCCCACCTTATGAGGAGTGGGTTTACCTCCTAGAAGTGCTTTCTTTGCAAAGACAATCAGAACCTTAGAGACTCTGGCCCCCTTCCCCCTCTCTGTGTTTCCCCTTCCATGAGCAGAGCAGCGATCCTCCGGGCCCATCTGCCAAAATGTGCTGCCGCACCTTGGGCCCAGAGCATGGAATCAGCCTACCATGGACTAAAATCTCTGAAACTGTGAACTGAAGTAAAGTCTCCTCTAAATTGTTCTCATCAGGTGTTTCGGTCACAGCAAGGAAAAGCTGACTAACACACCTTTGTTATTTTCTTTTTCCTTTTCAATTTTGTTTTGCTTTAAAACAATGTCTCCTCATGTTACCTGGGTCTGCCCTGAGCTCCTGGGCTCAAGCAATCCTTATTTATTTATTTATTTATTTATTTATTTTTATGGATACCAGAGATTGAATTTAGGGGCACGTAACCACTGAACCACATCCTCAGCCCTTTTTTAAGTTTTGAGACAGGGTCTCGTTAAATTCCTGAGGCTATCTTTGAACTTGAGATCCTCCTGCCTCAGCCTCCTGAGCTACTGGGATTACAAGTGTGTGCCACCGTGCCCAGCTTAAGCAATCCTCCTGCCTCAGCCTCCTGAGTAGCTGGGACCACAGGTGCGCACCACCATGCCCAGCTAAATTTCTTATTTCTTAATCTATTCGGTGCTTTCCAAACTTCCTGGACCACGGTGGTAAGAAGAGTGGTTCCCCCCAAAAAGCATTCATCTCCTAATTTTTGTGACTACGTTCCCTTGTTCAGCCAAAAAAAAAAAAAAAAAAATGTAAAGATAAAAATAAATTAAAAGTCTTCGGAGATGCCGTGTGCAATTGAGTCAAGGATCTTGAGATGGGGAGATTGCCCTGGATTGGTCCAGTAAGTCCTAAATGCCAATGCTTGTTATCCTTATATAAAAGGGAGAGAGAGGGAGATTTTACTGCACCCTGCAGAGGAGGCAGTGAGCCCACAGAGGTACAAACTGGGGCAGTGCAACCAGAGGCCAAGGTATATGGGTTGCCTTCAGAGAATCTGGAAGGGGCAAGCAATAGATTCTGTCTCAGATCCTTTGGAGGATCCAGGGCCCTGTTAGCACCTTGATTTCATCCCAGTGAAACCGATTTGGAAATTCTGGCCTCTAAAATCAAAAAGGCAAAAATGAATTTTTTAAATATATGTATAGTAGTAGTTGTTGATGGACCTTTATTTTTATTTATTTCTTTGTATACAGTGCTCAGAATCGAACCCAATGAGAATCAAGCACATGCTAGGCAAGCACTCTACCACTGAGCCACAACGCCAGCCCTGGATATTGTGTGAAGCCACCCAAGTTTGTAGTGATTTATTATAGTAACCACTAAAAACAAATAAATGATGTCCGCCGTATCTGCATACCAGTAACACTTTGGTTGACTGACATTTCTCTTTCAATCAGTTCTGAGCTAACATAGCTTTCTGCTTCCACCTTATCCTAGCAACACTATTCAGACGTCACAGGTTTGAAAGACATCAAATACTCAGTTGAACATCATTTTAAATACTCATCCCCAGGTCCCCTACAGTGGTCTAATGAACCACAAGACGAAGTGACCCCCACCCCCCTCCACTTTGTGAAACACTGACCCAGCTCCACGCAGCTTGGGAAGAATCCACGGTGCAGCTGGCCTTTCAAAACTGCTCTATTAAGTTCAAATTTCACTTGAAAATGATCAGAAGAAAGGAAGAATCAGCCCCTTTAAAAATAGAAGCCATAGCTCCTGCAAAATTTCACAGAGACAGATTTTAAAATGTAGCATTTAGCAGAATCTTAAATCCTTCTTGGTTGAGTAATTACCATATAGATAAGGACCCTTAAAGTAGGAGAAGGGAGCCATAGATGGTGCTAGCAGAGAGCTGGATCTGGTGGCAGAATTTAGCTAATGAGAGGCTTTACCCAGTCTGAACCATAATTGTAGGTCTTCTGTGTTTTATTTTTCTCTCTTTTTTTGCCTCAAGACAGAGGGATTCATAAAATAAAGCAGGAATCACTGTGCAAGGAAGGATGCAGGAAATCCTAAAAAATTATGACATATTAGATTGATAAAACTCCCAACGGGAGAAGAAATTCCTCAAAAGTTCTCCATGTGGTGCTGTATACCTGTAATCCCAGCTACTCTGGAGGCTGAGACAGGAGGATAGCAAGTTTGAGGCCAGCCTCAGCAACTTATCTAGACCCTGCCTCAAAATAAAAAATAAAAAGGATTGGGGGGTATAGTTCAGTGGTAGAGCGCCCCTGGAGTCAATCCCTTAAATCATTAAAAAATATATATATTTTTTTAAGTTTTCCACAATTCAAGCAGAGGAACACCAAACCAGCCAAACCAGTTGAAACTGTAAAATTGGGCAAAGATTACAAAATCTCCAGCTCCAAAGCATCAGGTTAGTCATGCTTAAGCCTGGGAGTAGATATTGATAATACAGCCTGATTTAATCATGGTCTCCAGAGTTTCCTAGGTTGGGAACTTGTTCCCCAGTGCAGTAATGTTGAGAAGTAGAACTTTTAGGAGGTGATTAATTCCTGAGGTTTCTGTCCTCATGAATGGATGAATCCATGAATGGATTGAGGGTCAATGTGTTACAATAGAAGGAGCTTTGTTATAAAAGCAAGCTCTCTCTCTAGCATTCTTGCTCTGTCTCACCGTGTACTGTCTCCTTTCCTTCATGAATAATCAACCTCTTCCCTTTATAAATTGCCTGGCCTTGGACATTCTGTTACAGCAGCAGAAATGGGACTGAGATACATGGTTTACTGACGGCTCAATTCTAAGAGAAGCCAGTCCTGAAATTTCACCATTTCCCGAAACATAGTTTCATCACCAGGTTGTCTTAGTTCTTCATCATGATGACCAAAATATCTGACAAAACAACTTAGAGGATTGAAAAATTGATTTGGGGCTCATAGTTTCAGAGGTCTCAGTCCACAGGTGGCCAACTCCATTGCTCCATTGGTCTTTGGTAGGGCACAGCATCATGGTGGAAGGACACAGTGAAGGCAAAGTCGTTCAGTTCATGGTGACTAGGAATGAGAGAGAGAGAGAGAGAGAGAGAGAGAGAGAGAGAGAGAGAGAGAGAGAGAGAGGAAGGGGCCACAGAGAAGATGCACTCTTCCAGAGTAACCCCAGTGACCCACCTCCTCCAGCCATGCCCCACCTGCCTACAGTTACCCCCGTCAGTCCATTCACACTATGTCAGACTGATGCCAATCACTCTATCTCCGACACACAGGAACTTTGGGGAGGACACCTCACACCCAAACCATAATATCAAGCATCACAGCACTTGGGAATGCTGCCAACATATATGATGAAAAGATTGACATGCAGACACAATCTCTCATTTAGTATTGGTAAAAATCATTACTATTGGTAAAAAAATCATTTGAAAACAAAATTCTCTTTTCTAATAGTTAAAGTCTCCTAGTTTGGGTCACAAACCTATGATCTGAGGCTGCACCAGCATATCCTGAGGAAAAGCAAGGCCTCTGGCCACACCTCTGTGCCTAGAGCATCTCTCCTACAGCATCAGTTGAGAAGCATTTTAGGAGGTGATTAAGTCCTGAGGTTTCTGTCCTCATGAATGGATGAATCCATGAATGGATCAAGGGTCCATGTGTTACTATAGAAAGATGCTCTGTACCTAGTGCATCTTTCCTACAGCATCAGTTTGGGAAAATGTCTTCAAAAATCTTGTGTAGCAGAGTGGCAGAGCACCTGCCTATCATTCACAAGACCCCGGGTTCCGTCTTCAACGCTGTGAATTAATTAATGGGTAGACCTGAGCCAGTTCTATTTTTTGGAAGGGCTTACATTGCAGACTAAGTAGATGAGGATATGTCATCTTCTTGGCCACAGCAACTGTTCAAGAGACAAGGGGTGAAAGAGAATTAGGCTCAGAACTTTGTATTCCAGATGCCTCCCCCAAAGCCTTTGCATATCTGGGCTGAACCTGAGAATCAGTAGGATTGGAGCCTCTGGGTGCTGTGGAAATGAGAAAGCTATAGGAGAGTAAAGCGGACACAGAACTGCATCAATTCAAAAGAAAGAGGAGTTAGATAAGAGAAAGATCGTGACATGATTTGAGATCCTAGGTCGCAGTCATGCCTGAAGCTTCCTCCCTTTGAACCTTTTATTTATATGAATTGATACTTTTTTAAAAAAAAGTTGGCTCACCTGTTATATATATTTGAAAGTATCCCGATAAATGATTGCTGAGGTACAGGCTGCAGCTTTATAGGAATGGTGCATGTACTCACAGAGAGGCATATTATGAAAAGTGTACCTGCCTGTTTGGCTAGGGACATGGTCAGACTACCAAGTTTGGACTAGATTGCAGTCCTCCACTTGCCCCATCTACTGAGTTTCCTTCCATAGTGAAAAACCTGCACAACCATACTTGGAGCTCCCATGACTGAGAGAGGCTTTTCTCCTTGAAGTAGCTCACTTCCAAGATGGCCCCCAGCATAGCGTGGTGTGATAGTGACACCGCCCTTGTGTATTCCCTGAATAGAACTGACCTGTAGGACCTTTGAGATGCTGTAGATATGAGGCATGTCACTTCGAAAGCCAGATCATAAAAGATACTGCAGCTGTGACTTACTGGCTCTGAGATCGCTTTCTGGCAGAAGCCAGTCACATGTCACAAAGACACCTAAGCCATCCATCTCATGGACAGCTCCACAGATTGAGGAACTGAGGTCTCTAACCATCGGCCCTGTGGGTATGCCATCTTAGAATTAGGTCCTCCAGTCCCGGTGGAGCCTTTTGATGACTGTGGCCCAAACTGACAAGTTGACTGTAACCTCATGAGTCATCTCAAGCTGGAACTTTCCATCTCAGCTACTGCTGAATTCCTGACCTCCAGAAAACACGAAATATTTCCTGTTGCCAGGGATCATGGCGCATGCCTGTAATCCCAGCAACTCTGGAGGCCTAGGCAGGAGGATTGCAAGTTCAAGGCCAGCCTTTGCAATTTATCGAGGACCTGTATGAAAATAAAGAAAAGAAAGGGCTGGGGATCTAGCTCATTGGTAAAGCCTCCCTGGGTTCAGTCCCCAGTACCAAAAAAGTTGTTTAAGCTACTCCATTTGGCATATTCTGTTACACAGCAATAGGTAACTAATGGACACTTTATCAGTCTTCTCTTTCCTAAAACCATTTCTTCTTCTTGGCAAAATTCCTCACTAGGGCTCTTCTTCTTTTTTATTCTGCCTCTCTTCCTTTTCTTTTCCTTCCTTCCTTCCCTCCCTCTTTCCTTTCTTTTTCTCCCTCCTCTCCCCTCCCCTCCCTCCCCTCCCTCTCCCTCTTTCTCTCTCTTTCCCTCTCTCTTTCTCTCTTTCTCTCTCTCTTTCTCTTTCTCTCTCTCTCTCTCTCTTTCTCTCCCTCTCTTTCTCTCTTTCTCTCTTTCTCTCTTTCTCTCTCTCTTTCTTTCTTTCTTTCTTTCTTTCTTTCTTTCTTTCTTTCTTTCTTTCTTTCTTTCTTTCTCCTAGTACTGCAGATTGAACCCAGGGCCTTGCACATGCTAGACAAGTGCTCTATCCCTAAGGCACATCCCCAGCCCTTTTAAAATTATTATTTATTTATTTATTTATTTATTTATTTATTTATTTATTTATTTATTTATTGGTCCTGGGTATTGAACCCAGGGGCATTTAACCACTGAGTCACATCCCCCGCCCTTTTTGAACATTTTATTTTGAGACAGGATCTTGCTGAGTTGCTTAGGGCCTCACTAAATTCTTAAGGCTGGCTTTGAACTCATGATCCTTCTACCTCAGCCTCCTGGAGCTGCTGGGATAATAGATGACTGACATCAGGCTCAGTTTTTATTATTTTTTTTTAATCAGAGTCTCATTAAATTGCCCAGGCTGACTTCTAACTTGTGATCCTCCTGCCTCAGCCTCCTAGACTCGGGAGCTAGGATTACAGACATGCATCAACCACACCTGATTTCCTTATTAGGCTACCCACCTTCTGCTCCATGCAACCTTCCATCTCATACTCTTCCTTTAATTGTAGTTTTCTGAGAATCACCCTTTGATTGAGCACAGTGGTGCGTGCCTGAGGCAGGAGGATCACTTGAGCCTAGGAGTCCAGAGCCAGCCTGGGCAACATAGCAAGACCCCAGCCCTTAAAGAAAAAAGTACCATTCTTTTTTTTTTTTTTTTGGTGGGGACGCAGTTACCAGGGATTGAACTCAGAGGCACTAGACCACTGAGCCACCTCCCCAGTCCTATTTTGTATTTTATTATTTTATTTGGAGACAGGATCTCACTGAGTTGCTTAGTGCCTCACTTTTGCTGAGGCTGGCTTTGGATCCTCCTGCCTCAACCTCCCAAGCTGCTGAGATTATAGGCATGCGCCATGGCGCACGGCAAAAAAAAAGGTATCATTCTTTGATGTTGCTGACATGCACCTTTTTCTACCTGTTGCTGATTCTGCCTTCACCTGAAGAGATGGCTCCTTTTCCTTATGTTCCCTAAGCATTTCTCTCCTGATAACAACTGGTGGGCAAACCTTGCTCTGAGTAGGTTTCTTGCTGGGACTTGATTACATTCCTGTAATCCCAGCTACTTAGAAGGCTGAGGCAGGAGGATTGTAAATTCAGGGCAGCTTAGTGAATCCCTGTCTCAAGAAATAAAAGTCTGGGGATATGGTTGTGTGGTAAAGCACCCCTGGGTTCAATCCCCAGTCTCTCTCTCTCTCTCTCTCTCTCTCTCTCTCTCTCTCTCTCTCTCTCACACACACACACACACACACACACACACACACACACACGAGGTTTCTTTATGCATCTCAACAAACCGGGAAGATTCTGTCTCTTGTTGTGAGATTCGGTTCCCTGGCTTGTCCCATCTTTCCAAAGCACAGAGGGCAACCGTGTCCCACACCCCTGTCCTATGGAGGAGTCCAAGCAGCCAGAAGAGCCCTGTGAATTCTGATTTTTTTCCACAGGACTTTGGCAGTGGCAGAAGGGGGCTGGGGGAGCAGTATGCCACCATCGTCATAGCAACGTGCTCCCTGGTGGGTCCTGGGCTGCACTCCCAGGCAGGAAAAGCAGCTCCCAAGTGGAGTGGGCATCAGAAGGCGGGGCTGCCCAGGAAACAGAAGGAGCCCAGGCAGAGAGGCTTAGCAGGTGTCCCCTCTTGAGAGGCAGCCAGCCAGGATGCGCTAAACCAGCAAGCCCAACAGGAGAGAACAGGGTGAGCTGACTCGGGGCTGACCAGTCATCCATGTGGACGAATCCTGCCCTCTTGGCACTATATACTCCTAGATGACGTCGTTCATCGTTCTGGGCTACCCGTGAGTCCTACTTCTAGAAATGAAGAATAGCAAACTCTAGCATTCACCAGTCCAGTGGTCCCCAAACACGTGTTCATGTTGACATTACTTTGGAGACCTTTTAAAAATGCTCAAACCTAGCCGGGTGCTGTGGTGCATGCCTGTAATCCCAGCGATTTGAGAGGCTGAGACAGGAGGACTGCAAATTAGAGGCTAACCTGGGGGTAATTTAGTGAGACCCTCTGTCAAAACATCTAGGTGATTCTTATAGCTGCCTGCAGGATGCACCATACCAGGCCAAGGTTCTGAGTCATGTCTGTGCATAAGAATCACCCCCAGAAAAGATGGTGGATACCCTACACCTCTCCTCATTTCAAAATCTCCTGAGTTGGCCCCAGGTATCTGAATTTTGCACAAAGCCTTCGGTGATTCTTGAGGAGGTGCTGAAGTCACATATCACTAATCCAGAAAACTGAGAGGCAAAGTTTGGAAGAGTGGGTGGTCAGTAAGGAATGTGGGAGGAACTGGGGGAGTTGGAAGCTTCCCTAGGCTGTGCTCTATCCCTTTGGGTTAGGTCAAGACGGGGATGTTGCACTGAATCTATCAAGTTAAAAATATTAACGAATATGATTTGGCATCGTTATTTTTGCAGCGTTCAATCTAATTCCAATTTACTAAGAGACGATCATTTCAAGAGATTTCTGTAAGATTTTTCACCAAGGCCAGGGTCAGAGTTCAAGGTCCTAAGTAATCCCACAGAGATATCAGACAGCCAGCAGCTTCAGCCCCTGCAAGGGCAGAGATGACAGAACTCACCACAGGTTCAAGTATCTTGATCCATAACTCACCTGGTGAAGGGCCACAGGTACAAACTCCATGTTCCTTATTCCCCTATTTGAGTACTTAATTTTCTTTGTAATCTCTTTTAGATTGCAAAAGTAATATGAACTCCCAGTAAGCTAAGGAATCGATGCCAAAGTTTATAAAGGGAAGTTAAATCTCTTCCCACCCTCCCCCTCGATTTCCAGCCTCTTTCCCCCAATGACCAGTGTTAGCACTGACCTCATTTAATTTTAGTTAGGAAATGAGTTGTTCCTCTCTAAGTGTGTTTGCCCAATTCTCAAAATTGTTCCTTTCCTTACTTAACAAACATTTGAAATAACCTGGAATCTTTTAACCTCTGTGAATGAAGATCCTCCAAAAAAAGTGCCCCATGCTGGGTTGACTTTTAAAATGGAATGAATCAGGGCTGGGGGTGCAGCTCGGTGACAGAGTGTCTGCTTAGCATGCGTGAAGCCTGGGGCTCCATCCCCAGCACCAAGTAAATAGATAAAATAAAAAGGAATAATACAGGGTCCTCGTCATTCTCATCGTCCTTTATATTTGAGTAATGTTGTAGAGTTCATTAGCTTATTTTAATGCACTGCCTACTTGAGCTGCCTTGGTGAGTTGGTCAGATACCTAGAGGGATGCTTTGTTCTTATTGGACAGATGAGAAAACTGAGGCTCTGACTCGGAAAGACAGAGCTGGGACTGGCCTCTGGATCATCTGCCTTGTGAGCTTAGTTTAGGATCTACGTACTCAACTCCACCTCTACTGTTCACACTGCTCTATTTATTTAAGAATATCTATTACCAACATCCATCTTTGTGTGTGTGTGTGTGTGTGTGTGTGTGTGTGTGTGTGTTGCTGGGGATGGAACCCAGGGCCTTGTGCATGCTAGGCAAGTGCTTTACCACTGAGTTACATTTCCAGCCCTAAGATAACTTTTTATTTTCTTCAGACTTTTAGAACGACTCTCCTTGATTCCTATCCTCCTCCTTCCAGCCACCAGGGTCAAACTGTTAACAGGTGTTCTTTCAGTCAAAATGTCAAGATACTTGTTCTATATAGTTATTACACTCACACATACACACACACACTCACACACACACAATGCAGTTTTTCAGTCCATAGCGTGTGATGGCACATGCCTCTAATCTCAGCTACCCAGGAAGCTGAGGCAGGAGGATTACAAGTTCAATTTGCGGCCAACTTCTGCAACTTAGTGGGACCATGCCTGAAAATAAAATAAAAAAGGGCTGGGACTGTAGCTCAGTGGTAAAGCATCCCTGGGTTCAATTTTCAGTATGCCCCATATCTATAATATATATTAGAATTGTTTGAAAACTAAGTACATAAGCTCTAAGATTATGAAGGTCTTTCAGAAAAGTTAAGTATATGGAGTAAGCTCAGGTATGAATGCCGCAGTCTCTGGCTGGGCACAAATCACGAGTCTCCACACAGCTTGTAGATTCAAACAGCAATTCTTTATTCCCGAACTCACACCGGCCGTCTACAAACACGTTCTGGGGAAATCCACGTTCTCTGCCCAAATCCACCACCACTGGGCTTCTGTCTCCCAAAATATAATGTCTGACCCTAAGAACTCAAGAGGAACTCAGGCAGCAGGATACCCTATTCTAAACAGGGAACGCCCTAATCTCCTATTATGCTAAACCGGGAACACCCTAAACACTGAACCGCCCTGGTCCTTGAGCAAGGTCACCTTACATGCAATGTAGCTGCAAAATGTCCTATTTCCATGAGTCCTTCCACTAAAGAAACATAGGGGTACGCTGACAAGGAAATTGTCATACCTACTTGGCTGATGGCTCCCAGCATAAATATACTTCCTTATTTTAGTATTATGAAAAATTTCAAACCTATGAAAAAAGCAGAGAGAGTAATATAATGAATCCCCACGTACCCACCACCCACTTCGACAATTAACCACGTTGTACACATATCTTGCCTTGCTTCTTCATAGTTCCCCTTGCTCAGTTGTAGCAGAATTCTGGATTCTGAAGTTTCTAGATGGTGGCCTCTCGGAAAGCTGGGTTTCCTGTATTCTTACCCTCAACTTTGGGTTTGGAGAGAGGACCCCTGTTCATGTGCCTTTCGGTGTCCAGACTGTTTGCAGTCCTGGGAAGTCTGAGGGGCGGTTTGCTATGAGGTCCTTTGGAAGAACTTTCTAGCCCTTTCTGCTAGCTCTGACCTTCAGGTGACCTTGGGGAGGACCTGGGATACCTCCTTTGTCTGACAAGGGAGATCCTGCTGCAGAAGCCAAAAGGCATTTAAACGTGAGTTCTATTTCTTCACTGAGGCTGTCCTCAAAAGTCTATGGAAAGAATTTTTATTAGTCTAGAGAGGAGATAAACTTTCCTTCTACCTCCTTCAATACCAGAGCTGGAAGTTTCCACAGGCCACTCTGGCTTTTCAATTCTGCAAGTGAAGTTTCTTTGGGTGTGAACCAGGTTCAGGGCACAAGGACTCCTGGACACTCCATGGAGGTCGCCCCTGACCAAGCACATTCCTGAGATGGTCTCCTGCCATCCTTTCCCTGTGCAAAAGGTATCACTGTCCTGGTTCTTCAGATGAGGACATGGAGGTAGAGAGAGGGGCAGCCACTTTCCCTGGGCATGTAATTAGTAAGCAAAAAAGTTGGGAGTCAGATGAGTCTCATCTTCATTAATAAATGGAGGACTAATTATAGTCATTGAAGAGACTGTTCCTTTTCTGTTGTGATTAATTCTGATTTTATTTTTAGCCTTCAAAAGAATAGAGACTCGTGTTGATGGGGTTTTGTTCTGAGAAAGAAACGGGCTATTCCTACCAGTCATCTTGGCCAGCCTCTTTTTTGCAGGAGAAAGCCAAGAACATTCTTTTTTAAAAAAAACTCAACATTCCCCTGGGATTTGTGTCAACCTAAGCCACTTTTAATGAGGTGCTATTTGCACGCCTTGATAGAGGGACACCATCTATAAATGAAAATGCCAGCTTTGGCCATGCGACAGGGGCAAGAAATTAGGAGCAGGCTTGTCTTTGAGGCAAAAGGTGTAAGCTAAGCCAGGTACCAGTGGCTCACACCTGTAAATCCCATTGACTTGGCTCGGGAGGCTGAGGCAGGAGGATCGCATGTTCAAAGCCAGCCTTAGCAACTTAGCAAGGCTCTAAGCAACTTAGTGGGACCCTGTTTCAAAATGAAAAATAAAAAGGACTGGGGATGTGGCTCCGTGATTAAGTGCCTCTGGGTTCAATCCCTGGTATTGGAAAAACAAAAACAACAACAACAAAAAAAAACGAAGCAGGTTGGGAAAAATAATCAAAGCAGTTTTTGCAATGTGCATGCATATGTATATTTCAAGGATGTGTCTATCCTGTGACCCTGGGCACAGAAGTCCTAAGGAGGAATGACCTGAAGCCCCCGAGGGGCAGCAGTTCTCTTAAATTCTATTCTTTCTAAGTCTTTCTAGGAGGGCTCAGTCCTCCTTGGATAGATTTTTTTTCCACGCTTCAGATTAAGTGAATAGCGGTCATCTTGTTGGAACTGGGTCTTGACCCCTGGTGACTTTCCAGCTCTTTCTGTGGCTTTGCTTATCTCTGCCCAGCTCTTCGGTGGATATTCTGTTGTTATTTTCTCCTGAAGGGCAATCTCATTTCCATATTTCCATGCCCACAGATAGGGAAGAGTCGGAATAGGTCAGGAAGTCTTTTCCACACCCTTGGGACAAGAACAGTGAAAAAGATAGACTTTAATTCCTTCCTTCCTTTCATTTTTCTTTTTGGTGGCACTGGGATGAACCCAGAACCTCCCGCAGTCTAGGCAAGCACTCTACCCCTGAACCACACCCCCAGTTCCTGACTTCAATTCCTATATGTTATCTTTGGCCTCACAACTTACTCAATGTCTCTGAAACCATTTTTTTTTTTTTCTTTTTCTCTCCCCTTTCTCTTCTGGTTTTGTTTGCAGTTGAAATGTGTTGCTTTCACTAGGGAAGCTAGTTTGGGCTACAATTTCTTCTGGCTTCAGAGTTTCCAAATGGGAGGATGGGGGTTGAAGGACCTGGGAGAAAGTTGGATTTGGTGTTCTCTTCCTCATCCCTCTCATTCATGTTCTCTTCTCTCTTCTATCCCTATTTCCTTTTTTCTTATTCTATATTCTCTGTCTCTTCCATTCCCACTAATTTTTTTTTCTTTCCTTGTTTATTACCGCTGTTAAATAAAAATTATGGTCCATTGTTTTGGACACTGCTGACCTCCTGCACCAGCCCCAACGGAACAAGTCTAAAAATCAAAGTGGAGTCACGCTAAAGCTCTATGCCATCAATTGACTTTCTGAGAAATCAGGATTAAAAAGATAACAGCCAATTTTTTTTCCAAACAGGCCAGTTTCAAATAGAATGATAATGAAGTTCCCTCTACCTTAATCCTCACACACACACACACACAAACCTAACTGAAGTAATCTGATGTTAACTAATCAGCTATTCTTCTATTGTTCTTCTTGTCCCCACCTCACAAGGACAGTAACTTGGAGATAATCAAACCCCTTGATGTTCCTTCTTGTCTCCTCTCTTGAGCCGTCTTCTGTCTATAAAACTAACATCCTCTGCTTGGATCGTTGAAATGTTTATTCTGTCTTATGGAATACAGTGTTGCTGGATTGTAGAGTCGGAAAGAAAGCCAATTAAAACTAGCCAGGTACGGTGGTGCGCCACATCTGTAGTCATCCCAGCCACTCAGGAGACTGAAACAGGAGGATCCCAAGTTCGAGGCCAGTCGAGGCAAATTAGCCAGATCCAGTCTAAAAAAAGAAGAAGAAAAAAAAAGATATAACTCAGAGTGCTTGTCTGACATGTGTGAGTCCCTTTCTTCAATCCCCAGTATTGCATGATTGTTAAAACTGGGCTGGGTTGGGCAAGGTGACTCAATAGTAGCACATGAGTCTTGGGTTATTCAATCCCCAGCACCCCCCAACCTCAAAAAAAAAAAAAAAAAAAAAGGAAGAAAGAAGAAAAAAACATTTTTGCTAAAACTGCTGTAATTCTCTCTTCTTATACCGGTTTGCCTTCTTATTTTCTGTGTGTTGCTAACTTTACTTTCTCTTCCTTCTTTTAAGTGTTGATGGGCCTGGCTAAAAAAAAATACCACTGCAAATCCTTCTTTCTTGTAAATAATGATGTTCCCTTATGTACAAATGAAATCTGAAAATGGCATGACAATCTCTGAAGTAGATGGTCTCAGAACTCCATCTTAAGATCTGGGATTTTTGTTAAAAACACCAATACCTTGTTCCCACCCTAGACTCACTGTATCAGAATCTCCAGGGATAACACCATGAATAGTCATTATTTCTAACATGTTCTCCTTTGGTGATTCTCACACTTAAGTTTCAGGATCTTCGGCTGGATTACAGACACAAGGACTGAGGAGAAGATGGATGGAGCTTTGCACAATCTCTCCTCCATGCCCGCCCCAGGCTAGGTTTCTTCTAACACTCCAAGGGAAGAATTGCACCCATTCATTTTCTCCAAAGTCAGGATTCCAAAATGCTTTCTCCAGTTCACTAACTGAACTTTCTTTTCATTCCCAATGTTATGCATTTATTTATTTATTTTTAAATCAGGATCTTACCAAATTGCCCAGGCTGGCCTCAAATTCATGATCCTCCTATCTCAGCCTCCTGTGTGTCTGGGATCACAGGTATGGTCCCATCACACCTGGTTCCAAACTGATCTTCAATATCACTGATCCTAAGAATTCCAGGAAACAGCCACTATAATACAGAAAGACAATAATAGAACCACTAGCTGTGTATGATCTGTATTTTAATATGACCACTTAAAAAATTTAATTTCCTATATATTATAAATACTTCATTTTAGTGATTTATGTATTTAATTTATAAATAATAGAAAGACATACATTTTGGAATTTTTACTGTTAGAGGTTCATAGTCAAACAAGTTTGAATAGCCTGATTCCGGGCACTGAGATTATAGAGAATCTTGCTTCTCTTTCTTACTTTCCCTCTCTTCTTTTTTCTTTCTTGCTATAGATTAAGAGTCTTGTGCATGCTGCTCTTTCCTGAGCTATTTCCCCAGTCCAGACATCTAGATGATAATTATTATTAACTTTATTTTTTTGTGCTAGAGATCGAACCCAGGGGTGCTTAACCACTGAGATACATACTCTGTTCTTTTCATTTTTTTTTTAATTTTGAGATAGGGTCTTGCTCAATTCCCCAGACTAGTCCGAAACTTGCAATCCTTTTGCCTAGGTGTCCCAAGTCACTGGGATTGCAGGTGTACACTGGCCCACATGGCCACATTATACCTTTTATAACACCAGTCCCAAAGCTCTGTGGGTTGTTGTTGAATCAACTGGTACATGCGAGTGGAGAAAAATACCTTTGTTGGGTAAAGAAAGCCTTTCTTTGTTTATTTTTGTTTTATGTTAACAGCTTTATTGGGGTGCACTTTCTGTGCCAAAAATTTTACTTGTTTTAAGCCTATCACTCAGTGATTTGCCAAATTGCACAATCATTACCATAATCTAATTTGAGAACACTTTCACTACCCCAAAAAGAAACCTTGTGTTTGTTTGCTTACTCCCAACCCCAGGCAACCACCAATCTGTTTACGGTTTCTATGGATTTGCCTTCTCTGGACATTTTGTATAAATGGAATCATATAATATGCAACCTTTTGTGTCCCACTGATTCATTTAGCTTAACATAATCCACATGGCAGCATCTGTCAGAACTTCATTCCTCTCCATAGTTGAATACATATTCCATTGTACGGATGTATTACATCTCATCTATTCTTGAACTGATAGACATTTAGATTGTTTCTGCTTTTTTTTTTTCCCCAGGGGGCTATTATGATTGGGGCTGCTGAGATAATTCACTATAAGTTTTTGTGTGGACGTATGTTTTCATTTCTCTTAGGTAGACACTCAGGAGGAAATTGCAGAGTCATATGGTAAATTTATGTTCAGCTTTCTGCCCCACCCCGCAATTTCTTTTTAGGTACTGGACTGGGGATTGAACTCAGGGGTGCTTTACCACTAAGCTACATCCCCAGCCCTTTTTGTTTTTTTATTTTGAAACAGGGTCTTGCTGTGTTGCTCAGGCTGGCCTGGACCTTGAGATCTTCCTGCCTCAGCCTCCTGAGTTGTGGGATGTCAGGTGTGTGCCACCACACCCAGCTATGTTTAGCTTTTTGAGAAACCAAAACCCTTATTTTCTCTGCCATCTGTAGGCTAATAGAAAAACATATAAGCCTGTCTTGGGTAGAAAAGAAATAACTGCCACAACATAACTTTAAACTGCAAATGATAAAATTATCAGCTAAGAGACTTAGGCTTGCTCTCAGGAGTACAGTCTCACCTGGATATCGCAACATGTGTTTACAGAATTATGTGGCAATATGGAAAATCTGAATACGAACAGGGATCCACACAGTCTATGCCAAATGATTTAGGAAGTGCGGAATGCTTATTTTTTGTAAGACTCAATATCAGGCTTCAAGAGGAATAGATGGAAATATATATATATATATATATATATATATATATATATATATATATATATATATATAAAGATGTTCTTCTCATGAGTTATTAGGAGTCTAATTGGTATAATAAGACCAACTTAGTAAAAAAAAGTTTAATAATTAATTACAGATTTAAATACAAGTTCAAGATAGTAACAGAAACGAGGTGTGATGGCATATGCCTATAATCTCAGCATCTGGGAGGCTGAGGTAGGAGGTTGGTAAGTTTGAGGCCGGCCTCAGCTATTTAGCAAGACCCTCAGCAACTTATCGAGATCTGTCTCAAATAATAATAATAGTAATAATAATAGCAACAACGATTGTGACTAGACTGGGGTGTAGTTCAGGAGTAAGGTGTCCCTGATTTCAACTCCCCAGTCAAAAGAAAGGCAAGGGGAAAATAGATAAGGTACCTCCCACCTCCCCTCTCTCTCTCACTCTCAGATTGAATCCAGGGATGCTTTGCCACATCCCCAGCTCTTTTTATTGTTTATTTTGAGACAGGATCTCACTTATTTGCTGAGGTTGGCCACAAACTTGTGATCCTCCTGTCTCAGCCTCCACAGGCTGGGGTTAAAGGCCTGTGCCATCATACCGGCCTTATTATCTCTCTTTCAGCATCCTGGGAGAAAACAGAAATCCAGAATGCACTCTTTGATAATTTGGGGCATCCCAAAGATGTAAAAGTTCTCATTTTTATTACTGTCTTGGAAATCTTAGATCAAAAAAGAAGTATTAGATTATAAATCATCAGGACCACTGAACTAGATAAATATTAATAATTACCAATATTTGGGAACTTAATGTACCAGGCATTGCTTTAAACATGCTTAATAACTTTATGATATAAATACAGCTACCATCTTCTTTTAATGATAAGGAAAATGAGAATCAGAGAGTAAAGAGCCCAAAGACATATAGATAGAAAGTGGCAGAACGGGTTTGAATACAGGCAGTCCAGATCTTATCCATTTGAGTATCTCAGTTTTAGACATTGGCTTCAATCTCCAATTATAATTGGAGGAAATAGACACAAAAGTGTTGAGGGACTTCCCGTAGAGACAAGAGTCCCATTACCTGCTATTCCAGTCTATTTCTGTAAAGACTAATATTGGCTAGGTGCAGATGTGCACACCTAGAATCCCAGCTACATGGGAGGCTAAGGCAGGAGGATCCACAAGTTTGAGGCCAGCCAGGGTGATTGTATCCAGAGTCTGTCTCAAAATTTAAAAAAAAAAAAAAAGTGAATGCTAGGCAAAGTTGAGTATGCCTATAATCCCAGGGACTCAGAAGACTGAGGCAGAAGATTGCAAGTTCAAGGCCAGCTTGAACAATTTAGCAAGGCCCTAAACAACTTAGACTCTGTTTCAAATAAAAATAAAAAGTTCTTGGGGATAATATGCAGTGGTAAAGCACTCCTGAATTAAATCTCCTCTAACTACCCACCACACACCCCAAATCAAAGGGGCTATGGATATAGCTCAGTGGTGGAGAGCCACTGTGTTCAATCCTCAGCAGGAAAAAGAAAAAAGAGTCTAATATTGAGTATCACCAGAAAGCCCTGTCTTAAAATGCTATTTGGAGGTGAGCCAGGAGGATCCATATTTACTGAAACTGGCAGGATGAACTAGAGGAAAAAGCTCTTGACGTATACACTAAGGCAACCTGAATTCAAAGCCGCATTTTATTCGCTGGCTGTATTAGGGTAGGCAAACCACAACCTTTGAGCTCCAATTTCTTTACCTCTGATCTGGGGGCAATAATCACCTCTATTTCCAGGATTACAGGAATGAGATGAAATAATTGAGGAAACTGACAGCCGTGATTCATTTGGGGGCTGGGGGGATATTGGGGGAGGGGGTCATTTGGTGCTGAAGTGTATGGAGTGCTGCATAAGCTGAGATTTCTCAATTCCAGAATGGAATGCAGATTGCTCACAGGTTGCTACAGAGAATTCTGGATTGCAAACTGGGTGCGGTGGTGCACACCTATAATCTCAGCTACTTGGGAGAATTGCAATTTTTTTTTTTTTTTTTTGTACCAGGGATTAAACCCAGGGCACTTAACCACTGAGACACATCCCCAGCCACTTTTTAACTTTTTTTTTTTTTTTTTTTTTTGATTACAGGTGAGTGCCACTCTGTCTGGCTAGTGACATGTTTTCTATGATAAGTTATGCAGCTTTTTGTTGTTGGTGGTTTGTTAGTTTTGTGGTGCTGGATATCAAACACAGGGCCTCATGCTCTACCACAGAGCCACACTTCCAGCCCTGAGACTCTGTTAAGAGACTCTTAATGGTGACTGGTCAAGAGTTTGTTTTCTGGCCAAGCAAATGTTTGTGAATTTGCATCTGATGGAATGCAAACTGCATTTGCCAACTTGCCAGGGGCCAGAGGCCAGGTAGAGGCTGCTCAGGTGAGATGGTTTACATGCAGGTTGAAGTTCAATAGTGAATCTCAAAGCTGGGTTGAGCCTGGGCATGAGTATTTTTAGGGAGTTACACAGGTGATTCTAATGTGCAGCCAGGGTTGAGTACCACTGACCTAGATGAAAGGGCTTGTGCCAGGGTCTAATTCAAAGCATTGACAGGTACACAAAACCAAGGGCTCTTGTAGCCCCAAATGACTGATTTTAGAATGGGTATCTGCATAGGCATAGTGAAAAATGAGGCTAGAGTAGGTATTATAGGGGGCCTGAAATGCACAGATGGAAGTTTATACCAAATTTAAGAGGCAATAGGTAACCATGGAAGATGATTGAGCAGTGATGTCAGTGGGTAGAAGTATAACTTGTGTGTCCCTTATCCAAATTGTTTGGTACCAGAATTGTTTAGGATTTCTGATTTTGAAATATTTGCATATACATAATGAGATATCTTAGGGATAGGATCCAAGTCTAACAACAAAATTCATTTGTTTCACGTCCACCTTAAACACATAGCCTGAAGGTAATTTTATATATTTTTAATGCACCTTCATTTCGCCTGTGACCCATCCCATGAATTCAGTTGTGGAATTTTCCACTTGTGGCATCATATTGGCACTCAAAAAGTTTTGAATTTTGGAGCATTTGGGACTTCAGACTTTTTTTTTTTTTTTTTTTTTTGGATTAGAAATGCTCAACTTGCAAACACAGATATAAAAGCACCCAGCAATTTACAGTTTAGGAAATGTACTTTATTTTTCCATATAGAGTAAGCTAGCAAGAAACCAACCTTTCTTCCTCCTCTGTGGTCCAAGGTCATTTCTATTCAGCACCTGAGGTCCAGGAATCCCTTGAGAGCAGGAACTTTTCCAAATGATGTCTGTAGTACCTTACCCATTGCACGGGACAAGACAGTTTCCTAACTAGGATTTGTTGACTGACCAAGTGAGTGTCGCCTCGTCAGTTGGCAGGTCTAGTTTCCCGCAGCGCTGTACCCTGAACTGGCCTTCATTTGCATGGAAAGCTAAGGGCACAGGTTCTCTCACCTTTCGCCCTTCTTCCGTTTATCCCCATTGACCCCATTCCAATTCTACCAACTCCGACTCCATCTCCCTCTCCTCCCAGCCTCTTCCCTCCAATACGACACGGTGCCTCCCGGCATCTCCGCTCAGGCACCAGGGTTCAAACCTGTCTTTCACCCATTGTTCAGTTTCTGGTGAGTCAAGTTCAACCCCAGGTTCAACCACTACAAGGACGGTCACAAACACGTTCCTCCACAGACACCTTGATGGCAGAGCGCGTGGGTCCGCCACCCAGCACCAGGCCTGCGAAACAGTCACGGAGGGGCGTTTCCCTCCCAGAGGCACTGGGTGGCGGGGACATGCGTGGGAGCCCCTCTCCCCAGCGACTTGGCCCCTCCGCGAGCTGGCGCTCAGCCTTCGGCGGGCGTGGCCGCCCTGGCCCAGCCCCCGCCCCGCCCCCCGTCATCTCCCAGAGAGTCCCCGCCCGGCCACCCGGCCGCCAGCCCCTCTCCACGTCCGCCCGGCCCCTCCCTCCCTCGCTCGCCGCCGAGTCCCGAGGAGGGGGGATGCTCCGGGTCCCACCTCCCCAGGGAGCTGCGCATTTCCGCGCACCAGGGCGGCCCTGGCTCCGGCCGGCCCTCGCGGCGACAGCCCGCGTTCCGCGTCCCCGGGAAGTTGTCTCCGGAGCCCGGGGCCCCTGGGTCTCCTCCCCCTGAGCCCCGCCCCCTCGCCCGGAGCTGGGATCTGCAAGCTGCCCGGCCCGGGGGCGTCGCCGCTCGCTCGGCGAAGCCAGCGAGTGTCTGCTTCTCTGCGCGGATCGCGCGTCCCCTGCCTGACCGGGGACCCCCACGCACCCCCGACACGGCGCGCGCTCAGAGCGCGGGAGCCCGGGGCTCCGGGCGCCTGGGATCCCGCGGAGCCGCTGCCCAGCCCGCGGGGCTCGGCAGGGATGCAGTCTGCGCTGTGAGCCCGGGCGCCAAGGCCATGTCCGGCACCCGCTGCCGGACCCTTTACCCCTTCTCCGGGGAGCGGCATGGCCAGGGGCTCCGCTTCGCCGCGGGTGAGCTTATCACGCTACTGCAAGTCCCGGACGGAGGCTGGTGGGAAGGCGAGAAGGAGGACGGGCTCCGCGGCTGGTTCCCGGCAAGCTACGTGCAGTTGCTGGAGGTAAGGGACGAGGGCCAGGGTGGAAAGACCCCGACTGCGGTCCCTTGGGTGCTGGCATACCTGTTGACCACGGCGGGGATCTGCTGCTGTCCCTGTAGAGGGACGCCCCTGGGGCAGATCTGCTCGACCGACCGACCTGCAACTCCGCGTTCCTGGCGGCAGAGAAGGCAGCGCGCACCCCTGCAGGCGTGGGCATCGCGAGCTCCACAGGAGCGCTCCCCTCGCGCCGGGCCTCCGGAGCCCATTGGCCGCTCCGAAGAAGCTAGGACTTGTTGCCTGTGCGAGTTCTGGAACAGGCGGGCGCGGTGCCGGCGGTGGGCAGGGCCGGCCTAAGGGCTGCACAGACCTGGTGGTCTGGGGAAGACGCAGGGAGAATCCGGGGTTCTGAGAAGTAGCCCGGCTTGTCCACCCTGGATCCCGGAGTCCGCTGACCCGTGGACACAGTTGTGCTGTCCTGGGTCAGACTGCCTGGCCGCCTCTGGGCTGTCCACTTGCTGGTTCGTGGAGCTTTACTGGCCACCAGTGGGAGCCTCATCCATCAGCGGTCTTATTTCAGGGGTGCGGCAGCCCCCAGCCAGAGCCCCCTCCACTGGGCGCAGAACCTGAAAGTGCTATTTCCTGGGGTTCCGGCTTGGCCCCAGGGCTACCCAGGACCTGCTGAGCAGAGTCAGCTGGCTGTTTATTGTCTGGGTGACAATTGGGAGGCCTCACTGTTCTGTAATCACTGAGATCATGGTCAGTGATTACTGAGATCAGGGCCTGAGTGAGTGAGATCCAAAGTTTCTGAAGTCCTGTGTGTGTGTGTGTGTGTGTGTGTGTGTGTTGGGGGGGGGAGTGTGACTACAGGACACCCCCATTTTCTAAAAGGCTGCCTGACCCCAGGATCGCTCTAAAGACAACATTAATGTTTACCCCCAATTGTGTTTAAGTATCAGTAAACATTCATATGACCAATCTTCCCCTATCACGGAGATTGTATTTATTTATGCTTTTTTTTTTTTTTTTTAACCCTCGACCTACTTCCCAAAGAACAAAGTAGCAAATTTTAAATGAAAATGACCCATTCAACTCATGGCCTGGAGGGGTAGGGGGAGAAAGGGATAGAGATGGTTATAGAGGAGGGAGACTGCCTGAGTAGTATTCTGTGGCAACATTATCAAAAATAATACCTGGCCACCTAAAGGCACATGATATTTCTCTCAGGTCCAGAAGAGAACAGCAAACTCTCTCCCAAATGGATTAGTACCATCTGAGCAAAGTTTAGGGGCTATTTCTGCTGCAGTCTGGAATGAGCTTTCCTGGCTGTTAGCAGAGTATATTTGGGAACTCTGGGTTCTATGTTTGGAGTACCTGTATGGTAAGGGAGACACAGGTGTGTGGCTTTGATTTTCCTGGTTCTTTCCTGACATTCAGATGTACAAGAAACGCAGATCATACTGCTTTCGACGAGAAGATCCAGAGCCTCTTGATCGTAGCTCCAGAGCCCTGGGAGAGACGAATATTTTTGGGAGTTGTTCTGGTGGCCACATTTTCTCAGGAAATACTGATGTGGAAATTTGGCTATAGTGGATGTCTGTCCGGTGAGGAGTGTCCCTGGCCGGACTCAGTCAGCTGTTTTGGGTGGGGGCAAAGCTTAGTGGGTGTTAGTAAGAACCAAGTGACTCTGCTCTTCCTTGGGAGGGGAAGAGAGGAAGGATCAGGCCCAGGGGACAAAGCAAAATTATCAGATGGGACAGACTTGTGTGTGACAGTCACATCCCCTGGCAATTTATAATAGGCCTAGGAAATCTCTGATGTCTAAAGATTTGTCGGGCCACTCCCAGCGGGTGACCTGCTGTAGAAGGGCCCATGTATGAGTGAGGCCCACTGAGAGGGACCTTGGTTTGTTGAGCAACTTACTAGGCACTGGGTGTGGGATGTACATTATCACTAGTTCCCCTGATCAGGGGAGGAAGAGGCTAGATCTATGTGGAAGAGGGCGAGTGCGGCCCCCAAGGTCAACATGCTGTCCCAGCAGCCCTAAGGGGAGGCTTAAATGTTAGGGCTAAGAGAGAGGGATGGCTAAAGTATTGAATGGGTCTCTCTTCAGGTCTAGAGCGGATGCAGTTGTATCTGGGGACCTCCTACATGAGCAAACTGGACCGCAAGGCTGAGCATTGGTAGAGATAGAAGATAATGCAGGCAGAGTCCATTGGGATGGGTCAGATCCTCAAAGTCCTGTGATGTCAGCCAGGGAGCACCTGATGCTGAGCTCACTGGGGGAATGAAGTCTGGGTTTACATCTCCCCATGGAGGTCACGAAGGCTATTGGGGGTAGGGATCCATGCTGGGTCCACAGCTGAGAAAGGCCTCTCCAGGGTCCCCTCAATTCCATTGTGACTCTTGCCCTATGATGGACAGAACGACACCAGAAAGGCCCATCTTGCTGGAGACGTGGAAGGCACCGAGTAGGATGTGTGCAAAATGGATACTCACCGAGGATTTCTTCCTTGTTTGGGTGAAGAAAGGGGAAGTGAGAGGCCCTGGCTTTGCAAGGAGCCTACACTGTGGAGGGGCGTTGGGAGCTAATCTCAGAGGGTTGCTAGATCTGCCCTGGTGGTCAGCCAACTCCGGGAAGGAGGCCAGGGTGGTGGAGGACCTGGTTACTGTGCAAATGTCTTTGGTCAGGAATCAAAGAAAGTGGCAAAGTGGTCAGCACACCCAGGCTTCCAGAGGATTCCAGGAATATCTTAGCCCAAGCAGAGAAGCGTGGAAGGGCTCTGGTAGGCTCAAGGACTCTGGCCATTAGAGTCCTGGCTACTCAGGGTGTGGTGTTCCCAAAAAAGGAATGAGGCCTGTAGGAGTCAGGTTGCCATTACTGTGACGGAACACCTGAGATGGGCAACTTTAAAGTAGGAAAGGTATATTTTGGCTCACATTTTTAGGGTTTTCAGTCCCTGGTTGGATGAGCCCATTGCTTTTGGGCCTGTGGTGAGGTAGAACATAATGGCGGGGAGTATGTGGTGGAGCTGTTCAGCTAGTGGTGCATGCTGGGAAGCAAAGAGAGAGACAGGAAGAGGCCAGGGTCCCAAGAGCCCCTTCAAAGCCACATTCCCAATGACCTAACTTCCTCCAATTAGGCTCCACCTCCTACTAAAGGCTTCACCACCTCCCAGTGGCGCCTTGGGCACAAGTGAACCTCTGATGTATGGGCCTTTGGCAGACATGTAAGTTCTTCAGCGTGAGAAGATGTAAACCCAGATGGCAGATTGGAGCTGTATAAAGAGAATGAAGAACACAGCAGAGGGTAACTATGTGGATAAATAGTCATGTATAAAAAGTTTCAACATTTTTTTCTTTGAAATATTCTTGACTATTTATTTATTTTTTCTCTACTGGGGATTTGAACCCAGAGGTGCTATACCACCAAGCTATATCCCCAGACCTTTTAAATGTTATTAATTTTGAGACAGGATCTCCCTTAGATGCCAAGACTGACCTTGAACTTGGGATCCTCCTGCCTCAGCCTCCTGAGTTTCTGGGGTTACAGGTGTGCACCACTGTATCTGTCTGGGAGACATTAAAGATCCTACCAGCCAAGACCTGGAGCCGGCTATGGAATGTAAAGGTCCTTAGTTAAGAGCAACTACAGGAATCTTTCCTGGGAGTGTCTTTAGTCATGGAGAGAGAGAAGGGTAGAGCAGTCTTCTAATATCATGGTAGGGCCATGGCAGAGGAGGAGCTGGTCTTGTGAAAGAGACCTGAGTCCAGGGCCAGGAGGCTGTGGAGTCTGTTCTGCCAGCTCTGAGACAGGCCCCAGATCATGTCCACAGACCTGGGGCCCCCGTGTGTGGCAGATTTCCACCAGTCCTGCAAGATGCATCAACCAGCTCCTGGAGGAACCGGATAGAGGAGGGAGGTTGAATCTCCATGCTAGGGAAGACCTGGAGAATCAGACAGGGGACCAGGACAGGTCCTGTGGCTGGCCATGCCCAGTGGTTATTGGGCCGAATAGGGCCCAGGAGTTCCTCAGAGCCTGCTCTTACTTGAACTGGAGAGAAGAAATTAGGGACCTAGAAGATGCCATAACACATCTGCAAAAACTCACAGAGCTTTTGGGAAATAATTTTGGATGGGTAATAAGATTGGAATGCAAATACAACAGAACTTTCCTATAAGTAGGTGCTGTTGTTAGAATCCATGGTCTAGTTGGAAGGCCTAGATCTCTGGGGCACTGCTGTGGTTTGAATGTGATGTGGCTTTATTCTCTCTCTCTCTCTCTCTCTCTCTCTCTCTTTCTGGAGCTGGGGTTCAAAACTAGCAAGTCCTTGAACATGCTAGGCAAGTCTTCTATCACTGAGTTACACCCCAGTTCAGAAACTTCATTCTCAGTGCAGCAGTATTGGGGGAGGGGGCTTAGGTCATGAGAGGCCACCCTCACAAATGGATTGATGCTGGTTATAAAAAAGGCTTGAAGCTGGCTGTCATGATATGTGCCTGAAATTCCACCTACTGAGATGCTGAGGCAGAATTGGCCAGGTTTCCATTACTCTCTGCAACTTAGGGAGACTCTGTCTCAAAAAAAAAAAAAAAAAAAAAAAAAAAAAAAAAGGCCGGGCAAGGTGGTATGCACCTGTAATCCCAGCGGCTTGGGAGGCTAAGGCAGGAGGATTGCAAGTTCAAAGCCAGCCTCAGCAAAAGTAAGGCACTAAGCAACTCAGTGAGACCCCGTATCCTACAAAATAGGGCTGGGGATGTGGCTCAGTGGTTGAGGGTCCCTGAGTTCAATCCCACTATTAAAAAAAAAAAAAGGAATTTTTAAAAATGTCTGAGGCTGCAAGTTTAAGTACTTGTTCTTTTTCTGTTCTGCCTTCTGCCATGGGATGACAGAGCAAGACCTTCAGCAGATGCCAATACCTTGACTTTGGACTTCCTAACCTCTAGAACTGTAAGAAATAAATTTCTTTAACAAATTACCCAGTCTTTGGTGTTCTGTCAGAGCAACACAAAAGGGACTCACAGAATATAACACTGTTTGCAAATGCAACTAAGAGGGATGCAGGAGATCTCCCTTGAACTCTTGTCTCTTCCTCGCCACCTTCCATTCTCCCACTTTTGGTTCATGTGCTACAGGAGTTAACAGGGAGTGATCACTGTTGACAGTTGATTGTGCTGTGGACAATTAAGGAATGATTTTTATCTAGTGCCAGGCAACAAGCTACTTCTGAATACCTCACACAGTTCTGTGAGGCGGCAGGGCTTGGCCGGGTAGTTCTTCCACTGGTCTGTTTGATGTAGCTCATGCAGTTGCAGTCGAATGGGGGCTGGAACTGAATACCAAAGTGGAATTTTTCTTTTTTTTTCCTTTTTTTTTTTTTTTTTTTAGGAATTGAATGAACCCAGGGCTTCATACATGCTAGGCAAACACTCTACCACCCTTTTATTCTTTTTTTTTTTTTTTACTTTTTTCTTTTGAGACAGGTTCTTGCTAAGTTCCTATGGCTGGCCTTGAACTTGAATTGGCCTCCTGAGTAGCTGGGATTACAGGTGTGTGACACCACGCCCAACAAAGTGGCATCTTTGCTCACCTCTCTGGAACCTTACTGTTCTTCCATGTGGCCTCTCCCTCCATGTAGGGTCTCCTTCTCCAAGACCTTGCCACGTGGTCCTGCTCTTCTGTGGGGTAGTTGGAGTTCTTTCTTGGCTGATTCCCCAAAAACACAAAGACCCAGACTGCCAGGCTTCCTTAAGTCTTAGGCTGAGGCTTGGTGCATCATTTCTGCCACATCCTATTGGTTAAGTGAGTCACAGGAGCAGTCCAGAGGCAGGGTAGGGAGGAGGTGGATACAGGTGCAGATACAAAGGATGCGCGTGGTTTGTTGAGGGCTGTTTTGAAGACTAGTTGTCTCAGAGGGGTAGGGATGACACAGGGGACCAATGATTCTTTAGAGGGGAGGCAGCAAGTGCCAGGCCAGGATGAGGAGAGAGGGAGTTCCCCAGAGGGAGGTAAGGTGCAGGAGACCTGGGCAGTTCTGCTTGGAGATTCTCTTTTGCATCTCAGGGAATTTCTTTGCTTTCATTTTTTTTTTTTTTTTTTTAATTTAGCAGCAGAGGGGGTTCAGGCTGGGGGTGTAGCTCAGTGGCAGAGCACTTGCTAAGCATGCACAAGACCTGGTTTTGATTCCCAGCACAGAAAAACAATAATTCCCAACCAAGACTCCAGTGGTTTCTCTTTAGAGGCCACGTGATAAATGATGCAGCTGGAGTTTGAAATCATATTTGTCTGTCCCTAAAGGCTGGGCCTGTCCCTAAACCATTGCCATTCCAGCCTGGTTTTGGCAGGCCAGCGTTCTGAGAATTAGTAGTCATAGTATATCTGAGCTCCCTGATGTTAAGTAGATGCTCACTATGGTACACACTTTGATTTTAATAAAGAACCGTTTTTTTATTTCCTTCCTATAACATAAAAATCACCTAAAATGGGTGTGGCCTTGACTTTCACACCAGTGAGTTTTTATATAGTCATGGACTTTGTCCATAAAAGGTATATTAGGGCTCGTGGCTCCCCAGGTATGTAATTGGGATAGAAATTATGCCATCTTCACTGAGCCATCCTGTCCTTTGATTTGGGGTCTGGGGCCTGCATCTGTAACTCCTGCAGTTGGAATATCTACCTTTGACCATACTCTGTCTGCCTCTGCCCAGCAAGAGCCACCCCTATGTCCACACTCTGAGCTTGCTTGGTCAAGTGGCCACTCCACAGGATTTTTAAAAAGCAGTGGGCAGGGATTCTGGATTCTGTGGACTCAGGGCATCTTCACAAAAGTTCCCTTAGCAACAAGTCGGCAGGAATCCCTGACATCTGTTAACCACAATGTGAATCCCCGACATCTATTTCCACCTAGATGCGTGAGCGAGATGCTGGCCACCTTCTATTCTCAGCCTGAATAGGCCGGGTTTGTATTTGACAGCTCCGTAGATCAGGTCTCTGAACACGGTGCTGGTGAAAGGAAATGTTTGGGAAACCAGGAGGTCCTGTATGCATAGAAAGGATTATGCCTATTATCAGGCCACACCAGGGGACATTGTTCTTGCAGCTTGCGCTCTCATTACTCAGAGTAGCAAGGCAATATATGACAAGCTGTCTGACACAGTTGTCAGGAGTGAGCCCCCTGGACTTAATTGCAAAATGTCTGGATTCCTCTCTCCCTGCAGTAGCGAGGCTGCTGGGAGGGGGGGGGCGGGGTGGTGTTTGCACCTCTGGAGAGAAGTAGAAATGGTGGCTAGCAGGTGTGTCTGGCTTTTTCTTTGGCAGTCCAGAGCATGGCGTGACATGGTGAAGGCTTAGTTGTAATAGTGTATGAATTGTGAGAAATTTATGTGGTCTGTGTGTGTGTGTGTGTGTGTGTGTGTGTGGTTGTGTGTGCTGCAGATTGAATCCAGGTCCTCACACCTGTTAACTAAGCTCACACTCTACCACAGAGCTCCATCCCCAGCTGAAATGTGGATCTTAAGAGACTCCACCTACCTCCTCCTATCACATTCGGTATTTCCTCTGTCTGCCATCTGATAGATTAATTTTATTTTATTTTTAAAACGATATATGCACACATATATATGTATGCACACATGTGTATGGAAAAATATATATATATATATATTTTTAAGTGCTAGGGATGGAACCCAGGGTATGTTAAACAAGTGCTTTACCAATGAACTACACCTCAGCCTAGAATTTGCTTTATGAGTATGGCTTCCTGGTTCACTATATCTACTTCTCAAGCTACACACTGTGTCCCGATTCACTTCCCAGGTACTCAGATTTCACACTTCAAAATTAAGCTCATAATCGGTTCTCCCTTCACTGCCTTCTACCTTCAACTTCCAAACCTTACTGTCACCACCCTCTATCTACCCAGTCACCTGACACTTCCCCTTTTGTCTGTCCTCTCCTATTTATTAGCCAACCTTGTCCCTTCTCCTAGAAGCATTCTCAAAGCCTTCTTCTCCTTCTTAACTTGGTTGGCAAACCTTTGCTGAAGAAGGCCAGGAAACATTTGAGGCTTTGCAATCCAAGAAGCAAAATCGAGTTAAAGCTGCCTCCTTGGGATTTGCGGTGCGCCAGAGGCAGTGAGAGGTGGGGGAGGGTGCCCCATATGTGCTCTGTCACAAATGACTTGAGTCTGCTGCTGTAGTGCAAAAGCTGCCTTAGATAATCTAAAAACCAGTGGGCATGCTTGTGTTCTGTTAAAACTTTATTTCAATTTTTTTAAAAAAATTTTGTTTTCAGTGATGGTGTATTAGTGAGTTTTCCGCTACTGTGACAAAATACCTGAGAAAAATCAACTTAAAGAAAATTTTCTTTTGGCTCCTGGTTTCAGAGGTTTCAGTTCATGGTTGGTTGGCCCTATTGCTTTTGGGCCTCTGGAAAAGCAGAGACATCATGGTGGAAGTGGGTGGTGGAGGAAAGCTGCTTACCTTATGGCAGCCAGGAAGCAGAGACTGGGGGTGGAGATGTCTGGGGATAAGATATCCCCTTCCAGGGAATGACCTTTATGGTCTAGGTTTTCCAACAAGGCCTTATGTCCATTACCTCCCAATAGTCCATTCCATTATGAACACGTTAATGACTTAATCCATTGATGATATCAAGATCTCATGATCTAATCATTTCCCAAAGCCCCACATTGAACAATGTTGCTTTGAATACCAAGCCTTCAACCCGTGAGCCTTTGGGATACATTTAAAATCAAAAACCACAACAGGTGGGTCTCACGATGTTGCCTAGACTGTCCTCAAACTCCTGATCCTACTACCCCAGCCTCCCGTCGCTGGGATTACAGGTGTGTGACTGTTTGGATCTTAAGTATCTCCCAGACATCCATATGGTAAAGGATTTGGCCTTAACCTGGCAGTAATGGAAGGTAGTGAAACCTTTACGATATGGGGCCTAAGGAAAGAACTTTGGGTCATTGGGGAAATATCCTAAAAGAGATGGTGGGACCCCAGTCTTTTCCTCTTCCCTTTCACTTCCCAGCCACGAGATGAGCAGTTTTGCTTCATGATGAGCTGTGAGCATTGCTGGAAGTACTGCAAGTAAGGCAGGGACCAGCACAGGAAAGAAGCAAGCTCACCTCCTAGTTCCAGTTGTGAAGATGATAAGTTAGCCCGAAGTTAGATCATTTCAAAGCTCCATAGGGCCAATAAAAACAGGGTGCCGTGACAGAGTAGGGGTGTGGTGGTAGTGGTGGGGGTTCCAATGAGGCCGTCAGGAATGGCTTCTCTAAGGGGGTGGTGTTCCACCAGAGACCTGAAAGACGGAATGCCACCAGCCATGTGGGTGTTGGGCAGACAGTAACTCAATTCAGAGGAGACTGCAAATGCCTATTATCTGGAGTTAGCCAGTGTGTTTGAGATATTCTGGAGAACCAGAATATTCCGGGTGAGCAAGGGCAGGAGAGGCTGGGGATGTGATGGAGAGAGAGAGAGAGACGGGTAGCAGACACAGCCTGGGAGTTGGATGGTTTCCTGTGTGCAGTGGGAGAGCCATTGACTGGATGGAAGGGGAAGGAATATTCTGGTTTGCTTTAGAAATGTATCTAGACCTTACAGACCTTCCAAGAGGGCAGGAGGGGAAACAAGGGGATCAGTCAGGAAGCTGGGAGTGGGGTACTGAAGTGAGATGGGTTTGGAAATGTATTTTGCAGGTGGAGCCCATAGGTCTCTCTGGCCAAGCCCGGGAAGGGCCTCTGAGGATCTCACCTCTTGCAGGTCAGTTGCAATACACTGTCCCTATTTTTTTTTCCCCTATCAATCCTTCATTCTCCTACTGGAGACCTCTTAAAGAATAAGGTAAAAGGCAAATAAAAATTGGGGAAAAAACTTAATGTCACCTAATGCGGAAAATGCTTTTATAAGTTTTGGGTACTGGGGATGGAACCCAGGGGCATTCTACTGCTGAGCTGCATCCCTGGCCCATTTTAATTTTTTTTTATTTAAAAAAATTAAAAATACACACACACACACACACACACACACACACACTTGGGATTGAACCTAGGGGTGATTTACCACTGAGTCTCATCTCCAGCCCTTTTTTTAAAAATTTTGATACAGGGTCTTACTAAATTGCTGAGGCTGGCCTTGAACTTGGCAATCCTCCTGTCTCAGCCTCCTGAGCCTCTGGGATTACAAGTTTGCACTACCATGCCTGGCACTATATTTTATTTTGAGATAGAGTTTCCTTAACTTGCTGAGGCTGGTTTGGAAATTGTGACTCTTCTGCCTCAGCTTCCTGAGTTGCTGGGATTGTAGGCATTCACCAGCACTCCTGGCTACAAGTGCTTTTTTTTTTTTTTTTTTTTTTAAACTCATAAAAGAAAGAGAAACACATTGGGATGGAAACAGACAAAGCATTTGGATAGGCACTTTATCATAAAAGACATACAAAGTCTAAAACATTTTCTTTCTTACTGGTACTCAAAGAACTGCAAATTCAATTTTTAAAAAACTGTCCCAAGAAAGGAAGGAAGGAAGGGTATTGGCAGGGTGTAGAAAAATGATTTTATGTTACTTAAAAACATTAACAATGTCCAAACCCTCTGACCCAGCTATTCCACTCCTGGGAATTTAGACTTAGGAAGCATCTGATAACTTCGTAACCTGCGAGCATCGAAGTGCCTGATGCGGTACATTTCTCATACTGCAAGATAGGCCACAACCTAAGTGTCCACAGGAAGAACTGGTTAAAATCGGGTTCACCTGTGCCTAGCACAAGCCCAGACATAAAGAAGGGCTCAAGAACTATCTTTTAGAAGCTGTGTTTTAGAAATAAAAATGTTGCTCACTGATGCTACATATTTTCATAGAGTTAGCAATATTTTTGACTTTTTTACTATGAGACAAAAAGAAATGGTGTGGTCCAGAAATGAATTGCTTTTTAAAAGCAAGGACTGCCTGATGCATGCCTCTAATGCTAGCTACTCTGGAGCCTGAGGCAAGAGGATTGCAAGTTCAAGGACAGCCTCAGCAACTTAGTGAAAATTTGTCTCAAAATAAAAAATAAAAATGGCTAGGAATAAGCTCAGTGGTAGAGTGCTTGCCTAGCATATATGAGGTCCAGGGTTTCATGGAGGGTGGGGATAGAGAGGATGAAGAGCAGGGACTCTGTGTGCTGCAGATTCCCAAATATCCATTCATGGAAATAACAGGTGGAAGGAATACATACTGGCCCCAGGTTCCATTCTTTTAAATATCCCCATTAACAGCAAATCTTTGTCTTTTGAGGAATAGATTTTACTTTTTAGGAAACAGCCAAAATTTGTCTGAAGCCAAGTCTGGTGTGTCTATGCATGTGACTGTCTGTCACCTTGCTGCAGAAAGGATCTTAGTCACCTTACCAAAAAACCATATGGTACAATAAGATAAAAGCATAAATACATGAGGAAATCTCTGGAGAGGAGAGAATAAGGGAAAGGAAAACTAAGATGACTGCTGAGAGTGAAGTTTGATAAGTGAAGAGGTTAACCAAGTGGAATGGTGCTGTTCAGGGCTACAAAAGAGGTCTGACCCTCAAGAAATGTTACATGTGAACACTTTTCAGCCAAGAGTAACAAATGTTCCAAAAATAGCCGCCATGTTCCAACAGTCAGGATGGGTTAGGATGTGCTGGCATAACAAAACAACTCCAAAATCTCAGCAGTTAAAACAACGTAGGTTTGCTTCTTGCTTTTAGTACAAGTCGGTTGGGAGTTGGTTTAGAGTTGGAAGATCCTCCAGGCCCCAGGATGATGGAGCAACCACTATCTGGAATCTCTCTAGAGTGTTAAACAGCAAGTGGTTCTTAAAGTTTTTGCTTGACACTGACACATGACACTTGTGCTCATTTCATTGTCTAAGAGTATAGCCATATTACTTCAAGATGGTGGGAACTTCAAGATGGTGGTGCCTAGAAAGAGAAAAGCAGCAACCTGAATCTACATGGGTAATTCTGTTGACCATCTCATGTGCATTTACTCAGGGGATGCCCCAGTTCTGATCTTGTTTCAGTTTTAACATTTTATCATTCCACTACACTGATGCTTCTTAAACTGAATTCTTAAATTGCTTCTAGAGGAAGGCTTCTTACAGTGAATTCTCTATAGATATTTTTGGATATAAATTCTGAACTCAGTAGGTCTAGGATGGGGCCCAGGGTTCTGCATGCCTGACCAGCTTTCATAAGTTATTGATACAACAAGAAGTCAGACTACATTTCATAGGTTATTGATACAACAAGAAGTCAGACTACAGTGTGGACCCCAGCAGGTGTCCCTAGCTCCTGAGGAGATAGTTAGCTCTTATTATTTTTTTCAAATCAATTTTGTTAGGCTTAGAAAATGATATCCCAAAGTGTGGTGCTTTGGAATTCTGAGTACTTTGAGCTAAAGGAGAACCAAGGTCTCTCTGATCTTCTCCCCACCCCTCCCCACCCCAACGTCCCACCCTTTTCCCTTCTAAAGCACAGGAAGGGGCTTTATTATCTACCTGAAGGCCAGATTGTCCAGATTAGGGAGAAAGACTAGAGTTGACGCCATACCTAGAGCCCAGGTGAACTCTGTCACGGGATGGGGCTCATTCATCTCCCCTAAAAATAATTGACTCATTATCTAAAATTACCTACAGCTTTCACTTCCTTCTTCCCTATGAAGAAGATTACTTAAGTTTCAACCATCTGGCCCTTTTTCAAGTATGATTTTTCTGTGCATTTGTACATTAATATATTCATATATCTTTTCTCCTGTTGATCTGTCTACTGTTGGTTTGTTTCACAGACTTAAATTATCCAACATTTATGGGGTAAAAAGGAAGTTGCTTTTGCCCCTTCATTTCCCTCTCTCCCACAAGCTATCCCAGCATCTACTATCCTGCTGGGCATTCTAGTAGATATTTGATCTGTACTTTTTGAACAAATGGGATCATTTCCTGATTCCAGACTTTCCCCAAGACATTTTTTATGTATTTTTTATTGAGCATCTACTACATGCTGAGCAGATACAGCTAAGACATGGAGCTGAGGTTAACAGTTAAGGGCTTCTTTGGGCAGCCTTTGGGGACTGTCCCCTCCAGGGTGACTCTGGCAGGCGACCTCTTTTAAGAGACTTCAGGTTCACATTATTCTGTTGAAAGACTTTTCAGCCATTTGACATTCTTGTTCTTTCTCTGACACCTTCATGTCTCCTCCCTCCTCATTTGCTTGTCAGAAGACAGACAGCTCCAGGGCTAGTCAACAAAAAAACTAATAAGTTGTAAAAATTCTTTAGAAATGTTATTAAAAAAAAATTCTACAGAGAGGAGTCCTTGTCCTAATTTAATCATGTGAGAGGATCCTTATTTTAGCAGTGGTTCATGGAAGAGAGTCGTGGAGACATTTGTTTTTGATTTGTAATATAATTTAGAAATGGGAATAGGAAAACTTAATTTTTGAATTTAGTTCGAGTCTACTGTTCTCATTTAGCAAGTGTTTTATTGATAAATAGCTACAAGCATTTTTTTTTTTTTTTTTTTTTTTTTTTGGTGCATGGAGGAAAAAACACACAGTCATGTTGAGTAGTTGAAAATTAAGGGCATGCTCAAAACAAAATCTAATCCAGTACTCAGACTGATGTTTTCTTATTATAAAAAGAGGGATTCGGGGTCTGGATACTGGGGGCTTGTTTTCTGGCATGGGCACATCGGAACCTGCCTGCATGGTACTACTATGAATGGCATTAGCCCGGGGTTTCTCCAACATTTATGTGCCTGCAAACAGCAGGGGCTTTTGTGCAAAGGTAGGTGGTGATTTAGCAGGTTTGAGGTGGATTTTAAATCTGAAGGGCAAAGCCCCTTTCTACGGGCATGCAGCACAGAACACTTCTTTTTTTAGTCTTAAGGATTGAACTGAGCTACCTCCCCAGCCCCACTCCTGATTTTTTATTTTGAGACAGGGTCTTGCTAAGTTACCTAGGCTGGCCTCAAGCTTGCAATCCTATCTCAGTCTTCTGAACTTCTGGGATTATAGGTGTGTACCACTATGCCCGGTGCCTGCAAGCACTCTACCACTGAGCCAAATGTCAGCCCAGCATAGAACACTTCTGTGACTACAGGTGAGGCCGCACACCAAGCAGTTCTCCACAGAAACCTGCTGGGTCTCCTAGGGTCTGATTCAACCCTGACACAGTCTATAGAGAGTTAGGGTGGGAGCTCAAAGGCTAAAGTCTCCCCACAAAACCGCCCCCATTTCAGATGTCCAGTAGCGTCCCCTGGGCCTTGGCCTGTGCCTGGTTTTCATCTTGTACCACATTGAGATTCTGCCTCTCTAACTAGCCACTGGTCTTTGGGCCACAATTTGAGTAGCAAGGCATTTTGGGTACTCTGAGGATTTTTAAAGTTTGTCTGTAAGACATGTTAAATGTCTTAGAATTAGATTGGATTTAGGTGTGTTTTTTTTTTTTTTTTTTTTGGTTTGTTTGTTTTTAATTTTTAAGTGGATTATATCAGGCTACCCAAGGTCATGGAAAGAACACAGGTTTGGAATTGGACCTCTCTTTGAGCATATGTAACCTGAGGATGGAGATGTGGTGGTTGCTGCTGTTCCTGTTTGTCCACCGATATCCCTTATCCCAGGGTGGAGGTGGGGCTCAGGAAGGCTTACTGGGGAAGGGCCAGGAGCCTGGCTATGGAGAAAGTGTCAGATCTAGTCTGTGAAAAGGCTGTGGAAAGGGGCGTCCCCAGGAGGAGATCGGACCAGGGTTCTGGACTCAGTATAAACCACGATGGTGGAGCGAGAGTCTGGGATGGCCCTGCCAGATACAGTGTTAGGAAAATCATCCAGTGGGGATGTGGCCTCCACATCTGAAGCAATTTATCAGTTCCTGCTGCATGCTTTGGGTGGTTAGGATCGTGGGCTGACATGTGAACCTGGCTGCTGCCCCCAGCAAGGACTGCTCAGAACACTGTCCAGGTGGGCGGGGCAGAATCTCCCCTGGTGTGGACAGCCACCAGAGTGTGGGCTGCTCTGGCTTTGAACAGCTTAACCCCCTGCTGCTTCTGCAACCTGAGGCAAGTTGCAGGATCTCTCTGAGTTTCATAGGGCTCCTGTGAGGGTCAAGGTGGGGAAAGAGTCTGACATTTTATACACACCCCTGTAAACGGAGTTTACATGCCCACCTGCTCTGGTGGCCGTGCCAAGTTCAATGCTGAGAGCTGCCTTTAATTGGGACTTCTTCCAGTGCTAAAGCAAGAGAGAGACCCTTTTCTGTGGTCCTTCTGAGGACATTAAGCAAGGCTAGGTCTTGTCGCAGCATTGTGGCCAGGCACAGATCTTCGGTGCATCTCATCAAATGCAGATTGCAGTTCAGTGGGTCGGGCAGGGCACCCGGGATTCTGCATTTCTAATAAGCTCCCAGGGGGTGCTGCTGGTCCTGGGATAACGCTTGGAACTGCAGGACCGCAGAGCACAGTAGGTCCGACTAGTTAAAGCAAGTGATGCTGTAGCTGTTGGCCGTTTGTTAGTTTATTCAAAACTCCTGCATAATGGACCCCAGAGCTCAGCCCCGGGCTACTTTTACTTGCTTCTTAACCTGATGGACCTCTGGCTTTCTGGACACTCCTACAGGCTCTTCCTATGAGGACATAAAAGCTGTTTATTGGGAGAGGTGAAGTTCAAGGGGCTGTTATAGGTATCAGCTTTCCTTTTCATTCTTTTGCTTTTCCCTGGAGCAAAGGAAAGGTTTGTTCCAAGGAGCTGGATAGAAATATCTTCCCCCCCACCCCCCAGTGCTAGGGATTGAACCCATGGTCTTGCACACACTAGGCAAGTGCTTTATCACGGAGCTCTACACCTCCATCCCCAAATTCTCTTTATAAAGTGCTGCTATAGGGCCCCGGATTCTAATCCTGAGCCACTATCCTGGTGCTCTCAAAGAGATGGTGTCACCAAACTAGCGACCCTTGTAGCCCCTACCTGGATCTCTCAGGTCATTGCTGTCCTAGACTTAGCTTCTCTTCTGCTGTCCAGGTTACTGCTGGGCCCTTCACAGGAGGCTTGGCCCGTTGATCTCTCCTGGTGATGTTCGTTCATTCTCCAGAGTGATACTGCTGCGGTTTTTCTAGCGACTCTGTTCACAGAACTTTCCTGTTTAACTTTTCATAGCCTTTTCAATGAGGTCCAAGTGTTCGGGACCTGAAGTGTTTGGGGCTTTAGGATATTTGCTTACGCACAGGGCAGTGCCTTGGGAATAGAACTCAAATACGAGCACAACATTCACTTGTTTCGCAGGCACGGTGTATCCATAGCCTGAAGGGAGTTTTATACGATGTTTGCAGTGGGCCTGGGTTTTGATCGGACTTATCACATGGCATTAGGTGTGGAATTTTCCAACTGGGCCCTAACGTGGGTCTTAAAAAGTTCTTGAATTAGGTAGCCTTTTGGAGTTTGGATTTTTGGATTAGGGATGCTTAACTTTTAAAACATGCCTTTGCTTTTTTTTTTTTACAAGGCCTTCATTTTTTTTTTTTTTTTTTTTTAGCCATTTTGTTCCATGCATAATCTTATCAAAACCACGTGGAACTCCTAATCCTTGGATGTGGCTTTATTTTCTCTTCTGTGTCTTTGCCAATTTCTTCTCTCTGAAATAATCTTCCTCTGCATCCACTCTCTTACCTCCCTCCATTTCCTTTTTTCCTTTGGACAGCTTTCTTGAGATAATATATAATGCCTATACTATTGGAATTGTAGACGTCAAGAGGTTTTGGAAAAAAAACTGTTCATGGAATGGTGCAACTGTAGCCATGATTAATTTTAGAGTGTTATTATTACCTCCGAAAGAAGCTGGTACCCATTAGCAGTCCCTCCCCATTCCCACCCCCCAACCACACCAGCCTTAAGCAACCACTAACTTACTAGCTGTCTCTGTAGATTTCCTGTTCTGGAGATTTCATATAAACGGGATTGTATAACATGTGACTTTTTTGTGTGTCTGGCTTATTTCACTTAAGCTTCATGTCTTCAAGGTCTCTCCATGGGGTGGCATGTATTAGCACTTCATTTTTATATCTGCTTGGATAGGTATACGATATTTGATTTATCTATTTTTCAATAAGTGGATGGTTGCCTTTGGGTCAAATATTGCTTCTATTTTTATGTCTTTTTCTTTTCTCTATTTTTTTTTTTTTTGGAAGGTGGAGGGCTTCTAGGGATTGAACCCAGGGCCTTGGACATGCCAGGCAAGTGCTTTACCAGTGCGTAAACTAGTGGAGGCCAGCTCCACCTTGCCCTTTAACTGTATGTACATATGTATCTATCTATCTACCTGTTTATTTATTTTTGATACCAGGGGTTAAACCAGGGGTGCTAACCCCTGAGATTCAGCCTCAGTCCTATTTATTTATTTATTTATTTATTTTGAGACAGGGTCACCCTAAGTTGCTTAGGGCCTCACGAAGTTGCTGAGGCTAACTTTGAACCTACGATCCTCCTGCCTCACCTTCCCAAACTGCTGGGATTACAGGTGTGCAGCACCACGTGCCTGGTTTAATTTAATTTTATTTTTTTGAAATAGAGTCTCACTAAGTTACCCAGGCTGGCTTCAAAATGAACAACCCTCTCCCACCTGCCAAAGTAGCTGGGATTACAGATGTGTACCACTACACCACTGTGCCGGCCTTATGACTATTTTCCTACCAAGTTTTTGTGTTGGATCTATGTATTTCACTGTAATGTGTATATGCTTGCTAGATCATATGGTTCCTCTGTGTTAACAATTTAGAAAGCTATTGGAGTGTTTTCTGAAGCACAGATAATATTTTTTTTATAATTCTACCAGGAATATGTGAGATTCCCAATTTCTTTTTTTAAAAAATATTTTATTAGGTATTAACAGGCCTTTATTTATTTACTTACATGTGGTGCTGAGAATCAAACCCAGTGCCTCACACATGCTAGGCAAGTGCTCTACCACTGAGCCACAACCTCAGCACCGCCCCCCCGGCCCCCAATTTCTTGATATCCTTGCCAACACTTGTTATTATCTGTCTTTCTGATTACAGCCACACTGGTGGATGTGAAGGAGTGTCTCACTATGATTAGATGCATTTTCCTGATGATTAATTATGCTGAGCCTCTTTTCACATGCTTATTGGCAGTTTGTATACCTTCTTTGAAAAAGTATCTATTCAGAGCCTTTGCCCATTTTTGGCTGGGTTATTTTATTTTATTTTATTTTTGCTATTGTCCTCTTTTATTTCCTTTCCAGCCAGATTAATTTTCTGAGGACATAGGGGGAAAAAAAAATCACTTTTGCTTATTGTACTCTCACAGCTCAGACTATGTCTTTGGTAATGAAGACGTTTGTGCATTTCTGCATCAGACACCAGCCGGGTGTTCTCATTCAGATCAGTTCTGACATGACTCAAAGATAATGTCACATATCCTGGCTGAAGCTTCTGTCTCACAAGACTGTCCTTACTGTCAACGCCAATCCAAGGACAGGTTTGACTGGCACTTCTGAGCAACTGGTTATCCATTGGCGTTCCCATGTCCCCATCGTTGGGGGTTGACTGATTTGCTTGAGAGACTCACAAAACTCATGGAGACATGTTTACTGGTTTATCATAAGGATATTCCAAAGCATGTAGATGAAGAGATGCGTAGAGCCTAGGTTATATGGAAAGGGACATGGAGTGACCACGCCTTCTACGGCTACCTTCCTGGAATGGAAAGTCCTCATGTTCAGCTATAGGTAAACTTATGGAGGCTTTATTGTACAAGCACAGTTGGTTACATTATTGGAGGATGGTGATCAACTCAATCCTCAATCCATTGCCCAGGAGATTAGAGACCAGCCCTTCTCTGGAACCTACCTAAGGGCTGTAGACCATCAATCAACTCATTAGCATACAAAGACACATCTTTCCTTCCTTCCTTCCTTCCACTGAGCTATTGAGCTACAGCCCCAGCCCTTTTTATTTTTTTACTTTAAGACAGAGTCTGGCTAAGTTGCCGAGGCTGGCCTTTAACTTACAATTCTCCTGCCTTGGCCTCCCAGGGAGCTGGGGTTACAGATGTGTTCCCCCTCACCAGGCCCAAATATATATTTCACAATATCACAATTTTTCTCATTTCTCAGCCTCAGAAGACCGCGAGGGCTCTGCTGATCTAGCTCCTACATTTTTCTTCTGGACTGTTTATTACTCACCCTACTAGATTGGAATTCTGTTGCTGTCTCTGGACTGTGGGTTCCTTGAAGTCAAGGATTGGGTCTCTGTTCTTTGTAGATTTAGTTGGTAGCACATGGTCTGGCACAGGAACTTGGTGGGAAAACAAAGGATCAAAATGTAGTCATTTCTACGGTAGTAATGATGAATTCAATTCTGGGTTTGCTACTGTGATGGTTATTTGGTTTCACATGATGAAGACAAAAATAACAATAAGGAGTTTGCAGAGGGATACCCGCAGAACCTCTGTTCCCATCCAGGCATCTAACCATATGGACTACGGGTAACAAGCTGGACCCGGGAAGAGAGTGCGTGCCTCATAGCAGAACATCCCCACAGTGGGGCAGATAGCTCAGATCCCATGGAGTAAAATTGTTCCCATGTATCTGCAGGGCGGCAAACCGTTATTGTTTCTTGCTGGAAAGGAAAACAGGATTGAACAAATCCGTCTCCCTTGGAACTGTTGATTACTGGGTCACTCCTACAATGGGAGTGTTAGTCAGCTTTCCATCCCTATGGCAAAAGACGGGAGGAAATCAACTTAGTAAAGGAAATGGTTTATTTTGGATCATGTTTCAGAGGTTTAAGTGCTTGGTTGCTCAACTCCGTTGCCTTTGGGCCTGTAGCAGCACAATGTGTCGTGGCAGGGGCACATAGCAAAGGAGCCCTCTTAACTGAACAAAGGGAGAGGAAGGGGCTAGTGTCACAGTATCCTTTTCAGACCTCCCAGTGACCTCTCTCCTTCCATCAGGCCCCACCTCCTAAAGGTTTTCTACCACCTCCCAGTAGTGCCGTATGCTTGTGGCCAAGAATGTGGACTTTGGGGGGACATTTAAGATCCAAACCATAATGGAAGTGTTCTCATTCTGTGGCACCAGGGGAGGCAGCCGGGGCCACTGGTAATGGCGGTAAGCACGGGCGGCAGAACGGATGACATCTGCCTTTGGACCCTGGCTGGAGGCGCCTCTGGGCATGTTGCTTACTTCACCTTGTACCTCCTTCTCCAGGTCTCTGGGCGGGATTCATATGCCCACATTTGAGGACTGTTTTGAGAGTTAGGGTCGCCTCCTGGAACAAATCTATTCCGTAGAGAGCCTGATATCATTGCTCAATATGTGCTAAGGGTTGCTGCCTTTATTATTATTTTATTATTTTCCAGTGCTGGGGATGCCTGGACTCAGAATGCTTGCTTTTTTTTTTTTTTTTTTCTTTCACCAATGATTGAATACAGGGCCACTTAACTACTGAGCCACATCCCCGGCCCTTTTTGTTTTTTTTTTTTTTTTTTTTCATTTCGATACAAGGTCCAGTTGCTTAGGGCTTCGCTAAGTTGCTGAGGCTGGCTTTGAACTTGGGATCTTCCTGCCTCAGCCCCCTAAGTAGCTGGGATTATAGAGATAAGCCACACGGAGCCCTGCAACTTTGGTTTTTGTCTAATTTTTATCATCACCATTGAAGATAAGTTGGTCCAAAGAAGTCTTGGTCTTCTGTGTACCTTGAAGTCTATCAAGGTACATGTGGGACTATAAACATAAACGTGGAATTCCTCTTTGTAGTGTCCTCTCCTCCAGAGCCTGTGGGTGGGATAAAGTATGACCAAGATTAGAATCTTAACAACAGGTCAGGAATTAAAAGGAGCCTTATCTTAGAGCAGGCAATAGATAAAGGAACCAGTAAGCACAGATTTTTTTTTTTTTTTCTCTGTACCGGGTTGCAATCAGGAGTCCTGAAACATCTCCCTGCCCTTGGGTAGGTTACTGCTTAGTGTGAGGGTGAAGGCTCTCTTGTCGTTGGGAACCCTAAGACCTGTGGGTATAGTCAGGTTGTGACATGGGGAACTTGATTCCTTCCTTCAGCCTCTTTGACGCTTTTCAAACTTCACTTACAAGGTTCTCTGCTCATCCTTTTTCTCCAGTTCCCTTCATGAACCAGGCCATAGAGAAGATTTCACTCCACCTAGGGAAGAATGCAGAGGATATCTCCCTGTTTCTGGCTCCCTGCTTTGAAAGGAAGTATCAAGCTGGGCCTGGTGGCCTGTGCCTATAATTCCAGTAACTCCAGAGGTTGAGGCAAGAGGATCTTAAGTTCAAGGCCAGCCACAGCCAGATAGAGAGGCCTTCCTTGTCTAAAAAATATAAAATAAAATTCACTAAAAATGCTGGGGATGGGGATGCAGTTCAGTGGTTAAACACCCCTAGTGCCAAAAACAAAACAAAACAAAACAAAACAAAGGCATTTTTTGTTTTTAGCGCACACAAGAGGGAGGGGGATGGACCTCCAGGGTCTGCTTGCCCATGCATGCTGATAAGGAGTGGGGGGGGGCGTGGAGGAACGCTGAGCTGGGCCACAAGGATGCTTATTTGGAAAGATCTGAGCCAGGTCCATGTAGAGCTCCAAGGACCCCTTTGCTGGATATGGACTTCAGAGATCCTGATAGGTTTAGAATTTTGGATGGCCTTCCTGTGCTTCCCGCTAGATGGAATGGTCAGGGTGAAAAGGAAGCAGGGTCTCTCTGTGCAGGCAGAGTCCTCTGCATGGAGTCATTCTGGATGTGGGGAGCCCTTGCCAGTCAGGAAGATGTTGGAATGGGGCTTGGCCAAGGCACTGGGGACTGGAGAACCAGCTCTGGCCTTAGACCTTTGCCCTGATCTGGGCTCCTGAGTGGGAGGGAGAGGAGCTAGCATGTCTGAACTCCTTGATTTTCCGGTCTTGGTATTTGCTGGTTCTGGCTGGGTGGGGCGGGGGGGGGGGCGGATCACAGCAGATGATTTTCCCATTCTCCACCATTCTCCACCCCAGGGGACTGTGGCCTGTGTCCTGCGCCACTCCCTCTAGGGGTCCCTGGGGCTCCGTGGGACCCAGTTTGAAACCCTGTGCTGTGCAATGCCAAATGGTTGACTTTTCTCTCTACCCATCAGTATCACTCCGGGGAGTGCCGGTCCCTAGCGGGCCCCTTCTGGCCAGCTTCTGGCGAGTCACTTGCCGGCGGCGGGGTTGGGGTGGGGGGGGGCGTGTTTTGTTACTCTGCATAGCTGGTGTGCTTTATTCTTAGTCTTGGGGAAATCATTTCTCTGAAAAGCTGTCGAAGGTGTGAATCATGCTTCACTGCGAATCATCAAGACTCTACATATATATATATATTTATTCAGCTACGGCTGCAAGTCTCTTGCAAATGAGGACCCACCGATGTGAGATGCGGATAAATCCAAAAGGGTCATGGCGCAGACAGGCAGCCGCCGTGATTGATCGTGGGACTCACCTGCAGGTGGCTTTCTGTGGGTTGTAGGGAGAGGGAGGGCAGTCGCCACGCTCAGAGGCCCTACTTGGTGTGACTGACATCACCCTCGGGAGTGGACGAGTTCTGCATTAACTTGCTCCTTAGTGAACATCACTTGCATGTCCACTGGGCCAGAGCCTCCAGGATGCACTTGGCCATCGACAGTGTCTTCCCCAAACCTCATTTTAGGAGAGTCACCTCTGAATTCCCTCTTGGCTCCCCATGTCCCCGAGTGTCCAGGTCTTCCTTGTCCGGACAAAGAAACCCCTATACAAAGAGCACATGGCCTGCCTTCCGCTACTCCTGCCTACCCTTCCCTGGGCTGGGGAGAGAGGCACCTTGACCTTGGCACTTTTGTGTCTTTCTGATAGCTACTGCTTCTGCCGGGGTCCCCAGATATGGGGACTGGCTGAGCACTCTGCCTTGGCGCCCCTGCCTAGGCACCATTGTTTGGATATGTTTTAAATGTGTCCCCCAAGGGTTCATGTGTTAGAAATGTGGTCCCCAGTGGGGCGGTGTTGAAATGGGGGGATTTTTACAAAGTGGAGCTTAGTGAGAGGTCTTTAGGTCATTGGGGGTGCCGCTCTTTGAAGGGATTGATGTAGTTTGTATAGGACCCCTGAGTTAATTCTCATGTGAGGGTTATTATAAAAAAAATTTAAGAATGGCCTCTCTTCTTTCTCTGGCTTTCTATCTCCCTCTCACATTAGTCTCTGCCTCTAGAGCCAAGCTGTGGCTGGAACTATGCCCTTGAATGTCCAGAACTATGAGCTAAGTCATAAATCTTTTCTTTATAATGTTACCCAGACTCAGATATTTCATTACAGTAACCGAAAATGAACTAATGTGCTGGGGGCCTGAATCTTCATCAAGACTCAGCTTAGGTACAACTCACCCTGTGGCTTTCCGTGCCTCCACAGGAGGTCATTTCTTCTAGCTTCCCTAGGGCCTCCCACGGTGAAGACAGCTACCACACTGGACTGTAATGACATTTATTTGACCGTTGGACCCACTCACTACACTCTGAGCTCCTTGGGCCAGGGAAGTGCCTCGTAAACCTTTGCAACTGCTCAGGTGGGTTATGGTGCCTGGCATCCGGGACACCTGGATCAAGAAGTATCTGGTGGCCGGCTGGGTGGATGGACTGGCTGGGCGAATGAAGAAGGATAGAGGGGAGCTTGCCTTTAAGCGCGGGGCGCACCTCGTCTGATTTTGGCTCATGGCTGAACCAGGCTTGCGCTGCAAAGGTGTGAATGGCCTTGGGGTGAGTGGAAGTCAGGGTCGTGGAAAGCTGAGATTGGAAGGAGAGTATCCAGGTCAGCTCAGAGTACTGGACATCAAGGAAAGGCCACTGGGTCCTGGAGGAGGAGGACCTTTGACCACAGGCCAGGAGACCCGGGACTGCGGGTGACAGTTGAGCAGGAGATGTCGGGGGGGGGGGGCGGGGAAGTCCCCACTCCTCACCTCTGCTCCTCAGTGGGGGGCTGCAGGGACTGCACCCGGGACTCTGGGTTCAACTGAAGGACGCTCTGGCCCCTCCACACATACGGTCATTGGTCCATTGGTGACCTGAAGGAGCTTTAAGGTGGCAGGGGACGTGAACATGATTTGAAATTCACGGGCCAGATGACAGTGAACACAAGTGCCATTAAGAGAGGCCATGCAGGGGATGGAGGGAGTCTGGGGCTCATGGCCCCTACTGACCCTGCTTTTAGGTGACCTTGGCTTAACCTCCCATCCCTCTTCCTGAGACCTCCCTGTCCTCTGCCCAGGCGATCGGGGAAAGCTGTCGAAGTGCTTGGTTCAAATGAGCTCCCTCCTCCCTTGCCTGCAGCCTTACGTTGAGCCCCTCCAAGGCTCCAGGTGGGTTTAAACCGAGAATGCGTCAGAGTCGACCAGACTCAGGGCGGAGGCACATGGTCCGTGGGGAGTGGCGTGTGTGATGGGAGCCATAGCCATATGCCAGCCCAGTGAGGGGGCAGGAGGAGCATCCAAGCCCTTGGGAGCTCTCAGGGCCTGTGAGGAGCTGAGCTGTGTCCCCTTCAATTTGTATGTGGAAGTCTTAATCCTCAGGACCCTGGCACATGACTGTGCTTTGAAGATGTGGTCCTTAGAGAGGTGAGTTAAAATGCAGGTATTAGGATGGCTCTGTTTTTCTGTCATTTGTCTCCCTGTTTGGACCACAAGCTCCCTGAAGGCAGAGCCGTGTCCACATATCCATCACAGGGTCCCCAGCATGCAGCCCAGGCGAAGTCCCTTAAAGGCACTGGGAACACACCTTTTGGGTGAATTCTGTCTGCAACAAGGGGCCTGGAGTCCCATTCCTCACTCTGGGCTTTACCTGCAGACTTTTTCATTAAAACAGCTGGTTTTGCACATCAGGTCTCTGCTCAGGACTGACTTACCATTGACTGTGTCCGGTGTACCCCCCTCATCCCCGACCTCCGGGCGCTGAATGTGATTAACATGCGTTAAAAACCAGAGAGGAAGGGTGGCGTTATTAGTTTTTGTTTGCACTTGGTGAACTGCGCCACGCATTCTATTAAAACCAAATCGTGCCAGCCAATCTGTGGGAACGCTGTGGTCCCCACAGGGTTCACTTAATGAGGCCAGGGATCAGATGGCTGCAGTGTTCCCCTCACACCAATGGCAGTGCTGACCCAGAGCTGGGCACTGAGTGGTATTTGGGGAATGAGTGACGCAGTCCATATCAAGGACAGGTGGGTGGTTGCCGAGCCTTGCTCAGTGCTCCTGTGAGGGTAGCCGGTCCTCCCTCCAGCTGCCTCTGTGCCCATTGCCCCATTTTTCTTTTTCGGCTGTGGCTGCTGGTTCTTCTTTACAGCCCCTGATGAGGGCGAGGCTGTCGTGCTGTTACCTTCTCACTGAGAGGAGAGAGGGTCTCCTTTTATACCTCAAAGCGCCCCTAGGGTCCCTGGCTTTAGGAAACTCATGACTTGCCTGGGAATCATTGGTGACCACCCCACAATTCCTCTGCCCCCTCCAGATCCAATTTTCTCTTCTTCATTTTTCTCTACACCCGCACCCCCCCCCCCCGCATCATCTACACTTATTTAAAAAAAAATTGAGGCGAAAGTCACACACCATTCACACCAGACCATGCACCATTTTTAAAGCATATAATTCAGGGACATTTGTTATGTTCTCACTGCTCTGCCACCGTGACCACTACTCAGTTCCAGAAGATTCTCCTCATCCCCCAAATAAACCCCCAAGCCGGTGAAGCAGTCACTCCCCACTCTCCTCTCTGCCGGCTTCTGGGCCATTGGCAGCCACTGATCTGTTTCCTGTCTCTGTGGATCTGCCTGTTCTGGCCTCCCCATAGAAATGGAGTCGCCGTCTTGGTCTTTTGCATCTGGCTTCTTTTTAATATGATGTCTCCAAGGTTCCTCACATGGAAGTAGGCATCGGGACTTTGGTTCTTGTTGCGGTTGGGTCGAGTGATGTCCCATTGTCACGGATCTGCCTCGCTGGGTTATCTGTCCATTGGATGCTGGGGTTGTGACTGTGTTCTGGCTCCTTTGAGTATCACTGTGCACTGCTCTTAGTTTTTTGGGTTTTTATTTTTGTACCAGGGATTGAACCCAGGAGTGTGTAACCACCAAGCAACACCACCAGCCCTTTAAAAAATATATATTTTTATCTAGAGACAGAGTCTCCCTGAGTTGCTTAGGGCCTCACTAAGTTGCTGAGGCTGGCTATGAACTCCGGATCCTCCTGCCTCAGCCTCCTGAGCCTCTGGGGGTTACAGGCGTGCGCCACGGCACCCGCCTTTGCATGCTCTTTTTATCCCTCATTCTGTCTTGTGTTGAAGGCCTGCATTGCTGTCAGTGGAAGGAGCTCTGGAGAGTTGAGAAGGCGGCCAGACGGCCTCATGCAGCTCCAGCCTTGAGATTTCAGGCAGCCCCCTTGGCTCGTTTTCTAGTGCGCATGCGCCTTCCTGACAGCCCTGCAGACGGTCCTGCGAGGTAGGCGCCCAACCCAGCGTGCCAGGTCCAGTCCTTCCTACGTAAGCGGGGAAAGTCCGATGTCAGAGGAGAGCTGTGTTTGTTCCTCCTTTTCCCTTTGATTCCCCTCCCTTTCTGGTTCCCCGCTTCCTCTTCTCTGCTGTTGCCAGTCACTGCGTTTGAACTGCCCTTTCCTCTTTCTTCAGCTGGCCTGGGGACGTGGTGGAACGTTCTGGGCTAATGCCAGGCTGGAGGTGAACCTGGTGACATGTGTCATGGGATGCATCCTCGAGAAGGGCAGGATGAGCTGCAGAGGACAGTGGTCAGCCGCACTAAGTGGTGGGTGACAGGGAGAAGCCAGCAGTGGCTGGACCCGAGGAGGGTGGAGGAGGGCCCTGATGGTACCTTCCCATCCAGTTTGATTTAGGGTCTTAGTTTACAGACAGCGTTGAGGCCTTTTGTGGCCCAGGAGGTCACCAGAATGATGGACACTTGGATATCAGAATCAAGCAAGCAGATCCACAGGGACACGCAGGGGTGGACCCCAGATGGAGAGGTGTGTGCTTTTCTTGGACATTGGTTTGTGAATGCTCTGTCTCCTACAGCCTTGTGCCTGCCGCTTCCCCATCCCAAGCTGAAGCCTCTTGAAGGCAAAGATGACAAGCCACTTTTATTTCTCGTGCACGCTTGCTCAGGGTGCCCCCCTGGATTTCTGAGTTCACAAGTCGCTTTGACTGTATGTGGTGACAGCAACTTCATTTATTTCATCCAGTAATGATGACAGAGGGCTTGGTCATAGGATTCCCATTTAATCTTCTCAACAGCCCGCAAGGTGGATTTCATCTCTCAGATGAAGAAACTTAAGGCTCAGAGAGGTTAAATTACCAGCTCAGGACGCACAGCCAGCTAGAGAGAGGTTCCAGCACTGCTTGGAACCAGTGTTCTCCATGGCTTCCCTCTCCCTTGCAGGGACTGTCTAGTTTTTTTTTTTTTTTTTTTTTTTTTTTACAGCAGATAAGAACCATGTGGCAGTGCTTATTTAAGGAGATGGGAAATGAATCCTTATGTAGTTGGACTTGGTTCATTTTGGAGACTCCCCCCACCTCCCCCCTTAACCTCTTAGAATTCTCAAGTCTGGAAAAAGTTCTGTGAAAGCTGCAGGTGGCCTTTGTTTCCCATTACTCAAGCACTATAGATTCCTCTTTTCTTGACAGACTTTGGAGACGCTTCAAGGAAAGCCGGTTTCCTGCTCCATTGGTGCGTTCCTCCTTTGCTCCCGGAGGATCTGCTGTGAGGAACTGTTGTGGCTGACTCTGGGTGACAGGCACGGAGCCAGATGTGCAGGATGGTGCAGCCTGGGGTTGGGTTCCGGGCTCGCTGTTGGAGTTCTGCGTTGGACCAGGTTCCTGAGAAGTCTGGCTCCTCCGCGATCTGGCAGGGGAGCTGGTGTGCTGGAGGGAGGAAGCCCGGGGAGAGCGTGCCCAGAGGAAATTCGGTCAAGATGTTCGCTTTGAACACCTCTGGGTTTTTTCCCAGACTGGAAGAGGAAAAGATTCTGGTTTAAGCGATGAAGGGAAGTTTCAGGGTTTTCCACGAGTGGACCTCTGATAGACCCTGGCTGCCTTGTGGCTCAGGTGAAGAGACAGAAGCGGGGCCGTCGGCAGATTGCTGAGTTTGGCAAACAGTCGACCATCAGGGGCGCTTGCCAGCCCAGCCCTAGAGAGGGCTCAGTGGCCTTTGAGTTTGTCATGGATCTGCGACTGGAAGGTCTCCAAAGCTCAGAGACCACCCCCAAGGTGACAGAGAAGCTAGGCATAACAGATAAGGCTAAGAGGAACCTGTGTTTTTCTTTGCATTGACATGATAAGGGATTCATTCATGAAATCAGCGTTCACTGAGCTATTACTATGTGCAGGGTATATTCTGGGGAGCTCGAGAGAATAGTGAAGAAGACCACAGACATCCCTGCCGTTGCCTTCCCAGTGTTCCATGGGAGGCAACAGGCCAGGAAAACTCAAGCAAAGTGCATGGTGACTTAGAAAGTGGGGGAGTTTAAGTGGGATGGACAGAGAAAGTCTCATTAGGAGAGGACATTGGAATAAGGCCCTGGGAGATATGAGGGAGTAAACGTGGGGGTTTCTGGGAGAACAGCAGCATTCTAGACAGAAGGCAGTGAGAATAGCACATGCAAAGGCCCGGAGGGCCGAGCATTCCTGGAATGTTCAAGAAACAGTAAGGAGGAGGTCAGCATGGCTGGGGCCACCTGCGTATGGTGTGGGACACGAGGAGGATTGAAGATGGTGCAGAGAGGTGACTGGATCCCAGGTGGGACGGGCCCAGGTTCTGAGGATGTTGGATATTCTCTTGAGGCCCCGGCATTTATACTAAGTGCCAGGAGAAGCCATTAGAGGAGTTGTTGAGCGGGAGGGAAACTGGATTCTGTTTATGAGGTTCACGCTGCTGCTTTGTCGAGAATGGACTTGAGGAAAGCAGCGGGGAGGAGTGAGTGGAAGGAGGGGATGAGCAGCGAGTATCATTGCATCATACGAACGAGAGAGGGTACCAGCTGTTGACTAGGGGACACACTTGGATGTTGAATGCATCTTGAAGGAGGGACCAGTGGGATCCGGATGGGTCAGGTTTGAAAGAGAACTTAAAGAAGGTCCAAGGATGCTGGGCCCAGCAACTGCAAGGAAGGAGCTGGTCATCCACAAGAAGGGGAGGACGGGAAACAGCGGGTTGGGGAGAATCTCAGACTTCTGTGGGACAGGTTCAGGTTGAAAGGCTCTCTGTGTGCTGCAGGAGTGTGATCGTTGATAAGCCATTCGGAAAGATGATTCTCGAGCCCGAGAGAGAAACTCAAGCCGCTCTGGTGTAGGCGGTCTTCAATCCACCATATTGGATGAGATCACCCACATGTGGGGTGGTCAAAGAAGAGGCCCAGGGACGGAGCCTGGAAGCATCCCCAGTGTGGATGGGGAGGGAGTTGGAAAGAACCAACCAACTGCAAAGGAAAGAGAGCAGGAAAAAATTCAGGAGAGCAGACAATCTCACCAGGACACCAACTCCACCAGTAGCTCTCAAGGAAGGGAAGATGCAGGCACATCCCCAAGAACATCTGAGACTGGATTGCAGGCACAGGATAATGCAATTTCCTGATGTCATCCAGCATCCAGTGTGTGTGTGTGTGTGTGTGTGTGTGTGTGTGTGTGTGTGTGTGTGTCTGGTGCTGGGAAGGGAACCCAGGCCCTACACAATGCTGGGCAAGCTCTCTACCACGGAGCTCTACCACTGAGCTCCAACCTCCAGTCCTTTTTATTTTTATCTCGAGACAGGGTCTTGCTAAATTGTTGAGGGTCTTTCTAAGTTGCTAAGGCTGGGCCTCAAACTCACGATCCTCCTGCTTCAGCCTCCCGAGTCGCTGGAATGACAGGTGTGCGCCATGGACCTCAGCTAGCATGACTGATGTCTCTGTGTGCATTTCCCTTAAACCTACCCAAGGCTCCCTGGCTGGCTCAGCCCACGACTAGTTTTAGGGAAGGAGGGAGCGTCCCTGGGGTTCCCAGGCACCGAATGTCGATGTGCATTGCATTTCTCTTAATTATTAATTTTTAATCACACAAGTAATCTATGACTTAGATCATGCCTCCCTCACCCCGAAAGGGGGAGGGAATTGGTTCTTGGCTGGCAAAATCATCTTAGGTCTTAGAGTGCTTTATAGCTCTCCAATGGGCCACAGTATCTGAACAGATATATTGCACGTCTGTGGTATTAAACTTTCATGATAGAGGGGGAGCGATTAGGAAAGAAATATCTCACAAGGCTTCTCAGAGAAGGCGATAATGAAAAAAATAGGTTGAGAAATCCAAAATTATTCTAAACTCCCTTTTAACTGCCTTCCCCGTCTCTTGGGGAAATATACCCTGATGATTTGTGGACTTGGCTCTTCGGTTCAATAAATAACGATAAAAGTTTTTTTTCTTCTTTGTTTCCCCGACTCAGTAATATATCTTGAAGATGTGTTCCTATTAGCGTGTATACATTAGTGGTTTCTTGCGAAGGCTGTAGGGTGTCCTATAGTATGGATGCAGCGTAGCTTATTTTTGGGGGGTTCTGGGGATGAAACCCGGGGCCTTGCACATGCTGAGCATACCACTGAGCTCCCCTCCTGGCCCTATTTTTTCCATAGTTGATAGATATTTAGAGTATTTCTAATTTTTTTCTTCTTCTCTTTGCTATTAAAAATACCGTGGTGTTTGTTTTGTGCAGTGCCCATGTTTGATGGCTCTCGAGGGTAGCAGAGGACATCCTGGCTGTAGGGCCATGGGTCCTCTGGATAGGCTGCATGCCCATCTGGGTGTAAGGCTCTGGAACCACCTGCCCCAGCACATTGTCCCCTTTGTCTCTCTGACAGCCACAGGAAATTGATGTTTTTCTCACAGGCTACTCTGGCTTTGAGAAAACGTAATTTTAATGAGCTGAAAGTCATTTGTATAAGGCCACACAGTGCAGGTAGTGGCAGAATGAGACCTGGATCAGGGTCTTCGTCCCCGAGAATGTGAGATGGCAAGTGAGAGAGGGACTTTAGGGGATCCCTCAGATCTGTGGCTGAATGTGCCTGGGGGGGGGGGTTCCAGGGCCTGGCTCACAGACTGGGTTCTGGCTTTATCGATATGCCAATCATTTCCATGCAGTTTAGAGTTCCTTATTTCTCAAACATTACAGTGCCTGAAATGGTTTTTATTATCTTGTATTTTTTCTGACTAAGCAAGATAGGCAAAAATTCTCTTAAAATAAAAACAGAACCAAAAAACTCCTTAGTTCAAGGCTGGGGTTATAGCTTAGTGATAGAGTGCTTGCCTAGCATATATGAGGCTATGGGTTTGAACCCTAGTGCCACACACACACACACAAAAAAAAAAAAAAAAACAAGTTCATAATATATTACTAAAGACTACAAAATACTATGAACAATAAAATTCCAGCTGGGTGGGGAAGAAGTGTGTGTGTGTGTGTGTGTGTGTGTGTGTGTGTGTGGTATTGAGAATTGAACTCAGGGTCACTCTACCACTGATCTACAGCCCCCAGCCCTTTTTATTTTAATAGCCAAAGCTGGCCTCGAACTTGTGATCCTCCTGCCTCAGCCTCCCAAACTGCTGGGATCACAGGTGTGCACCCCTGCTCCTGGCTGTGTTTGTAAAATTTGAGTTCTCCCTGTGGGTGAGATGAAAGAGCAACCGTAGCATCCCACTCATGGAAACTGCTGGTAGCCCTGGGTGCTGTTTGCTCTAAGGTCTCTGAGGCTGGCCAAAGACAGAATCACCTTCCTGAGTACTGGTGGGTTGTCTCAGTTCAGAGCAAGGCCATGTGAGTGGTGCAACCTGCGCCAACTGAACCAGCCCCACCAGAATGTCCTGTTCCCAGATCCGAGGGCCTTTGGCTGTTCCCCCAGAGGAGGCTCAGCCTATCACCCCCGGTGGGAGCTGCAGTACAGGATCTGGATTTGGGGGTGTGTGCAGAAGGGTTAAGTGCTGTGTGAAGATGTGAGTAACAGGGGCTGAGTTTATGGCTCAATGGCAAAGCGCTTGCCTAGTATGCATGAGGCACTGGGTTCGATCCTCAGCACCACATAAGTGTAAAATAAAGATATTGTGTCCACTTAAACCTAAAAAATAAATATTCCAAAAAAAGAGATGAGTAACAGATCCTTTGCATGCATTTGCTTTGGGGGCACATTTCTGTGTCCAGAGAGAGAAGGAAGGTCTGACCTTGCAAAGACACCAGTGGCAAAACACCTGTGGTTTTCAACCTTTGGATAGTGCTTGCCTACCTGCCGGTCAATCTGTAGAATGAATGCATAAAAATCACTGCTGAGGAGAGAAGAGAAGGTGGAGATGGATTAGGGTACCAAGTGATGCTACAGGAATTCGTCAGTGGGCAGGGACCAAGGCTCTGCTGGCTCCCAGGGGGATGGGGACAGCTGGCTCAGCACATACTTGGCTCCTTTTCTGTTTTAGTAGCAACAAGATGAAGCCGTAGTGCATCTCTAGGGCAAAATGAGTTTAAGTCTTTCTTAGGCAGTTATTATTTTTTCCCCAAGAAAAACAACAATAGAGGTCATCTTTCTAGTCCTGGCTGCATGTTGGGAATCGCAAGGGCACAGGGATGCCCAGGCCACGCCCAGGCCAATGAGGTCACACCAGGTGAAGCTCCCCAGGTGACTACAGTGAGCATCCACAGGGCAGCAGCTGAGAAAGCGTCCCAGCAGCCCAGGCCGTTGTTAATGGCAATAGTCATGCCCAAAGCGGGCCCCTTTACCTGTGCTACAGTGAGTGCTCTGGTCTGTATTCCCTACTTTAATCACATCCTGCGGGCGGGGCTTGAATTTGCTCATTTGACATTAGGAGTCATGGCCCTAAGGTCAGCCAGCTGGAAAGTGGTGTCCCAGGTCTGTGTGACTCCATGTGAACCTCAGTTGCTGGGCAAAGGCAGTGGCTTGTCGGGAGGAGGGGTGTCTGGGAGTCAAGGGCTTGCTGGCATTCAGAGCACAGCCCTGTCCCTGAGCTGAGGCGGAAGGACCCAAGCGTTATAGTTTGGATAGGCGGTGTCCTCTGGAAGCTCCTTGTGTTAGTTCAGGAATGTTCTGAGGTCAAACAATTGAATCGTGAGAGTTGCAACCTCATCAGTCTATGCGAGTCCCAGTGGACTAACTGGGTGTTAACTGTAAGCAGGTGGGATGCGGCTGGAGGGGTAGATCATCACTGGCATCTGGCCTGCAAGGGTGCATTTTCCCTGGGACCCCTTTGCCTCTCCTTCCTCTCCCCTTCCTGGCCCATGAATGGAGCAGGGCTTCTTCACCATACCCTTCCACCATTGATGTTCTGCCTCACCTGGGCCCAGAGCAATGGACTTGCTCCCAACCTTGGACTAAACTTCTGGAACCATGAGCTAAAACTTTTCCTCCTCTTCAATCATCCTGTTCGATATTTTGGTCACAGTGAGAGAGAGCTGACTAATACGTGAGATTGAGGCTCTTGATACAGATAATAGAGCACAGGTAATAATAAAAACGTGTAAGATATTTTTGGTTTTTTTTTCAACTTTACATTCCTTTCTAAAGCATCTTTATTTAATTTTTTCAATGGTCGATGGACCTTTCTTGTATTATTTATAGGCATTGCTGAGAATCGAACCCAGTGCCTTGCAAGCACTTTATCACTGAGCTACAACTCCAGCCCCTTTTTCTAAAGCATTTTTTTTTATACCTAGATGTTTTTATTTTCTTTAAACCTTATTCTAATTTATGATTCTCTTGGAAAAATTTGTCTTTGCCCCATTTATTATTATTTTAAAGGATAGTCAAACACCCAGAACAGAAAATTTGCCCGTCTTACCATTTCTAAATGCACACAGTTCAGTTTCATTAAGTACCTCAAGCCGTTGCGCAACCCTTACCACCATCCATGTTAAGAACATTTTTTCATCTTGAAAAATGGAAAAAGCTCTACCCATTGAAGAGTAAGTCCCAGTTGTCCATGTCCCAGCCCCTGACTATCTACCGTTGGTCTTGGTGATAAACTGCTCCAGCCATCCCCTGTCAAAGGAATCCTATAATATTTGCTCTTTTGCTCTTTTGTGATGGGCTTGTTTTTGCTCCGCATCCTAAAACATTTTTAGCAGGCAAATGATTTATGCTTTTAAACAAATATAGATTCAAAGAAGAATGGATTAATCAGGGATTTAAAAAAAATATCAACTGTGGAAAAGCAACTTGACAATGGAAAATGACTTGAAAAGATGAATTTAAAAAAAAAAAAAGACTCACCAAGCAAACTGGGTTCTCTGCAATTTCTTGATTTCCCGTCCCCCTTTTTATTTTAAAATAACTGGGCTTGGGATGTCGCTCAGTGGTAGAGTGCTTGCTGAACACGGGTGAGGTCCTGGAATCAATTCCCAGTACTGGAAAAAAAAAAAATTACAAAACCATTTATCAGGGATGAGTGGGAGGGAGACCCTAGAAAACTGAAGGATGAGCTAAATTCTTTAAATAAATTTGGAAATGATAGCCAGGGGCAGTTCACACCATTCATAAAATATGCAGCACCCTCCTAGAGAGCGCGAGGAGTCAGCTTGATTTCCACCCCCTGAGCTGAGCTGTGTGCTTCTAACACTGGGCATCTCCTGCTTCCTTAGCCCGGCTGCCAAAGCGGGATGGTCCCAAGCCAAGCCAGTGGCCTCAGTGCCTCTCCTGAGGGACCCAGCATGATCCTTGGAGATACCTGCCTCCCGAGGGGGCGCCCAGTGCGGTTCTGCCGTAATGCTAGGAAGGAGCTTTTACAAGGCTGATTGGAAAGTTGACATTTGTGTTTGGCTTTGTCATCTGTCCCTGGGTGTTTTTGGCGAGGATGGAGGGCATGTTTGATTCAATGTAATACTTAATGACAGAGTGGAACAACTGAGATCTGGGAGATTAACCGTGGAGCCGTCAGCCGAAATGTGTGGGAACGTGAACCTGCAGGAAGTTCAAGTTCAAAGACTGTGAACTTTTTTATTTTCCCCATGTGACACAGCAGAATTCTGTTCTAATTCCCAAATTAGAGGACAAGAGGACATCTACCGTCTCACGACAGTATCTGTTGTCTCTCGTTCTCCCTATACTGGTAATAAAACCTCAGTTTCTCTTTGAGAAGCCAAAGAAGCAGTGGATTCACAGAAAATGAATGGTTGGGTTTAATTGAATGGTTTGGGTTTGGTTGGACCCACGCTTGACTTGAATCCCATTGCCACAGTGTACCAGGAGCGGACATGTGACCTAAGCTCTTTCAGTGAGCTCCTCTTATACCCCATCCCTAGGATTTTTTTGCTGTGCAATTTGGGGAAGAGGTGCTTTTTCTCCTCTGAGCTGTTAAAGCTGGAAAGATTATAAACTTGGAGCTGCCACGTCTATCTTTGCTAGTGTTGGGGGAGCATCAGAGAATGAAACTAGGGAAAAAGAGAGAGAGAGAGAAACAGAAGGAGAAAGAAGAATAAAACAGCTAAGGGGAATATCGTTGGATCACCTGGATCCATTAATACCTGAAGGCCATGCACTCCAAGATTCATGAGCCAGTAGATAATGCCAACTCTTCATTTTTTGTGTGTCTGAAACAATCTGGTTTAGAGTTCTGTGGCTTACAACCTACTGTGCCCTCTCCAAAACAATTATACCACAAGCTTTCCATGCGATAGAGGGAAGCTCCTTGCTGTGAACCTGTGATGTGACTCAGCAGGTGGCCGTGAGGAGCCCTTGTTGTCACGGTGAGATTGCAGAGTGTCAGATGAGGATTGAGATTCATAGGACCTAGGATGCCCTCGCCCTGATAGTGGGTAACTTGGGCAAATCTCTTAACCTTTCCAAGTCCCAGCTCTGAACATCCTTAAAGTAAGGGACTTAAGTCAGGTGGTCTCTGAAGTCACGTTCAATTCTATACAATCCGCAGATTGACTCAATATCTGTGTTTCAAATGGGCTGTCAGAAGAGGTATAAAAATCAAAGAAAAAAATAATCAAATTTCCCTTCAAACTCCAGATCTCTGCACATCTCTGGAAGATACAAGCCCATTTTTATTTGCCTAATGTTTAAATTGCAGTACAACCTGCATAACAGAAAAGTGCTCAGGTCATAAATATGGACTTGGTGACATTTCCACAAACGAAGGTCCCTCATGTCATGAGCATCCACACCCTGAAGCCTCTTCCAGCCAGTTCCCACCTCAAAGATGCCCACAATCTTGACTTTTCTCCCACATATTAATTTTGCTCATTTTTAAATTTTATGCAAACAGCACAGAGGAGGTTTTTGGTTTGGTTGTTTTTTGTTTTTTTTTTGGTGGTAGCAATGGGGGGAATCAGAGATTCGCTCACTGCTCCTATTGTGTGTGGCAATACTTCGCTCTCATTGATCTACGGGTAACCTGTCCCCATATGATTGAGTCTGCCCCAATTATTTTTCCTGCTCTTGATGGACACTTGGGTGGATTCACACCATTATGGATAGTGCTACTTCGGACACTCTGGTACGTATTTTTTTGGTGGACAGGATCTCTTGTCTGTCCTGAGTGATATGCACCAAGGCCTGGGATGCGGAGTCAGGGTAGGCATATCATGTGTTCAGCTCTGGAAATTCTACCAGGCAGTGTTCCACCCCATCATCGGCCGAGTTCTGCCGTTCCTTGTCTGGGTGAGGTGTCATTGGTCTTTTTCATTGGAGTCATTTGGGTGAGTGTGTCGTGGTCTCACAAGTTGTGTGTATGTGTGCAGCTTTTTTTTTATCTTTACCTTTTTAATTAAAATTTTCAGCATTTTAGTGTGAAAAAATGGAAAACTACAGAAAGGGATGTTTTATAGTACATTTATATACCCACCCTCTAGACCCTGCAGTGAACCTTTTATTATTCTTGCTTTATCACATACCTGTCTCTAGCCATCCATCTTATTTTTTAAAAGCAATTCAAACTAAGCTGAGAGCAGTAGTAACCTTCACCCCAAACACTTCAGCATACAGAGTGTTAACTAATGGGCAATATTTGTAGTTATTTTTTCTCCTTTAATAATGCGGGTTCAGTATCTCTTATCTGAAATGCATGGGACCAGAAGTGTTTCTGGATTTCACATTCTGAGTTTTGAGATATCTGCAAATACATAATGACATATCTTAGGGATGAAACCCAAGTTCTAAACATAAAATTCAATTATGTTCCCTATACACCTCACAGATGATATTATATATTTAAAAAAAATTGCGGGGGGTAGTAACAGGGATTGAACGCAGGGGCACTTGACCACTGAGCCACATCCCCAGCCCTATTTTTTATTTTATTTAGAGACAGGGTCTCACTGAGTTGCTTAGCGCCTCACTTTTGCTGAGGCTGACTTTGAATGCATGATCCTCCTGCCTCAGCCTCCCAAATTGCTGGGATTACAGGCATGCACCAGGCCAGTGTAGTTTTAAAAACTTTTTGCAGGGCTAGAGAGTGAACCCAGGGCCTTGCACGTGGTAGGCAAGCACTCTACCACTGAGCTTCATCCCTGGCCCTATTTTGATTTTTATTTTGAGGTAGGGTCTTGCTAACTTGTCCAGACTGGTCTGGAATTCACATCTTCTTGCCTCAGTCTCCCACATAAAGGATGATATTGTAAATAAGTTCATGCATGAAACAAAAGTGTCATGCAGTGGAATTTTCCATTTGTGGCATCGTGTTGGCCCTCAGAAAGTTTCAGGCATTGGAACATTTTGGATTTTCCTATTAGAGATGCTCAACCCATGTCATTTATGTGCAGTCAAATGCATGTATCTTAAAGGTGGGTCTTTTGCTGAGTTTTGACAAACACATACCCCTGTGCCACCCAAACGCTGTCAAGATGTAGAGCATGACCATCACCCCGAGAAGTTCCCACAAGTTCCTCAGTTGTCCCTGCCCCCACCCCACCAGAAGCAACCACAGCCCTGATTATTGATTGACTGATTGACTGCACTCTGATGTCATCCTGAGGTTTTCATTTTTGTATTCTCATGACTCCTGGTACCGAGCACCTTTAAATACGCTTATTTGGGGCTGGGGATGTGGCTCAAGCGGTAGTGCGCTCGCCTGGCATGCGTGCGGCCCGGGTTCGATCCTCAGCACCACATACAGACAAAGATGTTGTGTCCGCCAAAAACTAAAAAATAAATATTAAAATTCTCTCTCTCTCTCTCTCTCTCCCTCTCCCACTCTCTCTTTAAAAAACAAAAACAAAAACAAAAACAAAAACGCTTATTGCCCATTAGTGTTTCCTCTCTTGTGTGAGGAAGGATTGCTTTTAAAGTTTAAGGGGAAAGAAACTAAGGGGACAAGTCCAGTTGACAGGCAGGAGGACCGAGTGAGTGTCCATGCCTGGGGGCCAAACTTGTTCCAAAGTGTCTGCTGTTAACAGAATTCTCACACCTCCAGCACTTCCCAACGTCAGGAGCAAGGAAATGCTCCTGAGTAAAACTTGACCCCCAAATTGGCTAGCGCAGTGAACTTTCTGAGCACGCGGCTTGAAGCCTTATCTTCTCATCATCTCCAGTTGTATCACTTCTTCTTCTCCCGTGAATGGCAGCCTGCTGGAGAGCTCAGAGTCATTAGCAGATTTTTATAGAGACTTGACCCACAGCTGCCAGAGGAAGTGTGACCCCCAGTTCCCCCATGTTCCACCGGATTTACTTTCAGACGGAAAGGCGAGGTGTGAGCGCAGAGAAAATGTTTTCGGGACGTGGTTGACAGAAATGGATCTCAGAAAAAAAATCATCTCCCTTGTTCGCTGCAGGGTTCGCAGGTCTTGCTTTCCCGGGCTGCGGCCGCTTCCCCAGCCTTTTGTAAGCAGGGGACTTTGGGTTTGCTGCTGGTTTATGAGCAGCAGGCTTTCCCTCCTCCTCTTAGGGGCCCTGTCTGTGTAATCCTGTGCTGGGCAGCGGTGGCTGTCACCAAGACTGGGGCTAAGGTTGCAGGGAGAAGCAGGGTAACCTGCATTCCAGGTTATTCTTCTATTTATACTCACGTAACTGGCTAGCTTGTTGGATTCCTTTTTCTGTCACTGGGAATTGAAGCCAGGTGTCCTGAATAACTGAGCTCCATTCCCAGCCTCTTTCTCAACCTTTATTTTGACACAGGGACTCGCTCAGTTGCCCAGGCTAGCCTCAAACTGGAGATCCTCCTGCCTCAGCCTCCTGAATAGATGGGATTGTCGGTAGGCACCTCTGCACCCAGCAAAAATTCACCCTTTTAACATGTACACCTCAGTGGTTTATAGGATAATGATGGTCTAGCATGTTCACTAACATTAGAACATTTCCATTTCTCCCCAAAGAAACCCATTTCCCATTAGCAGTCACTCCCCATTCACCCTTCCCCTAATCCCTTTCCATTTCTGACTCTGTGGATTTGCCTGTTCTAGGCATTTCATATAAATGGAACCATACCGTATGTGGTTTTTTTGTGTTTGAATTCTTGAATTTAGCATAATGCTCTCAAGGGTCATTCATGTTGTAGCAAGAATAAGTACTCCATTCCTTTTTATGGCTGCATGATATTCCATGGTTTGGATGTATTTCATTTATCTATCAGTTGGCGGACATTGGATTGTTCATACTTCTGACTCTTATGAATAATGCTTCTATAAAAACCTGTGTGCAAGTTTTTGTGTGAACATGTGCTTTTAGTTCTTTTTGGTATTATGCCTAGGAGTGGAATTGCTGGGTTATGTGGTAACTCTGTTTAGCTTTTTGAGGAACCGCCAAATGGTTCCTGCTTCTTCAACTGCTAATCCTCAAATGAAATTTATGTATTGTTGCGAAAAGTTAACTGGGTTTTTATGTTCTTTGGTCACAATATCCTCAAATTTTGTGAGATGGGCTGTTATACCCTTGACAATGGATCTTCTGTTTAACATCTAATAGGACATGCTACAACCTTCTGGAACAAGAAGATGGCTTGTTGGTTCAAATAGACTAGGGTTTCTGTTCTGATTTGGATCTTTATGTCCCTCAAAGACCCGTATGTAAAGGCTTGATCACCAACCTGTGTTGCTATTGGAAGGTGGTGGAACTTTGAAGAGCTGGGGCCTACCTGAAAGAATTTAGTTCATTGGGGTTGAAGGTCCCTTCCTGTCTCTCTTTGCTTCCTGGTTACCCTAAGGTAATCAACTTTGCTCTCTCAAGTGCTCCTGCTCCTGGATTAGAACCTATAGAAACCATGAGCTAAAATAAACCTTTCCTCCGTATAAGTTGATTATCTCAGGTATTTTGTCACAGCAACAAAAAGCTGACTTTTTTACACATTTTCCCAACCGTTTTCATCTTCCAGTATGCCTGAGGGATGTAAGAGGATTCCTTACGAGCAGTTTCAGGTTTTCTGAGGAATGCAGGTGAGGGGTCTAAGTCACCCAAAACCAGCAAACATCCCCTCACCCCACAAAAATAACCTCCCACCCCAAAACACAATCAAGAAATTAGAAATGCAAAACCCGGGTGATGTCAACTCCTTCTTTCCCAAGCTCTTCATTAAAAAAAAAAAAAAGTCTGTAGTAGTCAGTAATAAAGTTTGAATGTGCTTTATGACTTCTTCAGTGGTCTCACATGTGATATGTGACCAGTTCTCATGAGCAGTTATCCTCATCTCATCTGAGTACATTGGAGACTCAGAATTTGTGATTTGCTGCTAGATTAGAAGTGGTGGAGAGTGAAGGAGAACCTTTTAAACTTGGAGTTCTGCACTCTTCTTTTGCAGGGGGAGTTTGGGGGGGTTCCACTAAGTTGCCCAGAATAGTCTCAAATTCAGACTCAAGCCATCTTTCTGCCTCAGCCTCCTGAGGAGCTGGGACAACACACCACCACACTCTGCTGAACTCCTTTGATGATGAGCATTTTTCGGTGTTCACAGTCATTTTAAAATCTAGATAAAGTTATGCTGATTTTCTTTTAAGAATCATATTAGTAAGAGAGATTGAGCTTGACTCTGGGAACCCTCAGTAAACATCATGCTTGGATCTTGGACATGACAGGGAGTGGCTGTTTGCAACCCACGTGTGCAAACCCAGCTACCCGGTGTATTTTTACAAGTTCCTTTTCTATGTTTATGCCTGTGAGGTTTCTTAGCACCTCCCCTCCCCGCCCCGCCCCCCTCCCGGCTGATAGAGAAGTCTTTCTTTGGAACTCTAAGAGGAAATATTGGGATGTTCCTATTCCCTTAAATAGCAAATAAATTCCAAACCGGTGGATGGGCTCAGCTGTGGGATCGAAAATCATTTACAGAAACTTTGGGGTATGTTTTCCCTTTTTTTTTTTTTTTTTTTTGTCTGAATGTTTTAGAAATCAGCTTCATTGAGGTTGTCTGAGGGCTTCTGCAAGTTTCAGGGAAACAGTGGTGTATTTATACCCCGCTGGGATGTGATTAAACCACACGGACACACATGGGCCACCCTCCACCTCCTTCCTAACCCCACTGCTGGGGCCCTGCTTGGGAGTGTGTTGACACCTGTCTGTGGATGCATGAACTCTAAGCCCGGTGCAGAGGGCCAATATGATGAGCAAAGTCATGTTTTAAAGCTAATTGGGTGGGTATGGATATGGATATTTTGTTGTGAACCCATTAAAAAAACAGCCGGGGAGCTAAGCATTTGAAGACTTTGGCTTCCTTCTTGCTTACCATAAAACTTGACTTAATAGGTAAGCCCCACTGTAGTAGACCCGAAGGAGCACAATTTCTGAAACAGAAGGTCCTAAAGGAAGGAATTTTTTATTGTCTAGCTATAGGAAAACAGTGAGCCCTTTCAGCTGTTAACCTTTGGAGAAGTCTTGGCCCATCTCCTACGAAGGTGTTCCGTTCCCAGCGAGGTCCTTCGAAGCTGAGGGAGCATCAGAAGGTGTGTTGAGTGCAGATTGCTGGGCCTCCCCTGCAGAGGGTCTGAGTCAGTGGGTCTGGAGTTGGGCCTGAGGATCTTCATTTCCAAGAAGCTCCCAGGGGATGCGGGTCTGTGGTCCACACTTGAAGTGGAGAGATTTAAGAGAATTCACTGCCTGTCTTTTCGAGAGAATTTTTTGCCTTTAAGAAAGACGGGAGAGCTGGGCACAGGGCTACAGGTCTGTAATGCCAGTGATTTGGGAGGCTGAGGAGAGAGGATCCCAAGTTTGAGGTCAGCCTCAGCAACTTAGCGAGGCCTTATCTGAAAATAAAAAAAATAAGGGCTGGGATTATAGTTTAGTGGTAAAGCACCGCGGGGTTTCATCCCCAGTAAATAATTTTTTAGAAAGAAAGAAAGAAAAAAGAAAAACATGAATCAATATTTATTTTATTTTTTATTTTTTTGGTATTGAGGACTGAACCCAGGGACATTTAACCACTGAGCCCCAGCCCCAGCCCTTTTTTATATTTTATTTAGAGACCGGGTCTCTCTGAGTTACTGAGTGCCTCACTCCATTACTGAGGCTGACTTTGAACTCAAATCCTCCTGCCTCAGCCTCCCGAGCCACTGGGATTACAGGTCGTACCACCACACCTGGCTGAAAATCCATATTTGAATTATCCTGGAATTCGATATCTCAATCATTCTTTGAAAGACATGCCAGGACCTGTTCCCCAGGACTCCTCTTAGGATATCTTGTCTAGGGTTGTCTTGGGAGGTGGATTTGGTAGGCATGTGGGGCTATGAAGGGTGAAAACAGTTCATTTCTTATGCATACTTTCATCTATGTATGGTGCTGTGGTTTGAAACCAGGGCCTTGCGTGTGCTCAGCACGTGCTGTGCCCTGAGCCACACCCCCCCCCCCCAACCTGTCATACTTTCAACGGAATCCTGGTTTTGATCACAGGTGTCCTGTGTTCTGGATTTACTCACCTCAGTTCCTGGGAACTGTAGGGTGCCTTGGTGTTTTGTAGGGGGTCTAGGCGTAGGCAGTTTTAATAAGTGGGTCCTCCTGAGTTTGGAGGGACACCAGATGCTTCCTTTGTCCTTTTGTGTATGAAAGATGCTGTTTCTGAATTTATCCTTTAAATGCTGGGTCATTTTTCTGAGGTCACTCCGGGTGGGCACTGATCTTTGACAAGGCCCTGCTGGCTCAGAGGGCTTGGGGTCTCACACTCTGAATCGCTCCCTGTAGGATCCTGGGGACTCTGAGCTCCAGGGTTAACCCTTTGGGAGCTGGAAGGCATCTCTGATTCTGGGGGTCTTAGAAGTCACTAGTACATCATCCCCCGCCATTCTCTGGCAAGGTATTGGCTTTTGGATTGCCCATCCTGACCACTAAAGCCTATTGCCCGCTCCTGGTCAAGACGCACTGTCTGTGGGCAGGGTGGTATTCCTGGCAGGAGCGGTGAGCCTGATAGCAGTATTCCTGCTTCCTATGCCAAGGTCAATGGCCTTCTGCACTGGTGAGAACTCAGAATGTGGTCCTAGGGGCCCTGGGTGCTGTTTATCCTCAATGCTCCATAGGGCCCATTCATCCGATTGGGCATCATTGAAGGTTCCTTCCAAACCTCTACTGGCTTTTCTAATGATGAGCTTGGGGAGACCCTCTGGTTTTACTGTGCTGCTTGAACTTGATCTCATCACCTTTTAACTTAGACTAACCCAGGCAGTACTTGCTCCAGAGGAAGCCGGGAGTTCTATGGTTCTTTTCTTGTACCTTTCCCAATGCATCTTTTTTTTTTTTTTTTAATTGTTTTAGTTGTAGATGGATGCAATACGTTTCTTTTTTTTTTTTTAATTTTTGTAGTTGTAGATGGACAGAATTTTTTTTTAATGTGGTGCAGAGGATCAAACCCAGTGCCTCACATATGCGAGGCAAGTGCTTGACCACTGAGCCACAGCCCCCCGCCCCCCCCCCCCAATGCATCTTGATATACAGAGCCGGTTTGCTCTCCTCCCTTGGATGGGCATTGGAGCATTTACCTGTGGCTCTGTTCTTTCCCAGTACCTGTCTTAGGCCCCTGGCAGTCAGCCCTAGACCCCAGAGCATTTGCAGCCTTGATCTGAGCCAGGCTCTCTGCAAATAGGGGGCTGTGGATTTTCTGTTAGTCTCTGCCTGGGGCCACCAGCCTTTGAGATACCATCTTGATGGAATAGTCCAGCCAAGTTGAGAATTCCCTTTAGGGGAACTAACTGTCTGTGTATCTTTGGAAAATATCCAGGGTCTTTGGAACTAAGTGGTTTCTGTCGTGGGCTGTACTTTCTTTTCTCATCCAATCACCTTGCTCGTGTTTAATTATAGATTTGGTTTCTAGAAGATTCTGTTCAGAGGCAGGCAGAAGTCGTGGATCTGGCCAGTGGCATATCTGCCACCCAATTGTCATGAACTATAAGAAAAAGATTAAAAGATTGAGCATGCCCAGCATGGGAGGCTGAGACAGGAGAATCGCAAGTTCAAAGCCAGCCTCAGCAACTGCGAGGCACTAAGCAACTCAGCGAGACCTTGCCTCTAAATAAAATACAAAAAAAAAAAGATTGAGTATACCTAATCAAAACACCTGAAATCCAAAGTGTTCCAAAATTCAAAATGTTTCGAGGATTGACATGATGCCAAAAGTGGAAAATTCCACACCATAAAGTTTCATGCCAAAAATGTTTGAAATATTGTATAAAATTACCTTTAGGCAGTGGATGTAGGGTATATATGAAACGTAAATGAGTTTCATGTTGGGACTTGGGTCCTATCCCCAAAGTTTTTTTTTTATTTTAAACTGTATGAAATATACCACTTCTGGTCCCAAGAATTGTGGATGAAGGACACTCAACCTATAGTAATTTGCCAGGTCTTGTCATACAGGATACTGGGGATCTGAAGAGATGGACCACTCACTTGTTGGGCTCTGAAGAGATTGATCTCACAGCTCCGTGCAGAATCCACGGACCCGGACGTGCATCTGGGCTGTGCTCCAATCAGAATCATTCTCTTTCACTTTAAGGTGGCATCTCTGACCTGACATTGCACAAAGGACACCTGTGCTTCAGGGGTGAGCCATGGTCAGAGCGCACTCCCACCTGTGTTAAAGGAAGTATGAGGGGTACAGATGGACCCTGCTACAGAGGTCCTCAGCTTTGGATCCAAGTGGAGCCGGTCAGCAGCCTCCCCTGTCCCCTGGAATCCTTGGAGCCACGAGTCTTCGGTGATCACATCTCACCAGAGTCCCTCTGTCGTCCCACCACTCTGAGCCCCCAGACCCCTTTGTCCACACTGCTAGAGTGTGGAACCCACTGCCTGCAGGGCCCTACCCATTTCAGTCCTTCCTGCCAACAGGAAGTTGTGGGCTAGAGAGGGACATGGGTGGGCCTACCTAGGACCCCTCCCTGTGCATTTTTTTTTTTTTTCCTGCACCCTCACCAGCTCAGCATGGTGGTGCTCTCCTCGCCTGGCAAGACATACTCTGTGCGTTTGCCAGAACTGGTTTCCAGAACAGAGCATGAGAGATGGGGGGTGGGGGTGGAGTTTTCAAATGACAGAATTTATTGTCTCACGGTTCTGGAGGCTAGAAGTCTGATTTCAAGATGGTGGCATGGCTGGGCTCTTCTGAGACTCTCTCCTTGGGTTTCTTTCCATGTCTGATCTTCCCTCTGCATGAGTCTGTGCACTCACTTTTTATGAAGACAGAGGTCATATCAGGACCTCATTGTTTTTTACTTCCTTACCTTTACCGAGACCCTTTTTTCACTGTAGTTATATTCTAAGGTACTTGGGGTTAGGAGTTCAGCATAGAGATTTGGGGGGAAGGTAGGGAGATAGATGCAGCTCAGCTCATAGCACAAACCTGTGATTCACATCTGAACCCCCAAGTTCAGCCTGACCCTCCGTATATAGCTGCACAACTGGATCAAGTTTGCATGGAACAGGAAAAAATTTGCGTAAGTTTGAAATATATTAGGCACATCCAAGAATCTTCTCCTCTAAGAATTATGATGGGTTTTAGTGTTCTCATTTGGTTCCCTGTTTTTCAACCTTTAAAAAAAAATATGTTACTTATGATATAGTCCGTTTTATGGACTTGATTTTGTGCGCGTGTTCCGTCAGATAATTTGAAAGGTTTACAGTCTGCTTTTAGTTCTGGTAGTTATCTTTATAACTGCTATATAACTCTGTCATATACTCTGTCCTCCGTTCTTAGTACCTACTGACTCACCACTAGGAGCAATGACAAAATTATTCTGAAGAGTTTTAATCTTAACAAAAATAACTAACATTATACCTTATTTTTTTTAAAGAATTTAAAAATGTCATCCCTCTCCACAACCATGTGTTGTAATGCAGCTATGACACCTTTTTTTTCTCCTCCTTTTTCAATGCTGGAGATTGAACCAGGACTGCTTTACCACTGAGCTACATCCCCAGCCCCTTTTTATGTTTTATTTTGAGGCACGATCTCACTAAGTTGCTGAGGCTGGCCTTGAACTTGTGATTTTCCAAACTCTCAAGTAGCTGAGATTATAGGCGTGCATCACTGTGACCAGTTATTATTATACACATTTTAAAGGTGAAGAGTTTAGGGACCAGAGAGGCACAGGAACATGCCCAAGGCCCCTTGGCTTCGTATCTAGCAGACCTGAAATTTGACCTGGAACTTGTGTGATTGCAGAACTCTGGTCCTGACCCTGACTAGTTGGCCCATCATATTCTACATAACTACCTCCATTGCCTCCTCTCCCTCCTTTTTATTTCTGATCAAATGGGGTCTTTGGAGGGTAGTAATTCAGATTTGCAGGATTTGGAGGTACTTGGGTCTGCCCTGGGAATTTGGAGGTCTGGTTAGGGCTGCCTGGGTACTCACTCAAACAGCAGCTCCAATGTCCCATTGATATGGCCTGTATGTAGCCTCCCAAGGCAAGAATTTCCAGAAGGTGAGAGGGCCAGGACCCTGGAGCCACCTCTCTGGGTTTCCAGAAGCAACCTTTCTGAGGCTACCAAAGAAGCGCAGCTGGACACAGGCACAGACACACCAGACGCAGGCACACTTGGGCATGCTCACACACAGGGACACCACTTTTTCTTTTTAGGGACACCACTTTTTAGGGAGAATCATTATAGGTATTGGTTTCACATCATTGTGGGGCTGGCTAAGTGGTCTTTCTACCCAGCAGCTAGAGGTGCTCACAGAGGCCACCCTGTCCCTGCATGGGAACCATTGGAACACAGTGGGGTGGTGACCCAGCACGGGCCGCCATCTTTAGCTCTCATATCTGCAGGGCTGTGCTGCTGGAAGAGACTGGGTAATTCTTTTTTATTTTAATCTGGGAGCCTAGAGGGGCAGAGTGGTAGACTTGAGTTGCTACTGCTTTCCGCCACCCCAGCCTTCAACTGGAGTCCCACCTCCAGCATCTCTATAGAGACTCCCGCTCCATGACTACCTGTTCTCTGCAGGACCTCTGGCAAGGAGTGTGCTTGTATCAGGCAGGGTTCAACCAGAGAAGCAGAATGAGTAGGGAAAGCATATGTAGGCATAGATGTAAACAGAGATGTGTACACAGATGTATAGAGACTCATACATGGAGGCATAGACAGATACACAACAGAACCTGCAGGTACAGACGTGCTTGCAGACATAGGTGTGCACATACACACAGATACACTTGCAGATATAGACATGTGTAGACATTTAAATATATATGCACATGTAGATACACCAGACACAGCACACCACACGTGTACGTACTCGTACACAGATCTAGACTTTTTTAAAGAGAGCCTTTGTAGGGATTCGTTTTATATATTGTGTAGGGCAGGCTAAGCAGTCTCTGTTACGCTGTCAACTCCATATCTGAATCTTGAAGTCACAAGATCACAGCTTTTTCCCTTCCACCCACCAAATCTCCCAAGAATCTACTAATGGCCCATTCTAACCAGAACCTAGAAGACACAGAAATCTGGGAACTGAATTCATCCTGGCCAAGTGGACATATAGAAAATCACCTTGGGTGAGCCAGTGGGAAGACGGCAGGCTCAGGGGTCAGAATCATCGGTTTCCTTGCTGTGCAGATTTTAGCAAATGTTCTAATCTGTGCCTCTTCCATTAAAAGAGAATAATACTACTTATAACCTCAAGGCAGAGAGTTATAATTAGGAGGATTAAATGGAATTAAGAATCTCAAGCATCTGCTTTGCTCCTAGTGCTGGGGTAAGAAATCTCAGACCTTTCACAGTTCTTGATACTAACCAGGAACATAATATACAATTAAGTCTGATTCTGCCCACAGACAAATGGCTTCTTTACATAGGCTTTGTGTATTTCTTCCACTAAGTTTATTCCTAAGATGTTGATATTTCTTCTTGTTATTGTGAGTGAAATTTAATTATGTTTTTAAATTGGTTATTGATGATATATGGTTCCAGAAGGATGCTAATAAATAGCCATATTCCTATCTGTAATGGGAATTCCTCTGGAATTTCCTCATAACTCTGTTACTGGCTGTTGCTTTTAGATTAGCATTTATATTTTCTGTTTAGCATTTTAATATCCTTTTATGTCTTTTTTTTTTTTTGGTGCCTTCATGGAGAGTATAAGATTAGGTTGGTCTTCATACCCAAAAGAGGCTATTTTTAAATCCTCAAATAGATATGGAATTTTATCAGATGATGCCCATCAGCATATCTCACAACGATTGTGTATTTTTTCATTTTTGGTACATTAGCATGATTAACAATATTAATAGATTGCCTGGCAGGACAGAATGTTGAAATCAGAGGTAACTCAATGGAAAGCACATAGGATAGAGCATCTGGAAACCTGGATTCCAGGTGTCCTTTGGTTCTTGACATCTTTGACCTTGGACAAGCCAGTGTGTGTCATTTTTCCTCTCAACAAACATCCCGCCTTGAAGCTTCCTTACCTGTGAAATGTGAACTGTCACATTTCCCGCCCTTTCTTACTAATGAGACAGAAGGGTGAAGATGAGTCAATAGTTTTTCTTTGACATTTCTTTCAGTGCTTTTACATGTGATTCCTTAGAAAACTTGGACTGGAGCCACCATTTGACCCAGCTATCCCACTCCTCCGTCTATACCCAAAGGACTTAAAAACAGCATACTACAGGGACACAGCCACATCAATGTTTGCTGCAGCACAATTCACAATAGCTAAACTGTGGAGCCAACCTAGATGCCTTTCAACAGATGATGGATAAAGAAACTGTGGTACATGTACACAATGGAACATTACTCAGCTTTAAAAGAGAATAAAATTACGGTGTTTGCAGGTAAATGGATGGAGCTGGAGAATATCATGCTAATCTGGAAAAAAAAACAAAGGCCAAATGTTCTCTCTGATAAATGGATGCTGACCCATAATGGGGGGAGGGCATGGAAAGAATGGAGGAACTTTGAATAGGCAAAGGGGAGGGAGGGGAGGGGACACGGGGGCAGGAAAGATGGTGGAATGAGATGGACATCATTACCCTGGGTACACGTATGATTGAATATATGGTGCAACGCTACATCGTGTACAACCAGAGAAATGAAAAGTTATGCTGCAATTGTGTACAATGAATCCAAAGGCATTCTGCTGTCGTGTATAACTAATTAGTAAAAATTTTAAATAAAAGGAAAAAAAAAACCATGAAAAAATATAAAACGGGATGGAATCAAGATCTCATTGTTGTACCTTGGTCAACCAAGAATTCTTTTGTTCATTCATTCAACAAATATTGATTAAGGATCTGTACTGGCCTAGGAATTGTCCTAAACACTGGGAAGAGAGTGTTCAGCAGGCAAATTTCTTGCACAGTGGAGCTTGCAGTCCCTCAAACCCACACTTCCATTTGTGTGTTAGCTGAGTGATCAGTACTCTGAAGATAAATGAAGGGGTGGTGACAGGGTGGAGAGTGAGACAAGTTGTATGAGACGCTTACTTTAAATGGAGTTGTCAGGGAAGACCCTGCCAAGGGGACATTTGAGCCTAGAACTTAATGAAGAGAGGGGAAATCTGGGGAAAGACTATTCCAGGCAGTGAAACAGTAAGTGCAAAGGTCCTGAGACAGTGGTGCCTATATAACTTGAGTTGGGTGTGCAGGCAGGAGAGGGTAAGGACTTGAGGCCTGAAAGTTTGTGGCAGGAGGTGCTGACAGGGTTTGTCGATGGATTGGAAGTCTCAGCTCAGAGGCGGGCGCTTTGGCTTTTCCTGTGAGAAGAAAATGTGTCCGCCCTTCTGCCTGCTACCGTCGGGGGTGAAATCTGGCCTGCGTTTTCCACAGCGCCATTCCACTGAGTCAGGAGAAACCCTGAGGACTGAGCCCTGAAAATCACTGAAGGCTTTGGGTGGCCCCAGGAGACGTCCTGCCCTGAGGCTGGATCTGCCGCAGGAAGGGTCCCTTCATCCCTCCCCACAGGCCCAGCCTCCCCTGGGCCCTGGGAGATGCCTTCAGAAAGGCCAAGGAGCAAGCGGACCTCACCCCACCCGGTTACAGTTGGTGTTAGTCGTCAGACCCTCGGCCATGGGGGATGGTGTGATGAGTTAATAAAAGACAGAGACCCCATTTGGGAGGCACTTGTGCTCCTTCGAGGAGTCTAGCCCCCTCTGACAGCCCTTCGTGTGGTTTCGGCCTGAACTGAACCCTCCCCTGAGCTGCATGGGGCCCACTTGCTCTTTTCTGCCCTGGATCTTTAAACTCTCTCCCCACAGGGGGAAGTGGGGAGAGGTCTCCTCCCATCTGGTGTTACTGGCCTCCAGGCTTCCTCCCCCTCCGTTTCCTGCTCGCTTGAGATTCCTTCTGGAATCTTCGGATGGAAACTTCTGTCTTTCCAGGGCTCGGGCACCCAGGTGGAGGACTGAAAACACACACGGCTCGGCTGGTCGGTGCACCCTGCCCCGACCCTTGACCCCACCTGCACCACCCCCAGTCCTGAGGCTTGCAGGGGTCTTATGCACTCCTTGGGTAGCTCCTGAGCTAGGGTGGATAGGAAAGCCAAGGAAGGCCTTGTGCCAGCTCTGCCATCTTGTGCCCACCTGGGGCCCGGGAGAGCCCACGGTGAGCCGGGATGACCAGGCGAGACTGGAAACTTAAACAAATGTCACCCAGCAGCGTGTGACGCACGGGGCCTTCACGGCCGCTCCCTGTTCTGACCCTGGCTGCCTTTATTAGCCAGGAGAAGGCTTTCTGGCTGGCTTCGTTCCTGCCTTTGTGGGGGAGAACTGATCTGTGTAATGGGCCGAGGGACCACACGGGTGCCGCCCAGAAGACTAGTTTCAGGAGAAAGAGAGAAAGGGAGGGTTCAGGTGGAGAGCGGGGACCCGTGCACACTGTGGGTGGGAGCGAAACTATCATGGCCACTGTGGGAACGTGGAGGGTGGTTCCTCGAAAATTAAAAATGGGGAGGCATGTGATCCAGCAATCTCACTACGGGTTATATAGCCACAGGAAATGAAATCTATGTGTCAAAGAGACGCACAAATGTCACTGAACCATTCACAATAGCCAAGCTGTGGAGCCAACCTAGGCATCCGTGGACAAAGGAATGGATGCAAGAAATGTGGTACATGGATATAACAGAGTACTGTTCCACTTTAAAAAAGAAGGAAATTTTGTCATTTGTGGCAACCTGGAGGACATTATGACAGGTGAGATAAGTCAGGCATAGGAAGACAAAGACAGAATAATCTCACTTACACGTGGAATTGCAAAAGTTGACCTCATAAAAGCAGAGAGAGAGAGATGGGTTTTCCAGGGACTAGGGATGGTTGGAGTGGGGAACTGGGGAGAGGTTAGTCAAAGGATATAAAGTTTTAGTTATAAGCATGAAGTGGTACATGCCTATAATCCCAGCAACTCGGGAGGCCGAGGCAGGAGGATCGCAAGTTTGAGGCCAGCCTCAGCGATTTCGTGAGACTTTGGCACACAATAAAAAATAAAAAGGACTGAGGATGGAGCTCGGTGGTAGATCACCCCCAAGTTTCATCCCCAGTACCAGAAAATAAAAATTCAATTAGGAGAAATAAAGATCAGGAGATCTATTGAATGACACGGTAACTGTAGTGGATAGCAACAATAATTTGAAAATTGCTGGGAGTAGATTTTTTTTTTGTTATTGTTCTCACAAATAACATATACATGAATTAACGCATGTCAGTTAACTCTGTGGAGTCATTCCATAATGTATTCCTATTTCAGAACATGGTGTTCTATAGAACGAACGTAAACAATTTTAATTTTTCAATTAAAAATGAAATATAAAATTGGGAGAGAGAGAAAAAAGTCTGATCAGGAAGGAGGGTAAATGTGTGAGAGAAGGATATCTGTAGGGGAGAAAGACCCAAGTCGCCGGGGCATTGAGGGTCGAATTCTTCTGGAGCAAGGGAGAAAAGAGATTTGGAGGGACAGACAGCTTCTAAGCCTGTGAGTCAGATGAAAAAGTATCATAAGAAAATTCTGTGTTTTGTTACAGGTTGGGAATGAAGGCCCTCCTGGCCTCCTTTTAAATAGACTTTAAAGATGTAATTGCTTTAAAAATAATTTTCAGATGACTGAGTGACGGTCTTTGAATGTGAGAGTCTGTGGAGGCAGAGCCAGGGCCTTAGACCCAGAAGCCACAAGTAACAGCTTTGTGTGCACGTGGGGTGGGGTCAGGGGTGGTGATATTTTTTTCTCTTATTCATTTATTATTTATTCATAGTACAGGGGATCAAACCCAGGGTCTTGAGCAGGCTGGATCAGCACTATTCCACTCCATCCAGCCCAGCCCTCTTTCATTTTTTTTTTTTTTTAATTAAAAAAATTTTTTTTTCGGTACCAGGGATTGAACTCAGAGGGGTTTTAGCACTGAGCCATGTCCCCAGCCCTTTTAATTTTTTATTTCGAGACAGGATCTCCCTAACTTTCTTAGGGTCTTGCTAAGTTGCTGAGGCTGGCCTGGAACTTGTGACCCTCCTGCCTCAGCTTCCCAAGCCCCTGGGGTTACAGGTGTGCACCTGTGCCTGGCTTTTTACTTTTTGATATAATTCACATATCATCCAGTTCACTCACATGGGGTGTATAACTCCACGGTTTTTAGGATGTTCACGGAGTTGTGCAACCATGACCATAGCCGATTTTAGAACGCGTTTATCATTCTGAAAAGAAACTGGACTCATGAGCAATCACTCCCCATTTCCCCAATCACCCCAGTCCTCTGCAGCCGCTCATCTGCTTTCTGTCTTTCTAGATTTGCTCTGAACAGCTCCCTTCAATGGAATGATACAACATGTATCTTTTTGTGTCTGACTTCTTTCACCATGTTGTAACATGTATCAGGACTTCATTTCTTTTTCTATCCAAATAATGCCCTGCTGGTGTAGACATATCACATTTTCTTTATCTGTGGTCAATTGAGGAGCATTTGGGTCATCAGGAACTACTTTTTTTGGCCGTCAGGAACAATACCACTGTGTACATCTGTGTGCACGTTTTTTGCATGAACATATGTTTTTATTTCTCTGAGATGAACAGCTAGGAGTGGAATTGCTGGGTGGTATGGTAACTGTGTTTAACTTTTTGAGAAGCTGTCAGACTGTTTTCTGAAGTCGCTGGACCAGTTTATATTCCCAGCAGGAGTCTGTGAATGTTCCAGCTCTCCCCGTCCTTCCCAACCTTTGTTATTATCTCTGTTTTTTATTCCAGCCTTTCTAGTGGGTGAGAAGTGGCATCTCCCTGTGGTTTTGACTTGCATTCCCCTGAAGACTCCAGATGCTGAACACCCTTTCACGTGCTTACTGACCATTCAGAGAGAGTCTTCTTTGGACAAAGGTGTATTCAGAACCTGTGCCCATTTGTCCGATGGGTTGGTTGGCATATATCTTTCTTATTACGTTGCAAGTATTTTTAATGTGTTCTAGATCAAAGTCCTTTATCAAAGATGTTTGATTTGCTCAATTTCTTTCCTGCTTGGTGGATTATATTTTTACACTCTTTACTGTCTTCTGGAGAACAAAAGGTTCCTTTGGATGAAGGCCAATTTATATGTTTGTTTGTTTATTTTTGTGTTTTCTACTTTTGTTTTTCATGTCTAAGACATTGTCACCTGATCCTTGGTCACAAAGATTTACACCTGTGTTTTCTTCTAAGAGTTTTATGGCTTTAACTCTGACGTTCAGGAGTTTGGTCCATTTTGCGTTAATTTTTGTGTCTGGTGCGAGCATAGGTCCAGCCTCATTCTTGTACAGGTGATACCTGTTGTTCCAACATTGTTTGTTGAGAAGACTGTTCTTCCCCCCCCCCCAACGAAAGGCCTTAGCCTTTTGGTCAAGAAGCCTTTTTACCTGTGATTACTTAGTCAAAGGGTGAGGAGACTTTTCATATCAATCTAGTGATTCACAGGGAGAAATCAATAAGGCGTGATTTAGGTTACAAGATCATTTTGTGGCCAGGTACTACGGTGCACACCTAGAATCCCAGCGGCTCAGGAGGCTGAGACGGGAGGATCGCGAGTTCAAAGCCAGCCTCAGTAATGGTAAAGCACTAAGCCACTCAGTGAGACCTTGTCTCTAAATGAAATCCACAGTAGGGCTGGGGATGGGGCTCTGTGGTCGAGTGCTCCTGAGTCCCATCCCCAGTATCCCCCAAAAATCCAAAAACCAAAAAAAAAAAAAAAAAAAAGATCATTTTATTTGGAATTTTAAAAAAATCATTGACATTTTTTTCATTAAAAAATGTGAACAGGCAATGAACCGTGTTGTCAAATAAATGTAAGTAATGAGACACTGGGTTTATATACTGACCCAGTGAAGGGGAGAGGGGGAGGCACTTGGCCTCTGCTTGCTCTGGAATTTGATAAGCTGTGGATTAAAAATCCAATCTGATTGCATCCAATGTGGGAGCATTGGCCATGGGTCTGTGGACATGAGGAACTGCAGGTTCCCCCGCCACCACCACCCGCACCCATCCACATCCCGGGTCCCCTCCCTCTAAGGACAGACAGCTCAGGGCTTCTCGGCATCAGGAGGTCAGCGCAGGGACAGCCAGGCGGCCGGCCGGAGGGAGCAGTCGTCTGTGGAGTCTGTGCAAGTTGTTTCTTGGCTTTGATTTAGGAAAGGGATTAGGGAATTGTTTCCTCTTGAAACCTCCACCACAGAATGGAATCCTGGAGCGCCTGTGGCCTCTGCCTCCCACGTGTGGGTTGGGCGTTGGAGCCGCCCCGGAACTGCTGGTGTGGGCTGGGGAGGATGCACGCACAGCCTCGTGTGTGTGTGTGTGTGTGTGTGTGTGTGTGTGTGTGTGTGTGTGTGTGTGTGACTCGGGGGCCCTGGTCCAGGGCAGGGTCGACGGCTTGGCTCCCAGGCCTGGCCTGGCTCCCTGGAAACTGGACCTGCATCCTCTGCCAGCCCTGCTTCTTTTCAGAATCCACCCAGCTGACCGCCAGAGAGCAGAGGATCAGCTAAGCCCCAGATGTTTAGACGTCTGACTCAGTGTTTGCCTGTTCTCTGCAGAGAGCTTATGTGGCCCCGAGAGGTGGTCCTGCACTCTGCTCAGATCTTTGTGAGGGATCTGGTGTTTAATCAGCATCTCCAGGGAGAGGCTTAGGGCTCCAGATGAACTCCAATCACTCTCCCCTGGTCCACGCTGCCTGCTTGGAACTTGCCCAGGCTCAGGGAGTTCAGGACAGAACTGAGGTTGGCTTGCATCTCGGAGGGAAGCCATCAGTCTCTGCTTTTCAGGCATAGATTTGGACTTAGGGGGATAGTCTCTGCTACAGTCAGCATTGCCCTGGTTCAGGTTAATGTCTTTCAAACCAGAGTTCTCAAGGAGCAGTTGTGTCATCAGCCCTGAGCCTGTCTCTCAGTGAGCACACAGCTAAAATACTTTCCGGGTGGCCGATGGGCCTGGGGATGATGAGGTTCTGGGGCCCAGAAGGAAATGAGCATTCTCTGTGGCTTCTCAAGCTCATGTCTCCTCCAGGCCTTGGAGCCAAGTTCAAAAAAAAGCCCCTGTCCCTGACCCATCAGCCCAGGCTTAGAGATTCTCCTCCTTGGCCATGTTCAGCTCACATTCACACTGCAGGCTGTGTAGAAGTGAGGGGGCTACATAGTGGCCCCTGGAAATCAGGGACCCCCCCAAGATAAGCTGGGGTAGGGTCTGAGTGGGCCGATAGAGGCATTGCTGTCTTCCCAGGGCTCCCCAGGTCACTGTGATAGCCAGTCCCACCGTTCAGAACAAGTTGGATGCTCCCTGACACAGAAGGTTAAACCATCTCTATTTGGGGATCACAAATGCACGTGCCCGGGGCAGATCACTAATGTCTGAGGAATTGTGTGTCATAAGAAATAGGTTCAAGCAATCACTGGGAGAGAATACAATGCCCATCTCCAAAGCCCAAGTCTCCCCATCTTGAAATGTTGCCAATTGATTCAAATAAAAATCAACTGCAAAACAACTCTGGGTCCTGGCGAAAATCCACCCAGTGGGCTGGATCCATCCAGCCTTCAGGTTCCCTCTCCTTCCCAATGCATAGGAAATAGTATCAGAGCCACACACACAGTCAATCTCCCAAGGTCACAAATTCAGAAAGCAGCCTGCCGTGCACAGCTGGGTTTCCCAGATCCTCCTTCCTGACCCTATTGTCTCTCTTGGAGTTATCTCCGGCTCTCCAGGAGAGGAAACCGATTCAAAGAGGCAAAGAATGGTCACACAGGTCAAGTGGCAGAGTTGGTATTTGAACCCAGAACCGGCTATTTGCTCTGCTATCCTTGGGAAGTAGAATCAGAGTCCTTTGGTTCCTGAGCTTATTTTCTTCCTAATGCCTCACATCAGGACGGGGCTGCAAATCTCCTAAAGAGAGCTACTGCTTCCCTGAGTCCTGGGGACTTCTCAGGAACCGGGAGGGGAATCTTTAAGGTGTGTGTGTATGTATGTGTGTATTTGTGTGCATGCACACATACACTTTCATGCATGTGAATTCTCTGTCCCTCCTCTTCTCCTCACACCCATTCATTATTCAAGGGTTTCTTCCCTGAGAACTCCGAGGAGTTCCAGAAGAACTGAGCCAGTTGGAGCAAATGCTCTTCCCTGTCTGAGAAGCAGCTCCCACCCCTTTGCAAGAATGGCCCAGTTAACCCTTGCCCTTCCTTGAGTCCCTGGATCACTCACTGCTGGCAACGTACTGGCCTGCAAACCAGAATCCTGTCCCCTCAAGCCCCGACTGTGAGATCTGGGGGCTGCTCTGCGCTAGGAGGCAGGTGACACATCAGAACAGGCCGCTGATGGGCAGGCCCCACAGCAGGCACCTCTCCCATGGAGCCAGTTCTGTTCAGTTCTGACTCTGCTGATTCTAGAAGTCTGTCTTAGGACTGGGTGTGCGTGTGCAGTCAGGGGAGTGGAAGGGAATTGTTAATAAATACAGCAGGGTGGAGGGGCTTCCCTCAGACGTTTACTAGCTGAATATTTTCCGGATGTTTTCATAGTCCTTTAAGGCCAATCCAGGGGTAGGCTGAGCAGAACTTGGCCAAAAGTCCTGCAGTGGCTCCCACCCTCAGCTGACCCCCTTGCACACTGGCCTCATTCCCAGCCCCGAATTCTTCCCGTCCCTTTGCCCCTGTCACCATTTATTCCCTTTTTTCGTTCTACAGGGACCCAAAGAACAATCTCCCTTTTTTCTTCCTTTGTCATGATATGTGCAATGGTGTGACCTGTGGTTTTTCTCTTTTTAAACTTAATATCTTTCAGGACATTTCTTCCAGCACATTTATCTGTAGCCTTTTCGGCTTTTGCTATTAATTCATAGTTTGAATGACCTATTATTTATAATCCCCCAGTGATGGACACTGACATTGCTTCCCGCTCCCCCCACCCCTTTGGCTATTATTAAAATCACGGAAGGTAACATTCTTAGGACACTGTCTTTTCTCACTGAGATTGAATTCCTGGAGAGTGTTTTTATATGTGAGTGGCGTTCATGTTGACGCACGCTGTCTCATTGCTCTTTACAAAGGTTGTGCCAAGCTAGAGTCCTTAAGGATTCCTGGTGCCCCATTTGCTGGTCCCAGTAGGCGTTTGCAGGCCTTAAGAGAGCTCTCAATGAGATCTGTTGCCGCCTGCAGACAGTGTGTTATTGGAGCTAGGTAGGCAACGGGGCCTTGTGTATGCGGCATGCATGAGATGTCTGGGCTCCTTCCTTTGGGATTTAGTAAGGAATTGTGTCATGGGGGCTGTGTTGTCCTCTAGGTCTCACCGGGCACCTGTGTGTGTGTGTGTGTGTGTGTTTCTGGTCAGGCCTTCCTGGCGTGAGTCTTGCAGTATGAGCAGGGGGGCATCTATCCTGGGCTTGGGATGGTCCATTTCCATGTCTGCCTTCAGCTTGGCCTTTCCTTGTTGAGAGCTGGTGTAAGGCCCCCGCCACCACAAGGGGCTGGTTGGAGGCGGGAGCCGCGTGGGGAGCTCTCTCGGGCACAGTGTCGGCTCTGTTTCCTTGTCTGCCTTGCCAGGGGCCCCCATTCACGGGAAGGAGAGTCACACATTCCCCCTTGAGATAAGAATAGAGCCCAACTGTGCCCCAGGACAGAGTCCAGCTTCTTCAGCCGGCCCTCCGAGGCCTGGCAAGGGTTCCAAGATGGTACTGGCATGAGTGGGCCCTGGCTGCCTGCCCTGCTGGCCTCTTGTGCATTGTATGGCCAGGACACTGGGCCCAGTGTACGTGCACGCCTGCCCAGCGCCCCCAGGAAACCCACCATCTCCAGGCTCTACCCAGGATGAAGGGGCTTGTCCTTACATCAGCGGGGCCAGAACTCTGCGGTGCCTCTCCTCTTACCTGAAGGCCTCAGACTTCAGTCTCTGGCTGTGAGCCCTCCAAGGATTAACCCCTGCTGTCCATTCCTGGAAGGGTAGAGCAGGGCCCAGGGTGAGAGAGGGAGCAAGCTCTAGGAGGAGCTGGTGGCCGAGTATCAGGAGGCTGCTCGGTAAGCTGAGGACCTCTGCAACCTTTTCTTGCAACCACAAGGATGGTCAACAGAACCCATTGGTGTCAGAGATTGAGAGGGTGGTCGACAGGGTTATGGAACCGCTTCCTTGTGTCTGAGGTCTAGGATGGAATACCAGAGAGTCATTTCAACCCCGGGACCAGACTAAGTGCTATTAACCAGGCAAGTGACTGGACAGGGATTGGGGATATAACAAGGGGTAGAGCACTTGCCTAGCATGCATGAGGCCCTCAGTTCTGTCCCTAGCACTGCAGAAAGAGAAAAAAAAAAAAAAAAGAATGTGTAGTGTTCTCCAACTCTTCTTGGGATCACCTGGGAGATCTTTAACACACGTGCTACTCTTTGAATCGGAAGGAAGGCAGGACTTCTCAAAGTGTGGTCCCTGGGCTATAACACTAACATGAACTTGGAGCTTGCTGGACCGAGGTGCACATTCTCAGGCCCACCCCAGACATGGCAGATCAGGGCCCCCAGAGTGAGGTTCAGTAATCTCTATTGCAACCTGCACAGGTCTCAGCAGGGTGTTGGAAAACAGCTTGCAATCCTGTCCCAAGTCTGACAGGTGACTTCAAATGGGTGTTGAGGACCCCCACAACCCAGAGGGGCACATGCTCCTTCCAGAGACAAAATAAGTAGATGTAACAGTTTTACTGGTTTAAACATGGAGCCTCCCAAACAGCTTTAAAAAAGAAAAAAAAAAAAAAAAAGAAAGAAAATTTTAGCCTGCAGGTTTTTACACATTTCAGTTAATTCTGTGTCTGGGAGGGAGGGTGTTTGCCGTCTATGGGTTCAAACACCAAGGCTCCATGGAGATGAATGGCCTGCTGTGTACAGCAGCTATGATCGGAAGCTGGGCTTTCCACTTCCAGCCAGGGGCACTTTCTACCCCCACATTCTCTGGCTGTTAACCACCCAGCAATCGGCCCTCACATCAGCAGGGAGACGGCCCTTCTGGTGCTAAGTTGTTGGTGAGCCGGCCTCCAGGTGGGCCCCTCACGTGGTCTCAGGAAATGGGTGTGTTTGGGGGAGTTTGAACATCTATACCCAAGTGTTTGGGGGAAGTGCCTCGGGTGGATGGTGTCTGGGGGCCCTCTCTCAGAACACACGGGCCTGGCAAAGGGCCTGGCAAAGGCTTCTAGAAGTGCTAGCTTGGACCTAGGCCACCTTGTAAAGGAGAAAGAAAGCACCATTTGCAAGTGTTGGGTGGAAGAGAAAGATGGAAGGAAATACATTGACTCCCTGGTTTGGAGATGTAGGAGTTTCTGAGAGTCCCCTGGGTAGATGGGCCCGGGGGCGCCATATGGCCAGCATCACCCCTGTTGACAGATGAGAAGGCATGCTCTTGGGGGATTCCGGGCACCCTGCAGCTGAGAAGTCCTGTCCCCTGATGTCCTTTTGATTTCCTCTTGCCACCTCCAAGGGATGTGGTCCTGATGCCATTGTGAGTGTGGGGTTTTGACTGGGTGCTGAGTGGCAGCTGCACAACCAGCCTCTTGAACATCTCTCTTGGTGAGAGACGGTGTAGTGACCTTGTGCATTTAGGGGTTCCGTGGCAGTGGCTCACAGAGCTCTAGGCAGCCTTAGGACCTATCGGGTCTTTCCCCACGGGAGTTAGTTTTGGAAATGAACATGGAGGGAACACCAGGTTCTTTGCTGGGGTGCTTGTGGCATTCAGGAATCTGCTGGGCTTTGGAGACTCAGTGGGGAGGAATGAGGTTGGATATGGGAGAGGACCAGGAGGAACAGGAAAGGACTCTCAGTGGTAGATCTTCAGAACCCCCTGCCTCTGCTCAACCAGCTTCTCGACCCATAAATGTGCATACGGCCTCACGGGTGATCTGTGAGCTCAGGAAGATTTAATAGTAACAGAGAACATTTATGTAACACTATTCACCGAGCACCGTTTCCAAGCACTGGATTTTTATTTGCTCGTTTAATCCTCACAACAGACCTGTGAGTATCACCAGGCCTGTTTTACGTATGGGGAAACCGAGTCACAGAGAAGTTAACTCCTCCAGTGTCACCTAGCCAGCGAGAGACACAGCTAGGAATTGTATTCAAGTCATCTCTCAAGAACCCAAGTTCTTAACCATGGGCTGTTGTTCCTAGAGCGTCCCTCTATACCTCATTGGCTATTTTGGGGATATGGTGTGTTCCCCAAAAAACTCACATTGAAATTTGACTCCCAGTATAAGAAAGTTGAAAGGTGGTGGGCTGTAAGAGTTAATTAGATCATGGGGCTCCATTCTTATGAATAGTTTAATGTTTTTTTCTTGAGAGACTGGAATAAGTCTCAAGAGAGTGAGTAAATTGGGTCTTGAAGGACTGGATTAGTTGCCTTGAGAGCAGGTTATTATAAAGTGAAATGCTCCTTGGTGTTTTGACCTCATATGCATGTATCTGCTCATGGCTCTGGAATGTGCTCCTGCTATGTGATGCTGTCCGCCATGAGGCCTTCACTAAAACCCCAGCCGCTACTGGCACCACACTCTTGAATTTCCAGAACTGTGAGCTCAAATAAACCTTTTTTTTAACTTTATAAGCCACCCATCCTCAGGCTTTCTATTATAGCAACACAAAATGACCCTCATCTCCTAAAGGACCTCTTAGCCCTTGAAGTTTTGTCACGTTTCCCATCTTAAGTTCACCCGACCACTGAGTTGGGTGTCCCCGTAGGTTTTTGCTTTCATGTGACAGTTGTGATGGGAGGAAATGATAAGAGAGGATGAGAATGAGGGGAGGGGCCAGAGAGGGAAGCATAACTGTCCTTCTTATACATTCCTCCTCCTTCCCATCCCTGCCTGTGAAGCCGCGGTGGTGTGAGAGGTTCTTGAGAAGTTCTCCTGAGAAGTGTCACTGTGCTTTGAGAGAAAACCTTCCAGCCATGGTTTTAGGATTAAATCTGGGTCTAGCAGAGCCATTTGGGGGAGACCCAGTAGTGGGAAGGGAAAGAAGAGTGACAGAACCCCCCCTTCCCCAGCTAACCCGATGAAAGCTCTCAAGTCCCCACAACCCAGAGTGGGAGATGAGACTAGAAGATTTTCTGTTGGTTCCTGGTGGCTGCTGCATCCATTGGTGGCCAGGGGCCAGCACTGGTCCATCCAGCTCACAGCTGGATGTGAAATGGAAAGACGTGGAGGGTCCAGAGCAGGGAGACCCTCAGAGATGTGCACTAAGTCAGCCTTGGATCTCTTCCAGACAGGAAGAGCCTTGTCGTGCTCCGTTCCCGGCCGTCCCTTGGGTGGTTAACACTTCCAAAACACAGGGTGCTGACTTGTGGTCAGAGGTTGGAGGTGACAAACGGAATCGGCCTCCAGATGTGGCTGCGTGTGACATCCTCCTCTGTTCACCACCCTCTGTACTCAGACGGCCATGGCCCCGTCAGCGAGCACAGTCAGGCAAGAGGGATGGAAGCCCACCATCTTGGTCAGGACTGCCTGCCTGGAGGTTCAATCAGCCAGGTTCCTCCTGGTTGGTTCTTCTAGAGAAGATGATGGGTCTTCAGCATGGAGCGGTCAAGTCTGTCCCTGAAGCCAGGAGACGCTTAGCAACCTCCACCAGGCCAGGCGTAAGGATGTTCTTTGGGGCAGCTTCTAGAAAAAACCTAGAAAACGGCTCAAGGAGAGAGCAGTCTGGGGGGCTGGGGTGGTGGCTCAGTGGCAGAGCGCTTACCTAGCATGTGTGAGGCACTGGGTTCGATTCTCAGCACCGCATATAAATACATGAATAAAATAAAGGTCTATCAATATCTAAATATATATATATATATATATATATATATTTAAAAAAAAAAGAAGAGAGCAGTTGTCACTAACTGGGTCACAGTGGTGTTGTGGGAAGGAAGCCTTGACCAAGGTGGCCCTGAGAGGTTGACTAAGAATCTGAGTCAGTCTGGGGAGGGTCGCCCAGCTCTCTATTCCAGAGTATTCTGTGTTTTTTTTTTTTTTTTTTTTTTAAATGACTGGCATGTTTGCAGGACTCCCCTGAGGCAGTGAGTTCCTGCTCATCTCTATTTACTTGCTTCAGCCCCCATCTTCCTAAATAAAAGGTCAGTTTCGTGAGGATGGAGAGGGCCTGGGGCAGACCCGCGGCGGGCACTCAGTGACCATTAGGTCAAGGAATAAATGAATGAAGAGCTAGGAAGACCTTCGGCTGTGACCTAGAAGCAACGGTAGCATCTTGAACCATTTAAAACTACCATCCCCCTCCCCTGCTCTGTCTTGAACCCCCTACCCCCATCACCCTGACCTTGAACTACCCCATTTCCCATCACCTTCTCACACTCTTTAGAGTTTACCTATTTCTTGTGTGTATGGTCGGCTGTCTCCATCCCTGTCCTGCCTCACGTTGGAACACGTGCTGCTTGAGGGCAGAGGGACTTCCCCTTCTGCTTTGCTCACGGGCATGCCCCGAACACCTAGAAACAGTGTCTGACACTTGACATGGGCCTCATAAATATTTATCAAATGAATGAACGGACCCAAGTACCCAGAAGCACTTACAGAGTGCCTCTGGTCCCTGTCCCCTTGAGTACTTTGCATTCTGTGCTGGTGTCCAGTGGAAGGGGAGGACCTGCCTGCCTGCCTGCCCCCAGGAGGGGTCCACACAGTCTTGGCTGCTGCCTTGGCCCCTTGCACTTTCCTCACGGCTTGCTTGGCCCTGAAGTAGGACCACCCCAACACCTCAGGACAGTTCAGACAGAGCCTCTTCGGGAATCTTTTGGCAGGCCAGCAAGGGCAGAGTAACTGACAGGTAGTGAGTGGAACTGTTCACAGCCAGGGGTTTGGGAGCCTGTGGTCTGACTGCATTCCCAGATCCCGCCCTGCCCCCACACACCAGTTCCCACCCAGTGGGCTGGGAGAAGTGGAAAAACACACGCCCGGTTGAGCAATGGAGGGCTACAGCGAAATCCCTGTTTACTCAGGGGTGATTATCTTGTCTTGCAACCAGTACCCAACTCACACACTTCATCTGGCTGTTTCCACACCTCAGAGAGCATCGGGGCCCAGAGCATCCGGTTACCCTGAGGGCAAAGTGCAGACCCAAACCCTCAGCCCCCTGAGTCGCATATCCAGCTGCAGACTCCACATTGCCACGCAACCTGTCCAAAGCTAGATGCCTGGCCTTCTTCCCCAGGCTGGGCCACCTGGGGCCTTTTTAGTTCAGTAAATGACAAATCTGTCCTTGCAAGTACTGAGGTCAAAATGTTCTCCCATGTCTTGCAAAACACATTTTTAAAAAGTCTGACCGCTACTCAGTGACCCCACCATGGCTCCCTTGGTCAGAGCTGTAGTGGCCATCCTGAAGCCCTGGGAGTACTGGTCACTTTCTAAATACCCCAGTTCCCCTTGTCCACTCTTTGTTAAACGGTGAGTCTGATGATGTCATGCTTTTGCCTAGGGGACCCTGATGGTTTCCCATGTCAGCAGAGTAAAAACCCAGGACACTTCCACAGTGGTCAACAGCAACCAAAAAATATTCAGGAAAAAAATTGTTTCTGTTCTAAAAATGTGTAGACTATCTTCCTCATCACTATTCCCTAAACAATATATGGCATGACATTTATTGACATAGCATTTACATTGTATTGGGTATTATAAATAACTTAGAGTTGATTAAAGTATATGGGACCCTGTGTGTTGGTTATATGCAAATACTGTGTCATTTTATAAGGGGACCTGAGCCTGTCCAGACCTTGGTACCTGCGAGGATGGTGGAGCCAATGTACATCTAGGGTCCTGTATTGTCCTTGGTTTCCCATATCCATTGGTGGTCTGGGAACCTATCCCCCTACATTAAGGAGGAACTTTTAAGTTTTGTGTGTTTCTGACAGGTGACCATTGTCAGAGTCTAAGGGACCCAGTTGATTTCTATACCCAACCTCATTTCATCAGAGTAAGGAGGAGATGACCTAGATAGGTGAGAGGGGATCCCAGTGAAGTTCATAGGTGGCTAAGCTGATTTCCAGAGCCTCTGGGTTTCAGAACGCCTGTTGCTTTTGCTTTTTGCTATTTGGGGCTGGGGGAACTCCTTGTCCCCACTGCCACAACAGGAAGAGCATGCCTTGCTGTGTATAGCAGGTGCTTAGAACTGATGTGGAAGATGCCGGTTTGGAATCCACCGGGGTAGAGCCAGCTGGTGGGGAAGGCATGAGGCTCTGTCTAGGAGTGAGGGACAGGGAAGGCCGAGGGGCAGATCTTATCAGTAGCAGCTCAGGTGGGCTTGGTTGGGGACCCCCGAAGAGTCCTTGGCCCCTTCCTGATGCACAGCTGTGAGCTGTAAAGGGTGACCAGTGGCTGTTGGGCAGACCACTTCCTGCCATCTTCTCTGGGGAGGACAAGTTTTGAAGTGCTTCCTGAGTTGGGGGGGGGTGCCCCTTGCCCCCAACCTTCCTTCAGACTGCTGATGAGGTGGGCCTCGTTATGAACCTTGCAGCTGTGTTTTTATACCGCACGGGCCTCCCTCACACCCGCGGGTCCCGTTGGGGGCTCCCCTCCCTGCCTGCCTGCTCGCCTCCCTCGTGGGTCCTTCCCTCTGCTGGTTGGTGACTCACAAGGCTCTTGCCCAACCTCTCAGGCTCTTGCTCTCTGAGAAGAGATGTTTTCTTTCATGCCATAAACTCCCCTCCTGATTTATGTCTTTGTATTTTGGGTTAATATGTTCCACATTTCGGTCTGGAGATTAGTGTGTGGCTCATTCATTGTTACAACCACCAAAACCCCAGTGCCCGACTTGGGTCTGTGGCACAGAGTAGGGAGCCAGACAGACACACAGACAGAGGGCAGCTTGGAGCTTCACCCCTGGCCCCCCGCTGGCTTACAGCCGCCGGCCCCGTCCCACCAGCCTCCCTGCCTCCAAGGCAGAGGCTGTGTGAAGAGGCACCCCCCCAACACATACACACTCCCGACTGGCCAGGATCTTGTTCTCCTGCCAATTTCCTGCAGAGGGCACACATCTTGCAATGGTGTGAAGAGGTAATTGCCCTCCGCCTGTGACTTCGCACTGAAGAAGCTATGTGTCAGGAAGTGACAGGCAAGTTGTAGGGTGTGGAAAAATGCTATCTCTGTGGCTTTGAAAGTTTTCACATGGCTGTGTGTGTGTGTGTGTGTGTGTGTGTGTGTGGTTTTTCTCTTTTTTTACTTTTTGGAACCATAATATTACCTTTGTTGCTATGGTGGTGTGTGGGGGTGGCTAGTTGGACAGAGCCCCCGATGCAGGCTGGTGTCTGGTGTCCATAGTGACTATCAGGGAACAGCCCTTGCTCTGATTTTCTTACCTTGAGTGAGCAACTGGTAGGGGGGACTTCTATGGTGACACCTGAGTGAATAGGACCCTGAATCTGGGATTCAGGTTTGGGGGCACATTCCCTGGTCATTTCCAAGGCTAGATGACTGCCTAGATTTGCTGAGGGACAGGTATCTAGGAATTTCTTTTCAGAGGTCCTAGGTGATGAGGAAGGACACATCCCAAGCAGAAAGGGGAAACCCCGTGCCTGTGGCACCCTGGGAGCTTGGGACTGCTGTGCCTGGCAGGAGCAGCCTTCATTGAAATTGTAGCCTCGTGGAAAAATGTGTCTGGGGTGTGCTCTAAGCTGATGGTTTAATATCCGAACACAAAAGCATACCGATGTTCCAGGACTTAAGATAGGGTTACCTCCTGATAAACGCGTGATACGTTGAAAATATTGTAAGCCCGAAATCCATTGATTGCACTTAACCTGCTGAGCATCCTGGAATAGCAACAGAGCGCATGTAGAGTCCCGGGGGCGGGGTTCCCCTCTAGATCACAGGGCCTTCAGGATGCCGGCAGCTCGTTGCTGTGCTGCCCAGCACGAGGCCGAGGATCATACACACATGGCCAGCGCGGGCAGAGATCAAACCTCAAGATTCCAAGGGCCATTTGTACTGAATGAGTATCATGTTGCTACCGTTGTAATGTTACCAAAAAAAAAAAAAAAAAAAAAAAGAAAAGAAAAAACAAAACAAAATAAAACAGGCTGATCAATGAAAGCTGGGGGTTCTCTGTATCTTTATTTGTTCATTTCACATTTACTGAATAAGTAATGCATGCTCAAGTCTGATCTTTGCAAGCTATCAAAGCATCCAGAGTGAAAAGTTGCTCTCTCCCCTACTCTTGTTCTCTATCTGTAGTTCTCTTTCCCAGGGCCATTCAAGTTACCACTTTCTTGTGGATGCTACCAGAAACAGTGCAGGTATTTACAGAGATCTGTGTTCCTTCCGTTGGATTAGCTCAGGTGTTAATTCCCTTCCTGCCAGTTCCCTGTATACTTCTGCCCTTGACTGCTTTCATTTTTTTTATTTTGCAGTGCTGGGGATCGAACCCAGGGCCTTGCACATGTCAGGCAAACATTCTGCTGTTGCACCTCACCAGCCCAACTGCCGATGTTCTTAATTCCCAAGGTGTGTCTTGGAGTCTGGCGGGTCAACCCCTCCCTGTTTAATGGCTTCGCAACCCATTCTGTGGATGATATATATGGGCTGTTTTCCGAGTGTTTTCCTACTGTTTACCTGTTGCTGCTGTGGATAATCTTGTGCACCCATTATTCCACTGTGGGCGAACATCTCTGAAGGGTAAATTCCTGAGGCTGAAAATTGGACCCCCAAATGGTGCACGTTATGTGTGTGATTTTGATAGGAAGGACCTGGTTGCCTCTTTCAAGACAGTTCGAGCATTCGCTTCCATCAGAAGGATTTAGGAGTTCCAGGTCCCCACAGACAGCATCACCAACAAAGAATCTTTTTGGATTTAAAAAAAGAAAAAATCTGTTTGTGGAAAAGTTTGTCTTTGCTTCCTGTTGAATTCTTCTCTTTGTGTCTCCCATACGCCATTGCTGTCTCCCACGGGGCAGTGAGGAAACGGGGCCTGGTTCCCAAGGACCCTCAGAGGACCCTCTGTTCTATAGGTCCTTCTGGGGGCTTGGGACAGAACCCCGCTGCACACACTTTGGGTCTCCAGGGACGCCTCCTTTTCAACATTTGTATTTTCTCCTTGTGATAACACTGTTCTGTTTCTACCCATGATTCCCCTTATCTTTTCCTACTTCCTCCTCTCTCTAATCTCCATCTGACCCCACCTCATCCCTGCATGGATCCTAGCTTTGGTTTGATAGGCTCTTGTTTCTTCTGCTTCTCATATTCCAGAGATATAGTCTCTTTAGTGAAAAGCCAGACTCGGGCAGATACCTCTGGACACCCCTTGGAGCTGGGTGTCTTAAGACAGATACGCATTCAACAACAAATTCCAGCGTGGGTGGGTGGGTGGCAGTATTTCTCTCCTCCTAAGTTTTTCTAGTCAGGGGGCTGAAGGTGGAACTGAAGCCAAGAATCCCTTGTGAGATAGATGCCCAAAGCTGGCGCACCCTGAGAGAACTTTCTATAATGTTGAAAACTGTATGTAGCTGATGAACACTTGGGGTGTGACTGAGGAACTGGGTCTTCAGTTTGATTTAATTTGAATGAACTTATATTCAAATAGCCATTATGTGCCCAGTGGCTGCCATATTGGATTGTATGGTTCCAGATGTATACTCGGGATGAGAATGTGAGAGTAAGAGTCTGAGAAGCAGAGTGTCCCTAGTCTAGGTTTCCAAAAGTCAAGAAGATACAGCTGCAAGTCTTCCTCCAGGTGTTCAAGTGTAGTGACTGGTCTTAATTTTGAAACTCATGCATTTTTTTCTATTGGAGACATAATTCACATTAGGCTGCTAGACCCAGTCCACCCCATGGGATCCCTTTACTACTCGAAGAAGAGCAATTTCGTGCAAGAGAAAAATCACTAACCATGGTGGTCACTTTCTGAGCGTGGTGCCTTGGTGTACGCAGGCAGAACTTGGCTATTCATGTTGAAGGTGTGATGTTCTAGAACAAAGCGAATCTCGAATTTGTTGGTTATCAGAATCACCTAGGGAATGTGGAAAATGTACAGAAGCCCAGACTCTACCTTACTTCAGAGAGCCTGGACCTATGCCTTCTTTTTTAGCTCCCTGGGTGACTCTGGTCCTCAGTAAAGTTTGAGAACTCTCACCCCGAGGGAGGGGGTGACCTCAGGGAGGACCTGTGTGCTGCAAGTGGGAGGTGAGTAAGTGTGAAAGCCAGGTACAGACAGGAAGTGCTGAGGAGGTTCCAAGGAGGGGCCAGTGTCTGCAGAGGAGCTGCCGCCCAAGCCACACCTGGAAGGCCAGAAGAGGTGTGACTTCCCAGGTAGCAGAACAGGTAATTCCAAGCAGAGGGAAAAACCTAACTAGAAGCACCAAGGTAAGCATGGCACCTTGAGGGAACTTGGAATGTGTTACTATTTGGGGCCAGAAAGTTGAGGGACAGGGAATTGATCTGGCCAGGAGAATATTAACAGGAGTCACCTGGGCGTGTATTCTGTATGTAGTAATGTCAGAGTGGAGCGGATGAAGGACTGGACTGAGTGGTGGGAGGAACAATGGGGAAAAGGCATTGAGAAATTCAAGAGGAAACAGGAACATGTCAGGAGTCTAACAATCCACGAATACACATTGGGCACAGTGTGTCGGGCAGTCGGCTCTGCAGGCACAGGATTGGGAGCTGGAATGCAGTAGTGAGTAAGATCAGCAGGCTCCCTGATCTCATAAGCATAGTGTGGGGTGGGGCAGTGTGGTGTGGTCGAGTTAGGCAACAAGCAAACACAAATCAACAAGAGAAGCACTGGGTAGATGCAAGCACTCTGGAGAGTTACACAGGCTCCTGCGACTGGGAGTAACTGGTTGCTTCTTTTATTTGGGGCTCAGGGAAGGCATCTCAGAGAAGGTGACATTTTAACCTGATGCCTGAATGACAAGAAAGAACTGATCATGGAAAGAGATGGAGAAACAGCACTTCAGGTACAAGTAATCACAAGTGCGAATGCATAAGAAAGGATGGAATTTGCTTTGTCCAAGGAACAGCTAGAACAGCACTGTCCTGTAGAACTTCCTGCAGGGAAGAGAATGTTCTACATCTGCCTCCTTCAACGAGGCAGCCACTAACCTCCCGTGACTGCTGAGTGCTGGGCATGTGGCTCGTAAGTCAGAAGAACTGAATTTCACATTTCATCTGAGCTTTGAATGAGTTCAATTTTAAACTTGAATAGTTGCATGTAGCTGCACTGGACGGCATGCAGATAGAAGATCATGGTGGCTAGAAGGGGAGAGGTTAACAGGAGTAAGACGAGATTGATATAGACTTCATTATTTTGTGAATTAAGGCAAATATTGGGGAGCAGGGATGATTTTCGTTAGATTGACATAATTGATTAGTATTTTATATTGTTGTTTGGGGGTTTGGTTTTTTTTTTTTTTTTTTGGTCATTATTGTTTTTGTTTTCTTTGAATTGGGGGTGGGGTCTTGATAGTTTGCTCAGGCTGGCCTCAAACTCTGAGGCTCCATGATCCTCCCACCCCAGCCTCCCAAGTAGCTGGGTGCACAGGCCTGTGCCTCCCCACCCGGCTTCTGGTTAATGTTTTGTGAGTTCACTGTGGCTGTCATGCTGAGAATGAGCAGCACAGAATGAAAAGTGGAACTAGGAGATCATCGTAATAATACAGTGGGTGCCTAGGAAATGGGGCGGCAGCAGCAGATGGGAGAAATGTGGATGGATTCCAGATGGGTTTTGAGGGAGAGAAGTGACAGGAGGTGAGAGAGGTTGGGTGCAGAAGGTGGGACGACTTGTTCATAGATTTAGGACTTAAGTAGCAGACGGTTGCAGATCCCATTTATTAAATGGAGGTGTGGCGAACAGGCTTCATTCTGTTTTTGAAAGTAAAGGAAAACAAGTTCTTTGTTGGGTTTGACAGATTTTCCTCCTGAGCATCACGGTGCAGATGACAAGAAGCCAGGTAGCCATGGGTCTGCAGAGCTGGTAAAGGTCAAGGCTAGAGATAAGAATCAAAGGCCATGAGAAAGGGTCAAGTCACCAAAGAAAAGGAGGAGAGGGCCCCCGGGAGGGTGCTATGACATTTCAGCCTGATCCCTGGAGGATCATCCAGAAACAAGACTCTGTGGGGGAAGCCTGTTGCCAGGCCGTGGAAGCCAAGAGAAGCCATGGTTCCCAGGAGTCAATGTGGAGTGCTGCAGGCTGCCCAAGAGCTGGGGGAGATCCTGGCGACCTTGGATTTGGTGACAACCTGCAGGTCACTGGTGACTTGGAGGAGAGCAGGCTTTGTGGAATGTGTAGGAGAGGATTAGAGGTCAGAAAGTAGAAAGAGTGACCCATTTGGTGAACACTTTTTTTTTTTTTTTTTCCCTCTGAGAAGCAAAGGATTAAGGCAGGGTCTGAAAGCCTCATCCAGAGGACACCTTTGTCAATATGATTTTCCGAATTAGGAATTTGTACGCTGATGGGTGGAAGCAGGTAGATTGTCTGTGGCGGGAGGAGGCACCACCCCAGTCACTGCCGTGGGAGGAAAGGTGGCGGCGAGGGTAGGCACGGGAGGGTGGGAGGGCACGTAGGTGGTGGGTTGTGAGCAGTTACTGTCAGATCATTCCTCTGTGGGTGAGAGAAGGACGGAGGCAAAACCATCATCTGGGAAATGCAACGATTATTCTGGAAAGTGGAAAACAAACCTAGGTAATTATGATGGGTCTGCGAGGTGGCTTCGCCTGTGACTCTCCAACTTGAGTGTGCAAACAGGCCACCTGGGGATTTGTTAAAATTCAGATTCTGTGTTGCTCATCAGCTCCTGCCTGGTGCTGTTGGTGCTGGTTCCTCTACTTTGGAGTAGTCAGACTGCACTTCCTCAGTGGGAAGACCGTGGTCCCTGATACAGGTGACACGAGGCGCCTCTTTGCTTGCCCACCGAAGTTGCACTTAGGTCAGAGTCGCTAGTGTTGAGTGTGTGTCTGAGATTTGTGTCCATTCACTTCAAGCAGGTTTTCTAGGTTATGAAATCGTCCGGGGGAACTTCAAAAACATAACCAGAAAGCCAAAATACCAAGGCCTCGGTATTTTGACTGTGATTACATGCCTAAATTAATTGGGGTGGGAGGGGCCCCAGGTACCCTACTTTTGGAAGGCTCCTCTGGTGGATCTTGTGTTTACTCGAGCATGAGAAACAATGCTATAAATACCAGGTCAAGAGGATCCCCATGGGAGTAGGTAGCCAAGGTGGGGGTGGACGCAGGGCTGCCCTGGAATGTGTGGGCTCTTGTCTATTTAAACAATTTGAGTCACTCAATTTGTTGAGTGCCAGGATTGCTCTACCTGCTTAGCCTCCCATAGTCCCACCAAAGAACTATCATGTCACTTAGCAGGAACAACCCTGGAATGTTCTGGGCTGGACCCGCACATCCTAGAGCTCCTTGGAACCTCTGGTTTACCTTATGCCTGTGACCCAGGAGGAGCAAGGGACATTCAGACCCTGGAGAGGGGGGTCCTGCCAGGCATAGGCCTCTTAGAAAAATTCTCAAATGGCAATCTGTGGACATGGGGCACCTTGAGCCATCAACCTAATCAGGAACAAGGGATCAACCTGATCAGAACAAGAGGATCGGGTTGAAAAAGGGAGACCCCAGTTTGTAAGATGAGTTCTTATCTTACCAACCAGTTGCCAAAATTCGTGATAGGATAGAAGTCAGGGGCTAATATGTCTTCAACAGATGAGAGAGTCTGAAACAGTTAGAATGGTTTGTGGATAAGCCTGCAGGCCCTCGGTTTTAAGTGGTAGCAGCCCAAGTCATAGTGGCCAGTAGCAGCCACTAAAAGGTGTGGGGCAAAGGGATTTATGAGCCACTCTAAGTGAAAAGCCTCAGTCATATGGTTATAGCTCTGGCCCCTTCTTGAGATGTGTTAGGTGGCATCCTAGAAAAAGGTGGCCCCAGTTTCCTGTTGCTCACTTTGTATAATCAAGCCCTTCCCATTGAGTATGGGTGGGCCTTGGCCACCAGACTATTACAAGTGATGGGGCGTCTCTTCTGAGAATGGATTACAGTGCGGCTGGGGCTTCGGCCTTTCTCTCTTGTCCTCTTGCTAAATGGTTCTGAGAGCAGCTAGCTGCTCTTCTGTGTCCCCGTGAGAGGCTCATCCATCAGGGAACTGATGCCTGCGCAGCCAGCAAGGGCTTGAGGCCTGTGAACATCCACACGAATGGGCTTGGAGCAGATTCTCCTCCGGTGGAGGCTTGAGGGGCCCACAGCCCTGGCTGCCGTCTTGATTGTAGCCTGTGAGGGGCCGTGAATGAGGCTCAGTCAGGGTCTGGGAGAGCCGCACCCCGATTCCTCGTCCCCAGAAACTGAGATGGGAAATGATCGTTTTAAGTCACTAAGTTTGGGGCTAATTTGTTTAGCAATAAATACGTAATAGGCAAAGGAAATGCCGTCAGAGTCTTCATCTCTTGGCTTGGCTTTCCTTTCCCTTTGCATTGACTTTGGCCTTCTCTGGCTTAGCAACCTCTATAGAAAGATTTTAGAAGCCATCAGTAATTTTGAAAAAAAGAAAGAAAGGAGGAAGGAACAAAAGAGAAAGAGGAAGGAAGGAAGGAAAGAAAACAGGAAAATCACTTGGCAGACTTCAAATGGAGCCTGGGGGGTGGCATGGTTGGGAGGTGCCTTTAGCCCCCATCCTTACCCAGTGGACTGAGAATGGAGCAAGGGTAGCACCCAAAGGAAAATCAGAGTCAGTTGATTCCAGAGGGAAGAGAATGGATGGAAAGACATGGAAGTAATGGATGGGATTCTTGAGGTTCACTTGAACGGGTTTTGAGAGATCTGGTCCAGCTCTCAGGCAAGGAGGGGAGCAGAATGGTTAGTGTCACGGAATCAGATGGAAATGTCTCAAGATGGGAAGGCAGAAGCTACAAAGAGACCAAGAGGAATGAGGATGGAGAAAAGACCCACTGAAAGTGGCATTCTGGGTCTCACTGTCCATGAGGGTACACGTGCCATGTCAACACAGAGACCTTAGGAAGGGAGAGAAATGGCCGGGAGACCAAGGCCGGAAGATGTAGACCATTCTTCTGAGGATCTGGCCATCAGCTTTTGATCAATCTGTGCTAGATAAAGAAGTCAACCACAAAACGTCCAGGTTAGAAGAAACCCATCTAAATGGTTCTTTTCACCTCTCCATTAAACCTGAATAAGTACCATGTCTTCTTTTAACCAAAAGTTTCCATTTCTTCCTCTGGAGCCTTTAGAACTCCTAAGCTGGTAGATGGATTTCAATGTCTCTTCTTATCGCTCTTTCCATTCTCGGTATCCTATTTAGGTGCAAAGGAACTGGACTAATAAATCACCATATTATGGCTCAGATTCAGCAAGCCGGAAAGAGAGTCCTGGCCTTTGACTGTCCTCGTTATATGTACCATGGGGTAGGAAAGGAGGCTGAGACAGTGAGTTTGGGAGGAAATTAACTAGTGATGCTCATGGATGTGGGGGATAGTATGTGGATGAGGGGGTTACTTTGGGATGGTGGCCTGAGCAAAAGGGCACCCCAGAGTTGGTACGCTGCGGTCATGCACCTAGAGTGACAAGCCTCACAAAGTGATGGAGATTTCACTTCCCTTTCACCATGAAATGTGTATCTAGACGCATTTATCTGCACCATGGTAACTGGTGATGCCCTGCCAGGGAATGGGTCTCTTTTCTATTGTATTGAGTGTCTCAAAAAAAAAAAAAAAAAAAAGGGAAGAGAGAAAAAGAAGAGAAATTAAACACAGTTCGTTCCTCACTATCAGTGTCCGAATGTCAGGTTAGGAAAACAGTCTGCCAAAAATAGCTGGGGCAGAGGAAAGGTGTCTCTCTCTCTCTGATTAGATCAGGGAATGCTGTGACCGTGTTTCACTGGCCGAAAAGGGTTGCAAAGTCCTTGCCTGCTTGAACTATAGCCCGCTTTGGGCAAAACGGTGTGCTTTGGCATGTATGGTGGAAGCCTGGCCGGGCCCTATGGAACCTGTTCTCGGGTTCCCTAGGAATGCACCCTAGCTATGCAGTGGGCTGGCAGAACCAGTGTTGTTTGGTAAATATGGCCCCGTGGCAGAGGGAGGGGGTGGATGGGTGTGTCCCCACCTCCCTCTGCCCTTGCTGATGACTCACACGCTGTGTTCTGGAGATGGATCGTTCCAATCCAGCAGCGGACTTGTTTCACGAGATGAGGAGACAGGGCTCAGAGAGTTCCCGGAACTGGTTAATGGAGAGGTGGACGAGAGGCACCCATCTCTCATCTCCATGCTTGTGCCCCACCCCCCCCCGCCCATTCACTGATTTTTATTCTCTGTATCGGGAAAGTGGTGACCACTTGGCCTGGGGGGAATGTGCGTGGCTCCCGTGGACCCAAGCAAACCCTCATATCTACTATTACAAGGTATGATCCCACCTTATTCTCCTAACCCTGCCATCTCAGGAGAAGAAGGCCTGACCTGTCTTTGACAAACCAAGGTTGGTTGCCCTGGACCACCACATTTCCACCTCTCACTCTGTGTCCTCCTGTTAGGTTTTTTTTTGTTGGTGGTGAACACAGAGAGAGGAGTAATCTGAGCAAAAGAAGTCACTAAAATAGACAGCAGGAAAGAAGGCACAGGGCCGCTGTACCCATAGGCAGTCGTTGGTGGGTTGCGTCCAAAGTGTCCTTTAGCTTTAGCGGAAGAAGCCACCTTCTTTCCTGGCCAGGGTATCCCTCACCCATGCAGCCCTCCAGCCCCAGATCACTCTTCATTCCAAGTGCTCTCACTGCCCGACCAACCTGAGGAGTTCCTTAGGGAAAAGAAAGAGGGGCAGCATAAGGTGGATGGGCACCGTGGTTCTCCTAGGGGTTCAGGGGTACCTCCGGGTCTCTCAAGCCAAAGGAGTCCCCGTGGACCTTTTTCACCCTCCCCTCTCCCATCTGGCTCCAGGGCAGAAGTTGCCAAGTGTGTCTCTGGTGTGGTCACCTGCAGAGTCAAAGGTGGGCACAGGAACCCAAAGGAGTTGTTACAGCTACAAGGCCGTGGACTTGTAAAAACTTGAAAAATGAAGCAACCCAGAAGGGAGCCCATGGAGCTCATGGAGGGACACTTAGCCGGTGCACCTCTGCCCCAGGAAAGCCTCACTGATGGACACACCCAGCATGTTCCAAATGCCCTGGACTTTAGAGGCGAGCTATGTACCTTGGGTCCTCTCCTGGGTGCTTTGTTTCTTCCTCACCCTGGGAACATGCCCATGCATGAGATCTACACCCCTGGCAGGGCCCTGAATGACCATGCAACCCCAGATGAGAGACTGTCACTTCTGCTCTGTCGTCTTCCTCCCACTTAATCCAGAAAGCATTTATTTCTGGGCGGAATGGCACACGCCTGTGTCCCAGCTACTCCAGAGGTTGATGTGGAAGATCACCTGAGCCCAGAAAGCTGGAGAGCAGCCTGGGCAACATAGGGAGGCCCCCCATCTAAAAAGATTTAAAAGAAAATCAGAAAGTATTTATTGAGTCACCTCCTGGGTAAGCTACAGAGATGACAGTGAGTGTCCCCAACCAATGCCATCATAGCTTACATTCTTGTTGAGGAAGAAGAGTTGTAAATAGATAACTGGAATGAGCATATTCAGAATATTATAGGGACTCAGAGCTGGGAGATAAGGAGGGATTCACAGAGGAGAAGACATTGACCCTAAACAGAGGAACAGGATTCCCCGAGGCTAGAGGGGGAAGGCAGCCCTGGCCCAAGGATCTGCATGAGTAGAGGAAGAGAGGTAATTAAATAAGACAGCTTGCTGGAATGTTTTTTTGCTTGTTTGATTGTTTATTTGTTTGTGGTACCAGGGATTGAACACTGGGATGATGTACCACTAAGCTTCATTCTCCAGTCTTTTTTTTTTTTTTTTTTTTTTTTGAGACAGGGTTTTGCTAAGTTGCCCAGGCTGGTCTTGAACTTGTGATCCTTCTGCCTCAGCCTTCCAAGTTGCTGGGATCCCAGGTGTGCCCCACCACACCTGGCTGGAATGGTTTCTGTTTGCATTTATTTTTATTTATATTTAGAGGGTAGGGCTGGGGCAAGAAGATGAAGTAAGTAAGTAGGTTAGTTGAGGCCACAGATGGGATCCTTCCTATTGCAATTATTAGAAAACCAGCTCCGAATGGTGTAAGCCAAGAAGGGAATGTTTTGCACTCTACTGTGGAATCCTAGGCTAATCTGGCTGTGGCATCCTGGGTTCCAAAGATGTTGGGAGGTATTCTCTTCTCACTTGAGCTGCATTGTGCTCCCACCCCAGCGGACCAGCCCCAGGTTAAAGATTCCAGAATGGCTTTCCTCCTGCTTTGAGGGCAATAGCAAAGGAGTCCTGCTTTTTTTCCATAGAGTTCCAAGATCGAGCCCCATTGCGTTGGGCGACCATTGGGAACCAGGTGTGATAGCCGGAGGGATGGTGTGTGAGTCAGCTCTCCATCACTGGGACAAAGCACCTGGGATGACTTACAATGAGGAAAGAATGACTTAGGCTCACATTTTCAGAGGTTTCAGTCCACGGCCAGTTGACCCTGTGGTTTCTAGGCCTGCGGTGAGGCAGAACATCATGCCTGAGTAAAGCTGCTCACCTTGTGCTGGCTGTCGGGGAAGCAAAGAGAGAAAAGAAGTAGCTGGAAACAAAATAAACCCTTCAAAGACTTCATGCTCCCAATGACCTACTTCCTCCAATGGGCCCCACCTCCTGCAGTTTCCACAGCCTCCTGCTAAGGAGGTCATAATAGCCCATGAAGATATAAGTCCATAAATGAATTAGTGCATTGATGAGATCAGAGGCCCATGATCCAATTACTCCCCAAACGCCCCACCTCTGAACACTGTTGTACTGGGAACTAAGGCTTCTGTACCTGAACTTTTGGGAGACATTTAGGATCCAAACCATAACAGATGCAGCGTGCTATCACCTGGGTGTTCTGGGGATTGGCTGGTGCTGCCCACACCTGAGATTGGAGAGTCATAGTTCCCCACTGGAAAATGGGATGCCTCTGTTTAAAAGGAGGATTGGGGGGGGGGCAGCAGGAGCAAATAACAGATCAACCACTGGTTTAGCAACATGTTACAGATCCTTAAAAGGACTAGGGGTTGGGTTTTGCATGTTGTGAAGGGTCCATCACAGGTTGAGTAGTTGGACACTCTCCTGACCTAGGGAAGAGGGGGTGTTTAAAGGCAGAGGGACTAGCAGAGAGAGAGAGAAGAGTGGAGATTTCGACAGTTGAATAGAGAGGATTAAGGATGTGATTACAGGGGAACGTGATAAATGGGAAAAATCAAAGATCTGATTGGCTTGTATGAGGAGTCTGTATGTGGCAGGGAAGGGGACCGGGCAACTAGAATTTGAGACATGGAATTTGAGGTGTCAGCAGCCTGTGATTCTCAGACTGAATGTGGTTTATGAGATAGTCGGGATGCTCATGCAGACATGGGAGTGATCTGCAGGGATCTGAGGGGACAGGAGAGGGACCTTCCAGAGAATTCAGGGTGGGGGGGGGTAGCAGTGGGGATGGAGTCTCTGTAACACACTCGTAATAAATAGATGGGAACAGGATGAGGACCAGCAGGAAGTGAAGGGAGGAAGGGACTTGGCAGAATCCGTCATCTTTCAGATGAGAGGAACACGTCTCAGGAGAGGTCTGTGTTGTACAGAAGAGGAACACCTGGTCAGAGGTGTCCCAAACAGTGACGATAATGTTTCCATTTGTCTTAAGTCATCGAGCTGTATGTTCCAAGGATGCATTTGATCGTATTTAAGCTCCACCCCTATAAACCTGACTTAAAACAATCTTCATAGCAGCACAGTTCATAATAGCAACAAAATGGGAGCTGCCCATTGTCCCTGAGCAGCGTAATACATAAATAAATTGTGCTCTGCTTACACAATGGGTTCCTATTCAGTGAAGAAAAACTATGAAAAATAAAGCAATCAGAGATGCATGCAGCCACACAGAACACTCTCACACGGAATATTTAAAGAAAGAAGCAAAACTCAAAAAAAAATTTATCCCAGTATGTTTCAATTAATATGAAGTTTAAATATATTTTTTTAAAGAGAGAGGAGAGAGAGAGAGAGAGAGAGAGAGAGAGAGAGAGAGAGAGAATTTTTTAATATTTATTTTTTAGTTTTCCGTGGACCCAACATCTTTGTTTGTATGTGATGCTAGGATTGAACCTGGGCCGCTCGCATGCCAGGCAAGCGCGCTCGCTACCGCTTGAGCCATATCCCCAGCCCTAATATGAAGTTTAAAAATGTGAAATCTAAACATATTCTATTTAGTAATATGCATATAAACGGGTGAGACTAAAAGGAAAAGCAAGTGAGTGGTTTTTAGAAAAGTCAGGATAGTGTTTGGTTCTGGGACAAAGAGTTCAGGATCAGGAAGGGACATTCAGACCTCATGACGTTTATTTCATAATTATTCATTATGCTACACAGTTATAGGTCATGTTGTTTTGATGATATATATTATATTGTCTAATATGAAAAGCCTTTTTAAAAAAATATCAGGAAACCAATACTCTATTTATCAACTTTTCCTGTGGCAAGTGTAAACCTAAGTTCCTCATCTTTGTTGGTGCATTCAGTCTGCACAGTGGCCCTATAATGAAGTTCCTGTTTTTATCCTCAATGCATTAGTAAACTGAGGCATGGGGACATTAGTTCAAAGTCACATAGCCCAAGAAGAGTACAACTAGAATTTGAAACCAGGTGGTCTGGTTCCAGAGCCCCTTGACTGTAACCACTGTGGAAGGTTGAGAAGATACTGTCATTGAGGGCCACCCCCGAAGTCCCAGCTGATGTTGGAGGACAGGATCGACTGAGTGGAGAGGGGTGGAAATCATCCTGATAGAAACTGAAATGAGTGAATGATGGTGAGAAGGTAGTTAAAACACAAGATGAAACCTTGTTCTGTCTGTATGGTGCTTACAAAGTCCTTTCACTTGCTCTTTTATCAAACTTCGTTTTAATGCTGATATGAGGTAGGTTTTTCAGCATCCTGGTTTTCAGGACCCAGAGAGCAAGGGCAGAGCCAGGAGGCTGTGGAGGGGAAGTAGACCCCTTGGCCTTATGGTTGTAAGTCTTGCATGCTTTCAACCCTCTTGACCTTGAGCTCTCTGACGTCTGTATCCTTCAGGAATGACCCAGCTGTGCATGTCGGGAGATACCAGATGTTGAGAGCCACAGCCGAAGGGGCTCCAGCAAACTTTCAGACTGCCAGCTGATGATTGGCTCACAGCGGCCCCAGCAACACCTAGCTGATTGGCTCCTCTGTGGAGATGCTCATTGAGCTGTTTCCCTGCCCTTTCAGACTACCAGCTGATAAGCGGCCCCAGCAACATCTAGCAACATCTAGCTGATTGGCTCCTCTGCGGTGATGCTCATTGGGTTGTTTCCCTGCCCTTTCAGGCCACGGAGCTGCTCATTGGGGGACTTTTTTGGCTCCGCCCATGCGACCCAGCCAATCGGCCTCAAGAGCAGGAGGATTGTGGGAGGAAGAGGCTGGGTTGGGGTGTGTGGCTTGTGGGAAGCCGGTGGTGGCAGTTGGGCTCTGAGGGTTTTTTCCTGAGGAGCTGTTTTGTTTGGCGTGTGTGGTTCTAAAAATAAAGTTAGTTTCTTTTGACAAGTGGCTCCTGAATTGTGCCCAGCCAGACTGCAGCACCAGATGTGTCCTCTCTGCTCAGTACCATGCAGGATATGGCTCTCGGCACCTGCTAGGGCTGGCTGAGTGCCTGGGAAGAAGTACGAGCTATTGATCCTGAGGTCATTACTTTAGGTTAGCAGCTCCTGCACCTTGGGTCCTTCTCCAGGCTGCTCTCATAGGCTCCCTTCTCTGCCTCAGAAGCAGGATAGCCCTCAGAGTCTTACCACACCTGCCAGCTGGCTTGATGAGCCCACATTCCCACTACTTAGTCTGTGGGTCAAGGCTCTTCTCATGCCTCAGCTCCCTGTGTCCCAGTGCCAGAGGGGATGTTAGTACATCCCCTTCTCAAAGAGCACTGATCCTGGGCTGGGGATGTGGCTCAAGTGGTAGCACGCTCACCTGGAATGTGTGCGGCCCGGGTTCGATCCTCAGCACCACATACAAAGCAAAGATGTTGTGCCTGCCGATAACTAAAAAATAAATATTAAAAAATTCTCTCTCTCTCTCTCTCTCTACCTCTCTCTCTCTTTAAAAAAAAAAAAGAACACTGATCCTCATTTTAGGAGTGGCTAAACAGCATAGGATTTAAAATGAGAGGCTTTGATCACTTGATAAAATATGCAATAGTGTTCAGGGAAAAACAGGGCCTTAAATGAACATATGGAGTGTTAATGTCAATTATAGCATTTAAAGTATGCAGTAAGAGGAAGCATAGAAGGAATAGAGGGAAATCCTAACAGTAAGACTGCAGATGTGTTCAGTTGCCCACCTTTACTTTTTGATCTTTTCTCCTATAACGACCACTTCTAGGATTGTCTTTCAGGATGCTGGAGACATAGAATTTCACTCTTAAGAAGGCAACTGTCTCGCTAGGGTTGTGGTTCAGTGGTAGAGCCCTTTCCTAGCATGTGCGAGGCCCTGGGTTCGATCCTCAGCATCACCTATAAATAAATAAAAATAAAAGTATTGTGTCCAACTACAACTGGAAAGTAAATATTAAAAAAAAAGAAGAAGAAGAGGGCAAGTGTCCCTTAGAGAGCTTTATGTTGGGGCATGATGTGTGTGTGTACACGTTTGAATTAAAATGAAATTCAGCCAGGGGTGTATCTCAGTGGTAGAGCACTTGCCTAGCATGCACAAGGTCCTGGGTTTAATCCCCAGCACCACAAAAAAAAAAAAAAAAGCATAATATTAATCATTTTGAAGTCTGCATTGAGGACATTCACAATATTGCGTAACCGTCACCTCTACTAATTCCAAAACATTCTCATCATTACCGAAGGAAATCCCACAGCCATTACGCAGCCACTCATGAGTCTCCTAGCCCCTTGAACAGTCACCAAGGGCTCTTGGATTTGTCTCTGTGGATTATCTGTTGTGACATGATTTTAGATGAGCCTTTTTAGAAGAGTCAATCTGGCTGCTGGGTGGAGAATGAATGGGAGGTGGTGGCCATGATATAGAGAAGGAGAGCCATCTGAGAATCTTTAAAAACATTTTTTTTTGTTCTTTTTAGTTATATATGACAGTAGAGTGTATTTTGACATATCATACATACATGGAGAATAACTTCCCATAATTGTGGTTGAACAATTATGGAGTTACACTGGTCATGTATTCATACATGAACATAGGAAAGTTATGTCTGATTCATTCTACTGTCTTTCCTATCTCCATTCCCTCTCCCGTCCTGTCATTCTCCTTTCTCTAATCCAATGAACTTCTATTCTTCCCTAGTCCCTGACCCGCTTAATATGTGTAAGCATCCACATATCAGAGAGAACATTCAGCCTTTGGTTTTTTGGGATCGGCTTATTTCACTAAGCCTGATACTTTCCAGTTCCATCCATTTATCAGAAAATGCCATAATTTCATTCTTATTTATGGCTGTGTAATATTTCATGAAGTGTATATGGCACATTTTCTTTATGCATTCGTCTGTTGAAGGGCACCTAGGTTGGTTGCCATAGATTAGCTATTGTGAGCCTTTAGAGTCTTGTTGCTCTGGGTAAGACAGATGCATGGCCTATGCTGTAGATATCAATAGGGGAGGTGGAAAAAAATGCTAAGAAGGGTTTGGAGGCAGGATTTGTCACCTCCTGAGAAATCCCATGGCACAGAAATCTACGGTTTGAATGTGTCCCACAAAAGTTCTTGTGTTAGAAGCTTAATTTCTCAGTGGGGCCATTGGGAGATGGAGCCTAGTGAGAGATTTGTTTGTGGGGGTAGCTTTCATAAATGTATCAATGGCTTTCTCACCAATCAGGTTAGTTACTGAAGAGCAGGTGAGAAGGTAAGAACTGTGTCTTGTGCGTATACCAACTTGCCCTTCCACTTTCTGCCCTGAGTTACAGCTGTATAAGTCCTTCACCAGATGTGTCCACGGGATCTTGGACTTCCTATTCTCCAGAACAGTGAGCCAAATCAACCTCTATTCTTTATCAATTACCCAGTCTCAGATATTCTATTATAGCAACAGACAGAGGACTAAGACACAGCCTGTGTGACTGGGTTTAATCCACATTTGACATTGGAACCTCTTTTTTTCAAGCAGCTCTTCTACAGCATTCCAGCGTACACCCCGCTGTGGCCTGGAACTTGGAAGACCTGGGTTCTGAGGTTGTCACCACATCGTTTGGAGACTTTAGGCTAGTGACTTCACACATCTGAACCTTCCACACCCTCATCCAAAAAGTGAGGACATTAATGAACTCAGAGATTGCACAATTCAGTGATTTCATGTCCTTACATAAATCTCTTATCATTTTCAAAGATGCCCCAGCATCTAGGGAAAAGGGGTGTCTTTGTGTTTGTACAATCTGCATTTTTTCACCCCTCTTGTCTCTGAAAGCCGACTTGTCTGTGGGTAGAGTTAGCATCACTGAGTTTGAAAGTGAACTTGCTGGGCACAGTGGCGCACACCTATAATCCCAGCATCTTGGGAGGCTGAGGCAGGAGAATTACAAGTTGAAGGCCATCCTCAGCAACTTAGTGAGACTCTGTCTTAAAATATGTAAAGGGCTTGGGATGTGGCTCAGTGGTAGAGCACCCTTGGATTTGATCCCCAGTCCTGGTGGGGGCGAGGAAAGAAAGAAAGTGGACTTTCATTCTTGGGCAAACTGAATTTTCATCTTGGGGTTTCTCTAGAAGAATAAGATGGAAAAACCTACCTCACTGCCCTCATCTGGCATTCCAAGGGACTGCTCAGAGTAGTGGTTCTCAGCTGAGACGGAGTAGCAGGCTGTGTCTCTGACCCTGTGAGGTGTGCTGCAGAGATCCATTCTGGACAATTCTGAAGTTAGTCACTTTTGTGCATAAGTCTGAGTAAGCTCCAACTTTTTTTTTTTTTTTTCCCCCAGTCTGGAGATTGAATTCGACCTCATACATGCTAGGAAAATGCTCAACCACTAAGCTCCCCCAGTTCTTTTTATTTTTTATTTTGAGACAGGGTCTTGGAAATTGCCCAACCTGGCTTGTAATGTGTGATCCTCCTGCTTCAACCTCTGGAGTACCTAGGATTACAGGTGTGTGCCACCACACCTGGCTTCTCATTTGCATTTGCATTGCTTTCTAGTGTGTGTTCGTCTTCATTCTTCACACTGTAAACTTAAAACCATTATTTTTATTTTAAGCAAAAGCAATCACATGCACATGGTTAAAACCAAAGTCCAATCATACTAAAGTGCTCAGAGTGCAAAGCATTCCCCTCATGCACCACTACTCTTTTTTCTAGCCACACTTCTAATTTTAAATAAAACACCCACATGACATTTCTCAGTTTATTAACTTGGACACTATCTATCAGGTCCCTGTATAATAGATAGACAAGATACTTACTTACCCTATGCCCCGAATGTGATACTTTGTTGTTTTGTGGTGCCTGGGACCAAACCTTGCACATGGAAGCATGTAAGTGCTCTACCACTGCGCTACATATCCAGCCCACTTCTCTTCTTTTTATTTTCATTTCTTCTGTGAGCAGAGCTTTCATTGACAGTTGGGTCATGGAAATTGCAGCCAGAAATTGATATCCAGGGAGTACCTTCTTAAGGACTTAGTTCAAACTGAGGGTTGAAATAAACAACCTGAAACTCACGGTCTCTAAAGGTCTTTTTTTGTTTTGTTTTAACTGCGTGTTCTCTCTCTCCCTGAATCCTTAGGAGGAATATCTTTTAGTATTAAGACAGGAATGGTTGTGCATCTCCCAAGCAGGGGCTTAATTAGTCCTGAGGACACAAAAGATCGTGGAACCAAGCATCGGGCTTTCTCTCCTTTGGCTGGCTCCAAAGCTCCAGGCCAAACTTAGTGTCTTCCTCTTGTGCTAGAGGATTGGAACTGAAGTGGTCCCCAACCTATCCAGACCTCACCTAATATATTTTTTTCTATTGTTACTTCCTCTTCATCTAATTTTGCACTCTGGGTGGCTGGATTAGGGTGCGCAGACTGGGAACATTCATAATCTCTTCTCTAATCCTCACGGTCTCAGAGAAGCTGTGGTTCAGTGTGACGCCTCCCCACCCTCCCAGCCTTTCCCTGGAGGAAATAGGATCTGTGACCTTCACATCCCTTCTCTGGATTTGTGTGCACACAGTACTTTCCCTTCCCTCCCAACATGGAAGCAACCCGTCCAGAAATAGGGTGGCGTGGCAGCGTGCCCCGTGTAATTAAGGTTGATTTATTTCCCTGTTAAAGACACCAGGCCGTGTGAGGATTTACCTTCGACTCATTCAGATCTCTGGGCTGAGCCTTGTAAAAAGATGCCCCACAATTAGTGCCGCGTGGAGCCGCCCCTTTGGCCCAGGCCTGCACAGGTTTAAGGAGAGTCAGAGAGTAGCCAGAGGCGCTTTGGGTTGGAACACTGGGGCCCCTCTTCCTGAATCCCTCAGTGCCTCAGTTTGGGGGCTCAGAGAATGGGAATATCAGAGCCAAGAAGGATGGTCACCTGCATGCAGCCTGGCCAACCTGGGATCTTGTACCCCCACAGCCAGTCTCATGGATGCCTCTACCAGAGCCACAGTTATGCCGAGTTTTGTGTCTCATTTATTTAATCCCTGTACATTTGAAACCAGCACAAAACCCCTTTTTTTCCTTTTATAGATTGAGCCCCCCCAATCTAAAAAATCCACGGTGCTCTGAAGTATTCCACTTCTTTTGAGTGCTGTCTTGATGACGCCGTGGGAATATTCCACACCACGAGACTTTGGTTCATGCCCAGAATCATGGGAAATATACAAAATTACCTTCAATCTGTGGGTAGAAGGCGTATAGGAAGCATAAATGAATTTCATGTTTGGACTTGAATCCCATCCCTGAGCTATCTTGTAATGTACATGCAAATATTATAAAATCTGAAGAAAAAAAAAAAATCTGATATGAAAACGGGTCCCAAGCGTTTCAGATAGAGATAATCAAGCTGTGCCTACCTGAAGCTGTATATTGTACCCTGCTGTGCAAGTGAGGTGGGTGTGCTCTGGGTGAAATGAGGGTGGGGTCCCAGAAGCCCTCCCTGCTTGTCTTTTCCACTCCTGGCACAGAGGGTCTGTCTCCCTCCCAAATGTCTCACCTCATAGACGGGTGAGTTTTCTTATTTTCAATTTCCTTACAGAGGATTCTTAGAGACTCGTGAGGTTTCAGAACTGAGAAGGGCCTTAGAATTCAATGCTGCCTCCCCTTTCTATGTTATAAACAGATCCAAAATGTTAAGTCTCCCCCAGGACCCTGTTGGGGGTCTTTATTTTGGAGCCCAGTGTGTGCCGTAGAGCCAGTCCTTTATAACCAAGAAGGCTTGCAGGCTGTTTGAGGAGAGTGTTCTGGAAGCTAGGTTGCTCTCTCCCTCGCTCCCTGGTTCAGGCAGATTTTGTTGACTTATTGCAGCGAGCAAGCATGTCTGCTGGGTGCTGCTGGTCACAGAGACACCCACAAAACTTGGCCTCTCTGTCTCAGGAGCTTATGAGCTGGGACAGAATTCATGCCACCCTTCAACAGAAGACCTTTCATGACAGGTGGTGGTGTTGATTGATGCCCCTCAAAAAAATAATAATAATAATAATAATCTTGATCGGATTCTTCGTTGGCAATCAAGAATTTAGGGAGAGTGTGGAGTGCCATGGCACACACCTGTAATCCCAGTGGCTCGGGAGGAGATCATGAGTTCAAAGCCAGCCTCAACAACTTGGCAAGACCCTGTCTCTAAATTAAAAAAAAAAAGGGATTGGGGATGGGGCTCAGTGGTAGAACATCTCTGGGTTCAATCCCCAATACCAAAAAATAAATTAATTAATTTAATTAAATTGGGGGAGAGGATCACCCACTCAGCAGAAATCGGGGTAGCTGAACCCAGGCGGTATTCTTGTGTGTGGTGCTCTCCTGGGGAGCTCTGACTGACCTCACTCTGAAACTGGCTTCAACTCTCTCCCCTCTGATGGATTCCCCCATGCATATTAAAAGTCTTTTCCAAAAGCTCCCCATTTACTAGTGAGAACCAGGGATCTTCCCTTTGTTTAGGGAGAACAAAAAAAAAAAACCACCTAAGCCCTAGGTTTTATGGACCCTTCGCGGTGGCTGCTGATGGCCAGTAGGGCCTCATTGTGAAACTGATGGAATCATTGAGTAGCTTGGGAGGCTTCCAGGTGGTCTGCTGAGATCTGGGCCTCCTCTTCTCTTGGGGACACTGGGGGTACACTGGCTACTCCACTGTAGCTCTTACTGACCCTCCCCTTCCCCCCACAGCTTTCTGGATCCTTCACTAATCAGAATGCATTCCCATGAGCCAGTGGCTCTGTAGGATCTCTTCTAAGACCCCCCTTTTGCTCTTCCCTCGACCTGTGTATGACTGAACCCAACTCCTTCTGAGATTACACCCAACCCACCGCAGAACCTGTCAGGATTATTGCTTCCACGTGCCACCCTTTAGGATTTATTAATGAGCTTTGGTCTGAAATCAGAATTCTGTGCTGCCAGCCGTTCTCATGGCTTTTAACAGCTTGGGCAATGCCAATTTATTCCCTTTTTTGTGTCATGCTTAATTCCCTACGTGACCCTTGGCCTTAGCTCAAACTCTTGTCACACCGTTCCTACTACCTACATAGAGAACCCGGAACAAATCCAGGTGCTTTGTCACAGAGCCAAAACAGGAACTGGGAATGTCATGTGAAAAAGGACGGTGGCATTTTTCTGGTTCTCAGAGTCTCAGAGGGACACACGGGGACCCCCAGTTATCTGCCCAGATATAATCAGCACTGGAATGCGTGCATTCTAGGCTGATGAGCTAATGGTTTGGGACTAGGCTAGTGCAATGCCAAAAATGTGAGTCACTCTGTTACAGGTATGGACAGCAGCGAGCATGCTCCGTTGCCATAGGAACATGAACATTTATTCGTCTCAAAGCAGAAAGAATTCCCTTCCACTCCTCTGAGAGGAAGATGTTTCCCACGCGGTTTCTCAGATACCTGTGTTCCAAAGGCTGCTCCCCACCCTAACCCCTGCCACCCCATGCACGATGCTGTCACCTAGGGTGTTGTCCTGGCCCATGGTATGCGGTGGCGCTTCTGCTTCATAGGTACAGCCCAATTCCATCGTGCCTCTGATGCCTGATTTGAAGACTCGATGACCAAATATTTTCTTATAACGAGGCTATACGATGAGGTGACAAGACCTGGGCTTTTAAAGAGGGCCAGATTTGGCTCAGCTTCTGGCTTTGTTGCCCATGAACTCTGCAACCTTGGGAACCTGACTTTCTTTTTCAGCTTCTGCATTCTTACCAATAAACTGGGGTCATCCCTACTTTTGGAAAGACTTCGGTCAAAATGTGTCCAAGGGCTTGGTCCAAATGGTGGTTCTCTTTTATCGTCTCCCTGAAGCCCTGGGGAATTTAAGCAGAGAAGTCAAGGATCCTGAGAAGTTAGCTAAGTGACCAACCCACCTATCAGAGAAAGGTGTCTGCAATTCTGGGCTGTGGGTCTTGTGTACCTTGGGCTGCTTGGGTGATGTATCATGCAGCGATCTGTGCATGCAAATCCCAGAACCTGATTCTGGCTGACAGAAGCCAAGTGCCATTTATTATAAAGATACTAAAGTCTTGCAGAATGAGCAAAAGGCTGGGGAGACCTTTTCAAAACACATAGAAACCAGGTATTCCATCTCTGCGGGGCCAGGATGTAGGAATAACAGGAACAATCTTAGAGCAGAAATAGCACCCTCGGGTTGGTTTGTTGGGATGGAGGAATTGCACTCAGGCCTTGCCTCCTCTTGCCCGTGATTCAAAGCATCAGCACAGGGCATCTGGAGAAGGCCACACACTGGGCCCTGGGAAACAAGAGACCCCACGTAACCCTTTGGGTTTGTCAAAAGAGAGCTGATACCTGGATTAATAGACCCACAGAGAAAGTGCCTAGAGGCAGCAGAGATCATTTCCCAGGAAAGAAGTGGAGTTCTATTAAAACATGTTGAAAAGATGCTTGGAACTGAAACCATAAATATCCACTCCCGCTATCCTGAACAAATCTCACTTTGGGCTTCTTTTCTGAAAACAAGAGATTTGAAGTGATCTTAAAGGACCCATCAGTTTCTAATAGGACCACTCTAATTCTTCAATTAAAAAAAAAAAAAAAAAAAAAAAAACTCTTCCACTGAGAAGAAATAGGAATTAAATTTAGCTGCCTTAGTTTTTCATTCTCCCCCTAAAACTTCCCATCGCCCACTATAGGCATGTAATAACCAATATCTTTAAAGTCTGTCTATCTATCTATCTATCTATCTATCTATCTATCTATCTATCTATCTATCAGTACTAGGGATTGAACTCAGGGACACTCAACCACTGAGCCACATCCCCAGCCCTATTTTGTATTTTATTTAGATACAGGGTCTCACTGAGTTGCTTAGTGCCTTGCCATTGCTGAGGCTGGATTTGAACTCGTGATCCTCCTGCCTCAGCCTCCCAAGCTGCTGGGATTATAGGTCTGCGCCACCGCACCCAGCTCTCCCTAAATTACTTTTAAAACCTAATAAAATGTTAACTGCTGTCATTGTTATACGATATTGTTTAATCGATCATGACTAGAAGAAAAGTCTGTAGATGTTCGGTGCTTATGCAATTTTTTTCCGAGTATTTTTGATCCTTAGTCTGTTGAGTCTACAGATGTGTAGCCCGTGACTAAGAAAGACGGACAGAATAGGACATTTTCCCAGAAAGTTCTCTCTTGCCCCTTTACAATCATTTTCTCTCTTCTGCACCCACTTGTCTTCCAAGATCACCTGTCATCTGATCTCCATCTTAGGGATGAATTTTGCTGTTCTAGAGTTTCACAGAAATGGGGCTTGTAGAGTGTGCTACTGAATCCAGCTTCTTTGGAACAAGATGATGTTCATCGCCAAAGGATAAATGTTTGTACCAGTGTTGGTTCACTTCTTTCTAATGCTAAGCAGAATTCCATTCATTGAATTTACTACAATTTGCATATCCATTTGTCAGTCAATGGACATTTGGTTTGTGTCCAGTTTTGAGCTATTCTGAATAAATCTGCTGTGAATATTTGTGTACAGGTCTTTCAGACATGTTTTCATTCCTCTGGTAAAAATACCTCAGAAAGAAATTGCTGGATCATATGGTAAGTATATAATGGCAAAAGTGATTTTCTGAAGTGGTTGCTTCAGTTCACGGGTCACATTCAGCAAGACATGAGCTTTTGATTGTTCTCCTTCTCACAAACATAATTTTTTTTTCTCCATTCTAGTGAGTATGTGGTAGTTTCTCACTGTGCTTTTATTGTGTACTTTCCTGAAGATTGATGATACTGAACAATTTGAATGTGCTTATCACCATTCTGGATTCGACAAGTATTAGTATGTTCCAAGCATGGGTCAGAAATAATGCATGACTTGCCGTAAACATCCTTGTGTGTTGCTCCAATTCTATTCCCTTTTCTCTTTCCCTCCCTGGAGGTAACCACTCTTCTGCGGTTGGTATGCATTTTCCATGACATGTTTTGAATTTTTATTAACATATATATATATATATATATATATATATATATATATCTCCAAAAGAGTATTGAGCAATGTGTGCTTTGAAGCCGCCACAAAAATGTGTCATATTGCATTTATCCTTTGGCGGTTTTCTCCCCCCCCCCACATTATGTTTTTGAGGTTCATCCATGTTGATACACGTAGACCTAGTTCAACTAGCTGTTGCATAGGTTTCCAGCATGTGCGTGTGCCACAGTTATCCCAATAGGCAGGTGCTGCGTTGTGTGTCCGATCCCTGTCTCCCTGGGTAACCTGTGAGTGTGGTCCCTGGGGCTAGATATCTAGAAAGAGCATATCCCTGTCTGTGTGTGTACATCTGGACTTTGTCAACTAGTGCCAAATTGTTTCAGAGAGCTTTCGCAAATATATACTGCCACCCACGGAGTATCAGAATTTCCATGCGCCTTGCCAAACACATCAGACTTCTTATTTTTGCCATCTGAGCACCTTGGGCTGAAACTACATTTGCATTTCCTTCGTTGCTAGTGAGGTCCTCTACATTGTCATGTGGATTTGCCCATTTGGATTTCCTCCCTCTCCTGAGTTTTCTGTGTCTGTTGTGCTGTTCCTATTTTGCTGTCTTACAATCATTGTTTTATCTTTTCATTTTTTTTTTTTTTTTTACTGTTGTATTTTGTTAGGCAGAAGTTTTTCCATTGTAGTCTAATCAAACTTATTAACGTATTGCTTCGTGGTCTTTGCTTTTTTTATGCCTTAAGAAATATTTTCTTATCCCCAGGTCACAAGAGAGTCTAAAAATTTGTTTCTTTAAGCTTCAAAGTTTTGTATGTGATAATTAGATTCCCCTACCCCACTTCATCCCCGGTATAGGGGGTTGAACCCAAACCCTCATTCATGCTAGGCAAGCGCTGTACCACTGAACTGTATCCCCAACCCTTTTTAAAATTTTTATTTTGAGACAGGGTCCCACTAGGTGCTCAGATGGGTCTCCAACTTGCAATTCTGGGATTTCAGATGCACGCTATTGCACCCAATTAGATCTTGGGCCCATCTGTAATTTCCTTTTACTGTTGGCTATAATTGTATTCATATTCATTTTCTAATTGAGTAGCCCATCACCCCATTATTATTTTATTTATTAAATTTATCCTTTCTTCACTAATTTTTTTTTGGAGTGTAGGGGTGCTGCGAATGAACCCAGGACCCAGCCCTGCACCCCCAGCCCTTCCTCATTGATTTGATGGCCACCTGTCATGTGTTCCCATAAGTATGTGATCTGTTCCTGGGCTTGATCTTCTGTTTTACTGGTTTATTTGTATGTCCATTGCTCACTATTCTAATTATTATAACTTAATAAGGATCCTTACTATCTCATGGGACAAATCTTCATTCTTCTTCAAAATGATCATGGATGTTCCCCAACCTTTGCTATTTCCTGTGAATTCTAGAATCAGCTCATGTGATTTTTGTTGAAATGGCACTACATTTTGAGGTTAAATTGGGGAGAAAAATTTCCTTGTTAATATTTCTTTCTTCTTCTTCTTCTTCTTTTTTTTTCTTTTTAAGATTGAACCCCAGGGCAATTTACCACTGAGCCCCATCCCCAGCCCTTTCTATTTTTGATCTTGAGAGAGTGGTCTCACAAAGTTGCTGAGGCTGGTCTCAAACCTGCAATCCTCCTACTTCAACCTCTTGAGTTGCTGGGATTACAGGCATGCACCACAGTGCCCAGCACAATTGTGCTTTGTTTGCTTGACTTTTGCCTGTCTCTTGCATCAATTCTTCTCCCAGATTTTTCATTAGACTTTTAAAAGTTTCCTCACATACTGTCAACTCATGACACAATCTTTCAGGTCTGTTTCCAACATGATAGGCGTCTGTTTGCTCTGGTCTGGTCTGTTGAACAGTTAACATCTTGAGATCTTCCTTCATCATTATTCTATTACTTTTCTTGGCTTCTCGTCTACTTTTTGGCTAGTTCTTGAGTATCACATCTTCCTCTTCCTTGATTTTCTCCTTTGTTTTGTTGGAGCATATCCTTTAATAGCTTTCTGAAAAGAAAGTGGGTCTGATCTTAATCAGAAGTATGAACATTTGCCTAATTGCTCTATTATCAATGCACTTGTCACCTGTCCTCTAGGATGTTTCCTGCCATCTGGATAGTGGAAGCCACTTGGCTGACACAGGTAACAAGGAATCTAGGAGGCTCTTCTCTGACTTTTTTTTTTTTTTTTTTTTTTAATCCTTGGTCTGTTGAGACCACAGAAGTGGAGCCCATCTGGGGATTGAACCCTGGGACACTTAACCACTAAGCCACACCCCTAGTCCTTTTTATTTTTTGATTTTGAGACAAAGTCTCATTAAGTTGCTAGTGGTCTTGCTAAGCAGCTAAGGCTGCTCAGCCTCCCAAATTGCTGGTATTACAGGCATATACCCCTGGGCCTTGCTCTCACCTCCTTTTTAAGACTCCACCTTGATACCTTGTATCGGTGAGCCTTCCTGGCCTTTTTGAAGTTCTTCATTATAAATTGGCTTTTTACTTTTCTCTTTGTCTCCCAGGAGGCATCTAGCACAATTCACCTGGGGCTCTTGTTAGAGTGCACAGTCTGATGGAGGAGGAGTCTGGATGCTGTGTCCTTTTGTAACTTTTTACCTAATTTAAAAAAACATTTTTTTTTTAGTTGATAGACCTTTATTTTATTTATTTATATGCAGTGCTGAGAATCGAACCCAGTGCCTTACACATGCCAGGCAAGTGCACCACCCCTGAGCCCCAGCCTACAGCCCCTTTACCCAATTTTTTCCCCCAGTCATTTTTATTTGGGTTCAAGAGAGCATGGAGCTAAATAATCTGTTTTGAATCATCCATTTGAAACATAAGTATCATATTTTCCAATTGTTGCTGGCACAGAGGAAGGCTGTTAGTTTTTATAAATAGATCCTGAAGTGTCTTATTAGTTCTGGTGGTTTGTAGAATTTCTTGGATTTGGAGGGTAGACAGTTGTATATTGTGAGGAGGTCAGCTGTGTCTTGTTCAGGATCCATAAATTATTCATTTAGTGGGATCTTTAGTCCAGTATTGAGGAGTAACTGGTGGTGGTGGGGAATAGCCTAGTCTTATTCCTGACTTTCACAAAGCAACCTGCGATGTTTTCCAGTAAGCATGAAGTTTATTTTAATTTTTGATAGTTATGATTTACCTGACCAAGAAAACTCCCTTCTAGTCCCAGTTTGCAAGAAACTTTAATCACACACATGCATCTTGTGCTTTGTCAGGAGTTTATTCTGCATAGAAATCATCCTGCATTTTTGTGTGTGTGTTTATTTGTTTGTTGGTTTATTGGTACTGGGGACTAAACAGGGGACGAGGGGGCTTTGTCACTGAGCTATATCCCCAGCTGTTTTTATTTTATTTTATTTTGAGACAGGGACTCCTTAAGTTGCTTAGGTCTTCAATTTGCCGAAGCTGGCCTTGAACTTGCAATCTTCCGGTCTTAGCCTCCCAAGATGCTAAGATGATAGGCATACACCACCACACCCAGGTCTGGTACCCACTGTTCAATGACTTTTCTGATGTTTTAACATCTCTGCATTTCCAGGATTTGCTAATGCATGTTTCAATTTTTTTATATATACTTATACCTAAATGAGGTTAGGAGGCAGACTTTTAAATTCCTTTCTTGCTATATTGTTCTTCTTTGAAGTGCTATCAGGGTATTATAAAAGGAACTGAGTGTTTTCCTCTTGATTTGTGGATGAGATATTTCAAATGTTGTCTTTTTCTTAAAGATTTGAGAAAACTAATCAGTAAAAACCACACAAAGCCATTACAGTTTCTCAAGGTAGATTTTTGACTGCTGGATCAATTCCTTTGAAGAGTATAGACCTAAGCAGGTTTTCTATTTCCTCTTGAGTCAATTTGAAAATTGCTATTTTTTTTTTCTGGGAAATTGTTCTAAGTGGCGAGAGATAACAAATAACCAAGTAGTTCTAGGACTTGTACAAAAATAGCACGTCTAGCTGATTCATGCTACCAACACCTAGAAGACGGAGAGAAGAGATTGAAGGTAAGGCATCCTGGGATTTTGTATTATTCAGAAGGAGAAAAGAGCTATTGATTAACTTTCTGCTTGAAGACGAGTGTCCACATTAACAATGTCAGTGCAACCACCTAAGTCGTATAAATGGGCTCTACGAATGCCCAATTTGTCAGAGGAGATGGGGAATACAGAAAACACAATCAATTCAATAGAAAGCAAAATCAGAGGCAGCAGAAAATACAAAGAGAAAAGTCTAATAAGGAGAGAAAGCGTGTTCTTAGGGTGACCTTTCAGTAGCACTCGTCCGAGGACACCTACAGGCTCTCAGTACCCTGGTTTTTCCCTCACGTTGCACACATCCACCACATAGCAGCATGATTACATGTTTACTATCTTTCTCTTACCGCAAGCAAACTCTTCCTGGGAAAGGGCTGGGTCATTTATTGTATATTCTTAATGCCTGACACATCACAGGTGCTCAGTACATTTTTTAATAGCGTGATAAGTAAACAAATAAACCATCTGATAAGCAAATAATTCTCGACATGTTATTCTGCCAGGCTTGACGGCTACAGGGAAGCCGTTGATCAGTGAATTAGGGAATGGAGGAAATAGTGCCGACTTAAATTTTACTGGATAAAAAGTCATTGTGTAAGATGCCTCCACCAGAACTGCCTCTGAGTCCCTGAACTGTCTGAATTGTCATTATATACTTGATCAGTGCCTGGCAATACCTAGAGACTCCCTTGCATCCCAAATAGCCTGTATGCTTGAAATTAGTGCTTCTCAAAGATGAGTGTGTGCACGATTCACCTGGGGCTCTTGTTAGAATGCACAGTCTGATGGAGGAGGAGTCTGGATGCTGTGTTCATAAATAAGCTCAGTGTGTGCCATTCTGTAGACCATGCTTTATATAGGAAGCCAATGCAAATGGCTGTGCTGAGATTCTCCCTAGGTGCTCAGAGATGACAGAATGGAGAATGAGCCCAAATCATACCTGTTCCAGGATTGTTAGGATCCAACCCTACACTGTCCCCTTGACCTCAAATGGTGAATCGTGGAACATGCTGTCTGTAGCTCTGCCCCCAACCCCTGGGGTGGAATTAGCTCACAGGAGGTTCCTGCATACTGATCACACTCTCCCTCCTTTTCCTGTTCCTCAGGCTGAGCCACGTAGCCTGTTGGGACATGTGGCATCCTGGGAAGCCCTCGTCTCTGCGATTCTCATGTCACTTGTCACTATTCTCCAACTCCATCACACTTTATCTTTGCCATCATTGGCTTATTCCAGCTAGCCTTTACCTTGATGTCACTCTGGTCCCCCCAGGTAAGAGGGCCATCTTTCCCATTGGCATGAACTGCCTGCCCTGGGTGAGACAGAGGCAGCCTGTACATTTGGAATGATGACATGAGCCAGAGAATGATGACACTCTCTTTCTTACCTCTTCTCAGTTCCGGTCTTTACAGAAATGGCACAAAACCAGTGGGAATTCTCCCAGTGGCAGATAAGCCACTAAATGCACCAGTCCTGGGGCCAGATAGTCCACATGGGGCAGCCCTTCCCTGAACCCAGCTCCCCAAGCTTCTGTCCTTGCTCTCTCCACTGTCACGTCGTGTCTAGGAAATGGTGCTGGCAAGTGGTCCCTTCTGCTCTTTACCTTGCATCAGTATCGACTCCTGCAAAGTGGGGAAGGTTTGCGGATGGGAAGATCATTCTTTCAGGAAATGATGGAACCAAGGGTTTCTAAGGCTATGGTTTGGTGGCAGTTTTACAGAAACTATATTTAAACCGGAGGCATCTTGGACACAGCAGTTGAAACCTGAAACATGAAGGTCACTCAGTGTTCTTAGTCAGGGGAAGCCTGTCCTCGATTCTCCTCCATGGGTACTCACAGGCATGGGAAGCTTTGACCTTTACACATCCTTGGGAGAAGGAGTGGGCGTGGGTCAGGGACACCGAGCCAGTTCTGCATTCCCTCTAGCACAGATGCTGTGGAATGGGTGATAGTTAAAGCATGGAATTCTGGCAGGGATCTTGTGCTGGCTTTATGTTGTGGAGTCCCAGCCTTTCCTAATTCCTGAACCTCAATTGCACAAGCTGTGGGCTGGGTAGTACCTGAACCAGGCAGGTGACAGAGCCAGGTGTAGCAGGAGTCTCCTGGCAAGCAGACATGAGAGCTGCCCTATTGGTGAATTACCTTGCAAGATTTAAAAGCAGCTGGTCTCCATTGCTCCCCAAGACCCAGGCTTAGATTGAGTATTCCTGAGCGGTTCGCATGGGCAGCCAGGGTAGCAAACCAGCCTAGTGAAGGGAGAAGAAGGCTCATCCCGAGCCTGTAGCAACGTCACTATGGTCTTCCCGATTTTCAAGAGATGATTGAAATCTTTACGTTTTTCCAGGGAACTTTTCTGGTTTTTTTGAATGCTGGAAACTAAATCAGATATTTTTCTAAAGTTCTGCAGGCCAAGCAAAGCAGGAGAGCTAGATTCAGCCCACGGTTTCGTTCGCAGGCTCTGGTCCACAGGGCAAGCCCTCGCCTGTCTGGCACTGACTTCAGCTGGACTGGTTTGCATGTTGCTGGTCATTCTCCACAACACCTGTGTGCCTGCACCACCTCCACCACCTCCACCCCATTTCCTGTTCTGGGTCCCAGACTCAGAGCCCAGCTCTGAAAAACAGTGTTTACTGGGGAATCCACATTGTCCCACAACAAACCTGTGTGATGTGTCTTATTTCTGGACTTATTTCTGAGACGTGGGAATTCACTTGCCCAAGGAGGTGGTAGAGCCAGGACTCCAGGCCAGGTCTATTTGCTTCATAAACTCTGGGTCATGTCAATAGCTTGTGCTGCTTGGAGTTCTTCAGTGACCCCTGACTTGGTAACTGGGAATGTCCCATGAGAGGGTTCAAGTAGGACCCTTTAACCTGGTTAAGTGATTTCTTAAAGACTGAACTGGCAGGTGTTCCTAAGGCCAGGCCAGAGCTTGGTGTGGGGTCAGGAGGGGGAAATGGAATCTAAGATTTAGACTCTGATTTTTACAGAAATGAAAGCGGAAAATAGGAATGAAGACAGAACACGAAGCCAGGCTGGGAGCAATTGGGAGGCTGGGGTATCATTGTCCCTGGTTGGTGGTGGGTGGTGGCATGACGCCTGGGGTTTAGTGGCCTCCAAAGCTGGAGAACAAAGAAGAGTGAAGGGGGCGGGGGAGGAACAAGAGCAAGCCTCTCAGGACTGAGGGTGGAGGAGTGGGGTGCCCCGGAAGCCAAGAGGCCCTGGTGGGACTAGGGAGACACCAAATAGGGTGAACAGTGCCTGTGGGATCCATGGCGTTTCCCCAGGTCCTTGCAGGATGGATTTAGATGGTTTATGGGCAAGATGTTCAGTACCAGTGAGTCACATCAAGGGAAGCTATTCCTGTTTTATTCCTCTCTCTAGGCTTATGATAATGAGGGAGAGAAAGTTCCAGGTGGTGCAGGGTAAGAGAAAGCCTTAGCAGGAAACAATATCCAGCTGGAATTGAATATCCTTGCTTGGTTTTCATTGTGATGATTTTTGAGAGCTACTGTTGATTTCTGTTTTTCCATTGGAGAGGAATATAAATTTTTCCGTTCAATCATTTTTTAAAGGAAAATACAGACACAAACTAAAAAACACGAGTAAGCAAAAAACAGTAGTATGAGATTATACTGAAAATTATATGCGGCGGGGGGAGGGGGGGTGGTCAGTGAAAGATCACTTCCCAAGAGGTCAGGGATGTGGGGGTTAAGGTTTCCTGGCTGGAGAGCCAATTGGACCAGGGTTCAAACCCATTAATAGCATGACCTTTGGGCAAGTCATTTCAAGTCTTCAAGCTGTGGCTGACTCTGTCGTAAAACATTAATATGAATATGTGAGCTGCTTAAGTGTCAAATGCTTGGCCCAGCGCCTGGGACAGAGTCACCGTCAGAGGCACTGGTGACTATATTCAGCGTTCATCGACGTGCAATACCAGACTCAGAAGCTGGTGTTCATGGACTCACACATGCTTGGCCACAGGCTGGATTTGGTGTCAAGGATTCTGGCACTGGAGGGGCCACCCAGCCGGGGAGATCCCTTCTGCAGAACATTCTATAGCCAGGGTACAGAAAGAGCTGACATGGCCGGCTGGACGCTGCTCTCCTTAGAAGGGCTTCCTTGCGGGGTTGCCCCCACCCCCAGCTGGTGTCTTGGAAGCTGATTCTAGGAAGAATTCTCACTCTTCCCTAAATGACAAGGGTGGCTCTTCTCTGACCTGTTCGTGTACCTAATATGGTGTATGCTGAATACTTGCTTTTCTTCTGGAAACCTGCAACTTGGGTCCATGCTGGGCAGGAGAAGCCTGCGACCAGCCCTCAATAAAGACCATGGACACAGAGTCTCTTGTGAGTTTCCCTAGCAGGTGACATGTCACCACTCACTGCTGGAGACATTAAGCAAGGCGGGCCCATGTCACTGCACTGGGAGAGGACTTGGCTAGGTGAGGATTCCTTGCTTACTCAGGACCCCTCCCCCAGGCTCCATGTCCCTTCACTGATTTTGCTTCATAACCTCTTGCTGAAATAAATCCTAACCTGAAGAACAAATATAACGCTGAATTCTGTGAGTTCTTCTAGCCTGTCATCAAATTATAGACTGTGGTCTCAGGGACCCTCACCATAGTTTTCTCTATCTTCAGATCAGGGAAGAAGATCGGGGCTCCATCCAGATATAGATCTCCTAATAGAGTTGGAGGAAAAGGAAATTATGGGGTTGATATTGCTCCTAGAAAGAGCCTTCCTGTCGAGAGCATGTGGGGGCTACCTTTTTTTTGGGGGGGGGTGCTGGTGTGATGTCACTGTACTTCTTACAAAGCAGCTTTTAAAGGTTTTGGAGAAAGTTGGACACAGTGGCATATACCTGTAATTCCAGTGACTTAGGAGGCTGAGAATGTCCCATAGAAAGTTTGTAAGTTTGAGGCCAGCCTCAGCAACTTAATGAGACCCTGTCTCAAAATAAAAGGGGGTATAACTCAGTGGTAAAATGCTCCTGGGTTCAATCCCCAGTACTGAGAGTGGGGAAGATTTAAGAAGAAGTGTTGGGTTGTTGTGTTGTTCATTGGAAGGTTTAAATCTGTCATTCATGCTAAATCTCTAAAGGACAGAGCACAACGAATTATTTGTTTTTGCAAGTGACCAGAATAAGGACCCTTGGTTTGGCACCGATAATATCAGAGGCGCCACATCCCGGTTCTTTACAACATGTAACAATGGCCACGCCTTGGTGGTTGGTGTCAAAATTAAGGAATGTGGACATCAGCTTTCCTCCAAGGGATCTGACTCAGTTAAGGAACCCGCTTGTCCCTTGATCTCTGCTCAGACTTCTAGGAGATGGTTTGTGATCTCGGACCATGTGCATCGTGAGCCAGAGCCAGCAGGGTACCCTGACCATCCAGGTGTCTGTATTTTCAAAGGACTGTCTTGCTCCAGGGGCAATCCTAGAAGATATTCCTGGCTGAAGGCTGGGGGTGTGTGGTGTGTAGGGGGTCATCAGGGAGATATTCAGACATTAGTACCATTGACCTTCTGCTTAGACCCTCCTCTAGCCAGTGGGAGGGGATGGGAGTGAGGTAAGCTCAGAGAGGTGGGGCACTTGCTCATCTGCCCACAGGAGTGAAGGAGGTTGGAATGAAATGGGAGTTAGAGGAAACTCCGCTGACCTGGGCTGGGGGCTTGGTCCCACCCCACCCCATTATAGCATCTTGTTCAGGATGGAAATAGAATGGGGGTGGGGGCGAAGGAAGCCAGCAAGGTCCAGCAGATTAAAAATGCTTTATGTATATTAACTTATTTAATCCTGGCCAGAGGTATTAATAATAATGTTGTTATTCATTGCAGAGACAGTCATGGAAATTGTCCAAAAAGATCAAGTGGCTTGCCCAGGGAGAGCCTGCATTTGAACCCAGGGGGTCTGGCTCCCAAGTTCATCATCTTCACCACTACATGGTGAGGTCTTGGTGACTATAAGTGGTCCCTTCCAAAATTCAGTGAGCCTGACAACCAATCAAAGTTGATTGTGGCCGCCACGGTGTCATGAAACTAACAGTGACATCTCACGCTTTATGTACTAGTTATATGTTTGCTTGTTTTCCTATCAGAAAAAATTAATAGGATGCTATTTAAAACATGAATCTCAGCCCACTTGCATCATCTTGGATGCCACCTAAAGACTCACCTTGGTGCCACGAGGATGATGGGAACCTCAATCCTTTAGGGAATCCCTCTTTATTGCTTTGCTTGCTGAGCCTGGGCTGCAGATCACAGGGGAGGCCTGGGAGTCTGGTTTTGGTCACCGCCTTTCCCCCAGAGCCATTTCTGCTCTGCAGTGTGCGTGTCCTGACAAAGCACTTCCACGTGGCACGCACAGCCTTCGGGTTGTGGTCAGAGCTGAGCATGTTCACAGTGGCACGTCTCATCTACAGCTGCAGAGAGGGAGGATGGGCTGACGTGGCTTGATAGGGGGGGCAGCTGATAAGGGCTTGTTCGTGTCCTAATCTCCAGAACTGGGAAATAGTCTGTATTTGGAAAGGGGGGGGGGGTCTTTGCAGATGTAAGGAAGTTGCCGATATTGAGGAGACTGTCCTGGATTATCTGGGTAAAGCCCCAAATGCAAAGGCCAGTGTCCCAGTGATAGGGAGGTCCAGGGAGATTGGACTCCACGTGGATGAACGAGGAGGAGGAGGAGCAGCACCAGGAAGGCAGAGTGGAGTAATATGCACTCACAAGCCCAGGAATGCCAGCCAGCCACCCAGAGCAGGGAGAGGCAAGGAATGAAGTCTCCACTAGAACCTCTAGAGGGAGTGTGGCCCCTCTGATGTTGATTTCAGACATCCGGCCTTCAGAACTGTGACAGAATACAGTTTTGCCAAGCTTGTGGTGATTTGATATGGCTGCCAGAGGAGCGATTTAGAAATGCCTATACATCCTTGGGGAATGATCTTGCCCACAAATGCAGGCTGAAGAAAGGAGCTGGATCTCTAGATCCTCCCCGCTTTGTCTGTGTTCTTTTAGCTTCGAGTGTCACTATCCCTATAATACCTTGACCCTCCCCAAGGGAACGTTAGCCAAGGTTCTGTTAGATATTATGGAAATAGCGTTCACATGGGCTTCAAAATAAAGTGGAGTTTTATGGATTGGTAAAACTGAAACATTCCTAGGCCTCTCCGCTGCAGGCTTGGGTTGATCAAGGGGCTTAGTCCATGTCAACACAGTCCGTTCTCTCTCTGCCCCTGCTTCTCTCTCTTCCTCACCACCCCCATTTTCTTCTGTGTTGGTTCCATTCTTTATGAGGTTCCCCAGGAGAGGTGCAGGTGACCATTAGCACCTTCAGGCTGGCATTCTATCCTCATCCTACCTCTTTTCCCTAATAATGCCAACAAGAGTCCAGGGATTCAGCCCCAGATGACTGACTTGGGCCATCTGCCTATCCTGGCCCACTCTGGCCGGGGGGATTGCATGCTACCTGTTGCTTCTGGCAATCTGATGATGGCGAGGACTGAAGAGATGCCCGCCCGGGATGCCCACCGTGGTTTCTGGACCACCAGATTTTACCCAGGATATGTTTGGAAATGCCAGATTAACCTCTGACTCAGGGACGCCTACATGTCAGTCAGGGGGCCCAGGAAGAGGAAGAAACTGATCCAAGAGGGCCCCAGAAGGCAGGGGATGGAGGAATAGGGCTGAGAAGCTACCGTAGCAGCTGTTGCTGCTGCCGCTGGGATCTTACATTTGAAAATCCCATACTCAAAGCGTCTTTTAATTTCTTTTGGCATTTACATGACTTATGTCCCATCTAGGCAGGGCTGCTTTGGGAAATGGGAAAGGGAAGTGGGGTCAAGCAGTCCTCTACAATGGGGCTCTTTTTGGCAACTGTCTTCGGGGGGTGCGGGGTGACTCACTGGAGGCATTGAGGCAACAAAGGAACTGCTGTGACTGGATGCGGGGGTGGGGGGGTGGGGAATGCTTCCTTTGCCCCCCTTCACGGCCCCTTGCAAGTGAGAGCCCTGGGCCTGGAGTCCTGAAGGAGGTCCTTGGTCAGGGAGGGTGACAAGCTGTTGAACGGTGCTGGATGGTGGTCAGGAAGCTGCTGTGGTGAACACGTAAGAGAAGTGACAAAGGGTCCCAGGGCTGGGACTTCGAGGTTCAGCCTCAGTGTCGTGTCTTGTTAGCAGCATGACCTGGGGCAAGGTCCTCAGCCGGACAAAGCCTCAAGACCACCTGGTCTAATGCCAGGGCTGCCCTCCCTAGTTTTAGGTGTGTACACAGTCCCAAGGTAAGTGACAGACCATCAGCCACAGTTTCACCCTCTGTAAAACAGGATCTGCACAGTTGCAGGTTACCTGTCTCAGACATTGATGTGGATATCAAATGAGATGATGTAGGTTGATGTTTAAAGGCTTGATAATCATCCCTGAGTTGCACTGAAACTGCCTGTGGGCAAAGCCCCTCGGTCCTACTTTCCTCTGAGGGATCAGGCTCCAGAAGGGTGTCCTACACATACTTGTGGGCATGCAGCAAGTATTTGATGGATAAATGAACAAATGCCCAGTGTCCCCAGAGTGGATGTGTTGGCCCAGGCTGTCTCGGACATTGTGTCAGGACTGCCTAGATCCAGTCCTCTGTGCTTTGGAGCCGACTTGGTGGCTTTAGCAGAAATGCTGATGGCAGCAGTTAAATGAGTGCTTCGCTGTGCCAAATGGAGAGAGTGGGATTGCAGGGGCCATCCTGGGGTGTAGGGCGTGGGACACCCAATGTGTTACCGGGCCCCCGCCCATCATTTTATGGGGGTGAGAAGAAGCAGGCATTCCTTTCGTGGGAATGAGAAGGAACAGCCCTGCCTGGCTGTTCTTTAGGGGAAACCCCACGAAACCTACCCTAGTCACCCTTCTACGGCACCTTCTTGACCCACTGTGGGAAACCCAGCCAGCAACCGGGTTTGCTCTAGAGAAAAACAAACCTGATTCCAGCTTGGCCAATTAGTGCATCCAGTCGTGTTGGCCAGAGTGGGCCAGGATGTGCACATGACCCAATTCAGTCATCTGGGGCTGAATCACTGGACTCTTGTTGGAATTATTAGGGAAAAGAGGTATAATAATGATAGACTTTTCTTTTGTCTTTTAATTGTAAAAAAAAAATGTATAAAAATAAATGAAGTGGGCTGAGGTTGTAGCAGGGTGCTTGCCAAGCATGTGTGAGGCACTGGGTTTGATTCTCAGCACCGCATATAAAAGAATAAAACAAAGGTCCATCGGCAACTTAAAAAAAAAACATATGCTATATTGCAATGTAATTGTGAATAATGAAAACAGTCAAATTGCTTCTTCATCATAAAGATTTGACCTGTACTGCTTTTATCCATATGAATAAAGACCATGTGGGTCTCTTTATAAGACTTCACAATTCCTCAAAAACTTTTTAAAATTAATTTTGTGGGTCTGTCCTTTCTTTGTAAACCTCTCCCTCTGTGTCTGCACAGGGGAACAGGATCTCCTGAGCTGCTCATTATATACTATAGGCCTCACCCAGAGAGTAGAGGAGTCCCCTGGTTGCCCACAGCATCCTGGGTGCCAGAGGGCATTTTTGGAGGGGACAGATCTGCAGGGTCATTAGGAATTAGCATCAGCTTACTGGTAGCTCAGCACTTCTGCAGAAGAGAAGAAAAGAAGAGAGGGGATGGGTCATGGGCAGCTCCAGCCAGCTAATATCAGGGATTTCAGTGACCACAAAGCAACCCACCAGCAAAGCAGAATTAGCTATGCTATTTGAAGTTATTCATGTAGAGAGATTTAAATGATTCATGCCCACCGCCTCCCTGTGGCCCCTATAGGCAAGATACATTTCACACATTTTTCAAGTTTTAGATTGTCAGTGTTAGTCTGCACCGTGGCCTCTCAGCCTGGCCACTGTTGACACTTTGGGCTGGATCATTCTTGGCTGTTGGGTGAGTGACCCTGTACATGGCAGGATGTTGAGCAACACCCCTGTCCTCTGCTTACTAGATGTCCGTAGCCTCCTGTGGGAGGTACCATAATAACTGCCCCCTCCAAAAGATGTCCATGTCCGAATCCTTGGAAGCTGGGTATGTAGGTGTGTTGTCCGGTTGTATGCCAAGGAAAGTTTAAGTTGCAGATGGAGTTAAGGCTGCAAATCAGCTGACCTTGAGAGATGGAGAAATTATCCTAAATCATCTGGATGGCCTTTATAAGTGGAAGACAGAGATGGAAGTAGGAGAACATAGAGATGTCAGTGTAAAGGGGACCTCACCTGCCATTGTTGGCCTCAAAGACAGAGGAAGTGGCCTTGGGCCAAGGAGTGGGGCAATCTCTAGAATCTGGAAAAGACCTGGGAACAGATTCTTCCCCCATAACTGCCAGCAGGAACGTAGCCCTGCCAACACCTTTATTTTCGCCCAGAGAGACCCACTTGTGAACCACAGAAAACTCGGGATAAATACATGTTGTTGTCCTAAGACACTAAGTTTGTTCCAGCAGCTGTAGGGAACTGGTCCAGTCTCTCCCACCCTTCTTGTGACAACTAGTAAACATTTCCAAATGTTGCTAAACATGTCCTGGGAGGCAGAATCACCCTTGGTTCAGAAATACTGGCTACCCAGAGCGCCATATTGTTTCCCTAGAAACAGAGGAGTTTCCTGTGTGTGTGGCGATGAGAACCCAGCTCAGCTTGCTCTGAGAGGAAGGAACCTGTGGTGGGAAGGAGGGTGGATCCGTGGTGGGAAGGAGGGTGAGTGCCATGGCTCTTTCTCTGCCCCAGTCCCCCCGAGAGCCAGCTGTCTCTATCATTAACAATACAGTATTCCTGTCGGTGCTTGTACATCTTTGGATGAAAGTAGAAAAGAAGCCAAACTATCTTCAACTGCACCATAAAAGACAATATAAAAAAACTCCATAAAACACTAAAATGTCAGCCACAGCAGGATTGCTAGTTGAGACCTTGGAAAAGGAGGACAGACAACAGGCCAGGTGCCCCGGGCACTGTTTGTGGGAGTTATGGGAGCAGAAGAGAGGCCAGGGGAGCCCAACCCGAGCTGGGGGGCCACCAGGCCTGGGCTTTGTGCCAAATACACAGCTCCCTAGTTTCTGGAGCCCAACCCTGATGCTGTAATTCTGTTTATTTTGCTGAATGTGAAATCCATCTGGTTTTGATTTCTTCCTTGTAATCCGTCATCTCTGTGTGGCTTCGGAGCCAGCCACCATGCAAAGTGTCTTTGAAGTTGTTGTTTGGGGGAAGGTAGGAAGTGGTGCTCTTCCAGGGTTCAGGGGACAGCCATGAGGTTCACATTTGATTTGAGAACTGTCCCAGAAGTTGAGAGAGGGAAGTGGACTGGCCCAGCGGATTCTGGTCCTGGTGTACAAGACCAGGCTGGGTCAGATAGGAGACGAGTTTGCAGAATCCATGGTAGATTTGCACAGCCAAAGGTCCCCCATGGGTCCTCAGCTTGGGGGACAGGTACTCTTAGTTCTAGGTGTCTCGGGGCAGTCAGATGGAACTGTGACTTTTGGTTTTCTCCCTGCCTGTCGTGTTTGGGGCAGACTAAATGCAGGGGTGGGGGCAGAGGAAGAGTTTGTGAGCAAGTAGGATATGGAGAAAGATCCAGTTTTTTGACATTAATGGGACATGGGCCAGATTATTCCATGATGGGCTAGTCTAATTGGCATATTCATGCCAGGGGTTCCCAAAGCTTAGCCTGCATTTGAATTGCTCTCCTGGAAGGCTTGTGCAAACCCAGACTGTTGGGCTCTCCCTGCAGAATTTCTGGCTCCTAGTGGGGCCCCAGAGTCTCTACTCCCTAACAGATTCCCAGATGATCCCACAGTGATGCTCTGAGGACCACCCTTTGAGATCCACTGTTCCAGAAGAATACAAGGACCTTTATAATTGAAAATGATACTAACAGCAAATAGTTCTCAGGACTTGGCTGTTTTTGTATGAGAACCCCTGCTTTGAACTGATTCTTGTGAGTATCATCCTCTGTGGTTATTTTATTTATTTTTTCCCTCCAAAGTGAAAGTAACATTTCTTTTTTTTCAGTTGTCATACAGTAAAGTTGACATTTTGGGGCATACCGTTCTATGAATTTTAGCACCTATAGAGATTCGTGTAGATACCCCCGCAGCCCGTTGCAGAAGTTCCATCACCCCAAAATTCCCTTATGTTATTGCTTTGCATTCACTCCATTCCCTGCCTGAACCTCTGATGCATAAGCTCTGGTTTTATCTTATACATGGAATCATACAGCATGTAACTTTTAGAGGCTGGCTTCTCACTACGTTGTACCTTGGAGGTGGATTCAAGTGGTGGCCTGTGTCAGTAGTTTGTTCAGTATTGCAAGTGAGTGTTCCATTGGATGGGTATTCCACGGTGGGCTCGTTATGCCCTGTTGGTCATCTTTGGATCGTTTCTGGTTGGCGGTATTATGACCAGAGCTGCTGCATTGATCCGTTTTCCATAACTAGAACAAATGCCTGAGGAGACAGGAAAGCTTTATTTTGGTTCACAGATTTGGAGGTTTCAGTCATGGTGGGTTGGGCTGTTGCTTTTGGTTATGTGGTGAGTTAGCACAGCACGGCCGGAGGTCAGTGGTGGAGCAAACCTCAAGATTGGTGTGCAAGAAATAGAGGAAGAGGAGAGGCACTGGGGTCCCACCATCTCTTCAAGGGCACACCCCCGTGACCAGAGGACCTCCCACTAGACCCCACCTCTTAATGTTTCCAACTACCTCTCAGTAGCACCGTGGGATAGAGACCGAGCCCCTAAAACATGGATCTTTGAGGGACATGTAAAATCCTAACTATAGCCAGGCTTGGTGGTGCATGCCTGTAATCCCAGTGACTTGGGAGTCTGAGGCAGGAGGATCTCAAGTTTGAGGCCAACCTCAGCAACTTAACAAGGCCCTGCCTGAAAATAATAAATAAATAAACAAATAAATAGGACTTGGGGTATAGCTGAGAGGTAAAGCACCCCTGAGTTTAAGCCCCAGTATCAAATAAATAAATACACTAGCAGCTACTCTGAAGATTCATGTGTAAGACTTTCCGTGGACATATGTTGCCATTTCTTTGGGTCAATACCTAGGAGTGGGATTCCGGTCCTATGGTGTGTGTTGGGTACGATGGGGGAGTCGCCACACTGCTCTCCGGAGTGGCTGGGCTGTTTTGCTTTCCTTCCCATAATGTGCGAGAGTTTCGGTTGCTCTAGATCCTTGCTGGCACTTGGTATTGACGGCCTTTTTGTGTGGAAGTCAATCTAGATCACACATGATTTCCAAATCTGCACATGAGTAAGGCTCAGAGAGGTATCCAAGACTCTTGGTGGCTCCTTGAAGACTAGGACCCTTTTGACATTTTTGTACTGAACAAAAGCAACAGTCATTCCACACGCTGGGTCTAGGAACAGTAGCTTCTGTGCTGTACTGGGATGGGGTGCGGGGGATTCAGCAATGTCCAAGAGGATCCTAAGAAAAAAAGAAGTGACCGAGGAAAAGATGAGCTTTCTACTGTCATATAGGTGCAAGTTCCCAGACTGCTTCTCCCCACCACCACCCCTACTAATTTTAAGTCTAAGCCTCAGAGAGGTTAATTAGCATGCTAAATGTTACTCAGCTGACCTGTGGCCGCTTGACTCTTCGCTTAGGGCAGGCAGGGACAGTCCACCTTTGTTTCCAAAAGCATTCTTACTAATGTCACCAGGGCCACACACTGCCCTGCTGTGGTGCTTGAAGAGTAGAACTTTTGCAAATGGCTATACCTGGTCAGGATCAACACATTTCTTTAATTGTCTTGGCCTCGGGTCCACCCCAGGCAGGAGCTGGCTTTAGGAAGGAGCTTGTTCAGGGGACGACGTCCGCAGCTGGAACCGGAGCCGGTGACTTAATGGGGAGGAGGCGATTCATCAGGACCAAGTACTCCTCTGGAGGAGGCCCTCCCACCCACCCTCAGGGGAAGGGGCCCAGCTGTCCTGGAAGGCTGTGGACATGCTTTTCCAATTGCAGAATACTTCTCTTTCATTTTGAATATCATTTGTTTGGTTGCCACGGCAACGTCAAGTCTCTATTTTCATGCTAACCTGCGTGGTTGCAACTTTCTATATATAAATGCTGCTTTGCACAGTGAATTAGCCGATGCCACTGGGAAGCAGGGGATGTGGAGACAGTGGCAGAAAATGACCAGCGTGTCAGATTTGCATAAGGACGGACGGCGGGGCTGAGGTGAGTGAGAGCCCGGGACGGGGCTGGTTATCTTTGGTACAGATGCTCAAAGCTAATTGGAGTGGGTTGAGCACAAAAGTGACCAGCCACTCCTGCGGATGGAGAAGTCTTCCTGGGCTAGGGTTTGGCTCTGCTTTGGAGGGACTCAGGTGACTCTTCTGTTTCCTCTATGCATGTCCCCTCCATGCCTGCAGAGAGTCTGTGTTGCATGGGGGACCCAGGTCTCTGCAAAGAAGAGAAAGCCAGTTGAGCAGAGATGGTGTCTCAGATGGGTTCTGTGAGTTGCTCCTGGTTGCCTTGGACTTAACCTCTGTTTATTGTTCCAGATCTTGACTTCTTTGATTTTGCTTCTTTTTTTTTTTTTTTTTTTTTTTAATTCCCTAGTATGACCAGTCTTTGTAGGGACCAAATGGCTCCAAAGGGTCTGGTCGAGTTCTCAGAAGAAACCTGAAAAAGTCTTTGGAAATCAGTAGGTGCAGCTGTCTCAGGCTCTCGGAGAGGCAGAAGCCCAGAGAGGTGACATACTCTGCCAGATGTCACCCAGCCAGTCAGGGAGACGGAGGGGCTGGGAACCAGGAGGTCCACACAATCTTCTGGCTCACTCGCAGGTGTCATATTTGTGCCCATTCTGCCGTGGGGTCAGGGGAGCGGGCAGGTTACACCTCAGTTAAAGGAGATGCAAACAGGAAGTGCATTGGGAGAGGTTCCTCTCTGGTGTCGCTAGTTGGGGAAGCGTAATGAACACGAGATTATGTAACGAGACCCAGAAGCCTTCTAGAAAAAGCATGGAAGTTCAAATCTAGAGAACTTGGATTTGTGTGGATTCGGCCACTTTCCACCTGTGTGAGGATTTCGTCCACTCTTCTGAGGCTTGACTTCCCCACCAAAGCATGGAGTGTGCCTAGCTTCTTCCTCCTGCATTGCTATTGTTCACAACCATTGTGAACCTATCAAGGACAGTGTGTGGGTCACCCTGGGGCATGACGCACTGAGGGCATCATGGTTTGCAAACCACAAAGCATCCCATAAGTGTCAAGCCATCGCTCTGTTGCCCCGCAGCTAGGGGACAGGGTAACACACCATCAGAGGATGCTGAGTGAGCGATCGAGGGTTCTCCTTAGACTGGGTCTCTAGGTGTGGCGTGAAGTGCAGCACAATCATATTGCCATTGGAACATCACGTTTGACCATCCTCTTCTACAACATCAAACATTCAGCTGGTATTTTAAGGGTGTTGGCTCCAAAGGCTTGGACCCTCTTCTGGAAATCAGAAAAGTCGTGATCATAGTCTGAGTGCCTTTGAGTGGTCCCTGGTCCATGAGAGCTGGGAGATTCAGAATTGAAAGAATGCCCTTCCACCTGGGTGAGTCGAGGGAAGTGTAATAAAGGAATCCTTTATAGGACTTTTTAAATGGAGCTAGAGGCAAAGGAGGGATCCTATAAAAGTCCTGCGCCACGAAGTGCATGTATATAGTCAGTGTCAACTAGCATGAAAAACTACGTCCAAGCGCACTCCATGTGGCAAGAATCAGTGTTGGCTACCTGAATCGTTTGCTTTGTGTATATTTTGGGCCTTGAGGTCAAATGTGCTTTTTACCATGAATTGGACTTTCAATAAACAAGATTTTTTTTTTTTTGAGTTGAAAACGGCTGGCCTTGGATGCGCCTACTCTTTCTGGAGACGGCTGTTGATTTCCTTTCCAGGGAAACCTTGGTCCCCATGGAAGGGCGAGTGAGGGTTTTGCAAGAGGCTGGAGAATCAGAGGCAGCATCATTTTTGGCAGCACAAACAGGGACAAGCGGGCCACCTGGGAAGCTAGAGGTTTGGGGACAGGGAGGTGGTAGTCCCTTCTCCCAGAGGCTGGGAACTGTCAGGACAGCAGCCTGTGGGCAGAGTAAGGGGGACGCCTGTGATTCTTGCAGCAACTGCCACATCGTTTTGTGGCCCCAGATCACCTGCTCCTGTGCCCCTCAGTGATTTTTAGCTGTAGATCCCTCATACTTCCTGTGAGGCCCAATCCAGCCCTCCTTGCCACCAGATCTCAGGGTGCTGGCTTCTAGCTGCTCAGTCTTTCTTCCCATGTGAATTTCTGCTCGCCGTGACAACTGTGCCATCTCACCTGCGGATCTGGGGACACGTGTCTCTCCTTCCCCAGGCTGCCTCGCCTGGCTCACTGTCTCCTCAGTCCCAAGCTCCTGCCCCAGGAGAGACTCCCCCACCCCCATCACTTTCTCTGCTTCCTTCCCCCCGATGTTGGTCCAACTCTCTTTCCTTAACCAGTTTCCACTTCCTCACACACCTCCTTCCCTTCTGAACCTTCTCAACAGTGACTGAGGTAGACAGACTTTTCAGGGTCCCTTCTACCCCAGGATTCTTGTCCTGTGCACAGGTAGCATCCAAATGCATCCAAATGCATTTACCAGGTGTGGACAATAAGAGATCTTAGCCAAAAAGCTCAATGGCAGGGGGTAAACTTGCTCATTCATTGATACTCTAGGAGAAGTGGCATTTAATTCTTTAAACTAGAGAATCCCCTCTTCAAATGGTACCCAGCCATTAAATCCAAAGGTCGCATGCAAGTGTCCAGTGGGTAAAATCAAGTGCAGACTGTTTTTTGTTGTTTTAATTTCTGTTTTCTTGACCATTTTATTTAAATTTTTTTGAGTTGGTGGCCAACATCTTAAAATCATAATATTTCACATTAAAAATCCAACTTTCCAGCTTCTCTTGCAAAAGTGAGGAGCTCTGGCAACAGAGACCACTGTCCCGCATGGCCACAATATGCTGATGATGGAGTAGCGAGTTTTCCACTTAGCCGCAGTCCCCGCCCATCTTTGCTGATGGCCAGCCAGCCCTGACACACCAATAGTGGGATGACTGCCATTATTTATTTCATCTGCAATCTTTTTCTTATGGGGAGGGAAAAAAGTGAAAAATTTCCTGCATCCATGTCCCTGGAAAGAAGGAAAGTAACAGGGCTATGATTTCCACCAAAAAAAAAAAAAAAAAAAAAGTATTAGTCTATTCCTTTCTGAAAGTAAATTTATCAGTTTTCTAAAGGTGAATATTCTAAGATCAGATCTGATCTTCTTTCCCTCCCTCCCTACCTTCCTCCCTCCAATTCTTCCTTTCTTTCTCTTGAAACCAGTGGTTCTCAAAATGTGGTACCCAAATCTGTAGCAGCTGCATCTTGGAGAAACGTGTTAAACATTTGAATTATTGGACCCACAGAGAATTCCCACTACTGTGTGTTCTACCTTGGGATGACTGCTGGAGTTTGAGAACCTCTGTTCTGATACACCAAGTGTGGGAAGAATGCCAAGGTTTATTATTGTCATTTTCTGTCCTTTTGAGAGCCAGAAAGGAAAAGAGGCAAGGCTTCCTAACCAAAGGGTCTCACTCCACTCCACACCCTGCACACACTGAGAGACAGGAAGATCATTTCTTCGGACAGGATTTCAGCAAACCCTAGTCCCTGTTTCGATAGCCAACTTCCATCTGTGGATTCCCCGACACACGTTGAAGCATGTCTTACTCAAATAGTCCACGGTCATTTATAAAGAAAAAAAAAATTATTTGGTTTTTGGTTCCTGAGGTTAGGAAGTTTAAGACCATGGCACCAGAATCCCCTGAGACCCTCTTTGCCCTGGTGGAAAGCAGAAAGACAAGAACATGAAGGAGCAATCAAGCATAAGAAGGCCAAACTCACTTTATAACAAGTCCTCTCTTGGAATAACTAACCCCCTCCAACGTTAACTGGGCTGCTGGCCTGAATTCAGGAGCTAGGGGTTTTTAGATCAATTTTTTTGCAAAATAATATTCAGTTTCTCTCCTCCACCCTCAACTATACTGGGGATCAAACCCAGAGATGTTCTACCACTGAGCCACATCCCCAGTCCTTTTAGTGACTTCCAGGGTCTCAATAAGTTGCTTAGGGTCTCACTAAGTCGCCCACATGGGTCTCAAACTTGCAATCCTCCTATCTCAGCCTCCTGAGTTGCTGGGATTACAGACCTGCACCATTGTATGCCCAGCTTAGGTAGAAATATTAGACCCATTCTTTAAAACATACAGACAAGAGCCAATCACAGATGTCCATTTTAATTCCAGCTGTGGTTACTCAGACCACTGTTTCATGGGTAGTCACTTGGCTTCCCCCAGCTGCCTATTCCGCGGAAGGCTTTGATCATTTTAGTGGACAGTCCACGCCAGCCAACAAAGCCAGTCTTTTCTGAACATATTCACCTGGAGAGCCAAAGACCCTGGAGAAGCTTATTTTTCAGACCCCCAAACACACCATTGAAGATCTTGTACCCCTGGCCCGTTTTATTCATTTGTTATTTGGGGATGTCTGAGAACATTTAAGTCCAGAACCCTTTATAGGGTGGAGTAGATGAAAACATGGGCAGAGTTTAAATCTACTTTTTGATTTTTTTCTGATCTCCCTCTGCCCTCACCCTTGGTGCCCAGGTGACTTCAGAAAGCCTGGACCAACTAGACAGAGTGAGGTGTGTCTCCTGGGCCAGAGAGTTGAGCCCAGCCTCCCGGTATTCAGCCTAGAAGGGAGGCCCTGGGTTGATCACTGAGCCTCTAGCTGCCTGGGCAGTTGCTTTCTGTTGGAGGTCTCAACTCTGCCAGCCCCCAGAACAAAACTGCTTACAGCCACTCTGTGTGCTCAGGGGACAGACACCCTGCTAGGGTGTTATTTCACTTCAGGGGGGCTGGTCAGAGCTCTTTGCTGTGAAAACGGTGTTCTTGGTACCCACCCTCTTTAACAACCCAGTTTGTCCCCCCCTGGGACTTCTCTCATCAGTTAACGAGGCTCCCTGCTGACAACCAGCTGTTACCTGCCACCGAGTCAGATTGATAATTAGGGGTTTGGCTGGCGGTGGCTTCCCGTGTCACTTCCTCCCTGGAGTGCCTGCCTTTGGACATAAGATTCCTAGGCACTACAGTGGAGCCTCAGGTACAGTGGGCGGGGAGAGACCTGGGGTGAGGAGGAACTGGCACTAATCTTGGAGACTGAATAATAGGTTCTAAGTAGCATGATTATAAAATGAAAATAAGTCCTTCCCTCCCAGGGTCCCCTAGTCCCCATCTGATACTGAGTATTAAACCCAGGGATGCTGTACCACTGAGCTACATTCCTAACCCTTTATATATATATATATGATATATATTTTTTTTTAATTTTGAGACAGGATCTTGCTAAGGTGCTGAAACTGTCCTCAATCTTGCAATTCTCCCGCCTCAGCTTCCCAAGTCCCTGGGATTACAAACATGTACCGCCATGCCTGGCTCCCAGAGTTTTTGCAAGGGTCAAATAAGCTATTCTGTAATAAATTCCTGGCCCACAGTAAATACTACTTGGGCAATTACAAACAACGAAAAGATAAGTTCTCATGGAGAAATTCAGGCAGTTTAATTGACTTTGAGGATATCGGATGGTAAGAAAAAGAGCAACCTGGCCCCTTTTTTTTATTATTATCCAACTTCTCTCCTTTGGAGGAGCTTGGGGTGAGTGAGAGGAGTGTTCTCTTGGGGTGTTCTTTCCCAGGGCAGGAGAGTTCCAGTAAAGCTTTGGGAGCCCCCCTCTGTGAACATCATCAGGGTCCCGTGTGACGGGGTCTGCAGTGCTTGGCCAGGGCCGTGTGTGTTCCTCAACCTGCCTTGCTTTCAGCCCCTCAGCTCTGAAGGCTGCAATATTTCGGCCCCGGGGTTTGCTGGCCCCTTCTGATGTCTCTCTGAATTCTGGCCTTGTCTTGATCATGTTCACTTCCTCTTGCTTCTCTGGTCAACCTGCATCCGAAGGTCAGATGGTGTTGTTCCGGAGTGTTCTTCGCAGACTGATGGGGAAGCCCATGTGACCTCAGCCTTGGTGACCTCAGCTCTTGGCTTTTCTCAAAGGTTCTCCAGTAACTTTCAGGGATGGGACAGTGTGGTGTGAAGCTCACACACGTCTATCTGCGTTTCTGCCCTCTTATGGAATCTTTGTAAAAATTCTGATAACTAGGGGGTGTCTTTTCATTTTTGAATGTGGAAATGAGGCTTACTGGGGTGAAGTGACATGCCCCACGTTAGGTGACTGGTAAGTTGTGATATGATTTTTTTTTTTTCCTTCTATGCCTGGCTGAAGGTGAGGAGCTCAGCTTGGGAGCACACAGACGGATGTCTGTGGTCAACCGAGTGGTTTACAGGACTTCTGTCTTCTATTCTTACCCCTGTCCTCACCCCCCAGCCCCTATGCACACCTCATTTTGTTAATCCCCATAGCAGAATAGAAGTTATGGGTTTCTAGAAGGCTCTGGAATCCTCCAGGCCCACTTGTTTGAATGGAGCTTTGCATCTCAATGAGTAGGAAAAAAAAACAGGCAGAAGAGGATCTGCCAAAAGGGAAAAATCAACCGGGTTTGTGACTTCACTCCTCTGTGTACGCAGATGTTTCCTCCCTGGGCCTCCTCCCTCCGCGGGGCTGCAAACAGATGGGAAGTGGCTGGTGGACGAGCAGACAGGGTTGGATGGAGGGGGTCACCTTTTCCAGAGCAATGTGGAGGGCAGCTTGAGAGCAGCCCTCAATGAGGCTTTGGCTTCTGCCGTGCTGTCTGACCACAAGCTTGTCTTCTAGCCGTGACAGTGACAGCCACATCAAAGTTTAGAGCAGCCAAAGGTCAAGAAGGAGGGGACTCTGCATGGGGACTGGGGAGATCTGGTGTCCAATCCCTGTCTCTGGGCCTTAATTTCCTCATCTTTAAAATATTGATGTGGAATCAAGGGGTCTCCAAGGCCTTTTCCATCTTGGTATTTTTTTTTTTCAATCCAGCTTTGCTTGAAATTGGTCGAGAAAGTTCTTTATCTTGACTCATTTGGTTTTTGTTTTGTTTCAAGATAAAGCTCCCCCAGCCTTCTAACCATTCATTGAACCCTAATCTAATAAATAACCATCATTTTAGGAGCAGGCAAGTGAGATGGGATAGGTCAAAGTGGAACTTGTGTGCATTATTTAATTTTTTTAAAATAAGGCAATAGTCACACATGAGCTCATAATAGAAACTAAGTTAAAGATTTTAAAATGCATTAAAATTAATTGTAGAAAAGTTAAAAAATACAGAAAAGGAAAGTAAGAAGAAAATGGGGAGATTCCTTTTCTTCTTCTCCTTTTTCTTAATGCTGTGTATATTTTTCTCCATAATTGTGATTACCTATGCTTAGAGGTGTATATGCTGATTTGGGGGAGGTGGGAGTCACGTAGCTGTAAAAATAATTTTAAGAACTCATTTTAGGGTGGGGTATAGCTCAGTTGGTAGAGTGCTTGCCTAGTATTTGCAAGGCCCTGAGTTCGATGACCAGCATCACACACACACACACAGACACAAAAAGGATTTAACTGAAGCTGGGTGTGATGGTACACACCTATGATACCAGTGGCTTGGGAGGCTGAGGCAGGAGAACTACCCTTGGGTTTAATCCCTGGTTTAAAAAAAAATTAACTAAAAAAATGTGTAAATGAAGAAAAACTGAAACACAGTAAAATAAAAATAATTAAAACAATGAGGTTTGGAATCCCACAGTACAAAGATAAACTTTATTAACATGTTTGTGTCTCTCCTTAGTGCCTTATTTGGAATAGGGAGAGCATTATTTTCCATAGTTGAAATCATATTGCATATCTGATTTCCAAAGTAGAACAATTCTTGGAAGATGATAGAAAAAAGGATATGAGAACACAAAGCCCCAGCCATTGGGTGATTTATTAGTCTTTCCTGATTTAAGAAAAAAAAAAAAAAAAAAAGACTTGGTCCATCTAATAGAATTTTAAACATGCAGAAAGTCATTACTTAAGCATTTTTTGACAAAGAAGATGGTCACTGTGGTCCCTGACATAGCACAGCTTGGGTTTGGTGGAGGCAGGAAGCAAAGATTTTTTTTTTTTTTTTTTAATTCTCCCAGCACAGTATCTCCAAAGCTGGAAGTCTCCCATGGTTGGTTGGCATGTGCCAGGACAGAAAGGGCAGGGTCAGTTCTGCCCGGTCCTCCCCTGTGACACGAGGCTTCATGCACTGGCCAGTGCGACAGGAAAGACACAGATCCTCGTCCTGGTTCTGGGATGGATGGGAGCAAAAAGCAGAATGAATGAAACATTAGAGCCCCATGCTTTTCCCCTGAGCTGGAGAACCCACCAGACTGCACAACGGCTTGCTGGGCTTCCAAGCAGAGTTTGGAGTTTATTATCTACACTGAGCAAGAAATGACTCACAGATGCATATACATAGTTACTTCCCCCTCATCATCTTCTTGATATTGATCTTTCTCTCAGTGCCTAGAGGCTAAGTGGGTGGTGTCTTCTCTTGCCTGCCCATGAGAGCCCTCCTATGTCTTTAATACATGGTTGTTTGGGTTTGTTTGACAGCACTGGGGACAGAACCCAGGGGTGCTCTACCACTGAGCCATACCCCCAGACCCAGCTCTTTTTAGTTTTTGCTTTGAAACAGGGTCTTGCTAAATTGCTGAGTCTCACATCACTGTGAATACAGGCATGTGCCACTGTGCCTGTGCCTGGATAATAGATGAGATAGTAATACAGCTTGGTGGATATGGATGCTTCGAATCACGAACTGTTGGAGAAGCTCATCTTTGCAGCTCTGTTTGTCCCATCTGCATGTGTGTATGTTGGAAAGGAAGTGAATAAATATATATATATATATATATATATATATATATATATATATATATATATATATATTTATTTATTTTATATGCGTATGTACATATGTACCCATGTGTGCATATTTATATAGATACATATGATCTTAATGGGCTTTATTTTTGGTTCTAGAACTGGGCAGTCATTCCATTAAACAGACTTAAGTATTCAACAACTATTTATCCATCACTCATAGCAATAGACAGAGGAATATATTTGGTTTGTGAGGCTTGACCTTGGTGAGATTTGACCTTGAGCACTCTCTAACACTTGCCCAGGGACCATCCCAGTTCCTGAAGTGGGCACTGATACAGCAGCAAGGAAAACAATGTCCCTGGCTTTATTCTGGTGGGAAGAGCAGGGTAGAGGAGAAGTCAGAGGAACGTTTGATCTCCAAGGTAACCTTTTCTCTTGGCCTCTTTGTGTACATGATTTTTGTTCACTTCTTAAATCTTTGCAAAATGATTTTTCCCCTGGTCTTTTCTAATGAAAAACTTCTTAAATATCTGCATCTTTTTATTTCTTCACTTTTGTTCTTTGCAGATTGGGGAACTTTTACTATTTGCTCGTTAAGTCCCTAATGTCACACCCCTTTATTTCTGGGGGAGGGGATGAAATTAGGGCTTTGAGCATGCTAGGCAAGTGCCCTAGAACTGAGCTACACCCCTCAGCCCCAAGTTTCATTTGTGGGTTTAACTGAGCAGTTTTTAGATAATCCTTACCTCATCTCTTTGCTTCTATAGGTCACCCCTTTTGATTTTGGCTGTGTTTCTCCATTCTAATTTTCTGTTCCTCTTTCATAGAGGCCACAAATTCTTGCATTCTGTTAGTTTCCAAGGTTCTTCTGAATTATTTCCTGAGCTGTGCTCTTCCTCTGAGTCGTCTGGATGGTATTTCCTCTCCCTGATTCTATGCATTGTCCCCTTTTTTCCTTCAGAGACATGGAATATGCCAACAGACAGAATGGAGGGACTCCCCTTGACCTTGCCCCTCTGTCCGCTTGGGAGAAGGTCAGCTCCCCATCACAGTCACTAACCTGTTGGTCCCGTGATGCACACATCTCTCCATCCGATTCCCACGTGCACATGGGCTTCCACCTGGAGATCTGCCCTTTTCCTAACTGCGTCTCTGATATTCTGAATTGATAGAGTATGAGCGAAATCGTGATTCCAAGGGTCCTGTCTCTGCACCAGGGCATCTTCCTGCTCTGCTGTGTGGGAATCATACTCTTCAGAATGGTGGTCACCCCTCCCAAGCCCCTGATGTCCCCCTGGGCCAGCTCACCAGTCTCTGGGGAACTGCTGTACCTAGATGGGCGGTGGGGAGGGAAGGCAGCTCTTAAAGTGCATCTGTGGAGGGAGGGCTGGTTCTACAAGGCGGTGAAGGGAAAGAAGGTGAAGGCACCGAATGGTGTTTTTTCCTTTTTACAACTTGGCTGTGTTCTGTAAGATTTTTCTCCATTCGCTCCACTGATCTGATGGTGTCTGGGGTGTTTTTCTCAGATTTAGACTATTGGAAAAAAAAAAAAAAAGATTGGGTGAGCTTTCTCTTTTCCCTTTTCTTCTTGTTACTAGTTTAACAGTACAATGGCAAATCGACATGGGTGTCCTGAGGATGGCTGTCTGATGCACCTTGGCCCTAGCTCCTTGCCCCTATCAGGTGGAGAACATTTTCTGTGTGTGTGTGTGTGTGCGTGTGTGTGTGTGTGTGTGTGTTGCTGGGGATAGAACCTAGGTCCTTACACATGCTGGGCAAGCAGTCTACCACAGAGATTCATTCAGCCCTTGTCCCTTTACCATGCAAATCTGCCATCTCCCTTTATTGATCCTCATAATTTCCTAATAATGATTCAGATACTCATTCCAGGGACCATGGCTGTGTGATCTGCAGGGAATTCAAGTTTGGTTTTCTGGGATTCCCTGGAATCCCAGATTCTTGGGAACCCTGAAAACTGTTTTGTGGATGCCACATGCATGGTACTTTTTGTGCATAGTCTGAGGCCGTATTTCTCAAAGTGTGCCTCGTTGATGACTGAGGACCCACCAGATAATTTTAGATCGTGTTGAGATCATGGCTTTTAGGAGATATTTATTTTATTGGGCAACAGAAAAAAAATAATAAAACAACCAAATCAGATGTGAGATTTCATAAATATTATGACTTAAGGCTGGGCTAGATTTAAGTTGGATGTAAGTCAGTTAAAAAAAAATAATTAAGTAGGCTAGGGATGTGGCTCAGTGGTAGAGCATGTGCTGAGCATGTGCTGAGCATGTGCAAGGCCCTGGGGAAAAAAAAATTTAATCCCAAGCATGGAAAAAAAATAAATTAAATCATAGTGTTGCTATTGCACCGCGATGGGGCCCATTGTGACTTCAGAATGTGAATGACTGAAGTTTGGGAATCCCTTAGAATTGGGGCTGTGAAGAGCTCTTTTAATTGGACTACCATATGAAGAAATTTTACAAGCATCTTTGGATTCTACCATGATAGAAACTGACTGCCCCAAGAGGAGTCATCTGCTCAGGCCACCTCCGGACCTGGAGCTGCTCCCACCAATAGCCCTGCCCTCTTTCTTGCCTTCTTTTATGATGCATCTTAATAATATCTCCCTTCTCTTTCTGTCCACCTGCTCTCTAGCTCCTGTGTGTCTGTAGTCAGTTTCCCTGCCCATCTCTCCTCCATAGTCCTTTTTCCAAGATAAACGAACTCACCCTCCCCGTATCAGCATTTTCTTGGAAATGATGAACTACTCATTTCTGGCTGTAATCCCCCCTGGTTCAGCTTCGGTGACTGATTCTCGGCAACCACATCCATTCATTTCCCCACGTCTTCCCCGAGTGTCAGAAACTGGTTCCGGTACAAAGAGGAAAGAATGAACACCTGGACTCGGGGAGTGCTACTTGGAGTAAAAAGAAGTCACAGAAGAGGGAGGGGTTGGCCCAAGGAACATCGGGAGAGAGTTTAGGTGAGAACATGTCTCAGGTTCAACTCTCTCCTTTATATTCTTATGAACACGGAGTAGACCTGTTTGGATTTCACCACCTTCTCTGTGCAGGTGATGCAGCTCCATGTGCCAAGGGCCAGACCCACGACCCCCACTGCCCACTGGATACCTTGAACATGGACCTAGATTCAACACGTTCCACCACATCCCGGTGCACTGCTTCCCCACTCCGGCTGGCTCTTGGGGTCCCTGGTCCTCACCTCTTTCTTCCTATGGCTCCTTATCTCATCAGTTACCAAAGCTTATTCTGCTTCTTGCATCATGTTCCTGGTACCAGGGTCAAGCCCTTCTTCTGTGTCCCCGGCTCTGAGGCCAATTCTTTATCTACTGACAAGCCTCCCTTGATCCTCCCAGCCAACAGGGACCCCGCCCTCCTCCGGATTCTGAAAGCTCTTATTGTCTCCTGACTTATCCCTTGGCACTGGTTGCAATCTGCCTTGATAGTTTTATTTTTTTTTTTTCTTCTCCACTTCTGTTTGTGACTTATCTTCCAAACTTTAGAAGTCAGGACCGACTGCAATACTTGCCTCCATCTTCCATAGCAGTCAGGAAAGAGCAGTTAACAGCTGTTGGTTGGTTGATGGATCCTGTAGCCAAGAGGCCACACTTGCAGGGAGGAGATGATCCTTGAGACCCTGTACCCTGGAGAGGGCACAGGCTGATGAATAATTTTTCCCTTCATGACTACGAAGCCTTTAGAAAAAGTGAGTCATCGCCATACCCAGATGTTCTTTCTTATTATCATTACAGGACAACACGATTCATCCTAAGGAGGACAAGGGCCTACAGAGAACGTGGTCTGTTTTGGTTGATAGCTTTCAATTCATTGGAAACAAAGAAAGGGGGCTGGTCTTCTCGGACTCCATTAAACTCAGGAAAATTTGACTTGGTGGAAATGATTGTCAGTCTTTTTCACTTTGGGATCATGAACTTCCTGCTGTCTTTCATTTGTATGTGTGGCCCCCGAAAGGCGAGACCCACCTATTTGCAGAGGCCACATGGAGAGGTCATGAGTATACTTTTCACAGTCAACTCGAAGGATAGAGGACCATTAACAAAACAGAACTCAAGTGACTTATGGGTTGAGATGCCAAGAGGTACCCCTCCAGTAAACCCGTTACAACGTATTGGTGAATCTTTCATTTCCTAAGGGATTAAAGTTGGGGAAGCCAAAAAAATGAAGTGTCTGCAAGACTAGTGTGTTCTATTTGGCCCTGGCCAGAGCATATTAGCTTCCTAGTTTATAATGGCCCAGAGAGGTCTCTTGCCCTTGACCAGGGCCATGTTGGAGTTTGCAAGGGTGACCATTGCTGTGTAACCAGTGGTGCTAGATTGCCATATTGTATCTCTTCATCTGTGTGGTGCTACTGTTAATGCTGAACAGGCTTAACTCTGTCTCCTCTTGTGGTTTTAAAACCAAGAAGTCATGGACCATGAAAGCTTCCATGGCCATTTTAATTCCTCAAAGCCTAAAGGACTGAAGGCGAAGGTTTCCTGCATTTAGGATCAAATGCAAGTTTGCTTTTATCTTCCTGTGGGTGAGCGGGATTCCAAGAGCAGAGAGGGACCTTGATCCTGTCTGTGCATTTCTGGCCTCAAAGGTGAGGGTGTGGGTTCCCCCATCAGCATCTCTCCAACATTTCAGAGAGAAGATGCCAATAACTGCTACCGGTGGGGACCCCGCCTTTGGATGCACTGCCCACCTCCTCTTAGTGGCTGGCTTGGGGCCATTTGACAAATGCAAGCAGAGCGTTTCTTTTTTCTTTTTACGATGGAGGCAAGAGGGGAAAAGAGATTGCCTCAAAATTACTTGCTCTGAGTCTCTTCTTCCCATTTATAAAATCCTGGGACTACAATGAAAAAAATTTTAAAAAACTGAGCGCATTGTAGTTAAACATGATATGGGGCTCATTTTGATATATTCATAAATGTATGTAACATAGTTGTCTCCATTTCAATCCCCAACACTATCTCCTTCCCTCCTCTTCTTCCCCCACCCCCACCCCCGTCCCCTTCCTCTATTCCATTGGTCTCCTATTTATTTTCTAATTGGTACATTATGGTTATATAGAAAACTGGAATGCATTGTGATATACCCATGCATGCACATAGCCAACTGGGTGAGCTTTATCCTCAGTGCTTCTCCTTTGCCTCCCCTCCTCCCTCACCCTTGGTCCCCAGATTCTGTGGCACTGATGCTCCTTCTATGATGAAATTTTGCAAAGAACAGCACCGATGATGTCTCCTCCCCTGCCCAGTACCCACTGTTGCTTTCTTCTTGCTTATAAGAGAGAGTCGGCATTTGCATTTCTTTTCACAAACAGATCTACCTTCGTTTTAGTACTAACCTATTTGTGTGTGTGTGTGTGTGTGTGTGTGTGTATTTGGTACCAGGGATTGAACCCAGAGGCACTTAACTACTGAACCACATCCTCAGACATTTATTATTATTATTACTATTATTATTATTATTATTATTATTATTATTATTATTATTTTAGTTGTAGTTGGACACAATACCTTTTTTAAAATTTATTTTTATGTGGTGCTGAGGATCGAACCCAGTGCCTCGCTCGTGCTAGGTAAGTGCTCTACCACTGAGCCACAACCCCAGCCCCCCCCAACCGTTTTTATATTTTATTTAGAGACAGGGTCTTGCTAAGTTGCTGAAGCTGGCTTTGAACTCAGGATCTTCCTGCCTCAGCCTCCTAAGCCACTGGAATTATAGGCATGTGCCACCCCACACAGCCTCTCCTGATTTTTTTTTGCTCTCTTACTGGCCATATGGCTTGGAGCATCATCCTTTGACCTTCCTTCCTGATCCATCTCCTCTGTGAAATGCAGATAATTATTTCCCCTGTTGATTTGTTAGGTGGATTAAGTGACATCAGATATGTGAAATTCACAACAGCTCCCGGCCCAGACTGAGTGCCTAATAGCAGGTCCCCGTGGCGTTCTTAGAGCAGATGAGAGCCCAACAATTAGATAGGAGGACGTAGAGCCCCCCAAGTGGCCATGCCGATGGCTTTGAGGAGGAAAAGATGAGTGCTGTCACAAGGTGTGGAAGAGAGAACATCAGAAAAGCAGGGTACAGTTTGGAAAGCCGTGAGTTGATGTGTCTGTCAAAGAAGAGGCTCCCTGTGACCCACCCTGCGCATGCCACATCCCTAAGCAAAAGATCCCACGACTCACAGGGTGCTGGCCGTGTTGCCTCAGTTTCCCCAAGATTGCACACACTCCCTTTCTGGTCTGGCTTTCCAGGCCCCTTCACCAAGAGGCTGAGTGACTTCCCTCTGCATAAACATTTCCCTGGAGATTCTGCCTGCATGTATCTCACAGATTGGCTTAAATAAATGTCCCCAGGTCCCTTGATTTAAACCATCTCTGTGTCCCAGACTTTTTTTTTTTTTTTTTTTTTGTGGTACGATACACAATGTAACATCTGCCCTCTTCACCATTTTCGGATGTCTGGTTCAGTGGCATCAAGCATATTCACGTTGCTGTGCAACCATCACCACCTTTACCCACAGAACTCTTCCATCTTGCAGAACCAAAACTCTGTCCCCATAGACACTAACTCCTCATTCTCCACCTCCGAGCCCCCGACGACCACATTTTACTTTCTCTCTATGAATTTGACTACCCGAGACCTTCATATAAGTGGAATCATACTGGAGTTGTCTGTTTGGACTAGTTTAATTCACTTAGCATAATGTTAAGACTTATTCATGTTGAACCCTAAGATTGGTTCATGCTGTAACGTGCCAGAATTTCCTTCCTCTGTAAGGCAGAAGAATATTCCAAAGTGTTTTTCATACCACTTTTGATTTATCCATGCATCCATCAATGTCCTCTTGGGTTGTTTCCACCATTTTGCAATGTGCATATAATGTCACCATGAGCGGGTGGGCGGTGTATAAATATCAGTTCTTTGCAATATAAACCCAGAGTGGAATTGTTAGACTATGGGATGATTCTGTGTTTCATTCTTTTTTCTTTTTAGGGATCACCATGCTTTTTTCCCTGGGGGATGCACCATTTTACATTCCCTCCAACAATGCACAAGGGTTCCAATTTATTAACATCCTCACCAACACTTGTTCTTGTCTGGTTTTATTTTCCCATATTTTTTCCTTGATGCATTATAATTGTATTTTCTGTCTTGTTGATAGTAGCCTTCCTAAGGGATGTGCAATAATAACTCATTGTGGTTTTGATTTGCATTTCCCTAATGAGTGGTAAATGTTGAGCATCTTTTCATGAGCTTGGAGGGCATTTTTACATCTCCTTTGGAGAAATGTCCTGGCTTAATTTTCAAGGGGCTATTTGTTTTTCATTGCTGAGTCCAGACTTCTTCTTGGGCTCAGGGAAACTGAGGCTCCTCACCTTCCAGCCATTGATGATAGTAACCGCAAGAATACCTGCTTTTACTGAGCACTTACATCTTCCTCACACTATGCTGAATGTTTACAGCCTTTTGAGAAAAAAAAAAAAAAAGTGACTATCTCCATTTCACACTTGAAGAAATTAAACCTACAGGCCTTGCCCAAAGTCTCCCAGCCAATGAGCAATGATTTTTTTTTTTGTGTGTGTGTGTGTGTGTGTGTGTGTGTGTGTATGGTGCTGGGGATGGAACCCAGGGCCTTGTGCATACTCGGCAAGTTCTCTGCCACTGGGGTACACCCCCAGACCCAACTTACGAGTAGTGAGACAACTGTAGCTTAGTCCTTATCTGACTCCATCCATAAATGGGAGACTTGATTCCTTAGCCCCTAACCAAGGACCAGCTGTGAAACTGCTTCATAAATAACAGTTCTTCCATATGTTTTTGAGAAGCAGTGTCATATAAGAAACCACAAAGACCTCGGGACCTCAATTTTTCTGTAAAGCCATATTTCATTCTATACAAGGATTAGTTTCTAAAATCCCAAAGGTTCGCCTCTGAGAGTAATCACAGAAATAGATGGAACCTTAAATGCTGAATCTTCAGCTACCCCAGAAGGCTTCTAAATGGAAGATGATGGATTCAGCCAGGATCCAGACATAAAACTCAGTTGGTTGGTGGGTGCTGTATTGCTGTCTGGGCCTAATCCTTTCTTTTACTTGTAACTTACAACTTTGCGATCCCCTGGCCCTGTTATCTGGACCACATAGCGTTACCCCCTCCTTTGCCTTGGGTTTGTCCAGGTTTGGTGGTTGAAAGGACAAAGCGAAGGCCCAGGCTGCAAACCCACATCTTGACCTCTGGGGGCACCAGATGAACAGCCCTGGACAGGTCTCAAACAACAGGTCTTTGGGGGAAACATTCTCCATTCTTTTTATGTCGGCTTTTATCTGGCCTTGGGCTCACACAGCTGGGGCCCTGGTCAGGGCCAGAGCCAGGGCCAGAGCTATGACTTCGTGTTGGGAAGAAATTGGCAGAAACATTCCCCAGTGGAGTTTGGGTAGGCCCCAGGAGTCCCGCCTAAAGATGCAGTGGACAAAGCTGCCCTTGTCCACAGGCCAAGGGGTGGGAGGCATCTGGTCAGTGACACAGGCTTGGCCATTGTATGCCCTGACCTCAGCCAACTTTTTCTTTTAGCTGAGAAAGGGAAAAAAAGAGTGAAAGGGAGGGGGGAAAAAAATGAAGTCCTCCAGAAACTTTGCATCTGGAAAGTCCAGAATGAGTTGTTGATTTCCCAACAGACGCTGGAGCAGATTTGGAAGGAACTATGCAATGTAGTGGGTTCTTTGTGCAAGAACAGCTAAGAGAAAAGCCACAAGAACATCCTCCGGGGTGCCCCAGAGCACAGACCCTGGGGTAGCTGCTTGTCAGCCTCATTTCTCGTAGAGGGTGACATGGAAAAGAAGCTGGCCAGAACCGGGCTCTGAGTCTAGGGCTTCAGACCAAACCTCAGTCTCTGGGTAGAGCAACCCCCCAAGAGGATCAGCTGTTCTTCAATGGTAAGAATCAAACCTGCTTGTCTGCAGGTATGGGCTCAGGGCTCAAATGCCCCTCTGTACATATTTCTCAGATGCCTTTGACGTTTTCAAGAGGCCATTCTGAAAACCTGCTGAGCTTTGAAGGGTTGGGGACCCTGTGTGTATGGGGGTACCTTTCACGGGCCTATGGCGTGAACAGGGAGAAGAGACAACATGGGTCACTGTGTAAGAAATCAGGAAAGGATTAGAAGGAAGAGAAAGGTTTAAGAAGGGGTGTTTGCAGAGGGAAAGGGGGTCCCCCAGGAGCAGTGCATTTGCGGGTCTGGGGCAGAGAAGCAGAGTATTGATGTGGTTGATAGTCTGGGAAAGGAGTGCAAATCTTGCTCCCTCTGCTTTTCCAATATATGAAATTTAGCTTCTGCCTGTGTATCTTTCTTGTCCACCATGGCCCCATTCTACCTGGGGCACTATGAGGTACAAGCTCTTGGGGGAGATTTATAAGATGCTACATGAAGACTAGGGGGAGCTATTGGAAACCTCAGAAGGTAGTGGAGAATCTGCCCAGTAATAGACTATGGTTCCAAGCCTGGCTGAGGCTTCTTTCCAGTTTAGGAGTGGCAGCTGCCACAGTAGAAGTTCTTCTGAGACTTAAGAATAGAGCGACCTTGTTTTGCCACCAGAAATTTAGACATTCCCTCTCATCAGTTTAGACTTTTGATGCTCACGCTCTAAAGGCTCTGTACAACTGAGAGGTCCAGTTTGTACAGAAAGGTGAGGCTATTTCTGTCTAGAATCTTCCTCCACCTCGCTGGACCAGTGAGCCTCTGTGATTTTGGTGTGGTTTCTGAGAAAGGCCGGGAGAAGGGAGATGGTGCTTGTTACCCAGCAGCGTTCTCCAAAAGGGCCAGTGGACCTCCTAGGAAACACCACAGCAGAGCTTCTTCAAGGTGAAAGTGGCACCATGGTGCATTCCAGTAATCCCAGCTACTCGCTCAGGAGGCTCAGACGGGAGAGTAGCAAGTTCAAGACCAGCCTAGGCAATTTACCAAGACCTTGTCTCAAAATAAAATAAAATTAAGAAAAGGGTCAGGGATGTAGCTCAGCGGTAAAGCATTTGCCTAGAAAGTGCAAGGTCCTAGATTCAATCCCCGGTACTGCCCCCCGCCACCAAAAAAAAAAAAAAAAAAAAAGGTTAATATGCATCTGGATTACCCAAGGGTCCTCACAATGCAGATCCAGCGCTGAGTATGGCCTGGGACTCCGTTATTTGTAGCCCATATGCCACAGGATTCATGTTCTGCTGGTGCAGAGGGTTATCCTTGGAAAATCATTGCTATGGCTATGAGGAACACAGATCAGTCCATCAAGTTCTGACCAAGTCACAGCTGCCCTGTAGCTGCTGCTGTGGGTACTCCGGGTACTTTCAGGTCTGTCTGAGTGTGGATGGTGGCATGGTGGATTTTTGGGGAAAGAGGGAGTAGCAAAGAAGATGAACAGTGAAGAACAGGAAAGGAGCTGGGAAGAGCCCAAGAAGTCAAGCTCTTGACTGTGTGGGGCATGTGGGGTGCCCAGGCCATGGGTGGGGTGTGCCCAAGCTGATGTGGACTGTGTGTTTGGGCTATAATGTGACAGGTGAAGCAGGTGTACTTCCTGTTAGCAGGAAGACCCAAAAAAAAAATTCCACCGGAGCCTGTCTGGGGTGTGGGCAGGTAAATCCTAACTTAAGAGTATAACAGATGTCGGACACAGAGACAGAAGCCCAGCGTGCGGGGCAGGAATCAAGTTGCTAGGCAGATAGAGCTGGGATCTTGAATGTGGCTCTAACAGGGAAACATGGACACAGGCCTATCAGGACTATACTCCCTGTGGTGAGAGGTAGGATTCCAGGTGTCTGGGGCCTGGGCAGCATTTCAAGAGTGGTCTGTGCCTCCAAATCACATCTACACTTGAATGTGACATTTTTTTTTTTCCTCCTACAAAAATGGCATGTCCTTAAAACAGATAGATTAATGCTAACATTTAGAATCATTGAGTATTAGGATATATATATATATATATATATATATATATATATATATATATATCCCACAGAGACCATCTGGTCCAACTTCTGCATTTAAGCAATGAGGAAATGGGGGCCCCTTAGCAGAGATGCAGCGGGTTGCTTAAGATCTCATAGCAAGACCGAAGTGACTTCCAGTCCTGGCCCCCGGGTCCCGATTCATATCCTGGGTTCTTCTCACATTGCCCCAGAACCATGCTAACTCCCGAACCTTGGCTGTCACCCTCTGTGCATCAGTGGCAGAGACTCCAATAGTGAAGCCAAATTGGGCTGGCTGCAGTGCACCCCTTACTGACTCAGAAACTGCTGTAGCCCCCATGAGGCTTCATCTCCCTCTGGGGCTCCTGGTTCAGAACCAATTAGGAGCATCTCTTGGAGTCAGAAGACTTTGATCAGGATGACTGGGAACACAGGCTGTTAGAGCTGCAGAGTTAACCAGAAGTAACTCGAATGAGTCTCCATGGTGAGACTTGCTACTTCCATTTCCTTTTGGTGCCTGCGGGTTGCTACAGCCCACAAGGAGCAACCACAAAGCCAGGCCAACTGGATGGCAGGCCTGGGTGGGCGGGAAGACAGAGCCACCCACCTTTATGCTCTAATGAGCTCCCATCCGCCTTCTGTTAAAAAACGACACCAACTCCCTGAGGAAGCCTGCCTTTGTCCCCTCCCCCCGCCCCCCAGAGCATCTGCACAGAGTGGCTCTATCTCCTGCCCTTGAAATCTCTTTCTGGTAGGTAGTTGTTTTGCATGTGATGACAAGCTAGCAACTTTCAACTCCCTTCCTGATTTCTTAACAAATTCTTCTATTATTATCATCATTATTATTATTATTTAATATATTTTTATTTTCAATTCATGCACAATAATTGCACACACTCATGGGGTACAATGTGACATTTCAGTACGTGTATGCAGGGTGTGGTGATCATATGAGCGTAATTGGTATATCCATCACCTCAGACAGGTTGTCATTTCTTTGTGCTGGGAACGTTTGAAATCCTGTCTACTAGCTGTTTTGAAATATCCAATTAATTGTTGTCAACTCTATTTATCCGACTGAGCATTGGAAGTTATTCCTCCTACCTAACTGCGTCCCTTTACCTGTTAACCATCCTGTCTGCCTCCTCCTCCTCCTTCCCCACACACTTCCTGGGCTCTGCTTCTTTGAAATCAAATTTTTTAGCTACCACATATATTTCTGAATTTCTTAAATCCGTTTTCAATGGAACAACGCTTGGTAATTTGGGTTACAGTTTTTCGGCAGAGGCATAACAACTATACAAAATGCCAGGAATATTCAGAAAGGGGTAGAGGGGCTTGTAGCTTAATGATAAAGGAGAACTTGGGAGGATAGTTTACATTTTCTGTCTGTCTGTCTGTCTCTCCCAGTATTAAGTATTGGCAAATCTCTCTTCTTCTCAGACTTTCACCTCTGCAAAGGGAAATTTGACCAGGAATCATCTAGATGGGTCTCACCCTACCAGGAGCTCCCTGGGGAGATCATTAGAAGTGAATAGTCCTCAAAGTGTCTTTCAAAAGTGTCTTCTAAGTTGGATACAGTGGTGCACAACTCTAATCCCAGCTATTCTGGAGGCTGAGGCAGAAGGATGACAAGTTCAACTGGGCTATTTAGTGAGACACTGTCTCCAAAAAAAAAAAAGAAAAAGAAAAAAGAAAAAAGTTTTCTGGAACATGGTAATAATTGATGCCATTATAGATACAAGCTAGCATAGAAAATCTAGGATGTATTTTAAGAACTTTTACCTTCAAGAGAAATGATAACCTCTAGCCCAACTCCTTTAAACAAATCAGGACATGTCAGCACAAATTGGCCATAACAGTGACAAAAAAAAAAAAAAGAGAAGAATCCCCAAGAAGTTGGCCTCCTTGTGCAGACCTGACACCGTAGCCACAATCTTGAATCCTGGTTTGGGCATGTATTTCATGTCCAGTTTTGTTAGATCATTTTATGTTATTGATGTCTCAGCATTTCTTTCCCACCAATTTCAAGTTAGATTTGGCCGAGGCAATGGACTAAAATGGATCTAGACTAAAAGATTTGAGGCCTACTCATTTGGGAAAAACATGCAGTTTAAAACAAAACAAAACTAAATGAACATTTCATGATCATTTGTGTTTCTTATCAGGAGCTCTCTGTCAACCTCATTTGTTTATGTGACTGCTGCTTTTGCAACTGAGCTGAGCACCTAAATGCTTTGAAATTTCCCTTGTGGTGGTGTTAGGCTCCATTACGAAAGACATCCCCTGGGTTCTGGAACCTCAGTGCCTGAGGGCTGGCAGCCCCTTCACTTTTACAGATGAGGAAACAATGTGCCCAGACATGCTATAGGAAATGCACACATGATAGCTGGTTGTCTGTAACAACACTTGAGAATTGTGCTTGCTTTCCTTTTTTTTTTTTTTTTTTTTTTTTTTTTTGGTATGGGGGATTGAAATCAAGAATGCTTTACCCCTGAGCTACATCCCCAGCCCTTTTTACAGTTTATTTTAAGATAGCGTCTCGCTAAGCTGCCCAGGCTGGCCTCAAACCTGCCATCCTCCTGCCTCAGCCTCCTCAGTACTGGGATCACAGGCCTGTGTCACCAAGACCCGCCTACACGTATATACTTTCTACTAATGCTATTGCCATCCTGAATTGGAGGTAGACTCTAAGAATGGTCCACTCTATTTGGAAACTGCTAGAGAAGGAGTGGGAGAGAATGAACCCATATTCTTCAACTGCTCATCAGGAAGTGGCACGTTCAAACTGAATGTCTGTGTTAATCAAAGTCTGGTGCTATGGCTTAGATGTGGTTTCATTGTGTCCCCTAAAGGCTCATGTGCTAGGATCTTGGTCCCGAGTGTAGACATGTGGAGGTGTGAGACCCTTTAAGAGGCAGTAGTGAATGGAAGGGGGATAGGTCATGGAGCCATGGACCTCAGATGAGATTAATGCTGGCCTCTCTGAGTGAGCTCTCATAAGAAAGAGGGTTGTTCTAAAGCCTATAAAGCAGGGCCACATCACATGTCTGGTCTCTTCTGTTGCTGCCGACTCCCTTCCTATTTCTGTTTCTCCGGTATTGTAACACCCGTTCCATTTTTCTTGGACCTCCCAAACCCGTGAGCTCAATAAACCTCTTTTCACTATTAAGTGCACAGCCTCGGATATTTTTTACAGCAAAGCAAAATGGACTCATACAGCTGGTGAGCAGAGTCACTCGGGTTTTCTGGCTTTAGAAGCTACCAGACGCAGACTGCTTTGACCCTTTTAATTGCACTGAAGTATCAGGACCAACAGACCTTAGCACTGGAACAAAGCAGGAGAGCTTTCTCTGGACTTTCCCAGCCCCAACTTCAAGCTCTGGAAACAATCCCTGCTTCCCATCCTATTTCGGAGCTCTGTTTTCAAGAGCACCTGTTCCTGCCCCCTCACACCTATGCACATTCTCTCCTTGGCTCCTGTGGCCCTGAAGCATAGTGTAAGGCCTTCAGGTTACCTGCTTCAAACCTCTGTAAGAGGCCGAAGGAGTGACACTGATATTCAGTGTCACAATCACGCTGGTTGGTCAATGCTGAGATCCTCCCAAATGATGCAAAAGACACAGCAAGCAACTCTCAGGTCCCTGTCATGCTGTAGTGTGTCCCAGGACAGATGCCACCAGCAAAAAGGACCAGCCCCCTCAGATACAAGAAGTACGTGACTGCTCAGATTTCCCCACGTCTTGCATTATCTATTAATTGGCCCCTCTCTCTTCTATCTGCAGGTGCAATGACCATAAAGATCTCTTTCTCCAGGGTCCAAGGAGGAACATGAGCAAAGCTCACATAAAAGGCGTTTCTTTCCTACCCTGGGCTCCTTGACCTCTAAGACTCTTGAAGGCTCTGAAATGGCTTCTGACCCAGGAGGGGGGTCATTGAACTCATCCTTTCATTTTGCAGGATCATTTGCAAATCTTTTCATCAGTCTTGGTCTCCCTGGAGACCCCCATGTTTTCTAACTTAGCAAATTTCCCTGCGAGGATTGACTTCCGGTCTCCTTGCTGCATGGACTCCATTGTAATGGTGTTCATCAAAATTCCTGGTTAACCAGATCACTCCATTCCTTTACAGGGTCAGAAAATAGAGACCATTGTTCTATGTCCTCTCCCTGCCCAGTCCTGAGAAACATACCCAGTGAGTTGATTGGCTCTCGGGGAGGCACTGGGGGCTCACAGATGGACATGCAGGGTGGCCAGAAACCTCACTGAGCCTACCAGGATCAAGACAGGTCTGGAATGTCCCAAGGGTTTTGCAGCTTCAGGTCTTTGGCTGGCCGATTTGCAGGTACTGGGAGAAAACTTCTGTGGCCCTAATGTCTACATTTTGTGGTGGGGCACCAATAACAACCTCAGTGTGAGGCTGTCTCCTACTGATTCAGGGACACAGAACAGTGATGGTTGAGGATGTGAGGGAAAGAGACTGATTGAGTGTGGAAGAGCAGGGAAGATGCTTTGTGGGAACTGGAGTTTGCAACCCGGCTGGGGGAACCCAACTTAGGCCCCCTCTGGGCTCTCTTATCTATCATTGAGGAAGCCTTTGGGGTAGAGAGGTCAGACATGAGTCAGAGGAAAAGGCACACCAGTGAGATGTGGTTTACTGCTACGCCAGCCATTGTGACCCCATCCATCTACACTGGGCAGTGAGGCTAGGTCTGCGGACACTTGGATTATACCAAGTTTGGAAGAGTTTCTGGGGACATTGGCCTTTACGTGATTAAAGCCTGGCGGGGGGAGTTCCTTTTACGAATTCAAAGAGGCAGCTTGGCTGAACAGGTGGTTTCTCATAAAGATTCGAGGGTGTACGTGAAGGTTTCTGGCCACAGTTACTGATGAGTTGGAAACAGTTACTGAGAACTCTATAACTAAGAGGAGTAGAAGGAAGAAAGCAGACCCTTGTGGCTCTCTGTGGCTTCTTGTTGGTAAGAGCCAAAGGTGAGTCTTATGTAGATGACCTCTTTTCTCACATGTCACCAATCAGAAAGGCTCAGGGGAAGGAGATGTGCTCAGACACAAGCCCGGAGATGGCCACAGCCTTCACTGGGGGCTTCTTTGAGCTTTGGCTCTGGAAACCTAGTGTGGGCTTACAGAGGAAGTGGGACAAGTGAGGTCTTGAGAAAGCTCTGTCTTGCTACTGAGTTATCCCTCAGCCTGAAAGTACCCCAGCCTGTCCACCTCAGTGGATTTTAGGGCTGAGAATTTCCTACGGAAGCTGGTTGTTCATGGGGCCAGAAGAAGGAAGGTGTCACCCAGGGCCAGGATCTTTGCTGTCTGGGATCCCATTCTTTTTGTTGTGTTCCCTCTGGTTGGGAAGCTCCAGTCTCTGAGGAAGAGACAAGTACAGACAGTAAATGTCAAAGGGCACAGGAGGGAGCCACCTGGGCAGGTATCTGATAGTTTCAACAGGAGGAACGAGAGGACACAAAAGATATTTCTTGATTGGAATGATGTCTTAGTTCATTTTGTGTTGCTATAACAAAAAAGTACCTGAGTCTTGTTGCTATATTTAAAAAGGGGTTTATTCAGCTTATAGGTCTGGAGGTCTGAAAGTATGTCACTAACACTGGCTTCTGGTAAGGGCCTCATGCTGCCCCATAACATGGTAGATGGTGTCACATGGTAGAAGAGTAAGATGTGGGGGTGGGGGCGCCGGAAAAAAGGCAAGTCACAGGGTGAAAGAATCAAGAGAGGGAGCTGAAAAAGCTGAATTTGCTGTACAACAACTTTTCCAGTCCCAAGAGACCTAATCCATTCCCAAGAGACAGGCATTAATCCCTTCCAACAAAGGTGCCTCCAATTACCTAAGGATCTCCCGATAGGCTCCGCCTCTTAAAGGTTCGACTCCTCTCATACATCATTACACTGGGGTCCAAGCTATCTGCACATGAACCTTCAGGGGAACAAATCACAGTGTCAACCACATACACACCATAGTATATAAGACGGAAGAGCAGTTCCATCTTTCTTGGTATCTTATTTTTATTCTCTCTTGCATTTAATCTTTTCAAGTATTATCTGGAATTCATGAGCCAAGGCACCATGTCATATTTCTTACAGTTTCTGTAATGAATGGTGAGTTATACACACAATTCTATAGCTGGCTTTATAATTATTAATGCATTTTTTGGTACATTACTTTCAGTATTCAGCCTTGGTTCTTTTTACTGTGACTTCTTCGTTCTTTACCTGTGCGTGTCTTAATCTTTCAGGAACTTGAAGTCCATCTTTTAAGTACAATTGGCTTTGTATCCATAGGTTCTACATTCATGGATTCCACTATCTGATTGGGAATATTTGAAAAGCAAATTATGGCTTTTTTTTTTTTTTTTTGGTAGCAGGTATTGAATTCAGGGGCACTCAACCACTGAGCCACATCCCCAGCCCTATTTTGTGTCTTATTTAAAGACAGGGTCTCACTGAGTTGCTTAATGTCGCGCCATTGCTGAGGCTGGCTTTGAACTTGTGATCCTCCTACCTCAGCCTCCCGAGCCACTGGGATTACAGGAGTATACCACCGTGCCCAGCAGAAATTGTGTCTTAATAGTTAACATGTACAGACTTGCTTTCATTATTACCCAAACAACACAATATGACTATTTAGTTAGCATTTATATAGTTTTCCATGTTAAAAGTAACCTAGAGAGGATTGAACCTACACAGGGGGATGTCTGCAGGTTCTATTAAATACCATGGCATTTTATAGAAGGGACTTTGTCTCACAGTACTGCTCTGGGTTTTGGCATCCGGAGGTGTCTGAACCAATCCCCTATAGGTACTGATGGATGACTGCACGTTCACTAAGGAGGAGACACACACACACAGAGCTATGTTTTTGAGCCCTCGTCTATAGGAGGATGTATTTCTGTCACCTTCTTTTGTACCTGAAGGGCAGCTTGGCTCCACGTAAAGGTCTAGCCCCACACGACGTGGGAAGTGTCTTTAGAGATGTGGCTACAGACAAGACTGAGACCAGTCTCATGCTTTTCCCTTTATTTATTTCACATCTTCTCACTTACACGAGTGTAGGAATTTATCCTTGTCCCTGTTTTGTTAGTGTGTGTCTTCGTGTTGGTCTTTTAAAAGTCCTTTTGCCTCCAACAGTGGAGAAGATCTACCATGCTGCATAGCCTGGGAAAGATTTCCCCATCCACCTTGGTTTACAGTTCCTTTCTGTTAAAGAGCCTTTGTTCTGGCCTCCTCTTCAGGAACACCCAGTGTCTCTCTCTTGGCTTGCTGTTCTGTCCTTCTGTTTAATTTAATCTTTTTTTTTTTTTCATTTTCTTTCCATTCTGGGGAAATAATTCTCCACTTTGTCTTATGCATGCTCACTTTTTTTTTTTTTTTTGCAATTCTGATTCTAGGTTTTATTGCAACCAAAGTGTGTTTTGTTATAACCTCTAAAATTTCCCTAGAGTTTTAGTGACTTCTTGTTTCTTAATTTTGTTTTCTTTTCCAAACAACTTGCCTTTTTTTTTTTTTTTTGGATCTTTGTTTTGCTCTCTCCTTTGGCTCTTTTAGTCTTGCCTGCCATCTCTTTCTTCTGTCTATTGAGGGTTGCTATATAGTCTAGTAGTTTGCAGCATATTTCTCCTGGATACTCTATGAGAAAATCTGTGCTTTGATATTTGTGATTGGCTTGAGGGTTCTGGATGGTCTTCCTCTGTCTGTTTTCTGCAGGTGAAGAAACCCTGTATCACCTTTTCCTCTCACCTGCCATTACTCAGTGTCCATTCGATCAGATCTGTCAAGAGCTGGGATCTGTTCCCGGGTGGAGTGCACACATGTTGCTTGGGTTGTCATTCTTTACCTGGTTCCTGAGACCGCCTGCCCAGGTCTGTTTGAAACCCAGTTCCTGCTACAATTCCCAGCCTTCCTTCATTCATTCATTCATCCATTCATTCATTCACTCAATGCTCTGGGCTAAGACCAAGAAAAAGATGGATGTGGTCCCCCCTTTCCTGAGTCATGTAGCCTGTTTATCTCTGGATATGGTGTCTCCTTCTCCTCCCTTTCTTCCTCCCCCTGGCCATGTCTCCATCTCTGGCTTCCGGGAGAGCATGAAGACATCACCAGGGGTCCCACCTATCTCCTATGAAACTACGTGTGAAGACCACACTCCCAGAATGCACCCTGCCACGGCCAGGTGGCCCTGCTGCCTCCCTCCCTCGCTATTCCTGTGGGTTGCTATTTCTGAATGGATAGGAAGGCTGCCAGAGCTGCAGAGAGCAGTCCTTCCACCTGGGAGACAAAGGAAAGGTGCGGTGCCTTCTTGTAGGCACTGACTCTGAGGCGGGTGATGGCATGGTGGGAGGTGGCGCCTGCCGTGGGTCGCCGTTCCCAGCTCTGCAAAGGAGTCTGCCCACCCCAAAGAGGTGTCCGGCAGAAAAGGCATGATGATGAAGTGAATCACCAGCCTTCAGCCTCGCCGGTCTTTGTCTTTCCTGGTGGACACTTTTGTTCCCCATCAGTAATTGGTCCACCCCTCTGTTCAGTACATAACTGGCAGCAGAGGCCACTCCTGGGCTCTCCTCCCACTTCTCAGGGTGGGCTATTAATGAACCGGTCTCCAGGGACTGAGGCCTCCCAGGCACACCCCTGCCATGCCCTGGCCACTTCTGGAGGTCCAGCAGGATGGATGGCTGGGGAAGGGAGAGAGTACTGCGGAGCTTTTTGTGGAGAAGCCTTCAAGCGGTGCCAATCACAGTACCCGGCTCATTAGCAGTCATTGTCATGGCAACGGGTCTGCCAGAAAGTGGCTCGTTAGGCTGACAACTTCAGAGATGTTATATATAGATCTGGGTGTGGGGGGAGAGGGGTGTGGAGTCTTGTGGATATGCCTTTCTTAGCGCTCCTATTGCTGCTGGGTTTGGGGTGTAAGAAGACACGGCATAGGGGACCTTAAAACTCTCTGATCTGGCTGCTAAATCAAGCGCCTGACGACCACCCGTGGAACGCCTGCAAGTAGCATTTGCTGGCTGCTTCAGAAGGTAAGAGGCAGGTGCTCCCAGAAGCATCTCGCAGGTGGAGGTGGCGTCCCGGGATGAACTTGAACTTGAAGAGTGACGGAGGCTGTGGGTTGCTGAGGATAGGGTTTGGTTTTCCGCCTGGAGGCTGCAGACCCAACCTGGAGTCTTTCTTAAAACATCATTTGCTTAAAGAGTTTGGGGTTAGAGGATCGGATCTTTCTCTTGAATAAGTAACCGTGCAATGCAAATTGAGCTTATTGAAATGTTATGTTTTCCCTCCCAGTTTCCATTTCAGAGGTGATGATTTCTCTCAGTTTCTCCCACTAACCTGAGTCGCTCCAGAGTAGAGTGAGCCTAGGGCTCAGCCTGGATATGTGCTAAAAACGCAGACACCCCCCGCCCCCAGGCCCCAGTTTGATTTAGTGTGGGAATCAGGGCCTGGGAATGTGCACTTTAACCTACCTCCTGGGTGTCGAAGGGGTTGTCCCAAGGTGACCACATTCGGAGAAACGCTGCTGTCGCGACATTTAAAAAATTTTGTTTCTGTTTTTGCAGTGCTGGGTATAGAACCCAGGGCCTCATGCATGCTAGGCAAGGGCTCTGGCACTGAGCTACACCCACAGAGGGGCTTTTGTTGTTAATATCTAGGTGACCGCCCTTGCTTGTCCGCTTGACTTTTTATTCCAGGGGACTCAGTAGCCACCATTAAGATGGACGTTTTTTTTTTTTTTTTTTTTTTTTTTCTCTTTTTGGGTTGTGTCGTTTTTAACTAGGGAGACCAGGAAGTCAGCCTACAGCTAGGGAACGTGACAGCTTGGGGGAGGGTGGTGATGTTTTTGCATATCTCCGGGGAAGGCATATGCTCATTTGGAGACTGTGAGACAGGCAGGAGAATCAGGCCTAAGCAGTCATCGCCCTTGGGTGGCAACTGGGTCTGGGGTAGTTCAGGTAAAAAGGCAAAGCTCATGATGGACCCCCTGGAGAGAGATGGGCCAAGGGTAGTAACCTGGCATTAGGGAACTGGATAGAAGTCTCTAGAATGCAGCTAATATTTTTGTTTTGCTTGTTTGATGCCTAGTGATAGGTCTCAGGGCCTCTCGAATGCTAAGCATAGGTTCTACCCCAGCCCAAAGCTAACATTTTAAAGAAGTTTGGTTTTACCAACCATTCAGTTAGCTGTGCAGCATAGGGCAAGCTATTAAGCCCTCTGACTCTTAACATTCCTTGATTTTTAAATGGGAATATACAGCCATCTATGACTCAGGCTAGTTGTGAAGATAAGGTGATTGTGTGAAGTGCCAGACCCTGTCCCTCATGCACTATAGACATTTGTGACTGATGAAAGTCATCGCTACTATGTGCAAATGGAATCTCATCTCAGTTCTTTGTAGAGAACCTACCGGACTAGGGTTTTGAGGTGGTCAAAATTGAGCCTTGCCATGGTACATATGAAATAGGGTGAACCCAAAAAAACATGGACAAGAATGTTCATAGCAACATTATTCATAATGGCACCCAAGTGGAAAGAACCCAAAATGTCCATCAGTGGATGAATGGATAAACAAGATGTGGTATGTATTTCCATACAATGGAACAATATTCAGATTTTTTTAAAGTGATGCGCTGATGCATGCTACAGGATGAAAGACCCGTGCACCCATTTGAGAATATACAGCAGATTGCTAAGTTTCATATGCAATTGAGCAGGTTGTTGACTGAACAAATGAGGATGGAAAGGATTAAAATCCAGCTTGCTCTTTGGTCCAGGATGGCTCTTGCCAGAGGAAGAGACAGGCTTTTATAATTCCCACAAAGACATCCCTGTGTTAGATTCAGGATTTCTGAGTTGGAGGACATTGCCTTTATTTTCTCCCACCCCCACCCTGGCTACTTCTAATCTTCTCCCTGCCAGGTAGGGCCCTCTGCCCCCTCACCGTGTCCCCTCCGTCTCCTGTTCCTATTCCCAAGGGAAAGAGCTGACAGAATTGAAAGAGAGAAGCCACAAGACCGAGGAAGGGAAGGGAAGGATTTAACGTGGAAGGAAACTAATTAGAAGAAGTAGTTCAGGAGAGACCTTAATTAGTAGGTGCTTATCATGCTGTATACTTGTAATGACTGACGACAGGCAGTTCTCCCAGGAGGCCGACCGCTCCTGCCTCTCCACGGCCATTAAGAGTGAGGGAATATTGGTGCATTTGGCCTCTGAAGTGAAGGATTATAAGTGGATCTAACTTCTATCTTTACCATATCATTTTTGGGGTGGGTAATCAGGGACTGAACTCAGGGGCACTCAACCACTGAGCCACATCCCCAGCCCTATTTTGTATTTTATTTAGAGACAGGGTCTCCCTGAGTTGCTTAGCACCTCACTTTTGCTGAGGCTGGCTTTGAACTTGCAATCCTCCTGCCTCAGCCTCCCAAGCCACTGGAATTATAGGCGTGCACCACCGTGCCCGGCTACCATATGATTTTTTTTATTGTGATAAAATATACCTCAACTAAAATGGCCCATTCATGACTCTGCTACCTTTATGATCCTATGCAACCCAAGACCCCTGCCTACTTCAGAACATTTTCATCACCCCGAAGGGAAAACCCGGTACCCATCCTCCCTCCCCTGAGCCCTTGGCAACCACAAACTACTTCTGTCTTTACAGCTTTGCTTGCTGTGGACATTTCATGTAGAGAGACTTATGTAACATGTGGCCCTCTTGTTTGGCTTCCTGCAATTGGCATGATGCCTCCCCGGCTCCTGCGTGTGCGGACATGCATCAGCGCTCAGTTTCTGTTTATTTCTGAGTGCTGTTCCATCATGTGGGTGCATGAGGCAAATCTCACTTCTCCCTCCACCCATTGGAGGGGCATGTGAGCTGCTTGCACTTGGGTGCCCTTAGGAAGACATGGCCCTAAACATTGATGCCTGAGTTTTTATTGGACGCTTGTTTTCAACTTGGGTGTGTGTGTGGGGGGGGTGTATACCCCGTTCTCGCCACGTCTTTTGCCTCCTGATTTGTTGGAGGTTAGTCAATAAGAGGAACTTCTTTCTAAGAAAGGAGGACACAAGGGGCCTGAGGCTGTCTCAGAAGATGGAGGTAGGGGAGTCAGGCGGCAGGCTGAGAGAGGACCCAAGGTCACATGGCCTTCACCAGACTGAAGGAAAATAGGCTGTCTGCCTGGTGGTCCTTCTCCTGCCCTCTCTTGGCACCTGTTGGTGTTTTCTGGCTTGGTGTCCAGAGGCCCCTGCGTTTCCTCGGTAGGGGAGACTTTGGGGGAGTTGTTTTACCTCCTTGGTCGTCCATGTCCGTACATGTCCACCGGGGTTTCTTCTGACATCACAGGGTTATGTAGATAAATCAGCCCGAGTTATTCGAGAGAGGAGTCCAAGCAGCTGTGAAGAAGGAACAGGGTCCTTCTGCCCTTCCATAGGTGGGTCCCCACGGGCAGAAGGTTCAGTCCACCTTCTCTCCGGTCCTTGGAGGGAGGTCTCCTCGCTCCTCGGAGAAGGAACTGTTGATGGTGACACTTCCAAGGGGAAGGGGAAGGGGAGGGATCCGATGTGATGTTAGAGGGGAGGGTGTGCACTCACCTGAGCTTCACATCCCAGAAGGTGGGGTCTGGGGGGAGCCCTGCCCCACTCAGACCCCCCCCCCTCCAAGGGGAATCCCCACCGATGGAGCACTCCCGGTGACAGGGACCCTCTCCTGGTGGCCAGATGCATCACGGTGGATCTCCCTTGAGTCTTCCACGACTGGGCTGATGTGAGCATCTTTCATTTCACCCATGTGGCAGCAGCCTGGCTGTCATTTGCCTGAGGTCACATGGTTGCCCCGTGACTAGGGTATAGAGGACTGGCACGGAGATGCTGTGAACGGCAGTGTCAGTTTCGGAACCTGGCTCAACACCCTGGAATAACTTCCCATTTCCTCCTACGTGATTCAGACAGCACCAAGTGGCCGACCCCTCTTGGGTGTTCTGGAATATGGACTCAAAGAAAGGGAATGTAGCATCTTAACCCTTTGGTACAAGAATAGCTCTCTGTTTAGGCAAACCTTCCATCTTTTTTTTTTTCCTGGTACCAGGGATTGCACCCAGGGGTGCTTCACCACTGAGCCATATCCCCAACCCTATTTATTTTTATTTTGAGACAGAGTCTTGCTAAGTGGCTTAAAGCCTTGCTAAGTTGCTGAGGCTGGCTTTGAACTTGCAGTCCTCCTGCCTCAGCCTCCCCAGCCACTGGGATTACAGGCATACGCCACTGCGCTCTGCTCAAACCCTCCTTCTTAAGCTCCTTGGCCCTCCTGTAACTACTCCTACCTGCCCCAGCCAAAACGTGCAGCTACTACATGGGGATAACTTTCTCTCCCCCACTGCGTGTCTTTACTTATCATTAGGCTATTTGTCTTGCATGTACTCGAGCCCTCTTCCAACTCGGGAGAGGCCGGAGCCACGTGCGGAAGCCCAGGTAACCCTGCACTGGTCAGGGGTGTGCTCACGCTTAATGGACCTGTCGCATTGGTGTGCAGACAGCCTGGTGGGACACTGTGGTGTTTTCGGCCCAGCAGCTGTGCACCTCACTGTTGCTGGCTTAGAAAACGATCTTCCACGAGGAATCAAAGAGGCCCTGCGGGTTAGCAGGAGCAGGTGGAGAAGACAGAAGCATCCAGGGCACAGGGGACAGCTTTTAATTAAGTGATGAGAATTCAGAATGAAACATGCACCAGGGTCAGAGGCAGGCCGTGTTTACTGGCGATCCCAGGAGAAGCTAGGATTTGCTCGTCCCCCCTGATGGCACACGGGCCACCACAGGAGGCAGAGACACACGGCATTACAGCCTGCACAAAGCGGAGAGCGGCTTGCCAGAGTGTCTCCCCACGGCTCCCTTTCAATTTATTATCCTGTTTTCCTAAGCACTGGTCATCAGTGACCAAAAGAAACCACCCTGGTGGGCACTGCTGAGGGATACGGAGGACTTGGGGGAGCTGATGGCCTTTAATGTTTCTGAGCAGATTCTGACCTTGCTGGGAAACCCACCTCCATTCCACTCCTGTGGTTAGAATTCTGACTTTTATCAGTTTGCTTTTCTTCAAAAGGCACAGCAATCGTGCGGGCTCATTTGGACACCCAGTCCTGATTTTTAAATATTCTTTATCCAAGAACTTTAATCTTTGTGCTTATTGGAGAAAATTTAGACGGAACAGATAAATACAAGAGAATAAAAATCACACCTGTCCCAACACCAAGGGACCACAGGTGCCGTTTAGCGTGTGTCTGTTTTACATTGTGTTTCTGTGACGTCAATATTTTTCTCTGATTGTTTTTTTTAAGACGAGTCAGACCAGACATGGTTAAAAGAATCCAATGTATGCAATTACATCCAGTGTAGACACAGGGTCTGTTTGGTCTTAGAATCTCAATTCTCTTTGCCAGACTGATCTGGACAGTTGGTGAGAAAAATCCCCCGGAGCTGGACTCTCTGGATCCAGCTCTTGATGGATTCTCGGTGTTATTATGGGATATTTCACATCCCACTCTGCCACGACTTGCATGCATTACTTCTGCTAGGTTTGCACAGTGGGCCTGGGGCTTTGTGTGCTACTGTGCTCAGTGGTCCTGTGGATTGGAGGCTTCAGGTTCACAGCAGGAGCACACAGAGTGATAGGGGCCCCTGGCAAGCTTGGCACCCCCACCACTGCTGTGGTTGACTTTGTAGGAGTCCCAGGAGGAGAAAGCCAGGTCTAATAGCTAACTGGCATTTCCCTCCATGCTCCAGAGGAGCGGTCCCTTCAGCAAAGGGCTCTTGCAGGAACCAGCGCTCCTCATGCAGCCCTTGAGTCATGCACCTGTGTCACCTGAACTTTCTCCTGCTGTTCCCAACATGGAGCAATTCCAGGGTAACTTCTTCGGCCTCTATCTTTCTGGTTTAAAAACAGTTGCATAAATGCCAAATGTGAGTGATCTTTTTTTAAAAAAAAAAAATTTATTATTTGCCCAAAACATTACAATGATCTTGACATTTATTTGCTCTTCCACAGAAGCCTGGAATGGTCCCCCCTCCGCCTGGAGAGGAAAGCCAGACAGTTGTCCTTCCACCTGGCTGGCAGAGCTACTTGTCCCCTCAGGGACGGCGTTACTATGTCAACACGACCACCAATGGTGAGTCCTGCTTGGGGAACATGCATCAGTGTGGGTGTCTGTCTTTCTGGAAGAGTGCTTTTCTTCTTCTTTGGTTACCTCCCACCCTTGCCCCCTGGTTCTTAGGTATTTGCCTTCAAAATCCGTGCTCAGGGGTTACAGTAGAGTCCTGCTTGCCCCATAGTGTGGGTGTTAGGGATCCAAGCCTGGGTCTGTAGTTCCTAGAGAATCTTTAGGTAGAAGGCTGTCCTGGGAGGTTCAGCTCATCCCTGGAACCTCACATCTGTGCTGGGCATCTTCATAGAATCCTCCCTCAGGGTCTGAGGCCATGTTTCCAAATGGCATCTTGAAAGCTCTCCAAAGGGATCTCAAAGCTGGTTTAGATTAAGCTAAACAGGTTTAAGCTACTGCCTATTTTCCTGGAACGTCGAATGTTCTACTGATACTCATGTTCCCAAACAGGGATTGCAAATGTACACTTACTCTAATTTTATTGCAATATCTTTTTTTCTCTTTAACTGAACTATCTCCCTGGCCTGAAATTTCTCAGAATGTCCTTTGGTAAATGCTGGGGCTACGTGTGGATTATTTATCCCATTAGATAGTGCATTTCTGAGCTGAGTAGATCTGCACCGCCCTGTCCCTAAGTATTTTGGACTTCCTGGACTTTCCAAATGACTCCATTTGGATATAGGGAAGAGGAGACTTGTCAAAGGATGTGCTATGTGGCAGCTTCTATCAGGACACTGTTCAAGTTGTGGGTCGAGGGCAGCGCAGGGCAAACTAGCTAAGAGCCCAGTGTCTTGGCCTGCGTGGCTCCCCGAGGACTTTCCCATGAGAGAGAACCAGGAGAATCAGCCCTGGGAAAGTTAAATTTGGAAGGAATCAATAGACAGGTGTGCCAAGGTGGGACGTGAAATTCTACCCAAATCCCCCTGTTGGCTCAGCCGTGGTTTCTCACTTCTTCCATCCGTGCCTGACTTCCTAGCCACCTCTTGCCCCTGGGTGGGAGGGATCGTTAATATGGCTTATGATTGTGACCCTTCACGGGAGGAAGTGATGGGAGAGCCAGCTGCTGATCAAAGGGAGACACAAAGGAAACTGTCATCTGCCACTCTGGGCAGCTGGTGTATTGGTATCCCCTGGCAACCTGACCTTCTGCAAGCTCAACTGGGGTGTTCTAAATGAAGAGGTAACCAGAGTTTCTAGGAAAAGGGAAGTGAGACTGTTTCTAACTGTCTTAGTTTCCTGCTTCCTCAAAACACAACCAGCAGTTCGACCTGCTCATCTGAGACTTGAGGTTTTCAGACGTCGGTGTTTGTATGCAGTTCTCCCTCTGGGAGATGCAGAATAGAATTTGGATCACCAAGAATTTGGATCTGTTGTCAAATTAGCCACTCTGTTGCCAAAGGGCATGGGGAGGAAAGTGGCTTTCTCAAATCAGCATCTTTGTTTATCTTTTTTTAAATATTCTTTTTAAATATATTTTTTAATATTCTTAGGGTTAAAAAAAATTCAAGGAGTACAAATGGAATTCAAATCAAAAGTAAAAAAAAATCCCTGGCCCCATTTCCTAGAGCTTTTTATCACATGTCTGCTTTCAGATATTTGTATTCTCTCATAAGCATATGTATGTTGACTCTCTTAAAATAAATTAAAAAGTACTATCCATATTGTTCTTTAAATATCTTTCTTTCTTTATGGCAGGGGAGGGTACTGGGAATTGAACCTAGGGGCACTGAACCACATCCCCACCGCTTTTTTTTTTTTTGTATTTTATTTAGAGACAGGGTCTTACAGAGTTGCTTAGGGCCTTGCTAAGTTGCTAAAGCTGGCTTTCAACTCTCGATCCTCCTTCCTCAGCCTCCCAAGTCGTTGGGATTACAGATACACACCACTGCACCTGGAATTAAATTAACTTTAAAAATGTATTGTAGGGGCTGGGGGCTGTAGCTCAGTGGCAGAGCATTTACCTAGAATGTGTGAGGCACTGGGTTCAATCCTTAGCACTGCATAAAAATAAACAAATAAAAAATAAAGGCTTTCTGTCCATATGAAACTACAAAAAAAGATTTTTTTAAATGTATTATGGACATTTTTCAATACTTTGTGCATTTCATCCTGATCCACTCTTAATGGGTGTGTCGTAGGTAATAGTTCATGGCATGAGAGTACTACCATTGGTAGCACTGAATTTACCAATGGGTATTTCAGTCACCATATCAACAGCTGGTGTCTAGCAGCTTTTTTCCCCAAGATTTGGACTTTAGCATATGCCACTGGGGCAGAACTTTCTTGCAGATCTTGGGGTATAGTGATCCCAGGGATGCTCCAGCTCAGGGGTCAACAGACTTTCTCTCCAAAGGACCAGGTAATAAATACTTTAGGTCTATGGTGTCTGTCACAGCTGCTCCAATCTACCATGGCAGTGTGAAACTCCACAGGTGATATGTAAATGAACTGGTATAGCTCTCTTCCAGTAGAACTTATATTTATGGATACCGAAATGTGTGAATTGCAAATGACTCCTCTGGGCTCGGAAATGTCATTCTTTCGATTCTTTTTCAACCATTTAAAAATGCAAAAGAGTTGGGCACCCTGGTACATACCTGTAATCCCAGCTACTAGGGAGGCTGACGTAGGACAATCATAAATTCCTGGCTAGCCTTGGACCCTACCTCAAAATAAAAAAAAATAAAAAGGATTGGGGATGTAGCTCAGTGGTAGAGCACCCTGGGGCTCAATCTCCAATACCACACACACAAAAGAAAAATGACTCTAATCCTCAGGTTCATGAGTCTTATGGTAACAGAGCTGCACAGATTGGCCCACATGGTGTTCTAGGTTTTCTGTTGGGCTCTACGTAGCCTTCCATGCCTTCTTTTTCATGTTGAGGGCGCATCTTAGCTCTTTGGTCTTACATTCTAGACACCTAGTTGTTTGATTCATGGTTTATTTGTTCAATTGCTTGAGCCATCATTCATTCAACACGTCCTAGTTGAGCCTCCAATATGGACCAGGCAGAGTATCTGTCCTCAGATCCTTGTCTTCTTGAAGTGGAAGCAGATTTTAAATGAAGACCTATTTGATTGCAAATCTGAGAAGGAGGGTGAAGGACAAATCCAGGGTATTTGAAGAGTCCCCTAACCCCATGTCACAGGGAGAGTCTGCTGGTCTAGGGAAGGCTTCCTGGAGGAGGGGTGCCAGAAAGTCTCTATCATAGTATCCACTGTTCTTCTCATACCTGTGTTCATCCCACCTCCCGACTCCTAGAGGCAGCTGTGTCTGTCCTTCACTGCCACGTCCCCAGTTTCTGCCCCTTGGGTCTCACATGCCAGCCCTCACTCCCTCCCTTTCGTCCCTGGGAGTTTCATCCACACGCCAGACCCACCGCCCACTCTTTTTTTTTTTTTAAAGAAATATTTATTTATTTATGTATTTTTAATTTTAGGTGGATACATTATTTTGTTTTTATGTGGTGCTGAGGATCGAACCCAGTGCCTCATGCATGCTAGGTGAGCACTCTACCACTGAGCCACAAACCCAGCCCCCCCACTGCCCACTCTTAAAGCCACAGTGGGCCCGCCCCCCTTCCTCTTTGTCTACCTTTCTTCTAAATATAGTCCTCCCTCGGTATCTGCAGGGATTTCTTTTGGACTCCTGAATTAAAAAAAAAAAAAAAAAAACAACCCACAGATACTCAAGTCCCTTATGTAAGGTGACATAATATTTGCATAGAACCTACACACACCTTCCTATATACTTTCAGTCATCTCCAGGTTTCTCACAGTACCTACTCCAATGTCAACGCTATATAAATAGTTGTTGTACTGTATTGTTTAGGGAATAATAACAAGAAAAAAATGTCAGTGCGTGTTCAGCGCAATACAAATCTTTTAACGCTGAACATTTGCAGTTCCCTGAGGTTGATAGAATCCGCCCAGGCGGAACCCACCAATACAGAAGGCCACCTGTCCTAGTCTTCCTCACTTAATCCCTAATCTCCTCTCTCCCAGAGGTGCCTGAGCATTATAGGTGTTCTGTCCCCCTTTTTATACCACCTACAGATATAGCCATTGGAAAGCCTCATTTGCATTTGTATCCACTTGCTCTGGCTAATCTTCTTATTTCCACATCCATTTAGGATTTCATGGAAGGGAACTGTCACCATGCCAGCCATTGTGCCAGGTGACACCATTGCTGCTTTCAGAGACTATAGTTCCTTTTTCTTTTTTGGTACCTGGGATTGAACCCAGGGGCGCTTAACCACTGAGCCACGTCCCCAGCCCTTTTTATTTTTTATTTAGAGACAGGGTCTCCCTGAATTGCTTAGGGCCTTGGTAAATTGCTGAGGCTGACCTTGAACTTGTGATCTTCCTGCCTCAGCCTCCTGAGCTGCTGGGATTACAGGTGTGCACCACTGTGCCCGGCCAGAGACTCCAGTTGTAATGGGGCCAGAGAAACACGTACACACCTAAAAGCCTTGTGGGCATTGGGACTGAAACTTGGGAGCTCCAGGGAAAGACTAGTCAACTTTATCTGGAGATCAAACAAGCCTTTGAGGAGGGACCCCTTGCCCTGGACACTCTTAAATTGATGTCGTAGCCCAGGCAGACAGCAAGGCAGCAGGAGAAAGACAGGCGTTGCTATGGAGCAAAGAGGAGAGAAAAAGTTAGGGGTCTGACCTGTAAAAGGGCCCTTGAGGCATTTTGAAGAGCAGGGTCTTTATCCCCTGAGCGGTGGGGAGCCATGGACCATTCCCAACTAGTAGTGCAACAGGATGAGAATATCGCAGCAAGATTGCTGGTGTGGCAGAGTGAAAGATCTAAGAGCAGAAAGCACGGATTTTGACAACCTAAATGAGAAGAGAAATATTGAGGTCAAACGGCAGTCTACAGCAGTAGCTAGGAAGGAGGAGGTGCAATCTGTCAGGCAGTGTGTGGCAGGTCAGGGACAGGGGCAGCTCGGATTCCTGCTGCTTTCTCGCCGTGAGTGAGACGTGCACAGGGGAGGCAAGAGAGCAGGTTTGGAAGAAAGAAAATGAATCCATGTTGGGCCTATGTTTCTTTGGGGGGGACATGAAGATGGAGATGACTGGCATACTTTTGGATGGATGCATCTGTGACTCAAAGGACCTCTGAGCCAGACTGGGAGTCTGGGGGAGCCCTGTGGCTGCACGGTCAGGCATGCAGAGGGTAGAATGGATTCACCCCTATTTCTTCCCTTGGGCTGATCGCCACTGTGCAGTGATCAACCTGCACAACCGCATGAGATGGTCTAGAATTTGCCTTTCTTTAGCAGAGAGCTGCTGAGATCACCAGAGCTGGCTTACAAGAGAGAGCCCTGTCGCACAAGGTTAAAGGAAGGGGCCAAGGGAGACTTTAAAGGAATTGTCGGAGATAGGAAGAATCCAGGGACAGCAGTGTCATGAAAGGCAAGGGAGAAAAGATTGCCAAGGGAAGGGAAGGCAGAGACACTCTGAAGTACAGATCAGATTTATGGTAATGGTGATCATTTAAATTCACTGGGGAAAGCGCGGATTATTTAGTAGATGGTGTCAAGGAAACAAGCCAGATGCCTAACAGGAAGTTTCAGGGGGTAAGTTAATGTAAGAAGGCTGTTGCTTTCATATAAACTCACCAAAGCCATCGGAACATGATTCATGTAACTTTGGGAAGTCCCCATCTCCCTGATTTCCTCACAGTTTGTGGCTCCCCGGGGTGTTTCATCATGGAGAGTGGCCGAGTTCAGCCCCGGGAACTCCGGGGGGGTTCTGGTATCAGGAAATCATGGGTTGTCCTGCAAGTCTAGGAAAGTGCTTTGTCGTCCACCAGAGTTGACTCTTTGGCTACCTTGGGGCTGTGTTTTTGGTTCATAGAGAGTGAGCTGTTATCTGTAGCCTACCCCCGCCATCCAGGGAGTGTGTGTTTCAGGACTGTCTTGGTCTGTGATTAGGCTGCTACCGTAGACGGGGTGGCTTATAAACCACTGAAGTTTACTCTCACCGTCCAGGGGCCTGAGAAGTCCAAGGGCAAGGTGCCAGGAGATTGGGTGTCTGGTGAAAGCCTGCTTTCTGATTCACACAGGTCTACCTTCTTGGAGAAAGGGGCAGACACGTTCCCTTGGGTTTCCCTGAGAAAAGCACAAATCTCAGGAGGGTGGAGCCCATGTAACCTGAGAGTAGCCATCCTAGGGAGCACCTTCCCAATCATCCCACACAGGGATTGCCAAAATACAGCCCACAGGCCCAATTCAACTCAAGGGCCGCTGTTGTCAATAAAGTTTTATTGGAACACAGTCTTGCCCTTTTGTTTTCATTCTGTCTAGGGCTGCTTTGCACTGTGATGGGTCATCCCACCTGAGGCCTTGGGGCGTATATAGTCAAAATTAATTACTGTCCGGCCCTTGATGGAAGAAGCTTGCTATCCCTGGCTTAACAAATAGAACCCGTTCATTTTGTTCTCCATGTGATAAAGGTGATTGCTCAATGTGACATGGCTGGTTTATAAGCCAACCTATGACAGGATTCCCAGACTTTGGGAATAAATAAATTATTGATGGGGCTGGGGATGTGGCTCAAGCGGTAGCGCGCTCGCTTGGCATGCATGCGGCTCGGGTTCGATCCTCAGCACCACAAACAAAGATGTTGTGTTCGCCAATAACTAAAAAATAAATATTAAAATTTTTTTTTAGAATTATTGATTATTTTTTTGTTTGGCTTTGTTTTAGCTTTTTGTTTTGTTTTGTTTTTTGTCTCCGCATTCAGAAGAATAGACATAGTGCCGGGGCAGTGAGTTATCTTGGTATAAGGATAAGTGAGTTCATGGATTAGCAGATAAGGAAAGTCAATGGAAATCAGACTAAGAGATTGCCTACTCATCTCGTTTGAGCATCAGCTGAAACCCAAAGCAGCCGGCAATTGTTTTTAAGCTTCTTTTGACAACGAATTCTTTGTCTATAAATGTTTTATTATGTTTGTGAGTGAAACTCGGTGTGGACTAAACCAGGTTTTGAGCTTTTGGATTCATTTGCTAAATAGTCAGTAATTTTCTTGATTTCTTGTTTTAATTTTTCTTTAAATGGGTGGATTCCAATTTAACTTTATTACACCAGGAACTAATGTGAGTTTCTGGGTGAGTTTTCCAGAAGAACACTTTTAAAAAGCATTCCTGGAGTTTTTCTTTGTTCCAAATAATTGGATACTTTTTTCTAAATCCCCAAATAGAATGGCCCTGATAATTCCCTGTTAATAAAAGTTATCCTGAGAAGCTTCTGCACCCTAAAACAGTCTGTTTTCTTCTGTCCATCTGTGTTGAGCAAATGTGAGCCTAAAAAGACTTTTATGTTTGGCACTTTCTATTGATGAAATCAGGTTTTCTGTGCTCTTGTGTGTGTGTGTGTGTGCGCGCGCACGCACACACACGCGTGTGCGTGCATATGTGCATGTCTCAGCACACTCAGGTGTGATCCTTATTTTGGCTTTATGGTTTAGTGAACTGTATGTGGAAGCCCGTTGGACTTGACAGCTTGCTGTTCATCTGCTTCAGTGTGGGATTTGCTCTTTCTTTCAGGGCATGAATTTAAATTTTCAATGTTTAGGTAGTACTTAAATATAGATCACATCCCTCATTTCCACCAGTTAAGACCAATCATCTCTAATTTGTGGTGAATACTTAGCTCGTTACTGGGTCATTCACAGTGTCAATAAGTTGAGGAGCCACAAAAGTCAAAAGACAAAGGAGACGGATTTTACAGCTTTCTCTATTCTAAGAAGCTGAGTTACTCGGAAAAAAACTACTTATCGGTAAACAATGTGAGGATGTACCTCTTGGCTCTTGGCCAGAGTCACTGATTAGCAGCAAAAGGTTCAGACCTGGAAATGGAACATAAAGCAGTGTGTGGAATATAACCTAGTAATTTCACTCCTCGAGTATGCCCAAGAGAATTGAAGACGAGTGTTTGCACAAAAATCTGTGCATACACTTCAGAGCAGCGTTCTTCATGAGGGCCAGAAACAGGCACCGTGGCCATCAACTGACGAATGGGTAAATAAAATGTGGTATATGCACATGATGGAATTTAGCCACAAAAAAAAGGAACCATGTTGGCTACAACGTGATGAACCTTGGAAACAACAGGCGAAGTTAAGACAGGCACAGAGCCACGTGCTGTATGCTTCTATTTATATGAAATGCCTAGAGTAGGCAAATCCATAGAAACAGACAGTAGATTAGTGGTTGCCAGGGGCTGGAGGATGCAGTGAGTGGAAAGTGACTGCTAATGAGCACAGGGTTAAGGTGGTGAAAATGTATTATAATTAGATAATGGGAGGGTGACACAACTCTATGAACATACCCCCAAACCCCTGTGTTCTATGCTTTTACACAGTGACTTTTGTGATATGTCAATTATGTTGCAATAGAAGTGATATTAAAAATAGACATATGTCAGAATCGTGGGCAAGTCTGTGACTTTCTTGGTGGCCTTCAGAAGCAGTTATTTATAGACACCTAGGTCGGGAATTCCTTCTGCTTGGTTCCCAAACTTTGGTGTACATCAGGAGCACCTAAGGAGTGGAGTTTTTTGGTTTTGTTTTTGTTTTTTTAAATAACAGTCACAGGCCTACTGAATCAGAATCTGCTATTTGGAAAGAATAAAAATAAAAAATAAAAATCTCTGCTAGTCACCACCAATATTTTTTCCTTGCAAGGAGACTTAGTAACCACAAAATTGATGGAGGTATCGTTGTGTTAGTCAGCTTTCCATTACTATGACAAAATACTTGAAATAATTATCTTATAAAGAAGAAAAGTTGATTTGGGCTCATAGTTTCAGAAATTTCAATTTATGGTTGCTTGGCCCTGTTGCTTGGGGCCCTGTGGAAACACAGGACGCAAGGCCAGGAACTCATAATAGTGGAGGTCTATTTGCCTCATAGTATCCAGGAAGCAAAAAGAGAGAGAAAAAAAAAAAAAAAAAGGAGCTCAGGTCTCAATGTCCCATTCAAAGCTCTACCCCTGATGGCCTAACTTCTTTTCATGATGCCCTGCCTCTTAAACTCCTTTCCATGATTCCTCCACCTGCCAGTGGCATCACAGGCTGGCAACCCATCCTCCAACACATGGACCTTCATGGGACATTGAAGATCTAAATATATAGCAAGAGCAATAGGTCACATACTATAAAGTCAAGGAGCAAATTTAGATCCAATTGCCACTTCCAGAAACACAGTGAGAAAATGCAACATTCTTAAAAAAGGTAAACATGCATCATAGTTCCAAGGTTAGAGGTTATCTATTCATAAACTATTGTAGTTAAAGTAGGATGTCATGGAAGAGCTGCTTGAAAACAAATAACTCAATTTTATGGTGGCAGGATGCAGAACGAACGTGAAACTGCCAAGAAAAGCCCTTCACCTGGCTGAGGTTTATATTCTTAAGGCCATTCGGGCAGCTGACTTGTTTCTTACCTGTTTAACAAGATACAGCGGCAAGTCTTCTACTTTCAAAGCTTTTTGAGTCCATAGCTCAAAAATTGTTTTGATCTCAGCATTTTTGACATGAAAGAAAAAAAAGAAAGAAATCAAACATAGACTCTGGTGTCAGCTTTGTTCCAAGTCGAGGAACATGGGGCATCTGGACAAAATGAATATCGTCCTTGCCTTTGAGTCTAGAGTCTACAGTTTAGGCCTCGGAGGTTTGGAGGGATTGTAAAATTTCTTCCTTCATTTTTCTCTTCTCTGGAGATTTTTCAGACGGGGGTGTAATTGTTTTCATCTCGTTGTTTTTACCATTTACGAAAAGGATAAAGAAATCATGCATGGAGTTTGTGGTCAACTTGTACTTTGGTTAGGAAACATGTGCCAGTGTCTAGCCACTGTCCCTTCACCGTTTATTGTACTGCAGAGCCCAGTGGCTTAGTCAGGGCTGGTGGGATCCAAGAACATAGTGGAGCTCACCTATATGATATGGCAGGATCTCCATTGACCAATCATTACAATGATTTGTGTTAAAGGATAAAGAAATTTCAGATTGACTGTGAACCGTGCACCCCTAAGGATTGACATTTGCTTGGTTTGAACATTTTATTTTTTTATTTTTTATAGTAGGTAGGATTGAACTGAAGGTCACATACCTACTAGGCAAGGGCTCTACCACTGAGCTATACCCCCATCCCTTCTTATTTTATTTTGAGACAGGGTCTCACTCAATTGCCCAGACTGGTCTCAAGCTTTTGATTTTCCTACCTCAGTCTCCCGAGTCACAGGAAGTACAGGGGTGTGACACCATGCCTGACATTTGGATTCTTATTAAAAAGTGCTGGTCTAGCAAGCTCGGTACTGGGTATATATTCAAAGGAAATGAAATCAGTATATCAAAGGCATACCTGCACTCCCGGGTTTTTTGTATGATTCACAAAAGCCAAGGTATGGGATCAAACAGAGTGTCCGTCCATTAATGAATTAATGAGCAAGGATAGTAGGACATGCGTGCACACACGTTATTCAGTCATTTACGAAGGGTGAAAATCTGGTCATTGCAGCAACTAAATGGCACTAGATGACATTAGGTTAAGTGGAAATAAGTCAAGCACAGAAGATAAATACAGCCTGTTCTCTCACTCATATGGAAGCCAGAAAAAGTTGATTTTGTGGAAATAGAGTAGGATAGTGGTTTGTAGAGTCCAGGAAGGGTGGTGGGGAGAAGAGCTGGAGGGAGAATGATGGGTAGGGAGGCGCAGGTCGATAGCCTGAATGAGTTCTAGTTCTACAGTGAATATAGTTTACAACATTTTATTCCATGTTTTATAAAGAACTGGAAGACAGAAATGAGGATCCCCCAAACAAACAACTAATAAGTAGCTGATTGTGGTGGCGCATGCCGGTGATCCCAGCAGCTCGGGAGGCTGATGCAGGATATTCGCAAGTTCAAAGCCAACCTGAGCACCTTAGCAAGGCCCTAAGCCACTTAGTGAGACCTTGTCTCAAAATAAAAAATAAAAAGGGCTGGGGATGTGACTCAGTGGTTAAACGCCCCTGGCTTCAATCCCTGGTACCAAAAAAAAAAAAAAAAAAAAAAAAAAAAGTGGTTATTTAAGGAGGTAGAAATCCTAATTCTTCTGATTTGATTTTTGCACATGTGTTGAATGATCAAACTGTACCGCCAAAATATGCATAATTATTTTGCATCCATGTTTTCAAAAGTGCTGGTCTGTAAAGACCAAATTCCTAGGGAAATGGCATGGGAGTGTCAATGGGATGGGGGCCAGGGAGGTGACAGTTGGGCTGTGTCAGCACTCTGGAATTCTGGTGAGCTGTCTGCAAAGACAGGACAGTACAGTGGATGTCACGTGCTGGATGTCACATGTGGACTAGGACTGCCCACAGAAGCATTTGATTCTGTGAATACAGTTCTTAAAAACATTCAATGAGTTGCCAGCATTGAAAAATTTGCAAGTTTTTTTTTTTTTTTGGTCAACAATTAGAGGCTTAACCTTCTATTGGACCCACCTTCCTGCCTGTCATAGTTCAGATATGAGGTGTCCCCCCCCCCAAAGCTCCTGCGTGAGACTACGAAAGAATTTTCAGAGGTGAAATGATTGGATTATGAGAGGTATAGCCTAATCAATGGATTCATTCACTGGTATGGGTAAACAGAGCAATAATAGTAGGCAAGTAGCGTGTGGCTGGAGAATGTGCCTTTGGGGTTCATATTTGTCCCCTGGTGAGTAGAACTCACTCTCTGCTTCCTGGCCATCGTGCACAGAGCTGGTTTTCTCTGCCACACCCTTCTGACATGATATTCTGCCTCATCTTGGGCCCAGGGCTATGGAGTCAGCCGACTATGGACTGAACCTCTGAAATTGTGAGCCAAAATAAACTTTTCCTCCTATAAATTGTTCTTATCAGGTGTTTTGGTCACAGCAATGAAAAGCTGAGTACCTGCACGCAGCTGGGTGGAGCTGAGAAGGTACCCTCTCCTGGTGGTTTTTTTTTTTTTTTTTTAGTTCCGTTGAATCTCATACATATATTGTCCGTGTCCAGTTCTGTAGGAGTTTGAGTTTTATTTAGCCCTATGTTCAGACAGAGCCTCGTGATTTTGCGTCAAATATTGCAGGTGAGAGGTGGCATCAGACACAAAGTTGGGAAGATATTTTATATAAATATAAATGGGAGATGAGAGTGAATTTTGTGATATGTCAATTATATTGCAATAGACATATGTCAGAATCATGGGCAAGTCTGTGACTTTCTTGGTGGCCTTCAGAAGCAGTTGTTTAGAAATGGGAGACGATGAACAAGGACCAAGAAAGAGAATAAAGAATCTGGGGAGAGACAACTGACTGGTCAGTGGTTATGAAGCATCAGTTGCAAGAGGGTCCTTTAAACTCATTCTTCTGATAGGATCTGGCTAAATAGCCCAGGCTGACCTTGAACTTGTGATCTTTGTGTCTTAGCCTCCTGAGTCACTGACACTACAGGTGTGCGCCACCACACCCTGCTGGGTTTGGACAGATCTAACCAGTGTAGCAATTTAGAAGGTCAGATGCTATGGAGTCAGTGAAAACTCTCACACAACTGGAAATTATCTGTAGGTTAGATTCTAATAAGTGAGTGGGCAAGGATCATGGGAATTGATTTTCAAGCAACAAGTGTTTGCTTAAATGACTTCTCTGTGCCCAGTCCTAATTACCCACTTGGATGGCTTCTTGCAGGGCAGGTGTGGGCAAACACAATGCAAACAGCTACATGCTTGCAAAGACCAAAGCCTTCCTGAAGTGGATATGGATAGTTAAATGGGACTTTCCTTGCGGGTTGGCCTCGATTTTCCTTCCTGCATGAATATACCTCTAAAGGTTCCTTCTGGCTCAAAAAAATTTTTTTTGCAAAACCATGAGTTGCAAGCCCAACGTGCTCATCACCCACCGCTGTTTGGGAATGTTCTTCCATAGGTAAAGCTGGCAGGATTTCCCGTGGGTGAGATCTTTATTGTTGGAGGCAGATCTTGGAGTGCGGTAACAGCTTTTTGTTATTTCAATCCGAGTCGGATTCCAAAGTAGGCAGAGCTCTTCCAAGAGGTGTGGGAGGAAGAAAGTGGGGTGAGAAGTTAGTCATGCGAGATGCCCGTGTTTGCTGCATGCCCACTCCCTGTGAACATTTGCGGAACCATGCATTGGGGCCACCAAGACACACAGGGGTCTTGTCGTCCTTGGACAGATGGTGGACTGTGGTTTACCAAGGCTCCTGTCCTCTTGTGGACTGGGGTTAATTCCTATGTGCATAGCCAAGACACCTCCCACCCCAGAAGAAATGGAATTAATCCAGTGGTCTTTTGCAAGGATAGATAGGAGTACAACATGCCCCTTCCCCTAAAACTGGGCCAGATTTTTAACTCATTAGTAGCTAGATCGTGGGGCTCTCATGCGGGTCCTGATGATAGAGATGAAAACCTCAAACACTCTGAAAGCGCCCTATTGGATTCACCCTTTCCCTGGGGCTCTCTGGGATCTGCTTGATATAGATTGTTCATCCCTCCTCCCTCCTTTCCTGTTTTGGAAGGAGCCACTGAGCTACATCCCAGCCCTTTTTCTTATTTTACTTCCAAACAAGGTGTCACTGAGTTGCCCAGCCTGGTCTCGAACTTGGGAATCCTCCTACTTCAGCCTCCTGAGTTGCTGAGTTTACAGGCACACCTGGCATTGATATCGTTTCTACAGTTATATTATTGGTGTTGGTGTTGGTGGTCGCACGTTGGTTCGGTTTGGTTCTTTTAGCCATTTGATTTTTTTTTTTTTAATTATTCAAAGCTTGTTTTTGTACATGTAGCTTTCTGACTCTGTGCTTATACTGGCAACCTTTCACAGTGATTTTCTGCTTCTCCATAAGGAGAGTGTGCTTGATCCTGCCATGCGCACATGTAACACGCATAGAACCACTTATGCCCTGTTTACGTGGGGGTTTTTGTTTGTTTGCTTGCTTGCTTACTTTATACAACCTCCTGAGAACTTTAGGGCTCACAACACAAGGCCCTGGAATTCTGCCTAGGCCATGCTGTCTGCAGATTCTGGGGCTTTCCCAGCCCTCTTGATATCAAAGTAAACAATGTTTTTGCCAGGGGTTCGGGACAGCCTGGTTTTGTTAGAAGCTGTATTGTGGGAAAGATATCGCTCCAGGAGGGGAAAAAAGAACTGTTATCATTTCCAGTAGCATTACGTGATTGGTGGAAACGTACTGAGCCGAGGGTACATTCAAGTTAGGCATAGTTCTTGGGTGGTTTTGACTCTTGGACTTTTGTTTATTTTTTAATATTTTTATAAAGAGAGAGAGAGAGAGAGAGAGAGAGAGAGAGAGAGAGAGAGAGAATATTTATTTTTTAGTTTTCGGCGGACACAACATCTTTGTTTGTATGTGGTGCTGAGGATCGAACCCGGGCCTCATGCATGCCAGGCGAGCGCGCTACCCCTTGAGCCACATCCCCAGCCCACTTTTGTTTATTTTTAATCCACACTACTGCTGACACCTGGATGAAGTAGCACCTGCTATACTGGGAATGTCCTTTCTTGTCTTCATTAAGGCCAGAAATGATTGGCCTTGATGGTTGATTGATTGATCACAGTGCTAGGGATCAAATCCTACCTCATGCTACCAGGAAAGGGCTTTGCTACTGAGCCGCACCTACAGTGCAAGGCCAGGGATTCCCACGGTGGTCTTCCCAAGCAGCAGGGCAGCATCACCTGACGTTTGTTAAACATACAAATCCTCAGGCTCCAGGCCAGACCCCAAGAATCAGAAACTGGAGGTCAGGCAGGCCTTGTGATCTGAATTTTAACCAGGTGATTGTGTGGCGCTCTGAAGTCTGAGGAACTCTACCTGAAGCTCACCTTGAAGCCTGCCCCCTCCTCCTAGCATCTTAGCATTTTGCTGAATAGATGAAAAATTCATGAAATTCAAAGATCTCTTTGCAGGAAATTTTTTTTTGTACTGGTTTTCCCCTTGCAGGACTAAGCATTGAACTCAGGGGTGCTTCTACCACTGAGCTCCATCCTGAGGCCTTTTTATTTTTATTTTTTTATTTTGAGATGGAGTCTTGCTGAGTTGCCCAGGCTGGCCTTGAACTTGCGATCCTCCTGCCTCAGCCTCCTGAGTCACTGAGATGACAGTCATGTATCAGACTTGGCTACAAAGAGGTTTCTAAACCTGCTCGTGCACAATTTTATTTCATTCAATTATTCTAAAATGCTTCCTCTTTCATCCCCATTTTGTGTGATCTTCTCTGCCCCAAAATGCCCCTGCTTGATTTGCAAGAACAGCTTGAGAAGAGCTTCTTTTGCTGAAAATTTCTATACACATTTTACAGCGCTGCTCTGTGACATGGACATCTCCTATGGTCCTGAAAGAGTCTGGGTCCTGGAGGCGTGGGAGGTATGTCCCTGGGGCTGAATGGCTTCCCTTGGGAATCTAGCAGGTGTGCAGGTGCCTCTGCGGCTGCACCTCAAAGAGATTATTGACTATTTCCATTTCCCAAAATAATTTTAGGTTTTTTCTGACAATTTGCCCAGTCCTGTGAAAAGCAACACTCTCGGTGATTTCGAGCATTATTTATAAACCTAAAGTCACACCTTTTACTGGAAAGTCTTCTATATAAAGATGAGCAATGCAGCGCTACTGAAGTTAATAAATGCCGAGTTTCTCAGAAAATAAACAACCACCACAAAAAAAAAAAAAAAAAAAAAGATGATGTATGAGTAGAAAACACTGGTTTATGGAGAAGGTTCTGAGCGGTTGAGTGGAATGAGTGGTAGGCAACGTCTCTGTAGAGACATTATAGAAGTCCTCCTGGGGCCTGTTACAAACCCACAATTCAGCAGTGTCACAGAAGAATATTACAGAGACCAATCTAATGCCCCCACGGATGGGGCAGGGTGGCTTACAGGATGTCCTTGGACAGGTTTTTTCTATTTATAAAACTAAAAAGCCACTCGTGCTAGCTTTTACAAAGGACACATGACCAAAGGACTGGGAAATCATATTTGTCCCTTGTTCAAAAAGCATTTGTTGACTAATTCTGCCTTCTACCATTGTCCTGTGAAGTACTTCTTTATCCTGCGCTGAACGAATCTGCCTATTTCTTGTCCCTTTTTGTTGTTGTTGTTGTTGTTGTTTTTCTTTCTTTTTTAAATTTATTTCTTATATACATAACATTAGTGGAGTGCATTACATTCATAATTATCCATTCACAGTACAATTTTTTGTAACTCTGTATATAAAGTATGTTCATGCCAAATTATGCCATTATACATGAGTTATCTTATTTTATTGCATACAATTCTTTTTTTTTCATTTAGCAATATTTTATTGTTATAATTAAGATTTTTTTTTATTGGTTGTTGAAAACATTACATTTTTTCCCTAGATCTTTCTCTTCATTCCTACACCAATGCCAGATATTTTCATCTCGCTTTCTCTCATGGGAATTTCCCATGTATATTAGCCCACCCTCATCCATGAAGGATATGTTCCCAGACCCCCAGTGGATGCCCAAAACCACAGATAGTATCAAGCACTAGATAGACTGTGCTTTTTTCACATATAGCAAATAAATTTATAAATTAGGCACAGGAAGAGATCAAGAATAGCAGTAATAAAGTTGAATAATTATAGCATTGTACTGTGATAAAGTTATGTGAATGTGATCTCTCTTAAAATATCTTATTTTTAATTATAAGTTTTCACTTCAAAGAAGCACTGTCATCTTCTCTTTGGCCTATCTGAATTGCCAGCATCACTGTTTGTGCACTTTGAGGCAATTATTAAGTAGTATAAGGCTTACTTAGACACAAATACCTTGGTATTGTGACAGCTGAAATGAACATTAACAGGTGGGCAATATATACAGTATGGATACACTGAACAAAGTATCTACTACTTTCTTCCTGGGCATAATGAAGCAGGATGATACAAGATGTCATCATGCTCCTTAGAATGGTGCACAATTTAAAACTTACGAATTGTTTATTTCTGGAATCTTCTATTTAGTATTTTTTGGACCATGGTTGACCTTGGGTAACTGAAACTGGAGAAAGTGAAACCACAGATGTGGGGGTGCTATGCATGGAAAAGCATTCAAATGCAGCATACTGTAAACATGTAGTCTTTTTACTTTGGTACGAGCCAGCATACCAAACGGATGAGCCAGTATCGAATGTTCTATGTGTATCAGCAATTTTCCATGTATATGTAGGCATATATGTTTGAATTGCACCCTTCTGTAAAGGGTGAGAATTTTTTGGTACTTATTGGTGTGTTCTGGAGATCCTTCTCACTTTCACAGCTGGACAGACTCACTCCTGTCAGTCTCACATAGTCAGTGCCCTGTGAGTGGACACTTAGGTTGTTTCCTGGGCACTTTCTCCAGCTAACAAAAGATGCTCCAAAAAGTATACATTAACTTGCATCATTGTACATGGAGAACTGTTGTTTGGTCAAAGGATAGATGCACTGGGGATTTAGTTATCTTCAAATTGCCTTTCAAAGAGAGGCGTACTCACCTGCTTTTCCACATCCTCACTGAAGAAGGATTATCAGTCTTGAAAGATCTAATTTATCCCATGGATTACAAAATAGTATCTGGCTGGGTGCAGTGGCACACATCTCATTCCAACAACTTGAGAGATTGAGGCAGTAGGGTCATGAGTTGGAGGCCAGCCTCAGCAATTTAGTGAGGCCCTAAGCAACTTAGTGAGACCCTGTCTTAAAATTAAAAAAAAAAAAAGGGGCTGAGGATATAGTTGAGTGGTAAAGCCCCCATCCCCACCCTGGGTTCAATCCCCAGTACCAAAAATAAAAGAAAAAGGAAAATAATAGTATCTAGGGCTGGGGTTGTAGCTCAGTGGTAGAGCACTTGCCTAGCATGTGTGAGGCACTAGATTTGATCCTCAGCATTGTGTATAAATAAATAAAGTCAAGATTTATTGACAACTTAAAAAATTTTTTAAATACTATCTATTAGTCTTAGCTTGTGTTGCCCTAATTTTGAGTGAAAATTAACATTTTTTATTGATTGCATATAATCGTTTTTCTGAAAACCATCCATGTGTGGATTTTGCTCTTTTTGTTATTTATTTGTTTATTTTTGCAGTTCTGGGCATTGAACACAGGGCCATGAGCATGGCAGGCCAGCTGTACCGCTGAGCCACATTCCTAGCTTCCTCTGCTTTCTATAAATTGGACTGTTACTGCTTTGTCATTCATACGATGGGAGGGGAATTGGGACTCTAACCTCCTCTGCCTGGCCCCTTCTAAGTCTTTCTTTCTGTCTCTTTATCTTTCTTTTTATCTGCACACATGCACACACAGGCATGCTTTTTTACATCAGCCATTAGCCACGTTCCTGAACTTGGTTCTAGTTGTTGCTTTGAGTGAGTCTTCGTTCATTCATCAAACACTTCCTTGAATGCCCATTCTGCGGGGTGCCTGGGAGAGACAGGGATGCATTAATTGACCGTCTCAGCCCTCAGATTATGTCTGGTGGGAGCGGTGGACAGGAAAGTGTGTCTTATAGGAAGCAGTCGCTCACCCAGATGGTCTGTCAAGTGCCAGAGGACAGGGAGGAGACTGTGAGATTTCCCATGCCCCTCCCCAGGGCTCAGAAAGTCAGACTGACAGTTGCAGAGGGCACATGGGCTGGACCATCAGGTCATGCCTTTCCCTCCTCAGCTCTGTCCATGCCAAACACTTGGGAACACTGCTCCTTAAAACTCACCTGTGCTGTCCCCTAACTTGGGGTTTCAGCTCCTGAGACTTAGGGTAAGACTTTAACAGGGAAGGTGGGCCTTCCTGTCGCTCCCCACCCCTTTCCACTTACTAGAACCTTCTTTCTGTGCAACCTTGGCCCTCTCTGCAGTGCTCACGGCCCTTGCTCTGCCTCTTCTCTCATTGTCACCTGTTCTAGGACAGACTCCAATTTGCAAAATGCTCCTGGGAACTCAAACAGACAACCAAGCCTCACACCAAGCGGCAGCTCTCGGGAGACCCATGTTAACCTGGTATTTTCAGAAGGTTGGGAAGGAGACAGTGGGCATTTCCAGGGCTCCTTGATTTACCCCGTACTGCAACCATGTAACTTGCCTCATCATAAGTCTGAATCTTCCCTGGGTTAGGTATTGTTCTTGTTTTTGGTTTTTCCAGTCCAGGCACCTCCTTATCTAGGATGGTGTTCCATGGTGACATCACTATGGATTACATCCGCTTTTCCCATATCTGGTTTATGACTGAGATTGATTAATAAAAATGATGATTTCTGGGTTCCCTCTCAAACCTGCCACACCAGAATCTCCAGGAGTGAGGTCTGAGAATCTGTGTTTCTAATAAATAGCCCCAGTGATTTGGATGAGTAACCAAATTTGGACAATGAGACCCACGGGAGCTTTGTCGAGGACCTATGCTTAACTTCTGTGTTCCAAGTCCCCACCCTTGGGATTAGATAGTGGTTCTTTCTTGGCACCTGCTCACAGTCTTCTTGCACCATAAGATGGGGCATCATGCCTGTGTGAGCTGGCACACTATGGGCTCAATGAGAACATGTGTCTTCCTACAATCCTCATTGCCCTTCAACCTAAGTTGGGGTAGATGATCTAGAGAGGCCCACTGTGTCTGTGCAGGTCTGTATAAGGAGGTGGTGAATCAAGGATCCTCTATCCAACTCTGGCTCTGCCCTTTCCCAGGACCTCTGGGAAGGCCAGAGCCAGACCAGAGCCTGTTTCAGGCACATGTCAAAGAACCAGGGCATCACAGGGACCGGGTGCATCCCATTGGTGTTATCAGCCTGTTTTATCTATCAAATTTGGCACCAGTGCCACTGACCCCCTGTGAATCATGGAACTACTCTAAGATCTTGTGAGTTGCTGGAGTAGGAAATTGGGGGACACTGATAGTGATGTTTCTGTGGTTCACTTAGGGACACCCCAATAGCTTCAGCAATACTCGAGAAGGCATTTGGTCTCCTCTTCAGCATCAGAGGGAGCCCTGCTTCACCCCTCTCTAGGAGACGTCCTCTATGGAGGTATGAAATAGAGGGGTGAGGCAGGGAGTTGGTATCTGGGGTGGAAGTTGGGAAGCAGAGGAGAGGGGAAAGGGCTGAAGAGGATATTAGTGTTTGGAGTCTGTGAGGGTTTGCTGTCTGTCAGAAACTGCTGGAAGCTGTAAGTGCCACGTGGACTTCACAGATCACAAGCCTAGGACTATTGTATTGTCATCCCCACTTCCCAATAAGGAAACAGGCTGAGGAACGTGGTCATTCAGTTACAAGGACTCCACTTGGGATGTAAGCATATGTCTATAAGCCAACCCCTGGATTCCTAAGGACCTTAGACTGCCTCAAAATAATTAAGGAGTATCTTAAAACACCAGAGCCAGGTCTTTATTTCCACCTCTTTTATTTCTTACAATTAAGCCCCCATCTCCAGGTTCTCCTCTTCTTCAGAGCAAGAGGAATCTCATTGCACAAGGGAGTTTTCCTGGGTATCAGGCTGTGTGAGGGCTTCTACCAACTCCTGAGAAGTGAAAGGGTTTTAGCTTTTACACACCCCCCTTCTCCCCCACCACCCCATGCTTGACCCCCTTGAAGATCTCAGGTCCCCAGGACTTGGAGTCTATCAGGATACAGACTCTGGGACCCAGTAGCTGTGGTGAACTCTACAGTCTGCCGGAGGTGAAAGGAATGAGCCTAAGTTCAGTAGCTTCTGTGATCAGACATGGCTGACCCTGCAGTTCTTGACCTGGCAGATGTTGGAGAGAAGTGTTTGTGTTTTCCTATTTACTGAGGGTCTTTTCCTGCCAGGGAATCTGAGCTGTGTGAGAACAGAGTCAGGGTACCGTTGTAGAAACCGGCGTAGGACATGGATTGGGAGCATGCTTCCCCAGTGAGACTTTCTGTAATGATTTAATGGAGCTGTTCTTCCTGGTGCCACTGGATCCTTCAGGAATCTTCTGTATGCCCACAGGGTGAGAAGCAAGCCTGAAGGAGGCTGGCTCCAGGGCCGGGGGTTGGGGAATGTCCTGTCCTAAGCTCCTTCTCCCCTCCAGCCCTGCCTGAGCAAGACACCCACAGATCCCAGCAGCATCTCCGTCCTTGGGAGTAGAGGAAGTGCCACCAGGGACGCATGCAGAGATGCAGAGGCCCATGGATGGTCCCTGAACCACTCTGGCCCAAATACTTCCTCAGCTCCTTCTGCTCCTCTGGAGGGTTTTAGGACAGAGCCCAAGGTAACCTCCACCTCTGGAGCACTGACCGGCTGGATGGAGAGAGAGAACATCCATAAGGGGCATATCATGGGCACTGGAGGTGCTGAGGGAAAATGTGGTGGCCCAGTACAGGAAGCCCTCTTGGAGGTGGCCACTGGGTTATGTCACAGAACAAAGAGGAGAGGACTTCATGGATCTCATATCAATGACACCTAAAGACCCCCAAACTTTCTCCTTTGGGTTGATGCTTGCGGTTATTTCACCCTATGGCCACTGGGGGCAGCAGAGAGTAAGCACCCGGCCAAGGAAATGGGCCAAGGTCAAGGCCAAGGCAGGAGACCCCAGAGGGGCCACCAAGGCTTAAAGATGGGCTTGTGGCAGATCCCTCCTGCGTCGTTCAGAGGCCTAGGACCAGGGGTTCCCTGTGACTTTAACCCTGCATTGCTCCTAACGCAGGGAATCTTGACAAGGGGAAATGAAGTCTGAAAGTGACTGTTTATTTTATTTTATTTTTTTAAAAGAAAGAAAGAGTGAGAATCTTAATATTTATTCTTTAGTATTTGGCGGACACAACATCTTTGTCTGTATGTGGTGCTGAGGATCGAACCCCGGCCGCACGCACACCAGACGAGCGCGCTACCGCTTGAGCCACATCCCCAGCCCTGAAAGTGACTGTTTAAAATTAATAACTCCTACATGGCTCACGGCTTTGAAAATGTTTAAGTTTTCCTTTCTTCTTTCTTCCTCCCTTTCTTCCCTCCCTTCCTTCCAATACTGGAAAATGACCCCCAAAGGGACTTTAACCACTGAGCTACATCCCCAGTTTTTCTTATTTATTTTAAAAATATTTACTTATTTATGTTTTTTTTTTTTTATTTTAGATGGACACATTATTTTGCTTTTATGTGGTGCTGAGGATCGAACCCAGTGCCTCACGTATGCTAGGCGAGCGCTCTACCGCTGAGCCACAGCCCCAGCCCCTTATTTATTTATTTTTCAGACAGGTGGCTGAGGTTGTCTTTGAACTTGTGATCCTCCTGCCTCGGCCTCCCAAATTACTGGGACTGCAGGCATGAGCCGCTGCGCCTGGCCATCATTATTATTTCGAAGTTTGTGCTTTGAAGCTCAGATCCACCTAGCTTTCAAGCACCGACCCACTGATGAGGGTGGGATTAGCATCCCTGACTCTGAGCACTGACCAGCTCTCTGGGGCTGGTTTCCCTCGTGGTCAGACATTTGAGTATGCTTAGCTTCGCTGGCTTCAGTGGAAAAGGTCCATGCAGAGTTGTTGCCGTTAGGGGAAAAAAAATGTGTGTGGCTCAGGTTGGGTGGGAAGAGGGTCTCATTCCTTCCACCCTGACCTCATTCTGCTTCCCACAGGGATTGAGGCCTTCGTGGCAGTGACTGTCAGCAGGAGTGTAGGCGGTCACCTGGGATGCCCTAGGGCCCTGGGGATGGAAGCCCAGAGAATGCAAAAGGGCCTCCATCCAGGGTTCCTTGGACTCTGGGCAGCCGGCTTCAATCTCCCCTTGGCTTGGTCAAGCATCATCAGCAGATCAGGGAGTGTTTTATTGGAAAAGACTTGGAAACGGCTCCCTCCCTGTGGGTGGTACGGTCATCTGAATGGGCTTGGTTCTGATGTTAGTGAGGTCACCCAGCCAGGGCCCCAGTGGCTCTCTCCAGATGGCCTGGCCAGGCCTGGTCTGGCTGCACTCCCCCAGGCTCCAGGTTCTCAGCTGTCTTTCGTGTCTTGGGCCAGTCAAATCTGGCCAGGACATGGACAGGCTAGGCTGAGCCTGTTGCATGGCCCCTGATGGAGTCCAGTCTTTCCTCTGGACTGGACCTTATTTTAATGTCCCTGACCTTATTTTAAAAAGAAGACCGACCAGCTGATGTGCGGACTCTGCTATTTTACCTGGTGACTGTAGCAGGCGCCTGCCCTGACTGCTCCTCCCATCCACTCACCCATTCATTCATCTTGTGTCCCTACTACCCAGAAGCCACCACCAAGCACTGGGGACACAAAGACAGAGCTTGACTTTTCGACATGCAGTATTTAGAGAAGCTGCTGGAACAGTATCGCATCAAACAGTTCAGGAGGCTGCTGGAGGAGGCTCTGCACCCCCTCGGGAGAGCTGGCCTCTACATTGAGGCCCGGAAGGCTTCTCTTCTTGTACTCGCTAACCTGGATCATTTCCAATTGCCCCAGAAGCGCGAGTCTATAAGTATCATCCTCCAGTCCCCAGGTGGCTGCATTGTGAAGGAAGCTCTCCTTCCTGGTTATTTTGGGGGTGTCTGTTTGTTTTCTGGGGAGCGGAACTCAGGGCCTTGAGCATGCTAAGCACCTGCTCTGAGCCAGCCTCATCTTGCTCTTTTGGAAGTGGTTTGCTCATGGAAGTCCCACCGTGTTTCCATTTCTAGCCTGGCTTCTTTCTGGGTGGCCCTGTGCCCGACGTTAGGGGCTGGATGCTCGTCAACCTACTTAACGTTCATTGCAACCCTCTTTATGTCCGGTTGTCATCCCCATTGTACAGCTGACAGAATACAGAGCGAAGGTGATTCTAGAGGTCACCCAGCATGTAAATGGCCTGTCCTTGAAGGTTTTCCAGGACCCTTGAGGGCCAGGCGGGCAAACTCTCCAATCTCGGTGCCTTGTTGCCAAGAAGCACGCCCTCCTCTCCCAGGGGATCCCCTGCACCTGCTGGGAGCCTCAGTCCTCATCAAAGACCCCCCACTACTCTCTTGTTTCTGGTCACTTGGTCCTAGATGCTTTCCGCAGCACTCACCTTGAATTCTGTCCCCCCCCCTCTTTGGACAGGAGGGGATCATATTACCACTCTTAATCCCTCCCCTGGAACCCTAGATTCAGTTTTTCTAAAACCCAAGCAGTGGGTTTTAAAGACCACCATTCAAAACTGGAGAATAGGAGTACTGGAGCCTAAAACACCAATTAGCCCAACTCTTTTATTTTGAATGAAGAATCAGAGACCAGAGAGGTGGTATGATTTGCCCAGAGCTACACAGAAATTTAAGAGCATAGCTGAGGCAGGAGCTCAGGTCCCTTGTTTATTATTTTATTTTATTTATTTTTTTGGTGCCAGGGATTGAACCCAGGGGGTGCTTTAACCACTAAACCACATCCCCAGCCCTTTTTATTTTTTAATTTTGAAACAGGGTCTCTCTGAGTTGCTCTGGGCCTTGCTAAGTTGTTGAGGCTGGCTTTGAACTCTCGATCCTCCTGCCTCAGCCTCCAGAGGAGCCGCTGGGATTTCAGGTGTGCACCAGCCTGCCGGGAAGGAACTCAGTTCTTTTAAATCCCAGTGGAGAGACGCCATCAAAAGGGTTTTGGGTTTGATTTCAGTGTTTGAAACAAATTCCCAGGTGATAGAATTTTTTTTTTAATTTTTTCTTTTTTTTAATTTCTTTAAATTTTTTTATATTTTATTATATCTTATTATATCCACCCATAAGTAACTACGTAAAAGTTCTATATGGGCATTTGGCATTATATCAACAACCCTCTCAGATGTGAAACATTATTGAACTCATTTAACAGAGGAGGAAACTGAGGGTCTGAGAAGATAAGGAGCTTGGCTCAGGTTATGTTGGTGGTAGGAGGCAAAACCGAGTGGCTGCTACCCCTCAAGCCTCAGCCCTGTGCTATGGGGTTTGGGAAAGGTAGTCACAAAAGTTGGGACATGAAGCATAAGTCCAGGATGATTTTTGTCTCCTTCTAAACATGAACATATGCTTACTCAACAAATGGACATGTAGACACCAAATATCCATAGCAATGACCTCTGGTATGGGATTATAGCAATACTTACTTTTTTCCTATGTGTTTTCCTCAACTTTCAAATTTATACAGTGAGAAAGTTGGATCGGGGGATTTTTGTTTGGTGGGTTGGTTTTTGTACTGCGGGGTGGAACCCAGGGGCTCTTTACCACTGAGTTACACACCTTCAGTTCTTTTTGTTTTGATTTTGAGGGAGGGTCTTACTAAATTACCCACGCTGGCCTCGAATCTGCAATCCTCCTACCTCAGCCTCCCAAATTCCTGGAATTACAGGAATGTGCCCCCATATCCAGCCCAGAGAATATTATTTTTATCACCAGATAACTTGTAAGAAGTCCGTGTTCCCGACCGCCAAACAGGTCTAGTTAGTCCTGATAACAGAGCAGCAGGAGTACTTCTCTTTCTGATTGGACTGTGTGGCTCATCAGAAGAGGGAGAGGCGCCCTGGAGATACGTGGCCCCCAGTTCTAGACCAGGCAGAAGGGTAGAAGCGTAGAGTCGGGAAGGTCCTTGGAAATCCATCCCCAGCTGGGAGAGGGCTCCTGACCACAGACCCAGGACCAGGGCTCCTTCCTGCATGCTTCGGAGTTACCAGGTGACAGTGGGCGTTTGGGAAGAAATGCCCAGTCAGCAGCTGGGGGCCCCCGGGACTAGGTTTTGGAGCATTGAGGACAGAAGTGGAGGGACAGGTGTGTGGGCAGAAACCATCTCGTGCTGCTCTGGGAGACTCCAGGTCTATGCAATGAAATTCTTAAAGTGATTTTTTTTTTTTTTGTCTTTGACCAGAGACCACCTGGGAACGTCCCAGCAGTTCTCCTGGGATTCCAGCCAGCCCTGGCCCTCACAGGAGCTCTCTGCCTCCAACAGGTACGGTCCACGCACCCATTCGGGGCAATGGGGAGAGGCCACACATCCACCTCCCGGGCCGAGACTCTGGGTCCTGGGGGCTGAGCCCTGCTTTGGGATCTTATAGCCCAGACCTGGGGAGGGGTCAGGCCGGGCAGTTCCCTTAACGCCTGTTGCCCAGCAGTTTGGTAACTCCCTGGTAGTGACCGTGACAGCTGTGGTGGCCACTCGGGGGGGGGGGGGGGGCTTTGGGTGAGGAGATGGCTGGGTGAAGTCCAGTATCAAGAGATCCTCCCCGAAGCGGAGACAAGTGTGTGGCTTTGGTGGGCATCAAAGAGTAGCAACTAAAAAGGAGACCCATTTGTACAGGGCAGCTCTCAAACAGAACATTCTGGAAAGGTAATGGGATTCTTTGTAAGGACGAGAGTTAGCTCTGTCTTCAGCGGTAATCCAGTGGAGGCCTTCAAGGTCAACATGCGTGTGATCGGTGGAGTGTACTTCTGAGATATCAGGAGGAGGGTTGCAGGGCCTATCAGCCGGGAGAAGAGTTTCTGATTTCTTGTGGTTTAAGCCTCTTTGAGATGTCACCTCTTCCAGGAAGCCTTCCCTGACTGCTCTGTTTAGTGCCCTCACACATTTCCTCTGGATCACAGCAGTGTGCTGCTTTACTGAACTCAAGAGTTTTCTCCCTGTGGATTTTGCCACACTGTTGAGCCAACTGAGAGTGCGGATTTGGTCTCTCTTCCTTTGAAAAAAAAAACAAAAAACAAAACTTTTTTTGTGCATGCTGAAGTTGAAACCCAGGCCCTCAGACATACTAGAGAAGCATTCTACCACAGAGCCACATCCCTAGCTCTGCTTTGTTCTCCCCTCCCCTTCTCTCTCTCTCCTCCCCAGTCCAGGGCAGAGCCAGGCTTCCTCATTGAATGAATTCACCAACATCTCCATATTACATGGTGTAGAAAACCCACATGTAACGGCTTTCACCTTTAGGAGTTTAGCTGGTGGCAAAGGATGGTTGGAAATTTAAATGTTAATAGCTTGAACATGTGGCAGAGGGTCTATCTGGACAGGGTAGGGCACAATCAGCAGTGGTGACATCCTCATGGTCTGTGGAGGAGGAGGGGAGAGTCCTCAAAAAGTTCCCAAAACAAAATAGTCAGAGGTGTAAATAATTTCCCTGAAGCAAAACAGGTAACTGAAGGAAGAGGGATTGAATAAAAGCACTCTGGTGCCAGGGGTCCAGAGCCTCACCTTGACAGAGCAGCAGTCTCTGGGTACCGTCTGCCATTGACATACCAAAAAATAAAACCATGAGATTATGGGTAGAGCCACCACCCTGGCATGAAAGAGCTCTTGATGTGCTTGTTGGGTGAAGGAGGAGGCCTGCAAACCCTGGACATGAAAGTCTTGGCCAGCAGAAAGACTCAGAACTTAAAATAATAGAGACATAACTTCTAGGGAATCAAGCAAGGCTTTGGAGAGGTGAGTGACTATTCTCTGCTAAGTATTTTTTCTTTTTATTTTTTTTGTAATTTTTGTTTTTGTTTGTTGGTGCTTGGGATGGAACCCAGGGGTGCTCTACCACTGAGTTCCATCCTCAGCCCCCTTTTATTATTATTATTATTATTATTATTATTATTATTATTATTTTCATCTTTTAAGACAGGCCCTCACTCATTGTTGGGTCTGGCCTCAAACTTGCCATCCTCCTGCCTCAGCCTCCAGAGTTGCTGGGATTACAGATGTGCACCACTCTGCCCAGCAGTTTTTGAAATTTTGAAATCTGTATTGAGTTTAAAATATGTACATAGACATGTATGTGTATAAGTGATACACACACGCACACACACACATATGTATTTTTTTTCTTTTTTAGTTACAATAATTGTTTTTAAAAGGAACTTTGTTGTGCACAAAAGGAGAATGAGACATTGGTTGCTGGTTTCCTAGGGGAGGTCAAGTGGTTCATTCTCAGACCAAGAGCCCAGAAATGGGCCCACGGAGCCTTTGTAGCTGCTGTGTGACAACAGGCAATTCCAAACCACTGCCTCCTCTTTCCTTGTTGTTCTCTGGGCTTTCTTGACAATAGAAATGCCAGTGTGAATGATGGGAGGTGTAGCCCTCTTTCCTGGCTGGCTCTAGGCCAGCTGAATCCTAGAAAGAAAACACAGCCCCTTCTTCTGGCCTGAGTCCTCTGGGCAGTAGTTGAGGACAGCACCAGGGTCAGAGGGAGGCTTGGCCTGTGGGAGTGGCAGGGTGGACACCTGGCTGGTGGGGCTGGTCAGGCTCTGCCCTCTGGGTCCCCGGGATCACCTGTCCAAAGCCCGCTCTGCTCCAGTATCCACAGGCAGCTGAAGGAGAACAGGAAGGAGCTGGCTCAGAACCCTGGCCAGAGACCCAGGGTTTGCAGGCCTCCTCCTTCACCCAACAAGCACATCAAGAGCTCTTTCACGCCAGGGTGGTGGCTCTACCCATAATCTCAGCCACCCTGAAGGCTGAGATAGGAGGACTCCAAATTCAAGGCCAGCCTCAGCAACGGAACAAGACCTTGTCTCAATAACAAATAAAAAGGGGCTGGGGTTGTAGCTCAGGGGTGGAACGTCCCTGGGTTCAATCCCTATTCCCCCTCACCCCTACCCCCCCCCCCCAGACAAGAGCCCTCTCTGCCCAGTCTTCCTGGAGATACACGGCAATGTCTGAAGACATTCTTGACTGTCACCAAAGCAGGCAGGTGCCCACAGGCATCTGCTGGGTGGAGGCCAGGCCTGCGGCTAAACACCTGGTAGTGCACGGAGAGGCCCCACCGCAGAGACGGGAGACTTTGGATGAGGAGCCCGAATGGCAGTGGTACCCAGGGTAGGAAGCTCTGCTCTCAGGTGACTCAGGACATCAGTTCAGTACTGGTAAGTCCCAAGCGCAGCACCTAGCAGGAAGACCTTGTCCTTGATCCTAAGGCCCACCTGTTGACACATCCCCACATTTTAGTATCTTGGACATCAATCAGACACATCGAGGCATCAACATCTATCGTATATCCTAATTGAACTGGAGACTTCTTTTTTTCTGTTTTAAGCACACTTAAAAACCCGGGTGCATCTAACACTCAGTGCCATTTTAGATCTGTGAGATGACAACTTGTTAAACTGTGGCCTTGGGCTCTTTGCCTCTCCCCGCAGGGCCTCTGCTTTCCCCATTCACAAATTCTGAGCCAGACGGAGGGTCCGGGCTCAGGGCCTGGCCAGCCCTCTTGGCTCACTAAGGCTCAAAGCTTTCTACCCCGGGGCTTGAAGATGTCTCTGTGACTCCATCCGCCCACCAGGATGAAAGGGAAGAGAACCCACCAGTCAGGCAGTAACAGAATTCAGGATACTTTGACGTCTTCCTCAACCATTTTTGAACCTAAATTTCATAATAAAGAATAAAGTAGTAGCCACATTGGTATCTTTCTCGGTAGGGCCCAGCTAATTTTTTTTTCTCCCCACCCCGCCACCCTAATTTCTTTCCTTATTCAGTTTTGCAGACAGCTTTCAAGAGGCTGAGTTTTCTTCTAGCAAAAGAAATAAAGATGCAACCAAAGATACGATGTTGTTTCAAGAATCTCAATTCCCAGCCAGGCCCTGTGGGGATGGGATCCCAGTGACTCAGGAGGCTGAGGCAACAGGATCACAAGTCAGAGGCTAGCCTCAGCAACCTAGAGAGACCCTCGGAAATTTAGCCAGACCTTGTCTCAAGATGAAATAAAACGGGCTCAGGACCTGTGGCTCGGTGGTAGATGGCCCCTGGGTTTGACCCCCAGTAACTTAAACAACCATCACCCCACTGCTCTGCATCCTTAGGCTGTCTGGGGATGTTTCTCCCATCCCCCACCCCCTCTGGGTTGTGGGGGTGGGCTTGGGTCTTGGTCCCTTTCATTTTGTTCATGTTTCTGTGAAAGCCAGTGTGATGCCACCTTCTCATTCCAAAATATGCGAGCTGTTGTTCTCGGGAACGGGAATCTGGCAACAGGACAAGACAGACACACTGATTCCTGCTCCCAGGGAACCTACCACAAATGGGACCGTTGCAAACAAGCACATGCACAAAATATGCCAGGTATCCCTTGCACGTTCTGATGTAAAGAAGGTGACAGAGAGTGACTAGGGAATCAGGGAAGGCCTCCGTGAGGAAGTGACCTTTAGGGCAAGATTTAGGGACAATGACAAGGTGGATGTGTGTGTGTGTGTGTGTGTAAGGGGGGAGGGTTCTGGGCGGTGCACCAGCTAATGCAAAGGACCTGAGGCAGGATCAAGAGTGGTAGGTTTGAGAACGGATGGCGGGCCCCTGAGCCTGTCTGGAGGGCAGGGACCAGCTGGGGGTGGTATGTAGATGAGGAGGGGTTTGGTGGGGGCGGAGCCGGCCAAGCCTGGTAAACCTGAGGAATGTGCTGGGATTTCATTCAGTGTTGTGGCTGGGGAGCTGATGCTATGGAGTTGTGCTGTCTGCCCAGGAAGCTGTCAGGCTGCCCTTGGCTGTGTTAAGACTCTTCTTGGTTAGCAGGAGTGTGGGGGGGGGATTACCTGCAAAGTGGGGGTTAGAGCTGTGTGGAAAACCCAGCCCCGTTTCCTGACCACAGACCTCCCCTCTGGGGGCTCCCAAAGGAGAACATGGAAACACAGGTCAGGAAGAATGTCCCTGGGTGCGCAGAGGAACCTCTCCAAACCCGCAGGAGGCAGATCCTTTTGCGGTGGGCTTCTGAGAGGGGTTGAAGGACCACCCTTGGCGGGGCTGGTCCCTTCTTTTTTTTTTTTTTTTTTTTTAAAGAGAGAGTGAGAGAGGGAGGGAGGGAGGGAGGGAGGGAGAGAGAGAGAGAGAGAGAATTTTTAATATTTAATATTTATTTTTAGCGGATACAACATCTTTGTCTGTATGTGGTGCTGAGGATCGAACCCGGGCCGCAGGCATGCCAGGCAAGCGCGCTACCGCTTGAGCCACATCCCCAGCCCCGGCTGGTCCCTTCTTGGTGCAGATGTGTTGGATGTTGCTAAGCAAAGCCAACCAGGTTACCAGGTGGGGAGGGAGAGATCTGGAAACATACCCAACCCCTGCATTCCATTCCACTCTTTGAATGGGGCGATCACTGGCTGGGGCTTTGCCTGCGTCCCCCCACCCCCCCACTTTAATGTCAGCAGAGTTATGGAGCCGTGTCAACTCCGTAGGGTCTTTTTTTTTTTTTTTTCCCTGGCTAATGCCAGGATTTCTCAGTGAGAAGGAGTAAAAACCACAACCGAAATCCTGCGATGCTCTTCAGTAACCGCTGCAAATATGAAAAACCCATCTCTGGGCTCGTGGCACATGCACCGTGGAAATATTGATTTGTAGAGAAAGAAATAGTAACAGGCCGAGGGAAAGAAAATGTCAGTGACAAATGAGGTTCTGGGAATGTCACATGTGAGTCCCCGAGTAGAAAGAATGACAGTCCCCAGCACTGTTGTCCCGTAGCGCGGCGTGTGACCACAGAAACGGTCCATGTTGCTGTCCAACAGGGCAGTCTCTGGCTGCACATGGTTATTGGGTACTTGGGGTGTGGCTAGTGTCAATTTGACTTAATTTAATAGCTTTTTAAATTTGGAGGATAATCTTATAGAGGAGTGGTGAAGATAGTACAGGGAAGCCCTAATATGTTCCTTTTCTTAAAAAAAAAAAAAAAAAAATTGGTGGGGGTGGATTCTGGGGATGGAACCCAGGACCTTGCATGTACTAGGTGATCACTCTACCAGTGAGCTGCACCCCAGGCCTCCCTGTGTACTCTTTGCTCAGTTTCCCCTGTTAAAGTCACCTATGACCCCAATCCACTTGTCAGAATTATGAAATTAACATCACGCTTTACTATTAACTCAACATCGGGCCTTATTCAGATTTCATGTTTTTTTTCCACTGATTTCCTTTTCCTGGTGTAAAATCCAATTCTGGCCATCGCGTTCCACTTAGATTTTATTTGAACCTGATTTGTCTGAGTTTAAATAGTCAGCTGTGGCAGTGGCAATTCACAGACGATTTTACTAACTGTATCCCACAGAGCAAATGCGGAGAGGGAATTCTCTTCTGAGCCTCTGAGCCCCGGGATGCACATTGAACTTGATTTGAGTATTTCTTAAGGATAGAGGGAATGTCGTTTTTAACTGAACTTGCCCCGGCAGGGGGTTTGGGGAGGTGTTTCAGAAAACTGGGTTCAGGATCTGTTTTTTGCCTAGCTATGGGAATGAGCCCAGCCAGAGCTCCAGAGAACCCAGATGAAAGTGCAGAGAGCAAGTGTCTTTGCAGAGTCCCAAGATCAGGGAGGACCTAGCTAGGAGCACCAAGAGCCAGCCAGGAAGATGCACAGATACACAGCTGTGCTTGTCCTGAGCAGACGCCCGGGGGGAGGGGCTGCAGCACCCAGGCCCTTCCCTTCAACTACACCTTCTGCCCCAGATCCAGAAGCCTTGGCCAGCTCACCTGTCACCTTCATGACCACAGCAGGACCGACCCTCTCTCATTGCAGAATTAGCAAATGGTCAGGCTCAGAGTGGCTTCCACAGCCCTAAACCAGAGATCCCTGTTGACTTCTGAAGTTGCCCTGGTGTGCAACCCTGTTGGAAAGGGGCACGCTTCTTCCTTTAGATGCTGTGTTCCTGTGGGCTGGGGCTCTAGGGACTCTACCGAGACCTGTTGAACCTTTGATGCCCCTGGAGCATAGCCCCAGGTTTGCAACCATTCACAACCACAGGCAAACATGGATTGACGGGTCCATCTTGGGGAGCACAGTCTACGTCTTAGCCAGGGACGAGGGTGAGGTCCAGGGAGCCAGACAGAAATTACCGCAATAGAAAGATGTTTGGGTAAAACTGCTCCCCGAAATGCACCAGGGTAGACAAACCCTGAATGCTCTGGACGTTGAGTGCAACAGAAAGGGAACCTTCAGGGCCTCCCAGGACACAGTACCAGGGGCAAGAGGCGTCTATGCTGATCGCACAACCGACCCCAAAGCTTTCCTGACTTTGGAGCCTGTGTCCCCACAGCCGCAGCTGTGTTTCCCAAAGTTGACTCCAGGACAGTTCTGCTCTACTGTCCCAGATGGGCTCTGTGTCTGCATAACACCTGGGAGTGCCTGATGCACATTGATGCTTATGAGGTTCATGGCGCACATCTGTGTTTTAAAAGGCCTACTGTGTGTGAACGATTTGAACGTGAATCATGCAGGCCTTTGTCCTAAGCTCTTTGGACCATAGGACCCTAGCCCTGACCTTTACTGCTCAGTATTTGCAATAAACACCCTGCAGACGTGGTGCTCTTGATGACAGCTGGGAGAATGTTCCGTTCCACTGCTTTATAGATGATGATGGGTGGATGGAAGGAAGGAGGGGAGGGAAGGAGAGAGGATGGGTGGAGGGAAGGAAATGCACCAAGGTAGACAAATGCGGAATGCTCTGGAGGTGAGTGCAAGCTCTGGAGGTGAGTGTGACGGAAGGGGAATCTGCAGGACCTTCCAGGACACAGTAGCAAGGGAGTAAGAAATGACAGATGGGTGGATTTCAAGAACCATGGCCTTAGAACTCCAAGGAAGTATAAGAGGGTGTCAGGGACAGATTTTTATTTTTTTTATTTTTTATTATTATTATTATTTTTTTTTTTTGGTATTGGGTTCTTCAGGGAACAAGAACCTGAACATTGGGACTTGGAAGATGTTTTATAACAGGGGCTGGGGCTGAGGAGGAGAAGCAGAGCTTCCAGGAGGGGGACTGCTGGGAATCTGGGGTGGCAGAGGTAGCCAGCTCTTTGTTACCTGCTATCTTTGAATAACTTTTTTTTTTTTTTTTTTTGTACGGAGGATGGAACCCGGGGGCAGCTTTGCCACTGAACCACATCCTCACCCTTTTAAAATTATTTTATTTTATTTTATTTTGAGACAAGTTCTGGCTAAGTTGCTTGGAGTCAGGTGCTGAGGCTGGCCTTGAACTGGCGATCCTCCTGTCTCAGCCTCCTGAGTCGCTGGGATTGCAGGTGTGCACCACCGTGCCCAACTTTGAGTAACTTTTCTAATGTTCCTTCTTCTCCCCGTTTTTATTTACTTCCTCCCACCTCGACCTCCTTTTCCTCCTTTCTGCCCAAATATCTGTCCCCTCCTCTCATATCTCCCAAGCACTCTCCTATCTGTCTGACAGTCCATGAGGAGCTGTGTGCATGGATATGTGTGCACCTGTGTTCATATTTACTTTTGAAGTTACCAACGTTACTACAGAGAGTTTTTGTTTCCCTTTTTTTTTAAAACTTAAAAAAGGCTGAGTTTGGCATTTTACACTTCTTATATCCCCAATCTAATTATGTTTCTTAGGGTTATGAGTGATCCTTGACCAATCTTACTTCCCCTCCTGGAGGCCAGAGGTCTCAGAAGCCCCCCACACACACACACACACTCTGGCCTCATTTGCTCTGTGGCTGATGCTTGGTGAGTTAGGAGCCCAGAGGACGAGGAGAGACAATTATGATCTTCTGGGCCTTCTCTGCTCTGATCTCCACCCATCAGCTTTCTGAATGTGCCTGGGAGTGTTAGAGCGAGATGCAACGAGACAGGTTGTCAGAGGAGAGCCGCTGTGTGGGGAGCAGTGGTTGAATGGAAAATTAGTTTTTCTTTCCTGGTAATTGTTTTGACATGAGTAGTAATTAGCCAACAGCTAACAAGACCAGAACTGGAGAGACAACAAGAGATTGGATTAGGGGCAGGGTGCCCCTGCATTCGGTAGTCCCTGGCCATTCTTAGTCTACCCGACTAGGAGCCTGGGGGTGCTGGGCTGGGAGACTGACAGCAGCCTATTGGGGGTGCACTTTGAAGTCCTGTGAAGGGGGAAAGTTGGAGTCAGGACAGCCTCTGCCCTCAAGGAGCCAGGAACAACCTTGGTTTTCAGGGTCATCAAAGACAGTGACATTACATGCCCGGATGAAAACGTGTGCGTTTCATTTCCATAGGCTGAACTGTGGTTCTGTTTTGCATTATCTTTCTCTGGTTTTAGGATCAGGGTGATGTCGGTCTTGTACAGAGCCTGGGAAGCCGGCCACGTTTCTGCGCTCTGGTACGGTTTGTGCCTGGGTGTTTTTTTCTTGAAAGCCTGAACAAATTTTTGCCTATAAAACCGTGTGGGTTCAGTGCCTTTGATAGGGAAGTCCTTTTTCAAAGATTTGGCTCTTTGGGGCATTTCTAGTGTTCCTTGAAACCATGTTGATAATTTGAATCTTATGAAAAGTTTGTTTTTTTATTAGCATAGAATTAGAAATCATATGCTCCTCCATTAAAAAAAAAAAAAAACTCTACTATATTTGTTACTTTTATCTGTTCTGGTTCCCAATTCTGAGCATTTGCGGTCATTCCCAATTTAAGCTGGGTCATTGCCTGTTTTCATTGTGATTCTAACCCCTCCCCGCTGCCCATACACACCATACACACCAGACACAAGACCACATCATACACATATCACATATACACACACCACTCCATATACACACCACACACATATATCACATACACCACACCACACACACCTACCACACCATACACACACACCTACCACACCATACACACACACACACACCGCACCATACACACACACACCACACACACCCACCACACCATACACACACGCCCACTACACCATACACACACCACACACACACCCCAAAACATACACACCACACACATATACCACATACACCACATGCACCACACACCGCACACATACACCATACCACATACATCACACACACACATACCATACACATACACCACACAAGATAAGACACATACATACACCACAGACACCATACACCACACATACCACACACACCACACACCAAACACACACATCGCACACCAAACACACACACACCACACACATTACACACACACATACCATACACATACACCACACAAAGATAACACACATACATACACCATAGACACCACACATACCACACACGCCCACTACACCATACACACACCACACACACACCCCACAACATACACACCACGCACATATACCACATACACCACATGCACCACACACCACACACATACACCATACCACATACATCACACACACACATACCATACACATACACCACACAAGATAAGACACAAACATACACCACAGACACCATACACCACACATACCACACACACCACACACCAAACACACACATCGCACACCAAACACACACACCACACACATTACACACACACATACCATACACATACACCACACAAAGATAACACACATACATACACCATAGACACCACACATACCACACACACCACACACCAAACACACACATCACATACATACACCACACACATACACCACATATCACACACATACACCACATATCACACACCAGACACATTACACACCACACACATTACACACACACACACACATACCATATACATATACCACACAAAGATATCACACATACATATACCACACACATAACACCCACACACACCACCCACCCACAGCCAGCGCTGGGCTACTGATGTCACCCCGTTTCCTCACTAATTCATGTTGATATTCCTTTGTTTTATCTCGTTTGGCCTTTTATACTTTACTAAAATCTGAAGTTGACTGTTTAGTCCATTGATTTTGATTCCTTTGGGCTTGGTGATGAAATAATTCAGGCTGTGGATCTTCCTCCCAAGGATGACGAAGGCTTTGTCCCACTGGTATTTATGTTTTTCCTTATCATTTTCTAAATTTTGCGTGCTTACAGTCTTCCATTCTCTTTTCACCTGACGTCATTTATGAGGACATTTTCTTAATTTTCCAAGCGTGTGGGAGTTGGGAGATTGGGAACTTTGTATCTCTCTTTCTTTTTTAATTATTAATATCTACTTTTATGGCTTTCTGATCAAAGAATGTGGCCCGTGTTCTCTATTACCTTTGATCATTTATTGACAGTTTATTTGTGGCCTAACTATGGCCAACATTGTGAGTATTCCATGGCTTCTTGGAAAAAGATGCCTTTTTTTTTTTTTTTTAACAGGGTCTGCTGTTTGATACGTCTACTTCAATCAGCCTTTTAAATTCAATTATTGGGTTCTTACTTCTTCTTATTCCTGTTTATTCGTCAATCCCGGACTGAGAGCAGTGTGCTGAGGTTCTCTCCTGTTGTCTTGGAACTTTCTAGCATTTGTGTCTTACTCCTGTGGGCTCCAGGCTATTGGATTAGTGAAATCTCTCCAGTGTGATAAGATGGAGTTCTCATGGGTCCAGAGCCTCCCTGGCATAGCTTTATGCCCACCTGAGCAGAGTCCCCCGGTACCCCAGGCACCCCCTCTGGAGCCCTGGCCTCTGCTTCTTAAACTGCCTTTTCGCCTGGGTTCATGTGGTTGGCATTGGGCCATTCTCCTGAGGGGCATGGGTGTGCATGAAGCCCAAGTTGACCACACGTTGATTGATTCTTCTTCCCCAAGCCACTAGACTAGGACCGTGCTCTGTACCAGTTTTCTCTTTTCTTGGTGTGTGCGTGTCCACCCTTCAGGAACATGGACAGACCCTGTGGATCGGGGAGAAGCCAACGACCCATGGCACCCTGCTGAGTGTGGCCTTGCTAGCAGAGGGCCCTGGATTTTCACAGCCAGCTTAGAGAATGGAGGACCTCCCCCAGTGTGGAAAGGGTTCCTCCTGACATGGTCCTCACCATCCTAGTACCCATGGTTTCCTTCCAGCCCTGGCTGCTCCATTTTGGTTGGATATCCCTTATCTAAAGTGCTTGAACCAGAAATATTTTAAATTAGGGATTTTTTTTTAATTGGAATATTTGCATATATATAATGAGATATCATGGGGATGGGATCCAAGTCTAAACACAGAATTCATTTATGTTTCATACACACCTTATACACGTAGCCAGAAGGTCATTTTATGCACTATTTTTCATAATTTTGTGCATGGCACAGATTTCATGGGGTGGAATTTTCCATTCAGTGCATCACGTGGGCACCCTAGTAGGCATTTTGGATTCTGGATTTTTGGATTAGGGATGTGCAACCTGGAGTCAATGTTAGTGACTTTTAGCCGTTTTCTCCTTAACTTCCTGCCGTACTGAAGAACTTTCCCAAAAAGAATTGTGACACCAGTTATATATCTTGGGACATCAGTGGGTATGTCTTCCTCCATTCTGACCTGCACTATCTATATGTGTTGGTGCTAGTTCCAATCCCAGGACATAAGGCTGGCTGGCTTTCCTGGTCTCCAGAGGTTGTTCAAACTGGTGGTACACAGGGATTAAATTCAGGGACAAAAGCACATCATTCCCCGACATCCTCATCTCTCTCTATTCTGTTTTAATGAAGTACTTCATTACCCACAGATATCCCTTTTGCAATTACCGCCTCATGGGACTGTCAACACCAGAAAAGGAGTTTTGGAGACTCAGTAGAATTACCCTCTAAGCTCATGTAACTGTAGCCAGGAGAGAGCCACACTGCCTCCGGGAACTGCGACTATCTGGGTCCCAGTGCCAACTCAGGATGTCAGGATCATGCAGCAGTATTGAGGGCCCGAAGCTGGCCAAGCGTTCATGCCACAGAGATCAGACGCTACAAACCAGGGCTCCCCTGCCCCCACTTGGAGAGCAGGTTTATCCACACACATTAGGAGCATGAGAAGTGCCCCCCAAGAAGCATACGTCCATAGCGGGTAGAATTTTAGAGCCTCTGATTATTTTAATTTTAGCAATACTAAGATTTGAGAATGTCTATATATGATTGCCCGGCTAGTAATTGGCAGAGCCCAATTTCATGCCATCCAGTCGATCTAGTTATCATTCTGACCCCAGGAGTTGAGCATCCCTGTCCCCCAAATCTAAACTCGGAACTTTGTTGAACATCCCAAGACTTCTGGATGTTGGAACTTTTCAGATTTTGAATTTGGGGGGTTAAGGATGCTCAACCAAGGTTGAGGCAGGAGGATCTCGAGTTCAAAGCCAGCCTCCGCAACAGGGAGGCACTAAGCAACTCAGTGAGACGCTGTCTCTAAATAAAATACAAAAAAAAAAAAAAGGGCTGGGCATGTGGCTCAGGGGTTGAGTGCCCTGAATTCAATCCCTAGTACCTCCCAACCCCTCCCCCCCCAAAAAAAGGATGCCCAATCAGTGTCCAAAGTCTATGCAAGTATTTCAAAACCCGAAATCCTTCTGACCCAAGCATTGCAGATCAGGGATACCCAATCTGTACCTACATCACACTGTTCTGAGGGTGGAGAAGTTCTTCAGAGAGAAAGGCAAGATATTGTAGGAAGGTGGTGAAGGGGCCACCTGACTCCACAGAGAGAAAGATGTGACCTTTGACCAGAACCCAAGACTGCCGCTGATTGGTGGCCTTGGCCACTGGACTCTATGACCTCACCTCTTGTTAAACACCCTCCTGAAAAGAAATTCGGGCCCCCTGACCAGTCAGTAACTCGGGTGCTATGGATTAGACAGAAGTTTTCGAGCCGTTTCCAGCTCCGCGGCTAACCATGAGATGCTGAGAGACCATCTTCGCCATGTGAGGGCCTCCCAGAACCCAGGGAGTGGTGGGAGAGGGGACTGGAATGGCCAAAAGTCGAAGGTGCCTCTGTGTGGCCCCCTCACAGCATCTGAGCCGTGTCTCTGTCCCCGCAGTGAATGGATACCACGCATCAGGGACCCCAGCGCACCCTCCAGAGACTGCCCACATGAGTCTCCGAAAATCCACCGGTGATTCCCAGGTAAGGGGTCCCGTTGAGGGAGGCCTAGGAAGGGGCCCAGGAAGGGTCCGTTGAGAGGGGCATGTCCATGGGAGTCCATGGCTCCAGCCCAGTTCGAACTCCTAGGTGGAAAGTGACTGGTACATCCGGGGTATTCTAGAGTTTCCTCATGGGCAGAGGGTTGGATCATTGGAGTCTGTTTTCTAGACCGTGAGGGTGGTTTGGAAGAGGGGGTGCCAGGGTTCTAACTGTCAGGACAGAGGGCTCCATTCTGCTGGCCGCATTCCTGACCCATGCAGCCCAGGTTTCTCTTCACTTGGAGAGTGTGGACAGGCGAGTCATTCCCCCCTTTCCATCCCTTACTTGTCTCTCCCATCCCCAGAGGTCACCCACAATGGAGCTGATCAGTGCAATTCGATCATCTCACTTGCTGAGCCATGGTAGAGATAGCTAGAAGACGGAAAGCACTGGCAGTGTCTCACGATCCCCAAACCACTTTCTCATTCGTTGTCGAGGTTGACACTTGTACAAGGGCACGCACGCGAGGTAGATGTCAGTCCCATTCCCGAGACCACGGAGGCGCAGACCGGTGAAGTGACTTGTGCAGGCTCACGCGGTGACTCAGGTCAGACCGGACCTGAAACCCTGTCCGTGGTTTCCCCCCAGTGGTTCTAAAGCTGCTCAAAGAGGCGGAGGGCTAGTCTTAACTTTGTCTACCCACAAGTTATCAAATCTTCTTTTTCAGTGAACCTTCCAAATTCCACCAGGCTTTTCTTTCTTTTTTTTTTTTTCTTTTGGAATTAAAATGCTAGAACCCAGGGGTGGTGACAATGATGATGACTGAGGATGATTATGATGATAACATTGCTGATATTGACAAGAACAAGAGCTGCTTATTCAGTGGCTTCCATGTAGCAGCCAGTGAAAGAAAAAAAAAACCCTTGTGCTCTCCTGGTCTCCATCAATTAAAATGTGACACTCCCACACAGGCAAGAGTGTTGATTTTGGGAAAATCATTAAGTCCTTCTCAAGAGGCTGAGCATTGGCTGGGCTCGGGTTCGGTTCAGTTAGCTCTGGCAGAGCATTTGGACGGGTCAGGACTTCTTAAATTGGGAATGATGTCTGAGTCTTCTGGGCCTCTTGTTAAAAATATAGATTCTGACTCAAGAAGTCTAGGATAGGGCAGGTATTTCCAGCCATCCCCCAGGCTAAGCATGAGTAGTAGGGATCTAGGCTTAGTCAACAGTACACAGAGATGTGTCTGTCCTGCTCACCCCCGCCTGCTCATAACACCTGGATTTGTGTGTTTGCTGCTGAGCTCCCAAATAGCCTCCCCCAACACTCTGTCAGTCGGCTGTAAGGGAAACTCACTTGTCATCTGACTTGCAAGTGTTTTCTGAAGAAATCAGACTAAGTTCTGCTTGTAGGTTTTTTTCAATTTCATTTTTTTTGTTTTGTTTTGTTTTGTTTTGGGTACTGGGGATTGAACCCAGGGGTGCTTAACCACTGAGCCACATCCGCAGCCCTTTTTTTATTTTTTAAAATTTGAGACAGAATCTTGCTCAAGTTGCTCAGGGCCTCACTAAATTGCTGAGGCTGGCTTTGAACTTGTCATCCTCCTGCCTCAGCATCTTAAATTGCTGGGATTAGAGGTGGGCCACCACCACCCCTGGCTGCTTATAGTTTAATAGCAAGAAAAAAAAAAAAAACACTGGTGCTACCCTGAGCATCAACAGGAAGAAACTGGAAACAGCTCCTCATTCTTCCTTCCCTACATGACTCCCTCAATGCTACGAAGTTGTTACTCAACCATTTCAGAAAATGTTGACTGGCATAACTAATTTATAACTCAGAATCTGATTTCATAGTGTGAATCATAAGCCTTTGACACAGGAATTTCTCTTCCAGAGTCTGTTCTCGGAATATATTCAGGGATTCTGATTTAGGCTTCAAGTTGTTCTCTCGAGCATTATTTATAGCCCTGTAACATTGGACCCGATCTAATTGTCCAGCAAGAGGAGATGGGGAAATGGATTGTTATCCTTGACATCCAACCAGCCAGGGATACTGTGCAGCCATTCAGAAAGCATTCTTCTAAGAAAAATTCAATGATTGGTGGAAATGCTCACAAGTTAACATCAAGTAGAAAGAGCAGAACACAAGTAATGCATATCATTAGTCTTATTTGTAGGAAGAAAACCTACACTTATGTGAAGAAAGATGAGGAAAAGAAAAGAAACCAGAATATTTATGATGGTTTTATCTGCATCTAAGACCATGGGAACATTTGGTGACATTAGGGAGACTTTTGTTTGTTACAGGTGGGGACGGGGTGTTAATGGAATCTAGTGAGTAGATGCAGGGACACTGATGAATAACCCAAGGTACACAGGATGGCTCCCCACAGCAAAAGATCACCCAGGATGAAAATACAGATTATGCTGAATTTGCAAAGCCTTGATCAAAAATCACAGGAAATTTTTACTCTCGTTACATTTTTAACGATGTCTCAAATTTCTTAAAATGAAAACATTTTATTTTTATAGAAGACATTATAGGCTTTTGTTTTTGTAGTACTGGGGATTGAACTCAGTCACTTTACCACTGAACTACATGCTCAGCTGTTCCTTTATTTGTTCAGACAGGATTTCCCTGTCCTCACAGCCCCCGAACTTGCGATCCTCCTGCCTCAGCCTCCCGAGTCACTGGGATTGCAGGCATGTGCCTCTGCACCTGTCTTACTATTTTACTGTTTTCTATTATAAAACATAAAAGCTGAAAGGGAGATACTAGTATCAGGGATTCAGTTCTTTTAAGCTGTGAAAGGGTAACATTTGGATATGAAAGGTACTACTTACTGTTTGTCCTAGTTTGTGATCCTACAGAGTTGGTTATCCAAAAAGGCGCTAAAGGCTGAACATAAAATTTTAAGGTTTGGTTTTTGCAGATGGTACTGCCAACAATGGATCCCTAAGTATACCATCTTGTCTAGCATGCAGGCTGATTCACTCACACCACCCCAGGCTGTCAATCATAACTCGTAACAATTACACTGAGTTATTGAAACATGCATCAATGAACCAACAAAGGAACACACCCTCATTTAAGAAGCAAGGTGTGGGGTAGGTAGAGTAGTTTGTTCAAGGTTACAAAGCTCAAACTAACAAACCCCAGAAAGTGTCGTGTTCACCTTCTGTCACCTGCTAATTGCCCCTCACTGAGCAGGCTAATGGAGATTAGCCTGCTGAGGGGAGGAGGGCATACCTAATTTTCATGGAAACCAGGAGTGGGTATACACCATGCCCTGTCATGAGTAGATCCTATGGCCGAGTGTCCCAGTGGTTCTTGAGGGTCCCGCCCCTTCCTATGCCCAGCCTTGGCCCACCTGCATGGGTGGGCACAGGTGGTGGTGATCTGGTGCCACCCAGTGGAGAGTTTCAGTAATGCAACCCTATTACAGTGCACTGAAGGTAAATGGAGAAGACCTCCTAACTGGGAGGAGGGGTCCGGGATCAAAGGACTTGCTGAAGCAAGTCCCAGCCAGTCCATTTCTTCTTGCCCACCCACGGACAGGTCCTTTTGTGATCCATTTCTCAGTTTTTCTGACTTGCCATGAACTTCCCCAAGAAGAATGAGGGGAAAAAAGAGAATGGGAATTGGGACTTGGACACTGAAGGCACCCATTAAAGACTGGAGTAGTTTAAGGTGGAAGGTGGGGGGTTGCTCCATGTCTGCCATGCTCCGCCTCCCGGCCAAGTTAGTATGGCATGTTCCACTGAGCATTTATATCTGTGCCAGCCATTGAGATACAGAAGGATGTGGTGCTTCCCTTTATGAAGTGGGGGTCTATAGATTTTATAATGATTCTGTCATTTCAGCCGTGATAAGGGCTGGAGGAAATGTATGCTAGGTGGTGTGTGGGTGGGTGTGGGGGGACATCAGGAATGGAGAAAAGATACTTGGTTGAAGACTGAAGTATGAGCTCAGCTTGGCTCGGCAAAGTGATGGGGTTAGGACCAAAACAGGAGGACCCCCAAAGATTATTTGTAGGGAGTGGGAACAGGCTGTCAAGACATCTGGAACAGGGTCTTGCTGAGTCACTTGTGAATGGTTCCACTGTCATTCAGCAGGCAATTTGCATATGCCACACCCGTCAGTCCTTAGGGTGACCCAAGAGCTGCCCAGGTGCAGTCAGGACACCATACTGGAGAGGGGTTTAAAAAAATAAATGGAAAGGAATTCTCTGGAATTACAGACAAAGAAAAATTTAAACAGGTATTTATTAAGGGAATTTGCACACTTTTGCACAAGTTGAGGTTACACGCCGATAAAGTCCCACTGACCTACCATTTAGTTTCAGCGATTGCTGGTGCTTGTCTTATTAATCTCATGTCATTTATGCTCTCCTCTGCACCCCTGATGCCCCTCCCCCAACTTTTAAAGCAAATTCCTGGCATATTGTTTTAAATAAAAAATATTTCAAAATGTATCTCGAGCAGGAAAGGCAACATAATGCCATTATAACATCTAAGAAAGTACAAATTTGTGTACTAAGCCTGTATATAATTTCCTTAGTTGTCCCCAGAAGGCTTTTCTAGTCTACTCTTCTCCCTAGTCCAGGATCCATTCAGGTTTCACATGTGGACGTATTGGCTGCCCTCTCTTTAACCCGTCTCTCTCTGTCTCTGTTTATCTCTGTCTCTCACAAACAGCTTTGTCGGGATATAACTTACAGTATAATGCACTTATATTGTTATTAATATTATTATTTTGGTACTGAAGATTTGACCCAGGGATACTTTACCACTGACCCAGGTCCTCAGTCCTTTTTTTTTTTAATTTTTTTTTTTTTTATTTTGAGATAGGGTCTTGCTAACTTCCGAGGCTGACCTTGAACTTGTGATCCTCCTGCCTCAGCCTCCCGAGTCGCTGGGATTACAGGCATGCGTCAATGAACCCGGCTACAATTCACCCATTTAAAACATGTAATCTGGTGGACTTTTTTTTTTACATATTTACAGAGCTGTACAACCATAATCACAATGAATCTTAGAACATCTTCATCATCTCAAAGAGCATCCCCGCCCCCCCGCAAGCCTTAGGCAACTACTGTTCTACCTTCCGTCTCTGTGGATGTTCCTGTCCTGGACATTTCGTGTACACGGAATCATGCTGTTTACAGTCCCAAGTTGCTGTCTTCTTTCACTCTTGGTGTTTTCCAGGGAGGTCTGTGTTGTAGCACAGGTCAGACCTTCATTCCTATGGCTGGATGATACCCCTCGTAGAGCTAGACCATTTTATCTATATCCTCCCTTTAATCTCTCTTCATCTAGATGGGTCCCTCACACGGTTTGGTGTTGGTTTTTTTTTTTTTTTTTTCCTTTTGTCTTTTCTAACATTGGCTTTCAGTCTATTTTTTGAAGAGTCCAGGTCAGTTGGCTCACAGAACGACCTACATTCCTGGTCTAATTGTCTTTTGCTTGGAGATCCAGGTTAGGCAGTTTGGGCGAGGGAGCCACCAAGTAGGGCACACTGAGTTCTTATTACATCTTACAGGGAGGCACTGCCCAGGCTTGCAACCCTGATGGAGAGGCTGAGTTTGAGCTCTTGGTTAGCATGGGGAGGAGACCAGACTTCCCTTTCTAAATATGGCAATCATCTGTGGGGTGATACATAGTCAGTGTCCTGTTCCCCAACTCTCTTCTCCCCCCAGGGCTTTTGAACATCTGCAGTGATTCTGGCTTTAACCCCTTTTGACATTGGGGTTTCCACATGGTGATCTTATTCCTTGTGATTTTGATTGGCACTCTTCTGAATGAAGGTTCTTTCCTCCCACTTTGGAGTTAGCATTGAAATCGTTCATATTTCTGCTTAAAGGGGTCCAAATGTGGCCGGCGGGAGCTCCTGTGTCCCTTTGTTTTATCTTTGTGGATTTTCTTACCTCCTTGCACAATAAGATGTTCTAGGTCTGCCTTGCATTTGGAATTAGTCACTTTTCCAAGAAACTGGGGTTCATTCTAATAGGAAATGGTATTTAGAATCCAAATTGCAGCTGGTGAGGGTTTTCACTGTGGTGAGGGGTCATTCCTCTGGGTCCTTTCCATGGCGTACTACAAGGTGGGGGTGTGTATATATGATGTGCATGAGTGTGTGTGTGTACGCTCATCCACGATGATGCGTGTATGTGACGTGTAGACGTGTGTGAAGCTGGAATGAATAGGCACAGGTCATCAGGGGCAAACGCAGAGCCTGGTATGGCCTAGGGCATCCCCTGATACCTGATTCACACTGGTTGAAGTGATACACAGCTGATAGGGCAGAAATCAGGGGAGATACTGACTCCCACTCTTAGATGCATGATTTGTATTCCTGTCCCGGCCCAAGTTATAAGGAGGAGAGGTGACCCATCTCATTCCACAGAGTCTTATATAGGTGATCCCAAAGTAAATGCTCACGGATGATGGAGATCTTTGTCGGCACCCCCCCTCCGCCGCAAGGGCATTTGGAAAACAAGATGCTGTCTCAGGTCTCAAAGCAGAGAGATGGCGGAAAATAGAGGAAAGAATTATGCAGGCTTAGTTTCCAATTTCCACAAAGGTCTATTTACTAGTCTTGTGACCCTGGATGATGTAGCTTCTGCAAGCCTCAATATCACGGTCTGTAAAACAGATGAGAAGCCATGCAACTTGCTGGGGTTGTAGGATTAAATGAGATTAAGCCTGGCAAATGCCAAGCCTGGTACCTGCCATAATAAGCAAGCCCTCACTAGAGGGTGGCTCTTGCAATGCTCCCTTCCCCTTAGTTATCTTTCTCCTCCTTCTCTGCATCCCCATCATCGTGGCATCCATATGCAGACACAAAGACTATGGCCGAGGCTCCCAGGGCACTGGGTGCTCCCCTGGTGAGCTGCAGTGGTGAGGGTGTAAAGTTACTCCATGACAGAGGGATTGCAGACCACAGAGGTTGCGCTCTGGTGGCAGGTATGTGCTTGGCCAGTGTCTGCGTCAGAGAGCCTGTGGAGGGACTTCTGCCCCTGTCTCTTCTCCTTGGTGGCCAGCACCTGGGGATCCTGCCATGTGGCCCCCTGCCTGACTCCTTCTTCCTTGAGCAGTTTTGGCAAGTGCCCTGGAACAGCACTGATGGCATGGGAGAGGGTATGGGGTGAGCCAGCTGGACGGGTTGATGCCTTAAAAATGTCTACAGAAGCTCTAGTTGACCACAAGTCTGACATTGCCCCAGAGCCTTCTGGGGTGGCCAGGCAATTACCCTAAGGAAAAGCATCTGGATAAAACAACAATAGGTGGATCAGATCCGTGGATCAGTCCAAGTGATGTCTTCAGATTTTGTAGGAAAAGAGCCGGCCCCACCTGAGACTGACCTGCTGGAGCAGCATGTCTGGGGGATGCGGTTGGTCCTCTATTTTGAGCAGGGACCTCAGTGAATTCTGAGACATCTCAAAGTTTGAGGTCCAGTGGTGATAACCCATTATGCAGATGGTGAAACGGAGACTCACAGAGGTCAGGTTTCTTGGCTGGGGTCTCAAAACTAGTAAACAGTTTCTTGTCTTTGAAATGGATAGTCCTTAAGGTTCCTTTGCACTAAGCACTCCAAGGCTATCAGTTTTTTTGAGTTGACTTTATTTAAAAGCCCACGTAGGACTGCATAGCAGTCAAGACAGAGCACAGCGGGAACTGGGTCATGGTTGGGATCCTGAGGCTGGTGCTGACCCCCTCCTGCACACGCTCATCTGACCCAGTGGTCCAGGGTTACATTGACCTGGGGATAGGGCTGCCGGTTTCTTTGAGGCTCCCTGGAGAAGCCCTACTCTGCTTCTCCTATCCTATTAAAAGTGACAGCTACTTCCTTATACTTGCCCAAAGATAGGGTAAATCTCAGTCTCAGCCCCAGGATGTCCAGAGGATGGCTATCCTCAGTGCCTTAGAGTAAGCTGCTTCCCAGGTCACTGTGTGACTCAGGATGGAGACACTATAGGTCTTGCCTGGGGTCCTCTAGGGTTGAATTTCAAATGCAATTGCTGATAGAACACTTGAGACCCAGGACTGAAGGTTCTCTTTAGGGTCCTACGTTCTTATGCAGATGCGTCTATGGCAAATGCATTTACACACACACACAATACTGGCAACCTTTAATTTTCCCTCTGAGCACTGTCCTAGAACTTTTGCAAGCTGCTGAGGACTTGTGGGCTCAGAGATACTTGGGACCCTGATTTTTCTTCTGGCAACAAGAAAAATAAAAATTAAAAGTCAGTCCAAAAACGGACGCTCCATTCTGTTCTGAAATTCCTTCCGGCTCCTGAGCTAGAGAGCGAGCATCAAGTCACGGAGGCGGCTGAGCAGCGCCCCTGTGCACGTTATGTGTTTAGGGTTTGATCTTTTGGACCTGGGGGTTTCTGAATAACATGTCATGTGCTGAGTCCTCAGTGCCAGGAGGTCCTCCTCGGTGCCATCTGCTTTAACTCTTCACTCCCCAGTGGATTCTGCCCGCGCAAGCCGTGCGCCGCATGTGGAACCGGTTACCAGCAGAGGGCAGCGGAGGGGTTAACTCTCCAAATCACAGAATGAAGAGAAGAGGAGGGGAGACCTGGTTTGGAACAATTTTTCCCCCGTAGCCTGTGCAGGAAGCTTTCTCCACTTCGCCTGAGAGCCGGGCACAGGAGCAGCCTGCGAGCTCAGGAATTGTCCTTCGTGCCCTGGCCCAGAGCGTGGTGATGGGGGAGTTCACAGCAGGCTGAGCATCCCTGAACTTCCCCCAGAACAGGGCTTTCCACCAATCCCTCCACCCTCAGGGAACCTGAATGGGGGGGGGGGGGGCGGGAAATAACAGTCCAATATGGAGAACAGCTTTGATGATGTTTCTTACCTCTCTCCCCAGAACCTGGGATCCTTGTCACCAGGCAAAAAGCAGAGCAAGGAAAACACCATCACAGTAAGTGGCTTCCCGCGGGGTGCTCCCAGGTTTGGGCCGCAGGCTGGCCGGGGCTTTGGACCACAGCTGGTCTGTTGCTATGGCAACGTGGGCCGCCAAGCAGAAGTGATGGCCCGGCCCTGGAAACCGGGGAAGTTCCAAAAAAGCTTGAATTGAGCTGAAGTTCTCCAGCCCCCCCCCCTCCCCATTCTTCTGTCAATTTCCCATTTCCACCTTCTCTCCCCCGGTGAAGGAGTGGGAGGAGGGTTTGTGGGGATGATGCAGAAGCCATTTCTGTGGGGCGGGCAGGGGAAGGTACGAGAGTGCGGGAGTGGGTTGAAGGGGGTGGACCATGCTGTGTGCAAGTGATGTGACGTGCAAATTACAGCCACGGCGGGGTTGCTTTTGTGCAGGGAAACTTCTGGAAGATGTCAAAGTTAAAAGCAAGAGAAAGCGCCCTAAGAATAGAGTTCCTGGGAGTTCCTAATGAGAAGCAGGCAGCTTCCACTTAGATGGGCCAAAGTCTGCCCCCCAGGGCTCTTCCGAAACCCACTGAGGGCCCCCCCCCTCCCCCGTGTGGAGATGAGTGGGAGCCCCTCCCCCACCTCCCCATCCCAGCTCTCTGCTGGACTGAGGAGCTGGACATGGAGGTGGGGGGGCCCTCCAAGTGGGGAGGGGAGCTGTCCAGCTGCTCAGACAGCCCACAACTCAAGAGACTTGAGAAGGGGGGGTCCAAGGTTTTTACTGCCTTCACAAAAAGTGCAAGGGTATTGGAGACAGGGGATTATTCTCTTGGGCTCTATCTCATACCATCCTGAGCCCTTCTGACCACCCCCATGGAGCTCAAACCAGGAGAGGTGCATTCCTGCCCAGGATGGAAGATTCTGCTTTGCAGGAAAAGGAGAGTTAGGCGAATAAGAACAACAATACTAATAGCTTTTATGTGCATTTATAACACATAAACAGTGTTCCGAGTGACTCGTTCTGCCTACTAGCTATGTTGAGGGTTGTGTGTAGTTCATATAATCAATAGAGACAAGTGATTATGGACCGGGACTCTGAAGCCAGAGGGTCACTTAGGGCACTTAAAAGCTGTGCAACAGCTGGAGGAGTTAGTCCGTGTCCACATCTGGGAAATAGGGAATCAGGGCTCCTGAGACATAAGATGGTGCGGGGACTGAGTGGATCTGTATATGCCTAGCACTAAAGCAGAGCCTGGCACAAAGCCTTGTCCACATGAGCTTGATATCACCCTGTTACAGATGAGGAAGCCGAGACTGTGGAGTGGCCCTTCACTGGGGTCACTTAGGACTCAAACCTGTGCTCTCGCCTACTGGCAGTGCCCTTCTGAAGCCAGCCTGGTTTCTCAGGTCTCAGTCCCTCTTGATCTACCTCCCTCTGTTTCCTGAGGGCTGGGCAGAGAGGCTCAGCCTGCTGGGACTATGGGCCTGCAGCAGCCTCCCCTTTACTAGGGGAGCTCCTGGGGCCAGGCAGGGCAGCCCCAGAGTGCAGACTTACAGAGGGTATAGTCTCCATGTTCAAAATTGTCACCAGCTGCCCCAGAATGCCAGGGCAAAGCAGGAGCAGAGTGTCCCAAAATAGGGGGAAAGGAGAAAGAGGAACACATGGGGCAGGGGTGGGGGGGGGGGCTCATGTTAGAATTCTAGAAGAAAAAGAAGTGGGAGGAATGAGTGTTACGCTGGCCACAGTTGTCATGAAGACCTGTAGTGTTGGTGGCCAGGCCACACGGTGTGGTTCAGCCAGAGCTTTAAGTTTTGCCAATGGGCCAAGTGAGTCTTCCTCAGAATGGCACACCTTGTCCTTCCCTCCGAGGTGCCCCCCCTGTTCCTTCCCACTGACCTACGTCTCATGAGACGGCCCTTGACGTGTACTCTGATGCCAGGTCAGGGAATTCTGCGTCGTCCCCAGCACTTCCAGAATTTTTTAATAAACACTCCTGCCCTTGAGGAATTGCTGCTGGGGATACTGAGCAAAGCTGTGGGAAGGGAGTCATCAGGGCTGGCCAAGGGTCCCAGAGTGAGCGAGGAGCCGGGTCTCCCACCCGCCAGCCCAGGATGCCTCCCAGCCTGTCACCGGCCACCACGGTCCCACGTGTCTTCAGTTGACGACTTCTATGCTGCTGCTCTCTCCCTGTGCCCAGCCTCTTTCTCTGGGCTTTGGTCCTCCAGAACTCAGGGCTTCTGCAGGAGGACATGTCCAGAAGGAAAGGATGGCCCTGTTCCCCAGGAGGCTGGGACGTGAGCTTCCCTCTCCTTGGCATGTGCGGACGGGGGGGGAACGACTTTTCCTACGCTGTCTGATCCTCAGGAGGCCCCCGGACAGCAAAGGGTGGTATGTCCACGGCCGAGGAGCCAGAGCTTGATTCTGAAGGTCCATAGCCTGGAGCTGGTTTGGAAGGGGTAGACACGTGGGTGGCCTGGCAGCAGCGGGCAGGGACTGGCAGCCTTGCCTGGCTCTCGTCTCTTCTGTCAGTAACGTTGGGCTGGCAGGTGGAGCAGGCTGTCTGATTGGGAGTGACGGGTGCTAATGGCAGCTCAGAGCTCTGGGCACAAGTATGTCATGTCCGAATCTTGAGCGTATAGCCACAGGGCCATAGGCTCTCCTGGAAGGAGAATTTGGAGACCCTTGTGATCCTCAGCCTTGACTCCCTGGCAGAGCCCAGGTGAAGCCACAGGACCCTGGTAGGAGCTACCCGGAGTCCCAGCTCTCCCCCATCCTCCTGGGTCAGCTCCCCTCCAGGGAGAACATTCAAGTCCGCTCTGCGGGAGCCCTTGGATGTCAAGCTGGGTTCCATCAGTCTGCAGGCAACCTGCTCAGACGTGCTGCTCAGAGGAGGCTGTGGCCTCGGTTCTCTGGCACAGCCCCATGCTCTGCGAGGGCCTCCCCACCTTAGCGGAGTCTGGCGCCAGATCACCTGGATTCAGACCCTGCTCCATCATTACACAAAGCTGTGTGGTACGGTGTATGTAACCTAATGTCTCTGTGCTTCGGTTTACCTGCCTGTACGATGGGGCTAACAACAGCCCCTGTTGAGGCTTATAGGAGTTCATGTGATAAAGCACTTGGGAAGGTGGCTTAGCTATTGTTGAACAGAAAGCAGCTCCTTGGATCATCTCCTGTGTATTCAAGGTACAAGATGGCCTCAGCGCTCTTCCTGTTCTAAGAGGCTTTGGGAGGGGACAGACTGTTTCCCGGATGTGTAGCTTGGACCCTGGAATCAACTGCCTGGAAAATGTCACCCAGGAGGGGGACAGTGATCCACACATGGCAGTTTCTTGTACCCCTACTAGATGGAGCATGAGGTCCTCCCAGCCCTTCTGAGCCTGGGCTTGAGGCCTGGTGATCCCAGGTCAGAGCAAGTAACCTAAGTGAAAGTAGTGGCCAGGGACGTCGGAAGCCAGCTCTGCACCCTGCGCTGCCCCTCTCCAGCCCCATGACAGGGGGCTGGAGCATGTGCCTCTCTGAGCCTCCGTCTCCTCGTCTGTGTCTGAGTGGCACCAGGCTGCTGCAGCAAGCATGTCAGCTCTGATTGCTTCCTGGACATGCGCACACCACACAGCCCTCGCCATCCCCCTCTACTGTGGCCACCTCCTCCTATGTCCAACGGCTCTACCCCCTTCCCATCCCAGTAGATGGGAACACTCCTCTTCACTGGGACCAGCCACCTGGGGGTTTGTCAACCCCGCCACTGTTGACATTTCGAGCTGGATTGCTCTTTGTTGTGGGGGGTTGTTCTGTGCATTATTGATTGTTTCTCAGAAGCCCTGGCCTCTACCCACCAGATGCTAATAACAGCCCTAATTGTGACAACCCCAAATGTCTTCCCATTGCCAGGTGTCCCCTGGGGTGTGGGCAAAATCACTCCAAGGTGAGAGTCACTGAATCAACTTCACGGTGCCGTTAAGTTTACCTGCAAAGCATTTCTAGATTCGTCTCTTATTTCCCCTTTCCTGGACTGCTGAGCCATCATTAGGACTCGTCCACTGCACAGTCTTCTCCAGAGGCCACAGCCTCTAACGTTTCCCCCCCCCCCCAAACCAGATCCCTGGCCCTTCCTGTAGTCTCCGTGGGAGATTCAACCCAAAGAATCACAGTGACTTACTATCAAACCTGCGAGGGCAGACGCTGTACCTTACATCGCCCGTCTCCAGTCATTGCACAGATGCTGTACCTTACATCGCCCGTCTCCAGTCATCGCACTAAGAAACATTTATGGGGCACCCTCTGTGTACCTGATGCTGTACTAGGCACAAAAGAAACTGCAGAGGAAAGATGCTCTCCCTCCTCTAGAAGTCGGGCTGTTAAAGAAATGTTAACTAAACCAGAGCGAGAAATACTGTCACGAACGTGCATGCGCAGGTTGCTGGGAGGATCTGGCATGGCACTTGTCACCGAGTAGCCATTCAACAAACGTCCAGAGTGATGAGCAAAGGACGTCATGGGCTTGAGTTCTGCGGTCAGCGGATCTGGATTCAAATATCTCACTTCTGTGATCCTCAGCTTTTCCTATAAAATTCTCACAGTCCCTGCCTGTCGGGTTGTTGGGAAGATGAAATGAGAACGGAAACCAAGCTCTTGGCCGGGTGCCTGATCAGGGCCCCCCCAGGAGGCCAGTGAGGTGCAGTTCTCCAGCTGCCCACCAGGAGGTGCTGTGGGAAGTCCCTGGGGACCAGCTGGGAGTGAAAAATCCTGAAACCAGAGTGGGGCCCCTGGCCGGGCCATCCCCAAACTGATGGCTTCCCGGAATGGAATAAGCAGCAAGAGGATGTGTCCTGAGTCGCCCGGACTTTCCTGACTTCACTTCTGTCCCCCAACCCAACCCAGCCAGCTGTCCTTCCCTGGTGGTTACAGGACCTTTGGAGGAACCCCTCACCTTCTAGACCTCTGACCCTCCTAGTTTCCAACTCTGGAATCCTACAGGATTTTAGAAGGAACGATGGCGGAATAGTGCAAGGTGGCATGTCTTAGCTCAGCTACCCACAACTCCAACAGCGGGAATATCACCTCTCCCAGAGGCTTAGAGTGAAAAATCCTGAGACTGGAGGGGCAGTTGGCCCCAGAGGAACCAGAGACTGCTAGACTCCTTTGTCAGATATAAGAAAAGGAAGAAGGAACTTCTCCAAAACCCTGAATGAATGGAAAGGGAACAGACCTCCACCCATCAGGGATGCCCTTTATGGAGCAGCAGAGTCACGCGGTCAGGCCTGGAGGGCATGTCTTTGGGTCATGGGAGGGTTTGAGACTGGGCATGGGAGGGTTTGAGGCAGGTCCGGGAAGGGTTTGGGTGGCAGGAGGGCGGGTAAAACTGGAACGGAAGTTCGCTCCCTTCTCTCTCCTGGAGTTCCTCCATCGCCCTCGGTCGGTGAGCCTTCTGGGTCCTGCAGTGTGGCAGAGCCTGCAGAAGCCAGAGCCTAGATCTGCGAGTTTGCAGCTGGGTCTGCATGGGCCTGAGCCTAGCAATCCAGTGGGAAGTTGGGATCTGGGAGCATTTCACCCTGGGGAACCCAAGTTGGAGAGGCTGGGAAAAGCTGGGCTCACTCCAGCTTTGTGAGTCTCGAAAAGCTGGGGGGAACCGACGGAGTCTCAGACCCCTCCCCAGTCTCACATCCACTGATCCCTGGATCCCTCCAGGTCGTGGATCAGCTGGGGCACCCAGGGACGTTCCGCTCCCGGATCCCCAGTCTGTCTCCCAATCCCTCCCTAACCCCTAGCCGGGTCCTTCACTCGCTGCTACCCAGCCCTCAGGACCCCGGGAGAGAAAGGTGCCTGACCTCAATTCCAAACAGTGGGGGCGGGAGAGATCAAATTTGGAGACTAAATTAGAGACCAGGAATGGTGGGGTCCATTGGCCACGTGAGGGGCGAAGATCAGGCTCCTACATCTCACAAGAGGAACAAGAAAGAGACTCCTGGGTGTGCAGTCTTCCAACGTTTTCTATCAGATCTTTTTTTTAATTTTTCCCTTATTGATACCGCCGGTTATGGGTCGGTCATGCGTCCTGCTTTCCCACATGTTGAGGTTTGCGCATTAGAGAAGCACGTGGAGGCAAGCGCACAAAGAGGGTTTATTTAAAAAGGGGGTAACATAGACTCCTGCAGGGAGGAAGAAGGGGGCCATAGCTGGTCTCCTAGGCTTCCTTTGTTCTGCTGCCCTCTTCCCCTTATCTTTCTCCTTCCTGCTTTCTTGATTAGGCCTAGGAATGCTGGGGAGGGGGCCAAAGGTAGGAAACACGTGGGCTGAAGGGGGAAGGGCTGGGTAGAGCAGCCCTGGACACCACCATTAACAATCTTAACAGCTCCCTGTAGGGAGGGGCCATTCCTGGGGCTGGTTACCTTGGCAACAGGTTGGAGCAGGGGCAGGTTCTGGATAAGGATGGGGGAAGGGCTCTGGAGGAATTAACATTTCAATCCCTCAGGGGACTGTCTCCAACTTCCCAGACTCACTCAAAATTGGCCTCCTTGATCCAACCTGACTTGATTCACCTGTCTACACTGACTGACTGTTGAATTCTGGCTTCACTATCACTCACATCTCTACTATTTTTGAAACAAGTGTTTTTCATGCATCAGTTCGTTGAGGACCTGGGTGTCTGAATAGTATATTACAGTTTTGTTGTATATTCTTTTTACTTTTTTTTTTTCTTTTTTTTTATTTTTGGGTACCGGGAATTGAACTCAGGGGCACTCAACCACGGAGCCACATCCCCAGCCCTATTTTGTATTTTATTTAGAGACAGGGTCTCACTGAGTTGCTTAGCACCTCACTTTTTGCTGAGGCTGGTTTGAACTCATGATCCTCCAGCCTCAGGCTCCCAAGGCACTGGGATTACAGGTGTGCACCACCAAGCCCAGCCTTTTATTTTTATTTATTTTTTTTATTTTATATATATATATATATTTTTTTTTTTCCTCTCACTTATCTATTTCCTGGATTCTCTTTTTTCCTACTAATAGCCAACCTCTATGAATTCCTCTATTTCTTCTCCTTCCTCCTAACCTTCACATGCTATATCATTTCTATTCTGTCTTTGTCCCCCATTTGAAATTGTAAGCCCCTTTTTTGCAAACTGACTGATTATATTGTAGACAATAATTGAACACATCATTTCTGTGGCTTGCAACAAAACTCTAGGCATCTTAATAGGAGTTATGTGGTTTAAGGCTGTATATTGTGTGCGTTAGGTGCTGTTCATATTGGTCTCTCCCTTAAAGGCGAGTTTCTGGAAACCTTCAGGGACACTTCAAATCGACAGAGTAGAAACTATCCTGCCTCAGAACCACCCGGCTAGATGGGAAGACGCACAAACAAAATGAAAAAACAAGGGAATAAAGTACTCCAAACAAACCAAGCTGCTCCCATAAGAGAATCCATCGAAAAAATATCAGTGAAGGAGTTGAGGATGTATTTAGAAAAAAATGTACTGCAACTTAAAGAATTTTAATAAGAGAGCTGGCACAGGAATTTTGCAGTGAAATAACAGAATCTCTTCAGGAGATGAAAGATCACTTCTGTAAAGATATATCAGAGGTCCTGAGAAGAAATAAAGAAGAAATCATTGAAGGGAAGGAATCACTAAACCAACTTAAAAGTTCAGTGGAAAGTATCACCCACAGACAAGACCATTTGGAAGATAGAACCTCAGGCAATGAAGACAAAATATTTAATCTTGAAAATAAAGTTGACCCCACAGAGAAGATGGTAAGAAACCACACAGGATTTTAAGAGCGGGGCTCTTGGGCTCTGGGACTTGTCCATCTTTGTGTTTTAACAAATCATCTAGGTGACTCCAAACCATACTCCCCCTTAGTTCTAAGACAAAAAAGGAACTGTGTGGAACTTAGGAAGGGTCCCAGCCCTCCTTGGAGACCTTCAGAAGCCTTTCAGGTGGCTGGGCTTGGAGTCACCTGGGATTTATCATAGAAGGAGCTGTTCCTGATTCATCACCACCCCTTTTGGGTTAATGGGATCTGTCCTCATGGGCATCCTGGGATGGGCAATAGCATTCTTTCTCTGAGGGTGGGTCATCTGGGGCAGGCTGAGCAAGACCCATTTCCCCTTCCTGTTCTGACCGACCTCTGGTGAAGTTGCCTCTCTTGGTAGAAATCTTCCTTTGTAGGGAGGTATTTCCCCAAGGAGAGGCTCTGGCCAAGAGCAGTTTGGGTAAGAAAAGAGGAAGGAAGAGGGCAAGGGGCGGGTAGCAATGTGTTTGTGGGTGGACGTCTCCTGAGGCTGGGCATGAGAGGCTAACCAGCAGGCCACTGCTGGCCACGGCCACCTTGCATGCTCAGCATTTGGAAAACACTCCCCAACTCTGGAATCTTCAGGACCCACCTGGATCTTGACCTTGGTAGAATGCAGTGCCGCCCGTCTCCAGAGTTCTCTGGGTCTTTCCTGCCACTGATCCTTCTGTCTCTCAGGAGTGGAAACCCCTACTTTATCTCACCAGATGTCAGTATCCGGAAGGGGGCTCGTCCCTTTGGGTAGGACTTCTCAGCTCTTCTCATAGGACAGCAAGTGAGACCTGGGTTCCTGACTGCTAGGGTAGGAAGGAGCTAGATTGACCTCAGTGGCCCGGAACCAGAGGTCACACCTGGCCATGCCTGGGCCAGGTTCAGCTGACAGAGGAGTTAGAGGGGCTTACACAGTGTTGTTTTTTATTGTTAATAAGCTTTGAAGGAAGGGCCAAAACTTAGCCCATTGAGGCAATTCATATAGAAACCATGAATTCCAGCTTCTCTTTTGAGCCCTCACATCATTTGGTGATACTGGACGACTCCTCTTGCTTGTGAATCTGCCCCTCAGAGGCATCTCCATGGGCCCTGGCCCTGGCTCAATGCAGGAGCTTCTTCCCCTTCCTTCCAAGCTGAAGTTTATAGCAGCGGTCACCTCAATGGTTAGCATCTGCGTTTGCATTACTGTCCCCCAAACCTTGGGTTTTCTGCACAGCTGTTCCCTTTAACCTCCAGAGTCTCTCCTTGCAGGTTATTTAGGCTGCCAACAAAGGGCCTAAGATTGATAGGACTCAGGGCTCGTTCTCCCAGAGAAAACCAATTAACCATCTCCAATAGGAAAAGGAGGATGCAGGATTTGAAGTCACATCAGCAGGAACAAAACAGGGACAGCCAAGTACCAACCCCCAACATGCCTGGGCAGAAAAAAGTCTGAGACGGTTTGTGCATCGTGTACTTCCCTTGGCAAGGGGCAGAGTCCAAGTGGGTTCCTGGATTGTAATTTTATACGATCGTTGTTTATGTCATATGTATCTTGAAATAACCTCTCACCTCTGACCCTTACCCACACCCATTCTTTCCTTAGGAGCAAATTGTTTCATCACTTGGCAAAAGTAATTCTACACCAATAGCCAAATGTGCTTCTATCCTCCCATTTTTTTTTTAAATACAAACAGAATACTATTCTATACCTTACTTTTTTTCCCTCCCACATAATAGTATGTCCCAGTCACTTCCCTTATCGATGTATAAGAATGTTATCACTGTATCCTTTGCCATGGATACAATAGCTGTTCCCCTACTGATGGACGATGGGGTTGTGACATGGCCTTTTGCTACCATAAAGAGCAATGTAACGAAAAACATGTTCATATGTCTCAGCACACAGGAATGAACATATCTGTAGCACAGACTCCTGAAAGTGCAATTGCTAGGTGGAAGAATCTAGATATTTGCCATGTGCTAGATCCTATTAAACTGCCCTCCAGAGAGTTTGCCCTGATTTCCCACCCCTGAGCTTTGCCTGAATGCTTACCAGCACTGGAACATCTGAAGATACCTATGCATGGTCCATCAACCTGGACCCATGGTCCACCCAACCTGGACCCTGTAATGCTCTGTCCAGGGAGCAAGATTTTTCCCACCCTCTGATGAAGTCATATTCTTTTTATTTTGTACCCTACAGATAAATTGCGTGACATTCCCTCACCCAGACACCATGCCTGAACAGCAACTGCTAAAGCCAACCGAGTGGAGCTACTGTGACTACTTCTGGGTACGTGCTGCCTCCGTGTCACCCCAACCTTCACTGTGGCCCCCATGATCAAGAGTGCACACCTGGGAGAGCTCTGGAGCCTTTCCATTGACATCTGAAATCGGAATTGAAAACCCTCAGGATCAGCAGGGTTTGTTCATGGTGACATGGAAACCCCTACCAGAATGCCCATGACCTGAAGGGTCATTTTCTTTGATGTTCAGCAAAGGCAGAAAAGGGTTGGGAATTTAACTCAGGTAGAGTGCTTTCTTAGCACACCTGAGGCCCTGGGTTTGATGCCCAGCACTGGAGAGAGAAAAAAAAAAAGCAAAGACAGACTATAGAGTTAGCTTCAGTGGACAAATCTGGGCTCCAGACCTGATGTCAATGACCTTGAACAAGTACCATTTCCAACAAAACAGGGATGGGTTCAAGGATGTTCCGAGAGCCCCAGCTTTAAACATTCTGGGCTTGTAGAAGTTTTGCATATTGCTTGGTGGACACAGAGTTTCAGTCTTGCAGGATGAAACAGTTCTATGGGTGGGTGGTGGAGACAGATGCATGACACTGTGACTGTGCTCAGTACCACTGAACTACACACACACACACACACACACACACACACATACACACACACCAGAAAAAAAATGGTGAAAATGAGAAGTTGAATATTATCTGTATTTTGACACAATTAAAATAAATAAAAAACTTAGGAAATACATGCAAAGTCAGGAACTCTTGAGGGCAATCCCAGATATTCGCATTTTTTAAAGTCAGCAATGATTTTCAGAAGTAGATTGCCTTGCTGTGGAATCAGAGAGTGGTGACGGTTGTACCACCTTGCGGTTATATTAAAAAATGACTGAATTGTACATCTCTAAAGAGAACTTTTGCGAAGACCCTGAGGAAAAGTAAATAAATAAAATCCTTTCCTTTTTCACCACTGTGCAAAATGGATTATCTATCTTTTTTTTTTTTTTTTTTTTTTTTAAGATTTGCTGAGTACTAGACAAAAGTGCTTTTTAAAAATTTTCTTCCAAATCATTCATACTCAGAAGCTATCCAAAGATAGCTATTGACCACCCGTAGGGAAAGTTCCTATCGCTGCAGTTGTGTGGCTTCAAGAGCAGAGAGATGTGCAGAGGTTAAAACAGTATGAAGTGGGATCAGGCTTTGGCATCAGACAGATGTGGAGAGATGAACTCAGAAGTTGGGGGAGCAGGGATCAGTGTATAAGACTTTATAGGACCCTGTAAGGATGTTGGGTTTTCTTGCTGTTTGCAGTAGGGAGCTGCTGGAGGGTTCTAAGCAGAGAGGTACACTGTGATCTGGTTTATATGCATGGTGCAGGCAGGAGTGAAGTTAAGAGGTGAGTGGAGATGACTGGGAAGGTTGGTAGCAGTGGCAGAGATGGAGAGACGTAGCCATACTTGCAAAGCTCACCCCTAATAGAGACCACTTGAGGCAGAAGGGTTTGAGCCCTGGGAATGGGTACTGGGGAGCCTAACCTGGAGCTCAGTGTTGGGGTATTTAGGGAGCTTCAGGAGCTGGAGGGATCCTGATCCTGATCCTGCTGACAGTAGTCATTAAAGCTATTTCTCTGGCTGGTTTTTCCCTGGAGCAGCAGATGAGTCTTAGAAGGGAGGCAGATTTGGGCTCAGAAGTTTGCTTAATTTTTTCTTCGCTTTTTCGTCAAGAGTGAAGCACGCAAATTTCCAGTGGAGAAAACTTGTTAATAGCAAGAGAAGCCCCACTCTGACATGACTCATCCCGTAGGGTGTGACTGATGTCCTGTCATGAGAGGTCTCAACAGCATAGCCAGAGGGACTTGGGTCAGGGAGGCCGAGGGAGGGATCTTGAACTGGGCAGGACCAGAGGCTCCGTAAAGTGGTTCATGGGCCTGGCCATTGTAAATGGGATTCTCTGTAAGTAGCAGCAGTGTCTTTCCTCTGTCTGAATGTCTGATCTGAGAGAGATCCTAGAGATGCAGGCTGCTCCGATCACTAGGGATATGGTGGAGGAGGCGGGGGGGGGGGCACAGCCTAGGATTGGATGAACCTGACCTTGCCATCTTGTGGGTGAGCAGAGATGAGTTACCTGGTTCTTTCCAGATGCTGGGGATAATGTTCCCTCCAGTGTGCCTCTCTGTGATATCAAAACCCATTGTAGTTCCTTCCCTTAAGAACCAAAGCATTTAACCTTAGATTCCTGGTAAAGAAAAGCTGTAATGCAGGAGGACACCTTTTTAATCCTGGTGACAGCCAGGGACCTCGAAGGGCTCGGTGAGTTGGTTCTTGGGGACAGATGACGGGATGCATGACGAGCAGGGGAAAAGTAAAAAGGGATGCCAGGTGGTTGAGGGAGTGCAGATAAAACAGAGCACTTCACTTTGAAGTTTTAAGAATATTTGTTTACAAAAATTAATTGGATCCTAGTTCCCAAGTCATTGTCTCGGCTCTCTCAGGTTCTGACTTTTATTTTAAAGCAACTAATAATCGAGACCATTAATTGAGTCATTACTAGGTGCTCGGCACTGTGCTGGGGTCAGCACTGCCGGGTAAATTGGTGGGTGCTTTCTGGGATCTGTCTTCCCTGCATGCCATTCTCTTGGGCATCCAATGTCACCTGAATGCTTCTTGTGCTTCTTTTTTCCTTCCCAGGCTGATAAGAAGGATCCCCAAGGCAATGGCACGGTGGCTGGGTTCGAACTGCTGCTCCAAAAGCAACTGAAGGGCAAACAAATGCAGAAAGAAATGTCTGAATTCGTCCGAGAGAGGTAAAGACCCTGGATCCCACCCAATTGCAGGGACTGGAGATGGGTCCCACCGTGAACCAGTGGCCTGAGGGGAGTCAAAGAGTACTCAGCACTGCATGACCAGTTTGGGGCTGGTTGGCACAAAGGAGAACATAGGTTGGGGTCCCAGATGCATGGCTTCTGGGGTAGATCTGATCAGCAGATTGTGTGGCTTTAGTCTGTGTAGTGTTTCTGAAAATTTGAAACCAACATTTTAAAAATACTGGTAGATTTTACATTAAAATCTGGATACCTAGCATCTCTTGAAAAAGCACAGGGTTGATGGGATTGCCTCTTCACCCCACAGGCAGTAATTGCCTAGAGGTCAGCAGCAATGCCCTGTGGAATGGGCATGTGTTCCCATTTTGCTGCAGTCTCCACCACTCCCTAGTGTCTCCCCCACAAACTGTTTCACCCCTTTATCTATCTGGTGCCGCAGTCTGGCTTGGCACAATTCACAAGCCACTTGTCAAGCAGAAACGAACTTTATTTTTAGAACACACACATCAGCACCGAGCTCTTCAGGAATTCCCTCAGAGCCCAACTGCATCCGGGCTTCCTGCTAGCCTCTCAACACCCACACACACACACACACACACACACACACACACACACACACGCTCCTCCTGCTCTTGAGGCCAATTGGCTGGGTCTCGTGGGCAGAGCCAAAAGTCCCCCAGTGAACAGCTCTGTGGTCTGAAAGGGCAGGGAAACAGCCTAATGAGCAACACCGCAGAGGAGCCAATCAGCTGGAAGTTTGCTGGGACAGCTGTGAGCCAATCAGCTGGAAGTTTGCTGGGGCCCCTTTTGCTGTGGCTCTCAACAATCTGGTCCTCCTTTGAAGCACTGTTCCTCACCATAATCCAAAAGAGGAGTGTTACCTTTTGATTTATCTTCAAAACCAAAACTGATCAGGTCAAGGAATGAAGAACCTTCCTCTGCCTTCAAGGGAAGATACCAGGAGTTTGTCTAAAGAACTTGGGAACATTGATGAAGAAATAACAAATTCAATCCCATAGAAATAAGGAAAGCTGCAAAACAAAAGAGGAGTTCCTTCTCCTTCCCCTTGCTCCTCTCTGAGACTCTGATAACCCACGCTCACATATCTTCACACTTCCTCGTACCCACCATTCACACGAGTGTGCGCACACATAGGCACAATTTTGCAAATAGCATTTCCAAGGCATATTGGAAATATTCATTGCAAATGGCGATATCTTTTAAAAATATTTCTTTTATTATAACAACCGTAATCAGGTAATAATGCTTTGGCATTTTTAAAGCACCCTTCTCCTTAGGAGGCCCATTTTCTATTTGTATAATCAAATCTTTATTTTATGACCCATTAAACTGGTAGGAAATTGGAAGGCTGCATTGCTCAGGAGGGAGAAAACAAAAATATAAAAACAGGCAAATAGAAAAGGGGTTGTCTAAGCCAAAGTCTGGACGGGTTCGTGGTTTATGCTTATAACAGCGTAATGTTAGCAAATACACAGACTGTGCCGTTGCAGGTCATTCTGGCCTTCCCAGCTGAAATGCAGATTCCTCTAACTTTCTCAGTCCATCTTGGGGGGTGGCTACAAAGGATGTGCCTTTCAGAGCCAGGAGAGGCCAGAGCTTAGGTGCAGAGGTGGAGTACGCCTGGCTAGGGACCAGGCCCCTGGTTTGCTGTGGCCTCCACTAAAGAAAGCAGGGCAGGAGATGGAGGCAATGCAGGCTGGTTTGGGAGGTGAGGCTCAGGAGACAGATGGCAGGTGCACCTTCTCTGCCCTGGCCTGTCCTTGGCACTGTGACATGCTTGGATCTGCTTTCAAGAGGCGTTGGCCACAGTCTGGAGGTCCAGGCTGGCAGTCTGTGTAATCCTGGGAGGGCTGGAGGTGAAGGCAGAGGGAATGGAGAGGGAGCAACAGAATTGAGAGAGAAACCAGGGTTCAGCTCTGAGAGACCAAGAGACTGGCTAGAGGTATAGAAGAGAGCAAAGCAGAGCAAGAAGGAATGAGAGGATGAGTCCCTGTGCCAAACTGTGTGACGATTATTATGCAAAATGCTGCTGCCGCATAATCAGCCACCCTCTCTGCACCTGAGTGGTCAGGAAACAAAAACTGCAGCCCCTCGGGTTTTCTGTATACTGCATGATGGCCCAGGGGCTCTCTGGGGTCCCATCCCTCTGGCCAGCTCCAGTTGTCATAACATAGCTCTTCTGCCTCCCATGATGGCCCCAGGGAGCGCTGAGGTGGTGAGCAACACCTTTGACAACACACTTAACACAGACATGCCCGATACACAGAACACTCCCCGGAGAGTCACCTTGCAAGTGTGTGAAGGGCCTACCTGCTGGAAGCCCTGCGCAAGGCAACTCTCCTCCCCAGGGGAGCAGAATCGGGCTGTGGTCCTGGACGTTGACCGGTTTCCATGGAAATACTCATGCCCTTGACAGTGCTTTGCAATTAGAGGCATTGGGTGGGAGAAGGTAGAGATGCTCTATTCTTCCTTCGAAGAGGCTGAGGCCATCTGGGAGGGTCTAAAAATCAGAGACCAGGCTTGAAGGCAGAAGGAGACACATGTGTCATCCATCCCCTGGGGTCTGTCTTAAGTAGCATTCATTCGGGTAAGGGCACCTGTGTGTCCAGGCTTTTGCCCAGAGCTGTGCAAATGACAGTGATCATCTTCATAAGCCCCAGGAGGCAGGCAGAAATATCCCGCTGTGCAGTTGGAGAGTCAGAGGTTCAAACGGTGTCATGCATTTATTCAATAAATATTGAGAGCCACACACTGTCAGAGCTTACAATCTGTCGTGACCCAGTGGTTCCCTTTACACAGCTGACAAGGAGCAGCTCCGGTTCGCCATCCCACACTGGCGAGCTGATGTATTGGGTTTTCTCCTTTGGCAGGATCAAGATTGAAGAAGAATATGCAAAGAACTTGGCTAAGCTCTCTCAGAACTCCTTGGCTGCACAGGAGGAAGGGTGAGTTGGGAGGAGATTGATGGGACTGGGGAGGATGAAGGGACCTTGAAGAGCCTTCCTCACCCATCACTGGAACAGTGTGCTTTGGATGGAGACGTCTCCATAAGCCTGGGTCAAGGGGGGAATCCGTGCTCCAGTTGGTGGCTCGTAGCTCAAGATACGTCCTCAGGACTGAAGGTGTGCACCTGTAGCTCAGATGGGACACCATAACTCAAGAGTAGGCACCCATGGCTTGAGATGAGTGCTCATGACTCAAGCTGGGTACTTGTTATTCAAGATGGGTGCTAATAGCTCAAGGTGGGTGCTCAGGTTTTATTGTGGATGCTTATAGTTCAAGGTGTCCACCTGTGGCTTAGGGAGGATGCTCTTAGTTCAAATTGAGCATCCTGAGCCCAACCAAGGTGCGTACCTGTGACTCAAAGTAAGGATGTCCATGTTATATGTGGGGACTTCTGTGTTGTCTTCTCTCTAATGAGCCAGGGCCCTCCTGCCAGGTGCTGGAGCATGTCAGAATCCCCCCTGCCCTCTCCCCTGTAGCTGGGCAACAGCCTTAGATGCCCACCTCCATATCCCCTTCTTTTGAGGGCAGGATGGGAGGAAACTGGGCATGAGAGGATTTCATGCCTCGCCCCTTGGAACTCCCTCCTGTGGACCCTGAGGCCCAGGCTTTGCTTCCTGCTTCCTCTGTGACCCTCCCAACTTCCATGAGTGGGACCAAGGCTCAGCCCAGCCTTCTCTGCTCTGTTAAACAGAGTCTGAGCCCTCGTGCATCACTGGCAGCATGCCAAATGACAGTCCCTCTGGACAGCAGACTGGCAGTTCCTCAAAAAAGCTAAGCATAGAATTACTCCATCCCCGGCAATTCCGTCCTAGGTTTATACCCGAAAGAACTGAAAATTCAAACAAGCATTTACGGAGAAGCACTGTTCCCAATGGCCAAAAGGTAGAAACAACCCAGAGTCCAGCGAGGGATGAATGAGTCCACTAGTTAAATAGCATGCACCATGCCTAGCCATGGATATCCAATGGAGTATTATTCATCCATAAAAAGGAATAGAATTCTGAAACGTGCTACTATGTGGATGAAGCTCAAAAACATTATGCTAAATGGTAGGAGCCAGACACATCATGGGGTCCTAGAGCATATGATTCCATTTATACGGAGCATCCAGAGTAGACAAATCCATATGGCCAGAAAGCAGATTAGTGGTTACCATGGCACGTGGGGAGCGGGGCACGGGAGAAACTGCTCCATTAGAAGAGCTTTCGTCTTAGGTAATTTGTCTGATGAATCTGCTATAACAAAATATCACAGAACGTGGCTTAAGCTTCAGACATTTATTTTGTTACGGTTCTGGAGGCTGAAGTTCGAGATCCAGGTTGCCAGCAGGGCTGGTGTGAGGCAAGGGCTTTCTCTGAGTCACCTACCTTCTCACTACAGACACAGCCCATCCTGGTGTGGGGTGGGGTGGGGAGCTTCCTGGAGTTCCATCTAAGAACACTCATCTTATGGGATCCGGCCGCCACCCGTTAGCCTCATAGAACCCTTCACTACTTCCCTAAAGGCCCTGTCCCCAAGTAGCAGCCTCATCAGGGATTAGGGTTTAGCAAGTGGAGAGGCCCAAATTCTTACTCTGTGACTGGTGATGAAAACGTCATTGGTCACACAACATTGGGGACATGCCAAACACCAGATTATTCACATTAAGTGGGTTCGTTTTGTGTCCCATGATTTTTATCTCAATGAAAAATAATAATGATAATGAAGACTCTCGGGAGGTAAGAGTTGAAGGGGTCCCCAGAGGTCCCCTCTCTGTTCTGACCTTCCTGCGCAAGTCTCTCTGAAGTCCTCCTACAAGGGAAGTGAAGCTCCCCGAAGGAAGCCATCCTGTTGAGGGATGGTTGTGGTTGTGGGAGAGCTGTGATCTTCAACAAGTCCACGTCTGCCTTTTGTGGCCTGAAATCCTGCAGGGGACAGAGTTTGCCAAATCAATGTGGCTTTGATTAAGGCCTCCGCATGGGCTGACTGCACAGCCAAAAAACCTCCTGGGAATGGTTTTCACCAACCCGGCCAGCCACAAGCCACAGGGCGGCCCCGCAGACCACTGCCTCTCCCACAGACTAAGTGGGGTTCATTATTTCCTGGCCCCTCTGCTCCATGTTGAAGGGGACATACAGGCAAAGTAGCCCCCTGCTGCCTGAGAAGGGACTTTCCTAAGACTCTCCGTGCCCTGCAACCACTGTGCTGCTTCGGAGTCTTCCGGCTTCCACCTCCCGGGCCTGGGCTGCTGCCAGGGACACTGTGTCCTGCCAGCACACCCAGCATATGCTCCTAAACCACATGCCAGGCCTGCGCTGCCATGCTGCACACACATGAGACAAACACACACATACAAGCACCGGCCCACACGCCTGTACGTGTGCACATTCCCCGTCACTATTGCACCTGGTAACCCCGTGCACACACTGCCCCCAACAGGCACTTAGGTGTGCACACGTGAACCCCCTCCACACGCACGTGTGCAAATGCATTTATACACAAATCTGGGTGTTGAGCCCAGGCCACCTTGAAAACCCTCCAAGTGCAAAACGAAGCTGAGAAATTGGGTGCCGTCTAGGAAGCTGTGGGGGGTTGGGGCTAGAGAGGCTTGTGCCGCCCGAGCGCCATGTTCAGATTGGCTTTCTGAGGACACGTGCGTGCTGGTGAATAAACAGAATTCAGTGTATTCTGCCTTCAGTTTTCCTCTCCTGGTCAGAAAGGAAATGGGATTTGGGTCTCTCCTGGTTGACAGTTGTGACGGGGTCACATGCATTTTTGATTTGGCGTGCCTCGAGCCATATTTTGGGACAGAGCGACGTCTATTTGTTTTTTTTAAATGAGAGAATTTCTAAGTGGGTTTTGTTCTAAAATTTCTAATGATTTTAATTTTGATTGACATATTAAAGGCTCATGTTAGCAGAGCTCAGGATGATATTTCCACACACTTGGAAGTGGCTCTGAGGGGCTAGGAGTGCCAGGAAGGGGTCGCCCTGCGTGTGGGGGGGGGGTGCATTGGCTCAGATGGGCTCATCTGAGTGTTTGGAGTAATGTCCTTCCACTTGCAAATGCCTAGTCTGGAGGTGGGGCCATTGTCCTGGGTGGAGACTTTGCTTGTTCATTTTCTCCCAGTAGCCCTAAGCTAACGTTCTCGGGTCACCATACATGTCCCTGGCCAGCCCCTTACCATGCACTCTGCTGACAGCAAATTTCAGCTCTATAGGAAAAACTCTGGACATCTCCCAGGGCCTTTCTCTGGCTCTCATTTGTACCTCTCACCGGCTGCTCTGTGTCAATCAGCTACTAGGGGCCAAAACTACTCACCTCTTTAACCACGGTCCCACTGGCCCTAGGACAGCCTGTGTAAGCCATGTGTCACCTTGGCTTTCGTTTTAAAGTTAGAGTCTGACTTGAGATCATTCATGTGTATAGCATGAAGGAAGGGTCAAAGTTCCTTTGGTCCCTGTGGATATACAGCTGTCTCTGCACCATCTGTTCAGTTCGTCCAAGGGCTAGGGGTGTGGCTCCCTGTGGTGGCGCACTTGGCTAGCATGCATGTGGCCATGGGTTCCGTCCTCAGCACTGAAAAACAAGGGGAAAGTCCATCAGTATGAATCCATTCACGAGGGCACAGCCCTCATAGCCTGATCAACGTCTCAAAGGTCCCATCTCTTTAACACTGTCACATGGGGATTGTTTGTCTCACACATTTTGGGGGACATGATTGCTTCTACCCGTCCCTGGTCCTGGACCTCCTGCCCACCTATAGGATCAGATGGGATGCCTAGGCCACCTACAGTGCTGCGCCCCCCACAGCCTATGGCCTTGACCAGCTTCCTGGAGCTCAGGCAAAGACAAATGTCCACAGCTGGAATTGTCTCAGACTTACTCCAGTTCTGCTCTGTGGGGCTCCCCAGGGGACCTTTCTCTGCTGCCCAGACTCTTAGATAAAAATCAGTGTCATTTCCCACAAATAACTCCCTCCACCTGAGCGCTTGCTCCCACCACTCTGGACCCCGGCTCAGAGGGATCCTTCTGCTCCGTTGGGTCATCCTTAGCTGCCGCTTGGCTGCTTGGCGGGGAACCCAGAAGTGTCGCAGCGAGCTGTCTTTTAATCAGCTTTTCCCACTCAAGTTGAATGAATTCTCCTGGGGGAAGTGGCTTTTTGATAAAATGAAGCCAACTGAACTTTCAGCCTGGATTTACTGGCTGGGTTGAAGAGGTCGGGAGCCAGGAGGCAGGGGATCATGTGGAATGGTCAGTGAGGTTGAGGAGTTCCAGATAATGAAAGCTGTCATGTCCTTTTGAAAGTCTCTGGGATCTCGGGAGATTTCATCTATTGGAAGCATCTCTCTGGAGTGGAGAGGGGATTTCGCCAAGAGGACTTGGCCATTCTCTTGTAAGCTATGGGCAGCAGTCGGGCACATAACCCAGAAGCTATGCCAGAGAGGCATGCTCCTGACCATGTGCGGGGGGGGGGGGGGCAGGAGGGCTTCTCCGCATGTGGCTGTACCTACCATGTCCCTAGACCCAAATGGTCCATCTGTGCCTCTCCTGGAAGCCAAGCAGCTACAGAGTTGCTTGTAAGCAGGTTTCATAGTACCTTCCATTCCAGAGGAATTTTTCCCTGAAAATGAATCTTGTGTCTACCTTCCTTGAATTACCAGCAGACATTTGTACACCTCACTAGCAATCCAGGGGTGGAGGAGGAATGATGGTGATGTCAAGACTTTGGGGACTGTAAGCTAGCTCACCCTGGTTTTGCTAATTCAATCTGGCCCTCTAGATAGTTTGTGCCTGGCCTCTGCCTCCTCCAGATCCAAAGTTTAGAATGGTATATACCTTCCTGAGTTGTGAGCTTGAGATCATCTTAGGATGGGCTGGGGCTTCAGACTTGAGGGTTGGTACAGCCCTTTCTGGGGTCTCCCAAGTCTAATAATGTCTTACCCATTGCAGCTCCTTGGGAGAAGCCTGGGCCCAGGTGAAGAAGAGTCTGGCAGATGAAGCAGAGGTTCATCTCAAGTTCTCCGCCAAGGTAAGCTCCTCCCTGCAGTTTAGACCTGGGCTGGTCTTAGACAGTGGTGCCCTGATACATGCTTAGCAACCGTCTCTCCAGTTTGCAGCGTTTGCCCGATTCCTATGGTGTAAATCTCAAGCTGCCACATTTAAGTCTCTGAAGACAGAGTTGGAAAAGGTGCACACTAGGGCATCATTAAACAATGTTTTCATGGTACAGACAAGTAACATCAGTAACCAGCAGTTTCCACTAAGGCTTGGATAATAAACAACATGAATAGCAGATAGTAATTGCTATTTATTACCTTGGTTTTTAAAATAGTGTAAATTATAAGTTTACATAATTTCATTTGTAATAATGTTATGGTTCATGGTCAGCTCAAGAAAATTCCTGAAAAGTTATCGATCTGTTCTTGGGACCTACTTGGCGCTCTGTGTACATCTGTGGGAGTCAGAGATACCCTCCAGTTTCTAAAGTAGACCCCTGAGTGATGTCACCCGGTCTCTCTTTGCCAGACTTCCAGAGAAATGGATTGGCATGTTCTATCTCTTCTTAGTGTCTGGAAATACTAGAGTGTGCCCAAGGGAGAAAACTGTTTGCTTTTATTTGTTGCTGTAAAATTTCAGAATGGGTAAATGACCTTTCTTTCATTTGGTTCTAAAGACACTAACACCAGGACTTTTTTTGAGGACAGGGATGTTTCTGTCCTTCTCACTCCACTCTCAGGGATCAGGATGGTACCTAATCCACAGTAGGTGCTTCACAAATATTTTCTGAAGTCATGAATACATGGAGCCTTCTGAGAGTCTCTTTCTCACCCCATCTTTTCAGATCTGTTTGTCTCGAGATTTCTCAGTGACTCTGCCATCTCTACTCCCTGGCTCATACTTCCAACATTCTTCTCTGGCTCTCAGCTACTTTTTAAGTAAAACATAAACTAAGTGTCTCATTGAGATAGCTCATACTAAAGTGTGCATGACTGATGGAGATACCCATTAGCAATCCTGCCTTCTACAGAGAGACCCTTAAGAGGGGCACTATCCTGGTGACTCTGGCTTCCTTCTGTCATCCCACCATCACCAGTCCTACATAGCAGCCCAAGGGGACATTCCAGTAGAGGGCTTGAATTCGGTGAGCCCCTACCCCCAATATTTAAATACTTTCCTCCTTATATGATGGTGAGATTGGTGACATTCCTCAAAGACGTGGCTCTTCCTGGGGCTCACGTTCAGCACTCACTGGTCCTCTTATTTTGCTAGCTCTATTCTCATTTACAGTTGCAATTCCCCGCCCTGGGGACTGAATGACGTGTACTCTTGGAGCACAGGAATATGTCCCTATGCCCAGGTCTCCCCGCTGTAACCCATCATGGTCCTCTACACACAGAATGACTGAGACCATAAAAGCTTTGTAGGAGACCTGGGCTGGGTTGGCAGCTTGTTGCTTCTAAAAGGCGTGAGCGCCCCAGGATTGAGCCGACACCTAGCGAGGTGTGCAAGTTCCCAGCTAATGAAAGCCCAGCTCAGGTGAGGCCAATCTTTCCTGGGAAGATTGCTCCAAGCTGTGCCAGAGAAGGTAGCTCCAGGGGTTGGTGTCTTTGATGTGCTGCATACAAAACAGTGAGTTTTTTAAGGGCAGCTCCGACCCCCAAGGTCTCCCTTCTCCTGTCTTGGCCCCAGACCTCCACTGACTGGTGAGATGAATGCTGGGGTAGGGGGTGGGGCTGCCACTGTCCTGGCTTGGGGGCGGGGCCAGGAGCCAGGGCTGTGCATGACTGGGAGCTTGAGTTTGTCTGCTGGATCCCCAGGGTACTGGATATAATCCATCCCTCTCCGTCTTATCAACCACCATGCAAAAGAGCCTCACCACCTCACAACTGAGCAGGGCAGAGAGGACTCATAGCCCACAGTCACGCCTCCAAGTGGACCTAACTACCAAGGGAGCAAATGGGAAACTAAATCCCCATTTTGCTTTGGGACACGCCCTCTCTTCAGTAGGGGAGTGGCTTTAAAATAAGACCCTGGGGCAGGGGTGTGGCTCCGTGGCAGAGCTCATGTCCAGCAGCTGGGGAAGACCCTGGGTTCCTTAAGGAGCCCCCTGCCCTCCCTCAGGAGTGCCAGCAATGTGCGAACCATCCCTCCAAACGCTCAGAACATTTTAAGTTGGTTTTCACGAAGCAGCACAAATGTCACCATCCAGCTGACCACAGCAATATGACGAATATTCCACACAAAACAGACTTTGCCACGAGAGCTTCTGCTACTTCCAGCCCGTCCATCCATCCATCCATCCATGTTGGTGGCCTTAGAGCATCAAAGTAGCCTCCTAGTGGTCTCACGGCAATTTCTTGAGAAAGGGGCTCCAAGGATCTGTGTGTCTGCCACGGATAATGTGGCTTCCTACGCGCAAAACCCGTTTTCACGTCTGCTCTAAAAGGCTCCTGGAAATTCTGCTCTGAAGGGTCTGTGTCAGGGGTAAAAGCTCTTTAAGAAATGCAATTTTGTCACAGCAATCTTTCCGGCTTCTCTCGTCAACCCGCCTCAGACCATTGCTAATAGCAACAGGTCACTAAAGAATCGGTATTGCCACTGGCTCCTGTAGAAAAAGGGAGAAAAGAGAAATTCCTTTTGACGGGAGAAAATCTAATCATGCAGGAGAAGCCTTGCATTCGGGGGACAAGGGAAGCAGGATAATGAGTTTTACTCAGAGCTGTCCCTAACAAGCTCTGTCAAGTCACTCAGCATCCCTGGGGTTTCTTTTCTTCCTGTGCAAAATGAAGAGTTTGAATCAGATCGGCCACTGTGACCCCCGGGAACGCCCTTCACCTGGTCACCTGGTACGCAGGTACCCACTCCCATGTCCACTCAGATAGCCACACATGCATGTGGCCAAGATGAATGTTTCACAGGACTATGAAACCCTTCTACCTAAAATGCGCTCAGATATTTTCTATCCAAGTCTGGTCTGTTCTCACCAAAACATCTGCTCCTGACCCAGTAAATTGATTTCAACTCTTGGCCACCCATCATTTGAAAAACTCTAAGCTGAACGGCCTAAGATGAAATTGCTTCCATCGTAGTATTTCTCTTACTCTCTTCAGTTGTACGAGGTGAAAAGAAGTATCAAAGTCAGCCGAGCCTTGGAGAGGGGAGTAATCCCGTCCGGTGGCCTAGCCCATCCCGTATAGGACAGGCCAACCCATGCATTCACGGGGACACTCTTTCAGGAAAAGCTAAATATGAGTATTAAAAGATACCAAGCCATCTTGTTTAAAGAAAATGAATTATGTGTTTAAAAAGAACTTAGGGGGCTGGGGATGTGGCTCAAGCGGTAGCGCGATCACCTGGCATGCGTGTGGCCCGGGTTCGATCCTCAGCACCACATACAAACAAAGATGTTGTGTCCGCCGAGAACTGAAAAATAAATATTCAAAAAAAAATAAAGAACTTAGTATAGATAGAGAGTTGGAGAATGCATGGGCCCTCACTTGCACAGTTGAATCACTTCAGACAACTAGTAGCTTTGTTTCCTGTTTGTTGTTTGGAGTTTGGGGAAAGACTTGGAGGTACTGGCAGGTTTGTGGCCCTTCCCCAGACCACACAACCTGGGGCTGGACCCGTGGGTCTTGAATGTTAAGGAGCTCCTTCAGGTCACTCCCGGGCATAGGAAAGTCTGGCAGTCACTTGTTTTCCAAGTCCTCGGAAAGACACCCCAGAGTTTTTGAGTCTACCCTCATAGACCCCAGTCAGGGGGTTCCATGGCAACTGAGTTATGAACCATCTCCTACTCAGCAAATGCCTGATCTGTGTATGTGATTGTCTCCGCCTGTTTTCTTTGTCTATAACTAAATACCAGAGACTGGGTACATTATGAAGAACAGAGGTTTATTTCGATCAAAGTTCTGGAGGCTGAGTAGCCCAAGATTCAGAGGGCTTTCCTGCTGTGTTGTAACAGTAGAGGGCATCATCCCACAGCAAGACAGAGCAAGCACGTGTCCTTTCAGATCTGTCCTTATAAAGCCACCAGGGCCATCCTGAGGATCTCACTCATGGCCTCATGTATTCCTAAGTACCTCCCAGAAGCCCCCTCCAGATACCCTCTTGTGAATTGGAGGATTAAGTTTCCAGCATCTGGAATTTGGGGAACACATTTAAGCCAGGGCAATAGGAGAAGGGATCCGTTTCTTCTCGTGCGTTCTCAAGTTTGTAGCCTCCTAATAAAATTGCCACCAGGTGGGGATGTTTTCCTGGATGAGGAAAGTTTCAGGGGCTCAAAAGAATAAATAACAGGAGACACTCACAACCGATATCAGGAGGAGCATGGCACCTGGGTGGCTGGCTCTCTGTTAGTCTCGGAAGGTCATCCAACAGCAAGACTGTCTGCTTACTCCCTGGCTCTGAATTCCCCCAGGTTTGGACCATGTCCAGATCACCTTGGTATTCCAGGCACAGGGCACCTAGCCGGTGTTGGATGAATAGAAATGATCTGGGATCGCCTAATTGAACAGCACCCTCTCCCAGTTATTTATTGAGCTGCCTAGCAGTCACTGTGCTAAGTTTTTGGGGACACAGATGGATGACATGGTTTCTGTCCCCAGAAAGCTCCCAGTTTGGAAAGGGACAGAAAGGGACACCCAAGCAAAGCTGTACCGGAGGCTGTGGCACACAAGCAAGCGTGGGAGACGATGCGCGGGTGAATTAACTCGATTGAGCTAAGTCACCGTGTATACTTAAGAGTCGGGAAGTTTCCGTCTGTAACGGGGGGTGTCCCAAAGGTTGTTACTGTGATGTCATAGCCGTCTTAGTGTAAGTGTACTGTGTGATGGTGAAAGAACAACAGAATCTAACAACGCATCTCAGAGTCTGTCCCCGTCCTTAAGTGACACACCACTGACATACCTATGACATATTTCAAAACCTGGTGTGCGCGATCAGTATACACAGTAAAAAAAAAAATAACTTTGAAAAGTTTTAAAAAGTAAAGATGTGAAAATTTCAAGGAGGAAGGAGTTAGTTGGTGGGGGAATCCGAAGGCTCCGGTCACCCACTCAGAGCTACAGTTGCTGCATCTGGTGGGCTGCCACTCACCTCTAGCCTTCCAGTCCCCCCCCCCAGGCTGTTGCCCCAGCCCCACCTGCTGGGGAAAGAGCAAGAACGCTCCCCACCAACTGCAGCTAATGCCCTGGGTCCTGAGTCTCCTCTCCACCCTCCTCCACAGCTTCACAGCGAGGTAGAGAAGCCCCTAATGAACTTTCGTGAGAACTTCAAGAAAGACATGAAAAAGTGTGACCACCATATCGCTGACCTCCGCAAGCAGCTCGCCAGCCGCTACGCGTCGGTGGAGAAGGTGAGAGGCCAGGACGCTGGGGTGGGAGTCAGGGGAAGGCGGGGGCTGCTAGAACAAGGTGGGCCAGGAAACCAGCTGTGACTCTGGGTGCCACAACAGGGGCCCTTGTCCCCAGATGAGGGGGGAGGGGAATCCAAGCCTCATGACCCAATGTATGGTCCCGTGTCTGGGACGCTCCTGCAGATTTTCTCCTGGTTGATCACCCACTTCCAGAGGCCCCATAGCTCATCTTTCTACAGTTAGTCACATCTTGGGCAGGACTGCTGGTGGCAGCCCTGGACTATGCCCAGGCCCTAGAGAGCAGTCACCCGACACCCAGCCAGCTGTCTCCACTAATGGGCAGAGAGTGAGCCACCACATGGAACCAGGAGGAGGGCGCTATGAGGGGCACAGGGGGCTCGAGGCTCTGGAATGCCATGCTTAGTTTCACCAGCAGGAATGAGGGGAGCTGGTCTGTGGGCTCCATCGTTGCCAGTTAGCTGGGTAGCAGCACTGGGACTCTCTGGCCCCTTGGGGCCACTGTGGCATCATCCATGCAAACAGAAAATGAAAGACTTGAACCAACAAAAGGGAGGCTGAGCCACGTGGCTCTGAGCCCCCCACCCCCAAGCTGCAAGCTTCATAACAGCTTCTCTGTTTGTCACTGGACCCCAGGCCCGGAAAGCCCTCACAGAGCGGCAGAGAGACCTGGAGATGAAGACCCAGCAGCTGGAGATCAAGCTGAGCAACAAGACAGAGGAGGACATCAAGAAGGCACGGAGAAAGTCCACACAGGCTGGTGAGCCCCTGGGCCGCCCACCCGGGCTAGTCACACTAACTAGCACACAGGAGGGGGCGTGCCCAGCACCTCTATCCAGCATCCAGGGATTGGAGGGAAGCAGGCCAGGCTGTTCCCAGGCCATGGTGGGGAGGCTAGAGGAATTATGGTCTCCCCAGCAATGCCTTTTTCTGACCTAAGTTCTGCACTTCTGACCACGAAGTAGATAAATTTTTCTTTGTGCCATGAGCTCAGGGCCGGGCCCAATCCCTGATTAAAGCCCACAGAAGTTAAAATCTTTATTCACCCATATAAGCTGCACCTTCTCCTCCCCAGGGAGTGCTACTCTGAGGGCTGAGATAGCAGGGCTTCTGCTTGCATTTTGTTTAAATAACCACCAGATTTCAGGCTCTACCCCTTCCCCCAGTGTGCTGGTGTCTGCTGCCACCTAGTGGTCAAGGTTAGCCAGTACACAAGGAGGGAAGGGAAAGGATGATTAGAAAATGTTTAAAAACTCAGAAACTGTTTCTAAAAGAAATCAAGTTTCACAACAGGCAAGAGCAATGCATATTGCCTCTAGAATTAATTTGTGTGCTGTGAAATTATGGCCTGAATGATCTTTAGGTCCCTTTCATCTCAACTTCTGGTGAAGCTGTTATAATTGATTTCATTATGAAATGAAGCAACCACCTTCCAGACATTTTGTAATAAAGTAGGGCAGAAATAACTGGAGCCAAAACTAATGTGGCATAAACATAATATTTAATATACAGGTTCTTATAATGCATCACAATAAATTACTAGAACCAGAAGCATTATTATAAATTTCTAATATATTCATTGGGAGTGGAGCCCAGAGAGGAAAAAGTTGTACATAAATTAGTTTAATTTATTAAAAATAAAATTAATACTGCAAAACCATATATGTCAAAATAATCAGCATATGAGAGTATAAAATGTTAGTTGCCAAAAATAACCACCATCAATACTTCAGGGTGCTTTCACTTTTTAAATATTCAACTGTATATAAATTGGATCGTATTATACTCTGTATTCTGAACTGAAGTTAATACATCTTAGAAGTAGCCCATTTCATTTCCTCTAAATCTATGCATCCATCTATGTATTTCAGATTTTTAAACAGTTGCCCAATGTCTGACTATATCATTGTATCCAAATTGATTTCATCATTCCCCTAATTGATTTTTTATCTGTATATATATATGACAGCAGAACGCATTACAATTCATATTATACATACAGAACACATTTTTTCATATCTTTGGTTGTATATAAAGTGTATTCATTCCAACTCGAGTCTTCATACATGTACTTTGGATAATGATGTTCATCACATTCCACCATCATTTCTAACCCCTACCCCCTACTTTCCCTTCCACCCCTCTGCCCTGTCTAGAGTTTGTCTATTTCTCCCATGCTCCCGCTCCCTACCCCACTATGAGTCACCCCTCTTATATCAGAGAAACATTCAGCATTTTTTGGGGGGGGGGGATTGATTAACTTCACTTAGCATTATCTTCTCTAATGCCATCCATCTACCTGCAAATGCCATGATTTTATTCTCTTTTATTGCTGAGTAATAGTCCATTGTATATATATGCCACATTCTTTTTATGCATTCATCTATTGAAGGGCATCTAGGTTAGTTCCACAGTTTAGCTGTTGTGAATTGTGATGCTATAAACATTGATGTGACTGTGACTCTGTAGTATGCTGTTTTTAAGTCCTTTGGGTATAGACCCAGGAGAGGGCCCTAATTGATTTTTTAGGACTTTTAGATTGTTTCAGAGTGTTTACCAAGCCAGCAATGCTTATCAGAACTGTAAATTTGTTTATGTGTAAGACCAGATCTGCATATAGAGAAAATTTTGATGTTGGGTTGAAGGTTTTTCTTCATTTCAATGAATATTTCCAAATTGCTGACCAGAGAAGGTACCCACCTATAGTATCTCTGAGTACTTATTCCCTAAACCTTAGAGTATTGTATGCTTTGAAATCATTGGTGTGCTGCTAAAAAATATTTTGCTTATTTTGCTTTTCTCTGATCAGGGTTGAACATTTAAAAATACAAATTATTTCTGACTTACTTTTCTGTGAACTAATTAACTTGTCTCCACCTTTCTTTTTGAGGTCTTGTTCTTACTACTGATAAGAATTCTCTATAGAGATTAACCCTTTGAATCACAAATATTTGCCCTGGGTTCTTTTTTTTTTTTTGGTCATTTTTTGTTTGCCTGGCTTTTTGTTGCTATTTTTGTATATAACATCTTTTCCCTGTGGCATTTAGGCATTTAGATTGGGGTGGGGTGGGGATCAGCTTTGACCTTCCCAAGATTCTATTTTAATCACCCAGTTTTCTTGTTCTTATGTGGGGAAAGGGTGTTTAGGTATTTATTTTTTATTTTATTTTTAACAGTGAAATATTCAACCCACCAGACATTTCTTTTTTCTCTGCCCAGGTCCCTAACCACACCCCACAGCATCTAATTTGTGTCTTCATTTCTGCTATTCTCAAGACATTTCACTATTGAGAGCTTAATTTCATCTTTAAGCCAACAGTTGCCTCAAAGAAAATCTTTACATTTTTCAAGAGCAAGGTCTTTGTTACCCTTATTGCAAACATCTTGATTTACCTATTTTTTTTTAAGAGAGAGAGAATTTTAATATTTATTTTTTAGTTTTCGATGGACACAACATCTTTGTTTGTATGTGGTTCTGAGGATCGAACCTGGGCCGCACTCATGCCAGGCGAGCGCGCTACCGCTTGAGCCACATCCCCAGCCCTTGATTTACCTATTCTTTATTTCTTTATTACCCTTATTCTGATTCTTGCAACTATGCATTTCCATCAGATGATACAGAATCTTATTTCTGTAGCTTGAAATCATTCTGGGGGTGGGAGCGAGGTAGCACAGTGATAAAGGGCATGTGCCCTGTATAGGATCCCCAGCACTGCAGAGAGAGAGAGAGAGAGAACTACCTTTATTGAATACTTACTGTGTCTGGCCTCAGGCTACCTTCTGGAAGGTGATGTCACAGTCTCTGTAAGGAGGTATTTTGTGAATGAGAAAACCAATAGGAGCAAGGATGAGCTAGGTGACCGAGGTGGCATTGCAACATCAGAATTCAGTCTTCTCTTATTCCAAAGGCTCTGCTCCTTGCCATTTTGCCAGACAGGCTGCTGCTCAGAAATTGCTGCCACTCCTTTTTTGCTCTTTTTCCCTTTCCTCCTCTCCCTCATGTTTTGCAAGGCTGCTGAAGGGAGGGCATCCAGATCCTCCTGGGGGCTAAATTTGAATTCTTCATCACCATCATCGCCACCACAGCTGACGTTAATACTTTGCTATCTTTGCGAATCTCTATTCTCAGCATGTATTGGCATAGTTAATGAAGGTACAACTGATGTACCCATTTTATAGATGTCTTCATCTTCATTTCTGCTGGGGCACAGGCAGGCTAGTTGACAGGCATTCTGGTTCCAGAATTCATGTTCTCCACTGGCATTATTCAGAAGGGTCCAATTTCCAGTCCTGCACTGATTAGGAAACTGCATATTAGGAAACTGATTGCAACTACATTGCATTTCCATCAGATGAAATGCAGATGTGTGCCAGAGCACTTGCTCCTGCAACTATAATTTGTGCAAGCATCACCGTAGGGTCTGCTGAAAATGCAATTTCTGGCCCCGTTGATCTTGGACACCTCCTGGGATTCTGCATTTCCCTCCAGCTCCCCAGGGAGAAGTTTACGGATACTGCTGGTCCGTGAACTTCATTTTACATAGCAAGGTGCCAGGGTGCTAGTACACTTAATGTTTGCAATTACTTCATAGGTTGCTCTTGTTCTAAATATAAAATGTTTCAAACATGCATATGGTTAGAGAAAGTGATACACTAGCCATTAAGATTTAATAGTTATATTTCTTCAGATCTCTTCTGTTATGAAAGAAAATGGTACAGAAGGAGCTCATTCCCTACTGCTCATCCTGTCTCTCCAGGTGGCTACTCTCCTGAAGTTTGTGTGTAGCACTGTGATGCATGTTTTGGTGTTTTTGGTTTTTTTTGGCTTGGTTTGTGTTTTGTGGTGCTGGGGATCAAACCCAGGGCCTTAGACATATTAGGCAAGCACTTTGCCATTGAACTGCACGGGAAATGCAGTGCATTGCGGTGGGATAGTGTATGACAGAGCATGACAGAGGCCGCTGGCTTTTCCAGGTGATGACCTCATGCGCTGTGTGGACCTCTACAACCAGGCCCAGTCCAAGTGGTTTGAAGAGATGGTGACCACCACTTTGGTATGTGATCAGAGACACTTGAGCATGCCAGTCACAGGGAGCCCTGGGTGGGTGGTGGGAGACACAGAGTGGGCATGGAGTAGAAGTGACCATAAAGTGGTCACTCTTCCAGGGTTGGGATCAGAACTCAATCTGGATCTGCCTATGCATTCAAATCCCTAGTGTCTCCTGTTGTATGAAATCAGCCAAAGGCTGGGTATTGCTGTCACCTTCCTTGGGCTGTCTACTGGGGGCTTAGGATCAACCAGAAACCTCCCTAACTGAGCACAGAGTGGCCCCATTAGTAGAAAGAGAGGCAACTCCCCCATTCCCACCCCACCCACTCACTGGAGATCCTTAGTAGGCATGTGAACGGGTGTGATAGGGGGAGCCATGCAGCAAATAGGGGGTACTCTGACTAAGGTGGCAGACCCCATGGTACTGTCCTGAGTTTCTTTTTTTTTTTTTTTAATGTATGTTTTTTTGTTTTTGTTTTTCTTTTTGTTTTTTTAGTTGTAGATGAGCACAATGTCTTTATTTTATGTGGTGCTGAGGATCGAACCCAGTACCTCGTGTGTGCTAGGCGAGCACTCTACCTCTGAGCACAAAGGGGCAGCATTTCCATGTTGGTCAGGGCCTGCTAGAGTGAAACAGTGACACAGCAGCTACTCATCCCTTCATCCTACTGCCCAAAGCCACCTGCTGTCCCTCCTACAGCCCTGACCGGGCTGGCTTCCCCAGGTGTCAGCCCACCAGGGCAGATTAAAGGCCTCTCTACCAGTGACCTGTTTTACCCCCTTGTTAATCTCCTAATTAAGTCCCCTGCTTTAATCCCCCCTTCCCGATTAATCACCTGGACCATGACCTAGTTACGTATAGAGTAACAGCCTGATCCCCTAAATTCCGGAGACACAGAGCCATCTAGACACTGAAGGACAAGCCTTTGATGATGGCTGCTCCACTCCTGCCCCTGCATCTGGTCCCTGTTCTGCCCCATCAGGGTGCTAGGGCTGGGGCTGGGCTTGTAGAATCGGGAGAACACGGTTTAAATCCTGCTCTTCCCATGGTTCTGTATCTCCTGGGGCACGTGGTATTCCCTCTCTAGGTGTCAGTTCCCTTGCTCAGAAATCTCGCAGAATCTTAAAATTATATCAAGAACAATTACATACTGCATGGAAAGCTTTTTGTACCTTGCTTTTAGGGTAAGCTAGTAGCTGCTCTCATAACCTTCACCTTCACCCTAGAGATGGGCAGGTTCCTTATTGGAGCCCAGAAAGTCAAGAGGGGTTGGGGTTCAGCAGCCAGTGACTCGTGCGTTGGGGTACATGGTGCCTTGGAACCTGCTTGGTGGGAAGGTCCCAAAGTTAGGGGATATTCTCAGAAATCTCTGGTCTTGTTTTCCTCTGCAGGAGCTGGAGCGGCTGGAGGTGGAGAGGGTGGAGATGATCCGGCAACATCTGTGTCAGTACACACAGCTGCGGCATGAGACAGACATGTTCAACCAAAGTGTGAGTTCCCCATCCTGGGGCAGAGATTGATGAGACCCCTGGGTGTCAGGGGAACAGCCATGGCAGGTTAAGAGGCTGCTGCAAATGAATCATTTCTGAAGCAGACAAGTGGGCAGGTGTCCCTGCTTCTGAGTCATGTCTTGGGGTAGATTTATCAGGATTCCTGGATGTCCATGTGATGATCCATCTTGTGAACATGAAGTAGGTACAGGTGAGCTGTTTACCCGACGAGAGAGAAGCTCACCATATTTAAAATAGCTAGAGATATCATTGCCTCCCTGGGCAAATTTCTTAACCAAAATGAGACAAAAATACAACTTCTAGAAATAGTTAAAGTACCTAATGCTAAAGTTGCATTTATTCTATTCTCTGGTAGTGGGTATGGAGACACATGGAGGAAAAGGTCACAGGCTACTGAGCCTCCAAGGCATGCTGCCCCCTCTCAGCCAGGCCTGGGCTCTGCAGGATACATGGTCAGGACCAGTTCCAGACACTGGCTCTCATAACCTCTGCACACTGTGACCTTCAGATAGGTTTCCCGTGGGGCCCTAGAGTATTCTAAAGACACTGCTCTGAACAGAGCTTGGGCGAGAGCAGTGTAGTGCAGAGGAAACATCCCCAGCTTGACCCCCACCTTTGACAGTGTCCCCTCTTTCTCTGTCCCTTGCAGACAGTCGAGCCTGTGGACCAACTGCTTCGAAAAGTGGACCCGGCCAAAGACAGAGAGCTGTGGGTCAGAGAGCACAAGACGGGCAACATTCGCCCCGTGGACATGGAGATCTAGACACGCCTGTGCGGCCCCCGGGGGTCCTGCCCAGGAGAGGGGCTGGGGGTCCCGTGGAGAGGGGGTGGTGGCTCCCGCTCGGTGAAGCTGCCCTCCCACCCACTCTCCTGTTCACTGAGGAGAGAGGAGAGAGCTGGCAATTCCAGAAGGGTGACCTGGATGGCTCAGCTGGGGAATCCCAAATATTCCCAGGCCAAGAAGACAGACCTGCAACCCCGCCCTTGTCTCCAAGACTGAAGCCCCCCCCAAACCCCATGCCGTGCTTGTTGCTCTGAGAACAAACTGAGGCTGGAACTTTGTGGTCCCTGCTGAGTTCCATAGGGGTGGCCGTCACATACCTGTGCCCTTGGATGCCCCAAAGCCCATCCTTCACCTGGTCCCTTTATCTCCCGGGGCTTTGGAAGATCAGGGAAGGGCTGTCTCTGCCTCCAAGCCAATGTCAGGATCAGAGTCAAGGATAGAAGGCGCCGTCAGCTCAGCCTACACCTAGAATCCTTTAGGGCCCTCTCTCTCTATTTTTCTCATTTGCGTTCTGGGAGCCCAAATCTGGCTTTTCTTGGCCACTTTTCATCCCCGTGGGTCTTGGGAAGACCTGTTTTCTGTCTTCCCTGACCAACCCTGCCCAGAGAGGTCAGGATGGAACTACCTCATTCGGCAAATTAGCCCCAAGTCGGAGCATTGAATCACGGTTCCTATCAGACCAGGCATCATCTCTGAAGTCTCTGGAAAATCCCGATCCCTCCATTCCTCAGCTGCTTTCTCAAGGCAGTCCCCACCCCTGCCCAAAGTTCTCCACCAGGGAGACCTCCTTCAGCTGTGTGCATGTCCAAAAGCTTTGAGAGATGGAGATGAGCCAGAAACCACATGGGGTCTGTCTCCCATGGTGTCCTGTCCAACATGGGGCTACCCTGACCCCCCTGCTCTCCCAGGCTGCCCACCAAGGGCTTGATAGGGCTAGGTCAGTCCCACATGGGAGACAGGTGAGGGCAAGTCTTTGTCAAGACTCCATCTGCTTATGCAAGATAGGGTTTGGACTGCTGTATGAGCATTGCAGACTCTCGTTGCTATCCAGGTATGTCCTGCCACCTGGACCTCCATCCAGCTCCTCTGAACTTTTCCAGAGCCCAGCACCAAGCCCTCGCTTGGTGCCAGCATCTCCTTTCCCTCTGTCCATCTTCCCTGGAGAAGCCTGAGCCAAGCGTGACTCGGGAAGCTTTTCAGCACTACCCCTGGGTTCAGCCCGCCACTTTCTTTCTCGACTACAGCAAACACCATCTCCACCATCTTAGCCTAGAGAATCGGCCTGAGGGGACTGGGAGGAAAAAATTGACCCAGTGAGCAAGGAACAGCTTCTAGCCAGAAACCCCTGCCCTGAGAGCCCACCTTTCTTCATCTTTCCCATTGATGGCTTTCCTCTTGACCCTTCCGTCTCCCATGGGGGCCAAATTCTAAGAGCCCAATTTACGGATCTTTCCCTCCATCTTACATTGCTAATAATGGATGTTAATCTTGGATCTTTCAGCATCTCTTCCATTGAATTAGAATGGCTTTCTCATAGTTTATTTTAGAAAGATGTTCAATATACTAAAGCAAACCAGATCTTGTCACTCTTTTTTGTTGTTGTTGTTGTTGTTAACTAAAACATCCCAAGCATAAAAGCCAACGTGAAGGTGTTCACAATCATGGAGGGGGCAGGATCTGTCCAGCATAGGATGAAAAACCACTCCTTTTGCATTCGGGTTTGGACCATGACACCAGCTACCGATTTTAGGATATTTTTTGACTTCTCTCTCTGAAAAATGGGTGCTAGTGGTAATTGCTTTGTGGGCTTAGTAAACTATAGAAAATCAAACATCAAAGCCAACAGCCTGATAATTAACAGATCTTTTGGGTACGATGCGGCTCCTTGGCTTTGTCCTCTTATTCTCTCATTTGAGGGTCCTCAAGTCCTCTGTTTGTTCCTGACGTGGAATGAGCTCTCTTGCTCTCCTTCAGGGTAATGACAGTTGGCCAAGCCTGGGCCAGTCCATTTTCTAAGGTCATCCATTCCCCTTGGCACCTCCACTTTAGCCTCTTCACATACACCTCTTGTGCCCTTGGATGTTCATTCATCAAACATTTAGTAAAAGCCAAGCAATGTGTGGAGATCTGAGAACAAAATGCTGCTCAGTCATCAGGGAAGCCCATGAATCTTGTTTTGTATAGGTTTATCTTTTCCCTAGGCCCCTGGCCTTCAGTAACCTTGACATTCACATAGAAGTACTCTATACAGAGGTACTGTCTGTTGGGCTGACATTCACTCAGTTTTTTAGCAACTGCTTAGAACAAGCCCGACATTGTGCCGAGGAATAAAACTGTGTGGAAGGTGGACACTATCACTTCTCTGTGTAGACAGGCAGATGTTTAGACCTACTTGAAGAACATGGCACTTGGGCCACATCTACGTGGAAGGTGGGGACAGCAACACTATCTTGATCACCTGGTCGCCAGACCCTCATAGCCCATTTGTCTTATTGGCTTTTAGTGACTCATTGCTCTGCAAATGGAGAAAGTGAAGGCCAGGGACACCATGAGCTGACACAGAATTACCAACAGGGCTGGAGTCGAGTCCAGGCCCAATGTCCCAATTAAAAAGGGACCCCTCCCCTGCACTGTGAGTAAAATCAGGATCAGGACAAAAGTCTAGAAAATCTAAAAGTGCATTTGGAGTCACAAGCACACCATCTGGATTGTCTGTTTTGCGGTGGAGGGGATCAGCACCCAGGGCCTCCCACGTGCTAGGTAAGCACTCTGCCTTTGAGCCACATCCCCGGCCCTGTGGTCTTACTTGGGCGGCATAAGTCTTGGTACTTAAGGTTGTGGGAGGATTTGGCTGCTTTATTCGGAGTGGGTTTCTGAGAACAGATCAGTCTCCCCCCACCCCCTGCCACCACTGGGGGATTGAGGCACTTAAGTTTGCTCTGTGAAATCCTGGTTTAAAAGAAAAAATATATTTATAAAATGAATAGGTATTCAAAGTGAATCTGTTGCCATGACAACCTCCAGGAAGAGCCACTTGTTCCCCTTCATTTTTTTTTCTTTTTTTTCCTAGTGCTTTTGAGTAGTTCTGCAATGCACAGGCTATTTGGACCAGGGGGGAGGGTGGCCCCAGGCGCTCTGTCAATGGAAATACCCCTGGACCACCTCAGTGTCACTTGTCAGGGCTGATTAATGACTGAGGCAGACAGACCCTGTACAAATTCACTGCCAGGATTTCGTTTATATTCCCTTTGTGGGGGAATAAAAGTCAAATTACTAGATCAGTGGACAGGTGCATAAAGATCTTGGCTGAGCCAAAGTCCCTTCTTGGAAATATAAGCCATAAAATTCAAAGGTTGTCAAAGGCCTTCACACCTTCACTTCTTTAGGTGATTTTATTTCCAGCTGTGAAGTAGCCTTGGCAAGGAGAATTTGGCACAGGAGTTCAAAGACCTGCTTGTTATTATGTAGGTAGGGGACAGCACTTCCCATGTCCAGTGGGGACCAGATCAGCAGACAACTGGCTGAGCCTGCTACCACCGAATGCCCATAGTCCTTCCCACCTCCACCAAAGCTCGGTGCCACCTCCTTTTTCCAGGAAAATTGAGCTATAATTGACAGAGCAAAATCCGCCTTTTTTTTAAAGTATACAGTTCTGAGAATTTTTTGACCAAATAACCGTCTTGTACCCAGCGCCGCAATCAACGTAACATTAGCATCACTCCAGAAAGTACTGCATATCCCATTGGGGTCCATTCCTTCCTCCCACCCCTGACCCAACAAATCCTGATGGATGTTCAGACCGTATTATTTTGCCTTTTTCAGAAAGGAAGCAGGATCACATGGACGTAGGTTTGGAATCGCCCGTGTGTGTGTGTGTGTGTGTGTGTGTGTGTGTGTGTGTGTCTCAGGAGCGTGTCCCTTTTCTTTCCCCTACCCGGGTGTCCCACACTGCTTCCTTGTTCATAAAGTGAGTCATTTGCCCTGGAAGTTCATGGTCCAAGAGCTTCACCTTGTTTGGATCACTGCTTCCCAGGGCTCCCAAGTCTCCTCCAATGTCGGCTCCACACTGACCTTTCTCGTTCATATTTGGTTTCTACCAGCGCAGGAAGCAGCCAGGAATTGGAGGGGAAGTGGCAGGCAGGGTCAGTGAGAATCGCCTCCCTCCTCTGCTGCATCTCAGATGAAAGATGTGCTCCCTCCTGGTACCCTCGCTTCAGTTCCGTGGGTCCCTGCATTTATTGAACATTGAGGCCTCGAGAGGCAAGTGGAAAGAACAGAGCTGAAGGGCCAGGACTGGCCCCAGGGCACATCAGGACCTTTCCCTGGATCTGTTGTCCCGCCTGCCAGTGAGCATACTTGTTTTCGATGGTCTCTCGGCTACTGTGTACCCTCCCCTTCCCTTCTTGTTTCTTGTTCCATGCCCTGTAAACATGGTCATGCCTAATCCCAGTGTCACCTGCACAGTTGTGCAGAGAGCTGCCTAAATTCACAAGGGGACACTTCCCCATTTAGACTCCAGTGCAGCGAAGAGTTTCATGAGCTAAGAATGGAGTGGTTCCTCCTAGGACTAACCTGTAACCCCCAAAGAAAGTATTAAGTGGCTACCTTCAGGGTCTGTCCCTAGGAGCCAAGACGGGCATGAAGACAGAGTCACCTCTGTCAAATCCTTGCTGTTGCTGACGACTTGCCCAGCTGGTGGTCATATTGAGCCTGCCCTCTGCCTTTGTCCCAATAGACGGTGGCAGAGATATAGGACCATGGCGTGGCCATGGCCAGGCGGTTGGTGACCACACCTCTAAGCAAAGCCTTGGTCATGGGCTGCTCAGTGAAAGGTGAGCCCTAGAGGGCAACTGGGAACCTCTCCATCTGAATTGGGGACAGTGTTGGATTCAGGCCAGACGAAGGTCAGGGCTGAGAAGCCAGAGCTCAGGGTCCCAAGGTGGGAGCCAAGGCTGCTGAGAACCCTCCAGGGTTGGGTTCTGCCTGGAAGGATTCTCCATACCTCCCACCCAGGAGCTGTGGCTTTCCTGAAGGTGAGGGGCCCACTCCTGGTGCTGCAGGTCAAGGTGGGTCTAGGAGAGCACAAAGACCAATGGAGACTGGGCATGGCTCTGGGGGAGCTGGGTCGGACAGTGTCTTGGGGTGGGGGTGAAGAACTTTGGACTCCCTTGGTGGTGCTCGGGGACATTCGTACATGATAAAACACACAATTCCTGTATGTTATCAGAGGAATTTCTAGTGGATTGCAATGGTAGAAGGTAAATGGTCATGACCAATAGGCTCTCTCATGGGGACAGAGAACGAAAGCCTACAGTACCAGAGGAAGAGTCAGGGCTAGCCCTGCCCTGCCACCTCCTTTATCCTGTAGCCTATTCACACACCCCCATCTGGACCTCTGTGTACTCATTTGTCAATGGGGCGCTTCCGTCCCTTCGGCTCCCTCTGCAGAGGGGCGCTCTGGAGTAGCGGATCCCACTCAGCCACGGGGGGCCCAGAGACGGACATTCCAAGGGTCTCCAGCCATCCTGGGAGATGGTCCCCAAATTTGCAACTCTTTCCTCTCCCTTAGGAAGGCGATGACGGGAGGCACGCCCTTCACAGCACATCAGCAAACCCCTGCGAAAGCGGAATTTTCTAACAAAACAAACTTGCTTGTTTGGTCTGTTTTCTGTAACTTTTGCTAAATACTTTATACATTTTTTGATGTTAAAAAGCTGTGTCTCCTGCCAGCATTCCTTACCCCCCCACCCCACCCCCCACCCTGTATGAATGTGTTTACTTCCCATTGTATATCCTTCCACCCTCTGGCTGCCTAGATCAGTAAATAAAATTGATGTAATATAATTTATAAGTAACACTGTTGACACTCTGATCCCGATGGAGGCTGTAACGCGCCCCTCTCCAGCCCCTCCCCACCCACCCCTCCCCCATAATAGCATTTGTGTGTATTAAAGCTGAAGAATTAAATGTTTAAATTTAAAGTTTAAATTTCGAACGTGTTGGCTATATATAATCGCCCTGCATTATTATAAAGCCTTTTCAGGAAGTTCAATACCATCTCATTTCCACCGCACCCCCCCTTCAGTTCTGGGTGTACACTTGAGATGCTTAGATTCATCCCATGTAAAATAAACTGTCCAGAGACACTGGGTCCCGCCGGGTGACCCTTCTTCCTCGAGGGCTACCACACTCCTCCTGTGTGCCTGGCCTCAGCACTCCTGCAGGGCTCTCAGTAATCTTGGTGATTATTTGACTCCTGATGATCTAGCAGGTGGATGAAGGGTACCTGGATGTTGATGCCCAGATGTAGACTACACTGTCAGCTCTACCTCCATTCCCCTGTGGGTTCTAGCCCGTAGCCTCCCTTCTGCCTCTGGGGCTGCTGGTTCTTGAATTATTTCCCCCCCTTTATCCATTCATTTATTCATTCAACAATCATGGAGCATCTGTTTTATGCCAGACATTGCTCTGGGCTCTGAGAGCACTCATGCAGCTAATGTGTAGTGGACAGGGACGGATAAAACCCAGAGACCTGGTAACTGTGTCCTCCTGGGGGTGCAGAAGATGTTAAATGTGATTGGAAAAAAGGAACAACAGGGTGAGGGTGGGTACACTGCAATATGAACCAGGAGGGTTGTTGAGAAGGTGGCATTTGATACAAAGCAAGGAGACCCAAGAGGAATCCTGGCAGGTTGCTGGGTGGGGGGGAGATTATTCCAGGCAAAGGAAATGACCAAGGTCAATGTGCCCAGCGTGGCTGGTGCAGAGGGAGCAAGAAGAGAGTAGGTGAGCTCAGGGAAATGGTGGTGGGATGTAACAGGAGCTGTGAGGCTATGCTAGCTGTCACAGGGCTCTGGGGGACATAGGCAGCCACATGCAAAGCCGGACGGTGGCAGAAGCAGGAAGAACTGTTAGGAGGGAAAGGCCATATCCCCTGCAGGGGTGCTCACCATGGGGGTGAGGAGAGTAGTCAGGTCCTAGAGGGAAGGTAGAACCAAGGCAATGTCTTGACAGGTGGGAGAGACATGTGGCAGGAAGAGATGTGCTAAGGATGACTCCAAGCCTTGTCATGCCAGCGACCAAAAGGATGATGGCCACAGTCAGGGGGGGGAGCATTCTTCCCCAGACTCTCTCCCCATTCCCTTTTGCCCTCTCTGTGCAAACGTTCTGAAGTCCCTGATTCCAGGCCAAGGGACAGGACAGTCATCTTGTCCTTAGCTTTACAGGAGGCCAAGGCTGAGCTCCTGCTTCTGAGCGACAGGTCCAGCCTCTGGGCAGCACTTGCTCCTTTTGATTCAGGCAAGGTGGCCCAGGGGAGGCACACATTGGAGGTTCTTTGCCTGGAGACAGGGCCTTGTCCCCAATAACAGCAGCCAGGGGTCTTTAGGGTACCGGGAGAGTTTACGGCCTCAGCTCAGACTTAACAAATCCATTCACAATACATCATCTCCAGCAACTTGTTTGGCTAAGGAGCACAAGCTCTCCCTCTGATAGAAGATGTTTATGCAGGTTTTCAAACAAACCTCCAGGTCATGACCCCTCACTCCGAGCAGCATCAACACAGCTGCCTGCAGCCCCCTCCCTGCCCCGTCCCCTCCTGTGGGGGCCCCTTCTGGGTACGGAAACCTGAAGAATGTGGACTGTACCAGGATGCTTCCAGCTCCTTCCTCTTTGCCCCTGGAATGGGGACAGGAAGCCTGGGGGCTCGGGCAGACTTCCACTTACCCCAGGGCCATGGAACCTCTTGCCCCAGCTCCTCGCCTGTAGAAATGGAGATTCTGCCCGCCTCAGCCTCCTGGAGAAAGAGGGAGCTGTAGTTTAAAGAGCCCAGAACCAGGAGCTGGCAGACCTGGGCTCTCCAGGTTGCTATTTAGCAACCGTGTGACCCACAGTGGAAGACCTGCCTTTTGAAGCCTCCGTTTCTCACCTGTGACAACTGGCCTTGCCTTGTGCGCAGGTCTGATGGCACCCCAGAGGCTCTTCTGATCACCTCCCACTTGTGGCATAGAACACGGGCCCCAGGCCCCTGGTTTTGCTCTCTTTCTACTCCTCAGGGTTGCATCAGGCCACAAGGAATCTCCATGTGAACATGATTCCAATGTGCATCCTGGGGTGGGCAGGTGGGCTGATTGGTTTTCAGGTTTGGTGACTGTCCTGTTTCTAACTACTCTTGAGACCAAATGCCTGCTGTAGTAAAGGTCTAGAAGAGAATCGGCTCTTATTAAGAAATAGCTTTCTCTCCCAAACTTGTAGGAAAAACTGAGTTCACACAAGCACACACTCGTTCCTCACATGAAGATTCCCTGGGAAATACTCTGGAACCACATCAGGAGGTATGTGCAGGAGGGACGGGTCAGCACTTCCGTGCTTGACCTTCTAGGTTCTTCCTGAGCAATGTCAAGGTGGGGGCTCTGGTTTGGAGAAGTGTCTCTCAAAGACCCATGTCTTAAGGCTTGGTCCCCAGCCCTTGGCACCCTTGGGAAGTGGTAGGACATTGAGAGAGACCTAGTGGGTTAGATCACTGGGGGGTGTGACCTTGAAGGGGTGTTGGGATCATGGGCCCTTTCTCTCTCTCTCTCTCTCTCTCTCTCTCTCTCTCTCTCTCTCTCTCTCTCTGTGTGTGTGAAGCTTCTTCCACCATACCCTTCCACTGTGATGTGTGCCTTGCCACCCAGAGCTATGGTGCCAACTGATCGTGAACTGAAGCCTCCAAAACTATACCCAAAGGACTTAAAAACAGCATACCACAGGGACACAGCCACATCAATGTTTATAGCAGCACAATTCACAATAGCTAAACTGTGGAACCAACCTAGATGCCCTTCAATAGATGAATGGATTAAAAAATTGGTATTTATACACAATGGAATGTTACTCAGCATTAAAAGAGAATAAAAACATGGCTTTTGCAGGTAAATGGATGGTGTTGGAGAAGATAATGCTAAGTGAAGTTAGCCAATCCCCCCCAAAACAAATGCTGAATGTTTTCTCAGATATAAGGAGGCTGACTCATAGTGGGGTAGGGAGGGAGAGCATGGGAGGAATAGATGAATTCTAGATAGGGAAGAGGGTAGGGAGGGAAAGGGAGGAGGCAGGGGATTAGCAAGGATGGTGGAATGTGATGGGCATCACTATCCAAAGTACATGTATGAAGATACAAATTGGGTGTCAATCTACTTTATATAGAGAGATATGAAAAATTGTGGTATATATGTGTAATAAGAATTGTAATGCAAAAAACCCAAATTTCACGTATAAAAACATGAATTGTGGTGAACATACTTCATATTAAAAAATATGAGAAATTGTGCTCTATATGTGTAATAAGAATTATAATGCATTCCGTTGTCGTGAATATTTAAAAAAAATTTTTTAAAGAAAATTATGATTCCCAATAAACTTTTCCTCTTCTTACATTGAGTATGTCAGGCATTTTGTCACAGTGATGGAGAGCTAACAGTGGACCTGGCAGGTGGCCTTTCCCAGCAGTGAGGACCTACTTTCCCCTCCAATCCCTCTGTTAGGTAATAGGGTGCACATCCCACTTACCTGCCTGGAGACTTTGGGACTTGTCCACTAGCAAGGAGGAGACAGCTCTCCCATCCTAGGAGGCCATGCTGGGGTTTCACATGTAGAACCCCATATCTGTGGATTTAGGGGGCACCATCCTCCTGGCCTGTGGATGAGTTCCTGTCCACCTTCCCATATGCCTCAATGTGTCCCTTCTAATGTTCTCAGCTAAGCCGAAAACACTGCTGACATACACTCTGGGTGACAAGAACTCCGGGACAAGCATGCACATGAGGGTCCTGTGGTGTCCTGGGCTCACACCTGAGCTGCTGCAGTGGCGTGGGGCCTTCCTATGCCAGCTCTGTGCCTCTGGCCACCTCCTCTATTATTCGCTGTTGTGTACTTTGCCCAGCGCCATGCTGGGCTGCAAACCAGCAACCAGCAGGCTGAAACTGAGCCACCGAAACACTGTGTTTGGCCCACACTGTGATTTCTAAAAATTTGGATTAATTGCCAAAAATAAAATAAAAATATGTCAATAACATTTTTAAAAATCTGATTTATCTCTAATTAAAAAATCTTGCAACACTGGTTTTAAAAAAAAAAAAAAACCCTCAAACTTAGTTTTTTTACACACTCACAACCCAGGTCATTTCTGTGACCCTGAAATGTGTGGGGATTTCTCCTCACCATCAAGCAAGAGGTCAGTTCTTCAGCAGACACCAGCTGGACACCACCTAATCCAATTCAATTCGGACACTGTCCATCTGGGGATAATGCCAGGTCCCACAGGGTGAGGGCTCAGTCCCTCAGAAAGCCCCATTTCATGCACCAGTTTCAGGTTGAGGCCTCTAAAACCTATTGGGGATCCCAGACCCCCTCTTTAGGGTTGATTAATTAGCTGATGTGGCTCACAGAACTCAGGGAAACACTTTGGTTTACCTGTTTATTATAAAGGATATTTCCAAGGATCCGTACAAGCAGCCAGAGGAAGAAATACTCAGGGAAAGTTCTGGATAGGCTCACCACAGGAGCTTCCATCTCTGTGGATTTGGGGTACACCATCTCCTGGCACATGGGTGAGTTCTTGCCCACCTTCCTGAGTGCCTCTATGTGTCCAGAAGCCCTCTACACCTGTCCCTTCGGGTTTCTATGGAAATGTCATTATATACGAGGTGGAGAAACTCAGCCAGGCCTGTCCCTCCAGATTCTTCTAGGCTTCTCTGTACAGCTTCCTTCCCTCCCAGGTGTGGGAAGGGCACCTGTGGAAATGGAGGTCTATGATCTACTATCAAATAAGGTAGATCAGGGGGTTTCTTTATGGCCAGAAAAGACAGAAAAGCCGGAGAAGATGGAAGTATATTTTTAGTTTCTATGACCTGCCTTGTAGAAGAGAAAAATCTAGTTTCTACAGCCAAACTTACAGAGAAAAAGGAGCAAGTGAAAGGAGGTCAGGAGAAAATAAGAGAGAGAGAGAGAGAGAGAGAATTTTTTTTTTTTTTTTTTTTTTTTTTTTTTTTAGTATTTATTTTTTAGTTTTTGGCGAACACAACATCTTTCTTATGCTTGGGTAAAACCCTCTTCTCTCCCTCCCTCCCATCTCTCTCCTCCTCCCACCCTGTCCCCCAGACCTCTGGAGGGGAACTGAACCCAGGGTCTCTTTACCACTGAACCACATCTCCAGTCCTTTTCTCATTTTCCATTTTGAGACAGGGTCTCACTAAGTTGTCCAGTCTGGCCTTGAACTTGCCATCCTCCTGCCTCAGCCTTCTGAGTAGCTGGGATGGCAGGCACGCACGGCGGAAGCTGGCTAGTGTTGAATATTTCATGCTGTTTATTGAATACTATATTGAAGGTGGAAGCCCGAATGGCTGTCTGTCTGGGTACACTTCTGCACAAACGTAAAGTCAAAAAATTGCAAGTGGAACCATCATTAAGCCAGGGACCTTCCACAGGTGTTCATCGCTTGCCGTGATAGGGTTTGGTCTCTTTGAAGCGTGACCAACTTATCGACTCATTTCAGCCTCATGATGACAATGAGACAGACACAACTGTGCCCATTCACTCAAGAAATATCTCCTGAGGGCTCAAACCTGCTAGGCTCTGTTCTGTCAACGGAGATGCACCAGGAGCAATATGAGATCTCTTCCCCGCACTGGAACTTTCATTCTGGTGGAGGCACAATGTGGGGTGTGCCAGTGGAGATGGGGCTAGAAATAGAGTGGTTCCTATAGGCCTTGCTGAGAAGGTGACATGTAAGCCAAGACGTGACTCAAGCCTGGGATTAGGAGAGCATCCTAGGCCGACAGAGGTTAAAAAACATGCCCGAGGTCACACAGCTATTTAAGTAGCAAAGCGGGGATTTAAAGCAGGCTGGCTTGAGCCCCTTTGCTAAACACAACATTATAAGGTGCAGTGCGCGGTGCCCTACCTGCCCCTGCAGGAGTTAGTGCGGCATAAACAAGCAGCAACCATCAACTCTTCCAGGGCTGGAGTTAGGGTCCGGAGGATCTTTACCCTCCCATCTTTACCTTTCAGGAGGCTAAAATGCATGGATGGCCTGCTCTCAGCTCTTTTAATCTCCGGATGGTTTGGAAAGCCACCGCCCCCGCCCCCAGCCTTGTGTCCCCTCCTCCTTCCTCCAAGGACTGGGAAGAACTCCTAATCCTCCTAATCCGCCAGCATCTCAGTCCCCATCTCACAGTGCACAGAGCCCGGACAACCAGGAGGACAGGCACGTCCCACCCACCTGCCCAGCCGGCGCCCACTCTCCCTCACCCATGGGGAACAGCAAGAGCGGGGCCCTGTCCAAGGAGATCCTGGAGGATCTGCAGCTGAACACCAAGTTCACAGAGGAGGAGCTGTGTGCCTGGTACCAGTCCTTCCTGAAGGAGTGCCCCAGCGGCCGCATCTCCAGGAAGGAGTTCGAGAGCATCTATGGCAAATTCTTCCCCGACGCCGACCCCAAGGCCTACGCCCAGCACGTGTTCCGCAGCTTCGACTCCAACAGCGACGGAACCCTGGACTTCAAGGAGTACGTGGTCGCCCTGCACATGACCACTGGGGGCAAGCCCACGCAGAAGCTGGAATGGGCCTTCTCCCTCTACGACGTGGACGGCAATGGGACCATCAGCAAGAGCGAAGTGCTGGAGATTGTCATGGTCGGTCTCTCCCCTTCCCATGGTGGCTGAGTCCCTGTCACAGCTATTGCTGCTGCAGCTGGTGTGGGAGGGGGGGGTCCGATCGGGGAGCAGGGGATCCAGGCCACCTGTTGCAAGAGCAGGGAGGGAAGGGTCTCCACCAGGCTGATGGGAATAGAGGGCCGAACACTTTCCCACAGCTTCAGTTTTCTTTCTAGAAAAATCTGAGCGCTTCCAAGCATTCAAGTTGGAATTCTCCCGCACCCCTCCCCCACTCCAGTATTCCTTCCCTTTTTTCCTCCCCTCCTTCCTTCCTCTCCTCTTCCCTTTTCTTCTTTCCTCCCTCCATCCCTCTCTTTCTTCCCCCACCTCCCCTTTCTTCATTGAATCTCATTCAAAAGTTTCAGCAGTGCACCTTCAGATTCTACAAAGGATCAGATTTAAGCACACACCATGTTTCAAATATGAAGTAAAAACAGGTCCCAGTTGGAGGGCGGGGTTTGAAATCTGGATCCTGCTCCTAGTGTTCGTCCTCCCACCCACCAGAGCCTCTGCAGCCCTGAGCCTCAGCTTCTGTCCTGTCCCGTGTTCTAGACTTACTGTCAGTAAGTACCCTGGGCTCCTCATAGGCTCCTGCCCTCCACAGATTTCTCAGCATGAATTCTCCCTCTGTCCATATCACCCTAGATCAAGTCATGTGCTGTGGATATTATAGGTGTCTTGAAAATATGTTTTTTAATCTAATGTACAAGTAACCCATGAAAGTTAGAAACATATGCAAAAGAAAGTTAAAATTGCTTCTAATCCCAACATCCAGAGAAAACTGCTGTTTAAATGATCACTCTATGCCTTCCTAGTCTTTTATCTGTATCATTTTTGGCTATTTGAGAACTGTAACATATTCACATATGGTTCTTACCGCACGTTTTTGGTTACTCTTTTATCAAGAGCATTTTATGTATCACTACACAGTCTTCAAAAACATCTTTTTTTTTTTTTTACATTCATCTTAGTGTCCTTCTTTTCCTTTTGACTTTTTTTTTTTAATTGGTGCATTCCAGTTTTCTGCATAAAAAGTGGAATTCGTTGTGTCGTGTTCATAGATGCACACGGCAGAGTCTGGTTAATTTCCTTCTGCTCTTCCTCCCTTTCTGCATCCCTCCTCTCACCCTTCCTTCTCCTTCCTCTACCCCACTGTTTTCTCTTCCATTTTCATAAGGCGCCACACCCATACTTCGTAATTTCTAATTTCTCTCTGAAGAGAAAACATTCAACCTTTGACTCTCTGAGTCCATCTTATTTCACTCAGCTCAGTGTTCTCCCGTTCTGTCCCCTTTACCAGCAAATGACATGATTTTGTTCTTCTTCATGACTGAGTAAAACTCCATTGTGTGTGTGTACCACACTTTCTTTCTCCATGTGTCTGTTGATAGATACCTAAGCTGGTTCCTTAACTGGGTTGTTGTAGAGTTATACTGCTATAAACATTGGTATGCATGCATTATTATAATATCCTGATTTTAGTTCTTTCAAAAACATTTTAAAAATTACTTTTAGTTGTGGATGGACACAATACCTTTATTTATGTATTTATTTATTTACTTACTTACTTATTTATTTATGGTGCTGAGGGTCGAATCCAGTGCCTCACACAAGTGAAGTGCGCCACCACTAAGCCCCAACCCTCCAGCCCTCAAAAACATTTTTTAATTGCTGTTGACAATTCCACTTTCTGGTAATGTCTTAAGGTTATTTAAACATTTCCTATATTTTTGAACATTAAAGTGTTTCATTTTTTCCTATGATATCAGTTATAGTTCCCTTCCTTGACTATATTTTTACTTATCCTTTTTTAGTCCCCTGCCCCATGTCACTTACTATATTTCAGGGCATAATTATCACAGGTTTTATGTCTAAATTTTTTGCAAAAAAAAAAAAAGTGGGGTGTGACTATTATATGAATTCCTTTTTAAAATAAATGTGCCAGTATTACTTTAGAATCGTTTATTACTAAACTCTCTTTGGTGCAAGATGAAGATGCACAGAATATTTATGTGTGTGTGTGTGTGTGTGTGTGTGTGTGTGTGTGTGTTAATGTGGTGGTCATGATTATGTGCTGAAATATGGTGCTTTGTTTTTCTAATTCCATTCCTGTGAAAAGGGAGAATATTTTTCATACTTGATATCATTTTTTTTGTGTGCATTTGTAATCAGGCTTTTATTTGCAGAATTTTTTCACCCTTATTAGGAGAAACCATAAATAAAATAGCAAAGCATGCAGCTTTTATTTATGGTCACCCTCCGAGCTCAGCTTGGGTCTCCTGCTAAGGGCAGACGTGCGGCAACTGCACTGTCAGATGAGCAAGGTCCTCTGGGTTGGCCGAGTGGTCTCTGGGTGGTGTGGGATGAGGACCAAGTCTCCAGAGATACCTAAACGATGAGGCCTGGGGAGGAGAGTGAAGGGAGAAAGAGGGGGAAAAAAAAGGAAGAGAGAAGAAGATGGCGTCAAAGACTGACTCTTTGCAGGTGGCATGAGGCCCTCCTCTTCATTAGATCCCCAGATCAGGGTCACCTTAACAAGGTGAGGCAGATCCTTTAGCCCAGAGCTGAGCCTTTCTCTGAATCTCTCTCTGAGGGCGAGAATAAGAGAGGGGCTTCCTGTGCCTTGGGAAGACCTTTGTAAAGGTCATCCCTTCCCCTTCCTCAGCCTCACCTGCCTGTGCTCTCCAGCAACAGGGAAATGAGAAGACTCTGAAGTCACACAAAGTTTGCAAGTTCTAGAACGAAATCGCCTGGGTCAGAATCTCTGTACTCTGGAGGAGACTTTGGACAAGTTGTCTCAGTTTCTTCATCTGCAAAATGAGGCCAATAAGACCTATCTTGTAAGGCTGCTGTGAGGGTTAGGTGTGAAAATGCTCAGGACAGTGGCACATAAGTGATCAACCAGTGTTAGCCATTATTACCATAAGCCAATCCTGCCGGACACGGAGGAAGCCATCTAAAACCTGTTGGCTGTGGGGTCTGTGGTGGTGGCTCCCAAACTCCAACTTCAGTGGTCCTGTGGGATTCTCGCTGCAAAGTTTTTATTTCTCATTTGCATTTTTTTTTTATCAAAATGAAACTAGTGTGGCTATATGACTAGAAAATTCAAACAGAAAGATACAAAAGAAGAAGTAAAAGTCTTTTTCACCCCTTCCCCTTATTTCCTATCCCTTAGGAGAATCTCAAACAATGCAGACGACCCCCACCCTTCCCCAGGAACTTTGCTTCAGTAGATCAGATGGGACCTGGGCCTCTGGGCTGCAATCACTGCCTTACAGCCAATTCCCCTAGGCCACTTGGCACTGAGAAAGGGACATTGTGGTGGAGGTAGTTCAAGGTCCCTAATGTGTTCTCCACCATGGCCGTACCAATCTACGTTCCCACCGACAGTGTACAGGGGTTCCCTTTTCTCCACCCTTGCTAACACTTGTTATTTCTTATCTTTTTTTTATGGTGTCCATCCTGACAGATAGGAAGTGACAGCTCACTGTGGTTTTGATATGAAGTTCCATAATGATTAATGATGTTCCACATCTTTTGGTAAACCTTTTGGCCATTCAATATGTCTTTTTTGGAGAAGTGACTAGGTGGGTTCTTTGTCATTCTTTAAATGGAGTTAACTTGTTCTCTTGCTCTTGCGTTGTTGGGGCTCCTTGTATATCTGGGATATTGACCTCTTGTCAGATATTTGGTTTGCAGATAACTTCTCCTGTTCCATAGGTTACCTTTCCATTTTATTCATTGTCCCTCTGCCGTGCACAAGTTTTTTAAGCTTGATGTGATCCCACTCGTTCAAACATCATTTTCAAGACCAACATCAGGAAGCTTTTCTCCTATGTTCCCCTTATAGGATTTATAGTTAATGGTTTAGTCCATTTTGAGTAGATTCGTGCGCATGGTGTAAGGCATGGGTGTTCCTAGGGTTGCCAGCCCCCGACGGCTTTCCTAACAAGTTCTTTCTCTCCGTCCGGTACAGGCAATTTTCAAAATGATCAGTCCTGAGGATGTAAAGCTCCTTCCAGATGATGAGAACACACCAGAAAAGCGGGCTGAGAAGATCTGGGCGTACTTTGGAAAGAAAGATGATGGTGAATCCCTTTTTTTCTTCATTGCATTTGATTTTACAGTCTCAGGCTTCTTTCGGGGAGACCCCAAGGAGACCCTCTCTTCTGAGTCACAGCACCCAGGGGGATGCTCATGTTGCCAGACATGCACCCAGAGCTGTCTGCAGGCGTCTGAGGGAGGGGGGAATGGCTAGAGGGCTCAGCAGGGACCAGTTCTGCTGCCACCCCAGAGCTGATTTGCCACTTGGGGTTCCACGGGGGAGAAGGAAAGTCCTGAAACACAGAGCACTGTTGAAGAATAACGGGTTTTTCGTTTGTTTGTTCGTTCAATAACAAAGTTAACCTACATTTAAGGAAGAGCAACGCGTGAAGGCAGTAAGCTCATTAGCCGTTGGTATACAAATGGAGCCTGTTTTTAGACACCACAGTTTACTTGTTTTTAAAAAGGCTTTCCGCTGAGTTAGAACAAGGACAAACCACAGCGCAGCCTCGCCCTAAATTAGCCTCAAGTGCCAAGTCAGTGGAATCTACATTGCTCTGAGTTTACTCTGGTAGGTTACTTTGGATGGTTCAAAAAAGCACCACTAACATAGGGTTAGATTGCTGTTAGACTGTCTGGGATGTATTGGGAGGAAGGCCGGAGGAGGCTGGGCAAGCTGCCAGACTGTCGTTGCGGATCGGACCCCTGTCAGGGCGAGAGGAGAAGAAGGAAGGGAGGGTGAGTCTAGTCCTCAACAGCAGGAAGATGTTGACACAGTCAATGGGACATCCCCAATGGGCTGTCTGGTGCCCCTGTCCTGTTCAGTGTTTGACGGGAAGCAGCCCGTGGAAAGTGTGTTGAAGGCAGTGATGGATTCTAGAACTTGGTAACCGGAGCTTTTTGTCCAGGGTGCTCATGGCCTTGACTGGAAGAGCTGGTGTCCGGTGAGGGGCTGCAAACCACAGGGGTCAGAATGATGAAAATGGGCACAGCAACAAACAGCCTCACTAAGTGAGGGGAGCTGGCGGAGAGGTCTGATGGTTTCCAGAACCTTCCTCGTGGGCATAGGGAGCCTACGGGTGTCATGACATCTGATTTGATTTTATTTTCACAGAGAAGCCAACAATCGAGATGCTTAAAATCTGAAGTGTCTCAATGAATAAAACACGGCATGTCTCACACACATCTAAGGGGCTAGCGTTTGGCCCCTTCGGTGACCTCTGGGACATTCTCTAACCAGGGTTCAAGAAGAAAGGCCTGAGCGGGATCTAACCAAGCGCAGGTAGAGATGGTCCAGCCGTACTTACTCAGCTGCAGGCAGAAGATGAAGTCCAAGAGTCACTGGGGTGGCAGCCAGGGTGGGGTCAGCTAGTGCCCAGGCACCCATCTCAGGCGCCCACTCTGTGCTCACAGGACCTGAATGTGAGCACTTCCTTAGATTCTGTTCCCAGACACATCCCTTACCTCACCCCAGTCCAGCCCTAATGGCACCTCGTCTCCCAGCACCTTTATCCCTCCTGTGTTTAAAACTGACCCAACTGAGCACTGCAGAAGCAGGTGCTGTTGCTCCTGTTGGGCCAGGTGGCTGCGTTTTCCCGTGGCCCATCTGGAGACGACTCGCCACCACAGTGCCAGACTCTGAGGGTGAGAGCTTGGGCTGCCGTGTGCGGCTGGAGGGCCAGTTGGGAGTATAAACCCAAACATCACCATCCAGACTCAAGCAGGCTACCATCCTGGATCCTAACCCAAAAGGGCTTAAGGCTGCCCCCCAAGGCCCAGGAATTAAGCCAATGGAAACAGAATTCAGCCTATGAACACTTCGTTGAGCACCTACTATGTGCTAGGCACTATGAGCATACAACCACGAGCGGAAAGGAACATCTGTCTCATTATACAGTTGTTTCTGCATGAGAATGTCTTTCCTGCCAGACTAGGAACTTCCTCGGGAGGTTTTACTTTAGCTATCTTCTCTGCCACACCCCACCTTCTGCCTCCTGCAAAGACCCCAACTCCAAGCACAGGGGTATCTGGTACATAATAAAGAGAAGGGGCTCAGTACCGTGCATGTAGCTGAGTCCAACTGAATTCAGTAGGTATCTAGTAAAAGCACTGGGAAGCTGGGCCAAGCTGGGGGAGCAAGGTTCGCCTGCAGTTCTGATCCCAAACGAGGAGGTAAATCAGGCTGGGGGACATGGGGCTGGATGCATAGGAAGGAATCCCAGCCAGGACTCATGGAATAGCCTGTGCACCATGAGAACCAATGAGACCCTCCACAAGCCAGCCTTTCCCTGGCATGTCATAGTCCCTTTGACTCTCACTCCCTGCTCCCTGAGGAAGTGGTTCCTCCACCAAGACCCTGGGCCTGCCCTCCATGTCATTTGACTTTGCTCAGCTCTGTAGATGTTCTTCCAGAATTTGAGGCATGAGACTTGGGGCAATATTGAACATACACCAATTAACAGTAATAGTTATTATTGATAATTATCTAAATATGTAATAGTCAACAAGGTAGGGGCACTGGCCTCTCAGAAGAGACACATAGCACAAGAGTGGTATCTTGGGGTCCTGTGCAGTGCCAGACACTGATCTTGTCTCTGGTTCATAGTGAAGTCTGAGGATCTTGGAGAGAAGTTGGGTATCTGGGGAGGGGTTGGGGGGACCCTTGGAAACATTGAGTATTCAATATGTTCACAACAAATACACACCGACTAGGCATGCTGACTGGATGTCAGACTCTCTGCAGCTTGAGACAGCCAGTTCTGACTGATACTTTCCCCCCATGAACAGATAAACTTACAGAGCAAGAATTCATTGAGGGAACCATGGCCAACAAGGACATTCTGCGACTGATCCAGTACGAGCCTCAAAAAGTGAAGGAAAAGATAAAGGAGAAGAAACCCTGATGCCAACTGCTACGCTCTTCTCTCCCCACCACCACCCACTTCAACACCTGCAGGTGCACACACACACACACACACACACACACACACACTCATGCACACGCATGCCCAGGGCCAAGAGAGAGGCCTCTGAACCCCAGCACAGCACCCTACAAACCAAAGCATCTTTAGCAACCCACCAGTTAATTCTTCCTCCTGTTTCTAATATCCCTCCCATCACACCCCACTCCCCATCACTTCCCCACCAGTCTGTGGCCCTATGATAATCCCAGGATTAGGCCACAGGAGTCCTAAGCCACAGCCTCACCTAAGCTCCTTTGTGGCTTGCTGAATAAGCAGGTTCAATAAATGCCAGAGGAGCTGAGCACCCAGCTGTCTGGTCTTTCTTGAGTGGGAAAAGGAAATGATTTCTGGCAGCTTCACCGTGGCTGTTCCGCTCTCCCAGAATGTACCGTCCAAAGGGGATGATGGATCTCGAAGATGCCAGGACCAGAGGCCAAGGTTACCATGGAGACACTCAGAGAGAGCACTAGGGGAGGACCGGGGATGACAGGCCCCGTGAACTGTGCTGGGGATGGGCTGGAGGTGGGGGAAGCTCGTTCCTCTCGGGGCGGGAATGGACATCTTTAGTCCCAGGACTGTGATCAGGCTGGGGTGTGGGGAGCTGGAAGGGGGAGGAGAGGGAGGGAGGGAGAATTGGGAGTGGAGCTGGAAAGGTAGAAGGGCCAGACTTGGGAAGGTCCCCTCCAGCCTTTGGCAGGCACCGCGCATCACAGCGGATGGAGTGGTAGCATCGTGGAGTTTAAAGTCAGAGGGACTGACATTGGCAAGAGCAGCCCTCAGCAGGGTAGACGTTAAGGCAAGAAGGGCAAGACTGGGGACAGCAAAGATGGCGATGACACTTTTGGAATCAACCAGTGTCTGGGACCCAGGGGCGGCTTTCAGATGCAGAGGAGAGGATTCTCAGGAACCCATATAGGAGAGAGCATCCTCCTGACGGGCTGCGGTGCAGGAGGAGGAGGGAGCAGGGATGGCGACCAGGTTGTGACTGGAGACTGCGTAAATGTGATGCCACCTGCTGAAATGGGTCACGGGGAGAGTTGCGTATTTCACAGGATAATGAGCAATGAAACTCTGTTTGGTGAGTGGGGAAGGCTGAGCCCTGGACATCCTTGAGGCCTCTCATTTCAGAGGCCAGGAAAGGGAGGCCCAGTGATAGGAGACGCAGCTTGCCCAAGTTCAGCCAGCTGAGAAGTAGAGGCCAGGCCAGGGCTACCCACCAGCCCACATTTCCTCTGTCGAGCTCCCAGATCCTGGGACACAGAGGAACTCTGTGAGCGGATTCTCCAAGATCATGGGATTCACTGTTTTTGAAGACCCATTTCTTCTCCAGCCTTAGGTTCTAAGATAAGGCTGCTGAAATCATGGGCTCCATGCACTCTTGATCAACCGATCTGGAACATCCTGAGGCTGGTTGGTGTCTGCTGGTGCTGGAGGTGATCCCCCCACCTCTCAAGATTTAGCCGCAGCAATGGCCCCCCGTCACCACCCTCAGAGAGAGATCCTCCCGGTAGACAGTACGGAGCCTTTCCTGCGAGACAGGCCTCACGTGAGGATCTCTGAAGGCACGATTTCCCGTGATGCAAGGATCACCCTCTTTATGGTGTAGATGAGGACACTGAGACAGAAAGCCAGAACATGAGTCCCCTTGATGACACCCCATGGTGCCCCTTGGGATTGCACAACATCAGAGAAGGCAGGGGAAGAAGCGTCACACAGCACCTGGTCCAGAGGTGCCGCAATCCGGCTGCAGCAAAATAACCAGGGGGTGTTGAACAACTTGTGTACATTGATACAGCAGGAGTGGGAGCCGTTTACTCCAGGACCGGAGGGGTATTTATACATTCCACACAGCTTATCTTAATTAACATAAACTAGATACAGCAGTCAACCAATAAGGAATCTCCACACTTAATGGCTTGCTGGCGCCACCTCACAAACCACTCCCCCTGGCCAAATGCCAGGCGCCATCCTGACTTGTTTACAGACCCTAACACAGAGGTGCCCAGAGGGGGAGGGCTGTCATGAGAATCACCTATGCCAGACACTCCTCCAGGGTAGACAGAGTGGACCTGCCCGGGGATAGGGAGACCTGGAGTCCAGCCCAGGTGATCTAGGCGTACAACCAGAGACCCTGGTGCCTTCCTCTTGCGCTCTTCCCATCCCCTCCATGAATGAACCTGGTTGGTGGCACAGGAGGCCGGGTACTTGTCACTTCTCTCTGAGGTCAAGGTATCATTGCTATTTGAGTCTAAAAGGACAGGCACTTCATAATAAGGTCCTTGTTGTCCTGTAGTTCAGCAAGAGAAATAAGGTGCCACTTGAGCCCCTACTGGCCAGGGGAGATGCAAAGAGTGATCACTCGATTTAGCACATCTTTTGTTAGGTTAGAGTAAAAGGACTATTTGGACTGAAGCTCTATGAGGATATTCTATGGAAATAAGCATGGAGAACAGGGATCAGTGTAAAGTCCAACTTGGATGAACGGAAGAGAAGGAGGTAGAATTGATGATGAAGTAAGTCATCAAGACTCTTCCAAATGCAAAAGACAGAGGAGCCAGTACAAATTATTGTGGCACAAATAGAACTGTATTAGCTCTTGGAGTGGAAATTCTAGTAGTAGTTCTAACTTCAGGTCTGATTTGATCCAGGAGCTCCTACAATGTCTCAGGTTTCATTTTTCCATCTCTTGGCTTATGTTTTGACGTCACCACCACTCTCAGGCCATTGTCTCCATGCTGGCAAAATGTTTACCAGCAGATCCTGGCCTACTCCCTCATGGTTCCAATTTCAGCAGACAAGAGAACATCTCTTTTTGTTGAGAGCCCCAACCAAAGTCCCAGGATTGCATCACACCGCCTCTGACTGTTTCTCTGCTTGTCTCAGATCCAATACCTGGTGCCTAGAGGGTGGCATTTCCCGCTTGGCCAAGCCTACTTTTGTGTGTACCCCTGGAGCTAAAGATGAAGTCAGAGAACTCCAAATCCATTGGCCAAGAGTGGGAGATGTGTGGTTTCCAAGAGGAAAATTGGGATGTTATAAAAAAAAATTATAGAAGGTTGTAAAAATAGATGTGCACTCTACAGATGTTGGGGAGATCCTGCTTTCTCATATACATGTGAACTGAAGGACGGACATGAATTATTATCTTACTAAGAACAATAATAACTGCCCTGGCCCAGACTCTGGACTCCACCTGCTCACAGGATCCCAGCTCCTTGTGCAGTGCTCCCTTTTTATTTGCTTGTTTGTTTCTGGTACCTGGGATTGAACCCAGGGGTACTTCACCACAGAGCCACATCTCCAGCCCTTTTTATTTTTTACTTTGAGACCGGGTCTTGCTAAGTTGCCTAGGGCCTCCCTAAGTTGCTGAGGCTGGTTTTGAACTTGCAATCCTCCTGCCTCAGCCTCTTGAGCCTCTGGGATTATAGGCGTGCACCACCTTTCACAAAATCCCTTGGATATTTCTTAACATCCCCAGAAGATCTTTACCACAGATTCACCAACAAGTCCCTCGGTGCCAAGTGCCATTGCTTCCCCAGGCACCAGATTTCCCACCACCTGGTGTGCTTAATAGGTGTTCATCTGCCAGGGAGTCTTCTGGGTTACAGTCTGTTGAAAGGTCCCTGTAGAGAACGACATGTGTCATGGAGTGGCTCTGGTCACTAACTCCTAGAAGCAATTATAGATCTGTCTGCAACTTCTTTTCTCTCACCAGGCTCCAGCACTGTTGTAGGAACCAGGAGGTGACAGGTCCCATGCTGCTGCCCACTCCATCCCTGTTTCTGTCCCTTGGTAGTTATGCAAATCTATCCAGATAATCTATCCAGGTAGTTATGCAAATCTATCTCAGGCCCTTAGGTTGTAGCTGGGAGGATGGCCCTTAAAAAAAAAAAAAAAAAAAAAACACAAAATTGGGCCAACCACATCAAAGGTGGCTATCTCTTAGAGTTGTGAGAATCAGCTGAATATGTACTTCCAGAAGAATTTCTGAGTTCTAGATGCAACACAGGTGGGAGACTTGATATGAGTTTGTTTGGACTTGAGCAAGGGATTTTCAGATTCCAGGAAAGACTCTTCCATTCCGCCTCAGCCAGTGTTAACCTTGGTCATGTATAAAAACCACTCAAGTGGCTTTGATACCCAAAGCACAGGCAATGAAAGAAAAAATCATTGATAAACCTCACCAAAATTTAAAGCTTTTGCACATAAAAAAGGACACTCTCAAGAAAGCACAAAGACATCCCACAGGATGAGAAAAATATTTCCAAATAATATATCTGATAAGGGATAATATGCAGAATATTTAAAGAACTTCTACAACTCCACAACAAAAGCAAACCATCCAATTTTTTTATATGTGCAAAAATTAGAGTAAATATTTTTCTAAAGAAGACACAAAATTAACCAATAAGCAATCACATGAAAGATGCTCATCATCATTAATCATCGAGTAAAGGCAAGTCAAAACTGTAATGGGATAACATTTCACAGCCGTTACAGTGGCTACAAGTTTTCAAAAATGGAAAATAAATGTCAGTGGGGATGTGGATTGCTGGTGGGAATGTTAAATGGTGCAAGTGATGTGGAAAATCATTTGGCGGCTTCCCACTCTGTTAACCAGCAGCATCAGCAGCAGATCTAGGAATTCCACCTCTAGGTATACCCCCAAATTTGAAAGCAGGAACTCAGATATACATCTCTATCAAGAGCAGCATTATTCACAATAGCTGGAAGGTGGATACCCAGCATGTGGTATAGCCACACACTGAAACAGTATTCAGCAGTGAAAAGAAACCGCGGCCTGACACACGCTACAGTGTGAATGAATCTTGGAAGCCAATTACAGATTGTTTCATGGTTCCAATTATATGATTTATCTAGACTAGGCAAATACAGACACAGGAAGAAGAAAGTTCTCCAGAAGGAGGGGAAATGGGAAGATATTTTTTTCACGGGGACAGAGTTTCAGATTGTAAAGGTGAAAAGATTCTGGAGATGGAGACTGGGGATGGTTGCCTAACAATGTGAATGTACTGAATACCCTGAGCCCCATGCTTAAAAATGGTTAAAATGACAAATTTTATATTTTATATTATCTATATTTTACCATAATAAAAAATCACTTAGAAATTAGTATATATATAATAATTTCTAAATTATTATATATAATGCATATATAATAATTCTAGATTTGAATTGCAGATGAAGGAGGTCCCAGGGGACTTCCACATGTGTATGCACACACACACACACACACACACACACACATATATATATATGTATATATATATATCTCGCCAAGGTCAATTTGAACCAATTCAGCCCAAATCTCCAGAGCCAGACCTGGCCATTGATCTCTTAAAAGTTTCCCAAAGGGGATTGTCCTGCCAGGACTGGGAGCACTAGACTGGACCTTCCAGTCAACAAGCATACTGAATGACGTTGGGGTGATCTAGAAAGGGGATTTTCCCTTTTGACCTCTAACCTCCACTTCTGACCCCTCCCCCTCTGCCAACCCCTTTGGGTGCTTCAAATAAAGTGCCCTCTGGTCGCCCACTAAATGCCACAGCCTTTCCCCCGCCACTTCTGCTCAGAAACAGGGCACCAGATTCTCCGAGCATTGGGAGAGACTTTCAGCTCCAGTGGGAAACGAATGCAGAAGAGTGGACAAAAATGCAAATCATTTAAATAAACTTGCTTTAATCATTCGCAGAGCAAGAGCAAGCAGTGCGGGTAGACCACGGCATTGTGCAGGGAGGAGCGGAGGACATATTTACAAAGGCTTTGGAAGAAAAATGTTTCTCCTATTGGTGGCAGGATCCTGGATAACTTACTCCTGGAAACATCCAATGCTCCCTGAGGATGTTCCATCCTGTCTCTCTTGACCGATGTGTGTAGAGCACCTGCTCTGAATGCGCTCCAGGCTGGGGACTTGATGGGAATTAAAAGCTGATTGGCTAAGGAGCCCAGGCAGGGACATTTGCAGAGAAGGGAAAACTATGTGTTTTAATAATTGAACTATGGATATTCTGGACACTGGAAAATAAACCTTTGCTTCATTATGCACTTGCCTAATACCTCCATTTCTACTCCCATCCTGGAAGCCAGGAATGAGAGCAGTATAAAATTTAAGGGGGCAGACAAAGTCTCCATAGTTGAGTTAAGTAATACTTCAATGCAATCATTTAAAAATCAAAATTAGTGTTAGAAAGTCCCAGATCAACAAAATGTCAACATTTCAGATAAAGTCAAGGTCAGAACTTACATTCACAGGAGTTGGATTCCCTAGCCTTGCTGGCCCTTGTGCCAATAAAACTTTATTTTAACAAACGCCCCATGGGCTATACTTCCACGTGAAGATGATTTGATTGTCTGAAATTCAAATGTAGTAGTGTATCATGTATTTTTATTTGTTAAACCCGGTAACCCCACTTCAGAAGTCTCACCAGGCACTCCCCATGATGGTGTTCAGTTCCACAGCAACATGCCCCACCCCCACACACATACTTTATACACACCATGTGAGCGACACTTCTGGACATCAGCACAATGTGTCCAGAGACTTTTCCTCACTTGGTCTTCATTCACCATCTGGCCTTGTAGTTTCAGACCACTGAGCCTGAACTCAACTTCCTGTCTCTCCTGGCCCCCATAGATTAGGTTCCCATCAGCAGAACAGGCTCCACAGTGACAGCCAATGCAGAGCCCTGGGCCTCTCAGCTCTCTGTGTCACTCACCACATATCCAAGATTCAACTAGTCCTTTTGCTTTACCTGGGTCCCCTCTGACTTTCAGCATCCATCTGGGGAGGAGAATCCTTATCAGTAGGGACTGGGATCAGGAAGAATAGCAATAAGCCCCCCAGAGCAGGAGGCCTGGCCACTAAGGCATCCATTGGCACAGCAAATATGGAAAGGCATTTCCAGCCCCAATGTAGAGCATGTCAGAAAACCAGGTGGAGCCAGAAAGGATGGAAGAAAACCAGGGGAGATATTCAGAAGGTCCCTGGGAACTGGGATCAATTGTCTTGAGGAGAGCTGGGATTATAACAGCTCAAGTGGAACTTGTGCTGATCACAGAGGGAGAAGTGAGAGAGAAATTGGGAGGCAAGACTCTACAGACGAGAAAGAGGAAAGAATCAAGGAGGAAGTGAAGTCTGGGGGCCAACAGGGGCTCATACCAAGGAGGGCAGGTGCATCCCAGCTGAACTGTGGATGCAGAATGCTTCACTTCACCCTGCTAGAGGCCATGCCTGGGGTCTTCTGGCGCTCTCTCCCCCTGCCCAGTATTTTCCAAGAGTGAACTTGCATCTGAATTACCTGGGATGCTTTGCTAGCTCCATTCCTGACTATCCTCACTCTTTTAGAATCTCAGTGATGAGCCTAGGATTCAGCATTTAAAAAGCTTCCTGGGGGGGCAGGGGTTCCTATGCACCCTAAACCCAATCCCAAGTGCTATGAGGAGAAAAGAAAGAGATACTGACTAGACTCCTTTTTTTTAAAACAAGAGAATTCTCTTCTCTTCATCCTGGGGTTCTTCTGTTCACTTGAATTCTGGGCCAAGCCCCAGGGACTGGTGGTCATTCTGGGAAATACACCAGTGGGGATAACTAGGGTGACAAGGACAGGCAGAAGCTGTGAGCATTACACAGCTTCATGTATGCAAAGTTTGAAGAACCTGAAGACTGACTTCATACTGAGTGGGCATAGTGTACAGGGAAAGAATGATCTGCTCCAAGCAACGTCCATCCTGCATCATCCCCAGCTTTCCTGGGAGTCCCCCAGATTGCAGATCTGGAGTCCACCGTGCTAGATCTCACTCTCTTCCAGAATCTCCTCCATGGTGTTGGCCAGGGTGAAGTCCCCCTCACTGCTCTCCGACAGGCTGCTGCCACGGGGCCAGGCTGTGTGGCCCCGGTGAGGATGGGCACCCAGCTCCCCCCGGCCCCGTGTGGCCAGGTGTGAGCCGTCAGGAGAGGTCTTCAGCTTCCGAAGCGTCTCGCCACCATCTCCATCTGAGAGATTCTTGGGACATTTCCCCAGGAACCGGAAGTTCTTCCCCAGGACCCAGGCTCCACAGCCTGAGTGGTTGTCGAGCAAGAAGCGGGCCCAGAACTTCCGCAGTTCAGCCTTCACCTGTCAGGTGAGACCAAGGTAAGGTTATAGTCTTGGGAGCATTTACTCATGTGTTCATTCAGCAAAAAAAATATTATTGAATGGATACTCCATGCTACCCTTGGGAAATTTACCTTCTACCTGGTGAAGAAACAAGACACATAAGCACAGCAGATGACAAATTCTATGAGACTATAACAGGACAACGTGGTAAGGAGTGTTACATGAAGACGACAGGAGACCATGGTTTTGCACTAAGCTCTTTGCCCTGGACCCCAACAGACTAGACTAAAAATCAAGATGGAGTCATCCCTCCTGAAGTTCCACCTCACCACAAGACTTATGTGCCCTTCAGGGGAGAGAGATTACAGTCCAGCTTTCTAAACAGACCAGGCTCAATGGGTCTGTTTGACAAAGTTCTCTCTGCCTTAACCCTTGCACAAAAAGTCAACCTGAGGTAATCTGATGTTAACCAGTTTTTTTTTTAACCACCCTGTCTACTCCTTATAAGGAAAATAACTTATGAAGACTGCTTTCTTCTGCCTTCCTCCATAAAATTAATGCCCTCTGCTCAGACCATTGACGCACTTATTCTATTTTATTGAATGAAATATTGCCCCCTTTTAGAATTGCAAATTAAGCCAAGTGAGGTCTTTAAACTAAATTGTTGCAATTTTTTGTCATTTGACAGGAGATTAAGAGCTTGAGATGTGGTGTTCAGAAGGGACTCTGTGTGGTGGTGTTTGAGCTGAAACCTGCCTGTTGAACAAGGAGCCCTTGCATGAAGCTATGGAAGCAGCAGCCCTGAGCAACCCAGAGGAGGGCCTCTGCTCTGGACAGCTTACACTCTAGTTGGAGGAGACAGAAACATACATTTAAACCTGCAGTGGAGGGAGGAGGGAAATACAAGGAGGCTTGAAATTTTACCAACTCCAAAAACAAATGAAAACCCCTGTTCTGCCCCTTCGCCCTTCAAGCCTTTCTCCAGGTGCTACGGTTTGATCTTGAATGTTCCCCAAAGGCTCATGTGTGGAAGATTTGGTCTCCAGCTTGTGGTGCTGTTGTGAACATGGTGACAACGTCAAAAGATACGGCCTGGTGGAAGGAAGTTGGTTCACTGGTGGAAGACCCCTGGAGTCTTCCACCAACCTTCCTTTCCCTTGCTCTCTCTCTGCTTCCTGAGCACCATGAAATCAGCAGCTCATTCCACCATGTACTCCTAGTATGATGTGCTGCCTTGTCACAGGCCCAAAGGCAAAGGGACTTGGCAACCTATGGGCTGAAACCTCTGCAACCATGAGCCAAAGTAAACCTTTCCTTATTGTTAAGTTGATCGTCTCAGATATTAGTTTATAGCCAACAGCAAGCTGCCCAGCATCAGGGAAACAGAAAAACTGGTTGGGGTCATGAAATCATATGAATAAAAATTATAGTTCCCAGATATTGAGCCTTTACTATCTGCTCGGCATGCCTGGGACATCACTATAAGGTAAGGACAGTTGTTATTTCCATTTTACACATGAGGAAACTGAGGCTAAGATGCAGTGACCTGTCTAACTCATAGAGCTCCTAAGTGGGTGAACCAAGGCTTGGATCCAGATTTTTGGATTCATGCTTATTTATGCTTATTTTCTTCATCATACTGTCACCCTAGCACAACTCCAGTTCTGAGCTTTCACACACCCATCATGACACCTTTTCCCATTTGTCTAAAGTGTCTTCTGTTCTCTCTCCTGGACGCTCACGGTACATGCTAGTCACTGTTACCCCATCACATACATAGAAACCTCTGAGGACAGTAGGATTCCAGCCCCAGCCTCATCAGATGTTGGGATGGCAACATGGAAAACATACCTCTCCATTGACAAAGCCGTACTGCAAGGCCACAAGGAACCCCTGGAACAAAAGGAAGATGTGTTGTGAACTTTGGGTAGATATGTCTAAAAATTACCAGCAAAGTCCAAGATAACCCCTGGAGAGGCATGCAACTACACTAACTAGAGTTAGTCATACTGGTGATGCTAACTTGGATTCTAAGGCATCTCCTCTAACTTTGGCATCTAACCACCCATACTAGCCTAGCTTTGGTGGTCATGGGTATTCATAGGTCAAAGATGATTAAATCCCCATAAAGCATTCAATTATATGAATACTAGACAGGCCACAATCCCATTTCTACTAGACCACGGTGGTCACTGGCTAATTTATTTTGACTGTCTCGCATTCTTTCCTTTTGGAATCTGACACTTTCCTATTCCTCAGGCCTCTAGCATGACTGTCAATCACATGGTTTCCACATTGTGGAATGGCAGTCATCTCAATAAGTGGCCCAAATTGGCCTGTGACCCAAGCAAGGTCAATCAGAGTTCTTTTCACTGGGAAAGGGGAGAGAGAGTCTAGAACTCTCTTCTCTTCATTTTCCATCTTGATAGACAATGTAAACCCAGAGATACTGTTAGAATCTTCCCAGCTCTGTGGAGAGAGCCCATCTAAGCATGAAACCAAGACAGACAAAAGCAGAGACCAGAGAGATGGTGAGAGTCTTATTTCTGATATTGCTTGGGAAACTGGATCCAGATGTCTGGTCCTAAATTTTTCATTTATCTAACATAACAAATATGCTTTTCTCTCCTCAAAATATTTCTTTCAGCCACATGGGCTTTCTAGATTCTTGGAGCTTGTCAAATTCATATACTAACTATCTATTGCTGTATAACATAGTGGATCAAAACTACAAAGATGTATCATTTCATACACACTCTACAGCCAAGAATCTGGTGGTGGGTTAGCTGAGTGTCCTGGCTCAGGGTCACTCTTAAGTTTCAGTCAAGATGCTGGTTGGAACTACAGTCATTTGAAGACTTGAATGGCTGCCAGAGTGGCTCACATACTGACAAGTTGCTTGCTGCTTTTTTTGATTGTAAAATTGTAGATTGTAATTGCACTCGGGATCATTATTTTTAAAACTGATGCACTTGGGCTGGGGATGTGGCTCAAGCTGTAACGCGCTCACCTGGCATGCACGGTTTGAGCCTCAGCACCACATAAAAATAAAAGATGTGTGTTCACTGAAAACTGAAAAATAAATTTAAAAAAATTCTCTCTCTCTCTTCTCTTTCTCTCTTAAAAAAAAAAGCTGATGCACAAATGTATCAATTAGAAATATTCTCAGTTGCAAGGTTAAACGTAATCATGATCACAGAAACAAAGAGGTAGAGTTTTTTCTCACACATAATAATAATGATTAATTCATTTATTAATATCCAAACAAACTTAAAGAATATGTTCCACTCCTCTGGACTTTGGAATCAGAAATATTTACATTCAGATTCCTATTCCCCACTCAGCTGGATGATGGTGGGTAAGGTGGATGTGCTTGTCAGTAGGAGGCTTCAGTCTCTCTCCACAAAGCTGCTTGAGTATCCTCCTAACATGGCAGCTGCTTGAGTATCCTCCTGACATGGCAGCTGATTGAGTATCCTACTGACATGGCAGCTGCTTGAGTATCCTCCTGACATGGCAGCTGCTTTCTCCCAGAGGGAGTGATCCAAGAGAACAAAGCAGAAACTGCAACCCATTTTATGACCTAATCTTAGAAGTCACACATCATCATGTCCACAATATCCTAATGTCACAGAGGTCAACTCTTTGCAATATGGAAGGAGACTTAAAAAAGGGCATGGAGAGCCATTGAAGGATATTTGGGGGCTGGCTACCACAGTTCACTTCTTCTCAAAGCCCTTCACACTTCCTGTTTTCTGGATGATTCTCCCTCAAACTTCTGCCTAACTAGCTGCTTAAAGTCAGATCTTAGCTCAAATATCACCAAAAAGAGGCCTTTCCAGGTCACCCAAGTCACTATCACAGTGGTCTATTTTATTCATTCTTAATACCAAGATTATATTGTAATTTATCTGATCGGTTATTATCCATCCCTCTCTGCTTCACTTGCAATCAGAGTAGCATCCTTATCTTGGATTTTCACTACCACACCCCAAGCACCTGAAACAATGCCTGGAGTTTAATAGGAACACACACACACACACACACACACACACACACACACACACACAAAATATTTGTTGAATGAAGAGTGAGTGAATGAATGAATGAATGGGTTGAGATCCATGACTCCATTAAGAGTTTTGCCTTGTACAATATCAAACCAATTCTGAAACGTGGAAAGATGGTTTCTTCTTTATTCTCCTCTTAGTTATTTAAAATTGTAGTCCCAAGGATTATAATGAAAAGACTATATATAGATTATCAAGTAATGGTATTTTCATTTACAAAACATTTGTCTTGGGGAAGTTTCAATAAGAGGATAATCTCTTGAATTTGGAAAATATTTCTGGGTTCACCCTATAACTGCCAAAAGTCTGGAATCAAAGATACTTTAGTTAATGTTTATTTCTGTTGATTCTGCAGACTTTGACACTTCCTGATTTTTTGAACAGCCATCTGTGAGAACCTACATACCCTGACTTTTCTTAATTGACATAAAGGCCTGTGGAATTTGGGCTAAGTGCCTGATATATTTAAGCTGGATTTATGTTTGGCACCCAAGTACTTGAATCTTTGTGGGAAGAATCTCACAAAATGCCAGAACTCAGCAGGAAATGACATATCTCCAACTAAAAGGTGAAGGTCTTGAAGACAGGATGATTCCTTTTATATCTCTTGATCATAATTAAGTTATTATCAAGGTTTTTCTGCTCTTCCTTTGGAAGCCTTTTTCAGTACATCCCTTTTGCAACCTGGCCAGGGATCTCCATGTTGGTCTTCACAATATCAGTAAAATGCTCAGATTCTGCCTACCCATGTGGAATTTTCCTTCTCTTATGTCCCTAGATATTTCATGACTATAGCTCCTACAAGGGAACATGGTGGTACTAATTAATCATTTCCACACACACAATCACATCAGAGGTTTACAGACACCCTGCATGGTTGGCAGGACAGGTGATACTCACCTCTGGGCACATGATATAAGAAGAACTAGATTTCAATATGCTAGAATTATTTTTTTTTTGAGGGGAGGGGTGGTTACCAGGGATTAAACTCAAGGCCACTCAACCAATGAGCCACATCCCCAGCCCTAATTTGTATTTTATTTAGAGACAGGGTCTCACTGAGTTGCTTAGCAACTTGCCTTTGGCTGAGGCTGGCTTTGAACTCACCATCCTCCTGTCTCAACCTCCCAAGCTGCTGGGATTACAGGTGTGTGCCATGGTGCCTGGCACCAGAATTCTTATAAACAAGTTGCCTACAACAGGATTCCAGTGACACATGTGTCTTTTCATTTCCTCGGGTTCTTTCTTCACTGTCTTAGGACCATCCTGGAGTATGATTCTCATTCTAGGTAAAGTGACTGCGAAGCCTAGATCACGTGGTTTTTTACTTCGTGTATCACCAGGGCTTGGCCATCTCTCCTTAGGTCCAGTGACAGCACAAGACTGGTGAAACTATTATAGTTTGAATACGAGGTGTCCCCTCAAAAGCTCTTGTGTTAATGCAGGAATGTTCCAAGGTGAAATTATTAGAATATGCAAGTTGCAACCTAATCAGTTCGTCCTGGTTTAAATGGACAGACTGGGGGTAACTGTAGGCAGGTGGGGTGTGGCTGGAGGAGATGAATCACAGGTACATGACTTGGAAGATTGTCTCTTCCCTACAGCCCCTTCCCCTTTCTCCCTCTGCTCCCTGGCTGCCATAAATGGAGTAGGGCTCCTCTATCATGCCCTTCCGCCATGTTGTTCTGCCCTCATCTTGAGCTCAGAGCAATGGAGTCATTTGTCTATGGACAGAGAACCTCTGAAACCCCAAGTAAACTTTTCCTCCTGAGTTGTCAGGTATTTTGATCACAGCGCTGAAAAGCTGACTAAAATATTTCCTTCTTCCGCCATCTTGGATCTGAAAGTCCACCTCTCTAGTGAAATTTCCATGCCAGTCATTGCAGTTTTTAACTCCAGAACTCCAGCAGTAAACCTTTGGAAGAGTGAAGAACCCTCCAAAGCAATAAGAAAAGGAAGCTCTTAGGGCTAATGCCTGTTCTTGCTGATTCCCAGGGTAGAGTCACTAAGATATAACCCACCAAATGGGCCCCCACCTGGATGCCTACCTATGATTTCACTGTACTCCATTGTGGAATGGAGGGGGATAGGGCCAGGGTGTTCAGAAGGTGAGAGACCTTTGCCCACACAGAAGCCCTCAAGGTGTGTTTTCCAGCTCAGTCCTTATACAAAACACCCTGCAGAATCACTCTGATTCCTCAAATTCCACACAATCATTAAAACTATTATTCTTGCTTTAAACCATGCAGTTTGGGGTGGTTCATTACATAGCAACAGATGACCAAACATCCCTTAAATCCAAGGAATGTGATAGGCTAGGTTTCTTTCTTAGAAATCTGTCCCACATAACTCCACATGAATTTTCTGGTCCTCAACTAGCCTTAGATATGTGAGATCATTTGATTAAGGGCTCACATTGATTGATCATGTCCTGGGGCTGGGGCCAGGGAAGGGCAGGGGTGAGAGGCCACCAAATACTACTGATATATAACAGCTGCAGGATTTGCCTCCCCCCCCCCTAATTTGGGATTAACTTTTAAAGAAGATTAAGGCCAAGCAGCACAGGAAACTCAAATTACTAAATCTTAGCTTTTGAAATCCCCCAAAAGATTGAAATAAATTAAACATGTTTTCATAATGAAAAAATAAAAATGTTGCTTAGTCTCAGTTCAAAGCTACAAACAAGAATTCAGCTCCAATGGGAGGGGAGAATAAAAACTTGTCAAACTGCCCAGACCACATCTCAGGCTCTGTCCCTCAGTCTTTGGTGAGCCAAGCACATTTTCTCTGCCCTGTGCATAGAATCTCAGCACCTGACCCTGTCTGGTGGCAAAGGCTTTAGGAATCTGGTCTAAGGAAATTGATGGGTCCTGGTGAGGATCCGCACGGGGCACCTGAGAGGCATTACAGTTTGGTGCTCATAGGCAGCATCTTAATTAACCTCTGGTTAAAATTCTCATCTTTGCCATGTGTTTTCTGAGTCTCAGTTCTTTTTTCTTTAAATGCATATAATAACTTCTTCAAAGATACATTGTGAAGATCAAGATAGAAAGTTTCATATTAAACAGATATTTTGTAACATACAATTTTAATCCCTTGGCTGGTATTTTTACTACATTTTTGGACTATTTTCCTAGTGTTTATTCCAAGGATTATAAAAATGAATTTCAACTGATTACAATCTATTTCACATTAACATTGACTTCATTCTAGTCAAATATAAAAATTTTCTTCAAAGTTGCTCCATTTATTCATTCCTCTCTAGTGTTATCATTCTCATTTTTACTAGATCTTAATGTGTTATCAACTAAATAACATAATTTACATTGTTATTTTATATAATCTTATGTATTTTACATCAGTTAAGAAAAATAACTATAAACTATGTAGTCTTTCATATTTTCATCCTTATTCACCTTTTCCAGTATTTTATTTCTTCATATGGATTTGAGTTAGTATATATTGTTATTTCCTTCCATTTTCAAAGGAAGAACTGCCTTTGAAACTTGTAGTAGTGTTTGCCAATGTTCTCTCAGTCTTTGTTTATCTGGAAATGATTTTATTTCACCTCCATCTTGAAACACAGTCTTGCTGGTCACAGAATTCTTGATTGACAAGTTTTGTTTTCCTTTCAGCATTTTCAGTGTGTCTTTCCACTGCCTTCCTGCCTTATTCTGTTGATGGTTTTGTTGGTTCTATTATGTAATGGGCCATTATTCTCCATCACCTTCAAGATTTTCTCTTTGTGTTTGGGTTTCCATGGTTTGACTGTAACATTTCCAGGTGCAAATCTCTTTGTCTTATGTTAGTTGGAGATCATTGAGCTTCCTGGATGTACAGATTAATATTTTCCATCAAATTTGGGAATTTTTCATCCATTATGTCTCCAATATTTTTTTTACCCCTTTCTATTTTTCTTGTCCTTCTAGAACTCTGATATATATATATATATATATATATATATATATATATATATATATATATATATATATAATGCTTGATCACATTCCATAAGTCTCCAAGGTGGTATTTTTTTTAAATATTTTTTTTAGTTGTAGGTGGACACAATGCTTTTATTTTTGTTTGTTTATTTTTGTGTGGTGCTGAGGATCAAACCCAGTGCCTCACCCACGCTAGGCGAGCGCTCTACCACTGAGCCACAACTCCAGCCCCACAGGTGGTATTTTTCTTCATTATGTTTTCCATCTGTTTGTCAGATTGGATAATCTCAACTGACCTATCTTCAAGTTCTATAATTCCTTCTTCCGCCACCTTGAATCTGAGAGTCCACCTTTCTAGTGAAATTTCCATGCCAGTAATTGCAGTTTTTAACTCCAGAACTTACATTTAGTTCTTATTTATAATTTCTCTCTTTCAGTAGAAATTTCTTTTATGGATAAATTATTGTCATCATACTTTTCCTTTAACACTTTAAACATGATTTCCTTTTACTATTTGAACATATTTGTAATGGCTCCTTTGACATTGTTGTCTGCTAATTCCAACATCTGGATCCCTCAAAGAGTTTCCATTGGCTGCTTTTTGTCCTGAATATGGACATCTCTTTTTTCTTTTGTACATCTCCCATTTCTTGTACATCTTTTTCTTTCTTTCTTTTTTTTTTTTTTTGGCCAAAGCTGGAAATATTTAATTTTTTTTTTTTTTTAGTTGTTGATATACCTTTATTATTTTTTTTTGAATATTTATTTTTTAGTTTTCGGCGGACACAACATTTTTTTTTTTTTTTTTTTAGGGGAGGGAGAGAGAGAGAGAGAGAGAGAGAATTTCCTCAATATTTATTTTTTTTAGTTATCGGCAGGCACAACATCCCTGTTTGTATGTGGTGCGGAGGATCGAACCCGGGCCGCACGCATGCCAGGCAAGAGCGCTACCACTTGAGCCACATCCCCAGCCACGACACAACATTTTTGTTTGTATGAACCTGGGCCGCATGCATGCCAGGCGAGCGCGCTACCGCTTGAGCTACATCCCCAGCCCATACCTCTGTTTTTAATTTATTAATATGTGGTGCTGAGGATCGAACCCAGTGCCTCACACATGCTAGGCAAGTGCTCTGTCACTGAGCCACAACCCCAGCTCCGGAAATTTTAGAAACTAGATTATAGCAATTCAAAATTCTGAGTCCACATGCTCCATCCCTGGTGTGGTTAATCTGTCTCCCCTGTGGCATATAACCACTGATATCTATGTTCATCTTTAAATTATGGGGTGTATGTGTATGGTGTGTGTGTGTGTACACGTGCCCGCGCGCGTGCGTGCGCATTTTATCTGCAGGACTGGTGTCCTGTGCTTGTTTAAAATAAACAGTTGGTTAGCCAATGATTGATCAAAATTATGCTCAACCATCTTGAGCCAGTAAGGCTCCAATAGCCTTTGCCAATGGAACTGCGTATTGCTGGGGGAACACATTCAAAGTTTATGAATGTATGAATTTATAGAATTTATGGCCTTTACTTTCTATCAGGCCCTCTCCTGTCTCCTCTGTGTGTGCAGGAGCTCATATTCAGACAGGGATGTGGGGATATACTTTCCGATCTATCTTGAATATGTGTGCATTCTTGTGCGTCTATACAACATTTAATTCCACCAGGGAGCTATGTGGGAGTTTAACAAGGCCTGCTATGGTGGTCTCATTTCTCAGACTTCCCTGTTAAATTGGTGGCTAGCCCACTAGTCCATTTCTTACCCTAAATAGGATTGTAACAGCAGGCTGTGACATTGTCCTTACCTGGTCCCTTGCCACGGAGATCACCACTGTATTTGGCAATGCCTAGGCCTGTGAGATTTTTCTGCTTTCTGATCCAAATCAAGTCAGCCCCCTTATGCAGTGAAGCTGCTAATTTTCATTAGAACTTCCTAACTGATGGTGCAGGGGGTGGAGAACAAAAGCAGTCACAGCCCCAAATGACTTAGATTCCCACTGTTCTTAGTTCAGTAATCTTTCTTGAATAAAACCTTGTCAATCTTTTCTATGCCTTTGGTTAATTTCTTGTATCCTAAAATGATTGCTATTGACAGTTGTCAACTTTTATTGACAACTGAGAGAATTTGTTAAACTCCTTTCTCCTCCCTTCCAGCAAGTCCTGCTTCTACATGAGCATTTAAAGTTTACTAATTCTAAGTTCATTACTGTTTGGGGGACTTCTGCTCTGTCCATGCTGCTAGTTAGCACTTCCTATTGCATTAGTGGCCTTTACGAAGGAGCCATGTCTCCCCACATTCATGTCCCTGTGCAGTCCCCTCCTCTTCCTCCTAGGCTGGATCTATGACTTGCTTTAAAGAGCAGAATGCAGAAGAAACATCAAGGTGTCAGTTCCAGACACAGGCATTGAAAAACCTAGCAGCTTCAGTTTTTTTGCTCTTGAAGACCCTGAACTGCCACATAAGAAGTTCAGTTACTCTGGAAAGACCACAAGAAGAGTGCAAAGTGAGAGGCCCTAAGACCCTATGGAAATCAGCAAGGTAGTTAGAGGTGGGAAATGAGGCCCCAGAAATTTGACAAATAAGGCCAGCCCCAGTTTGAGCCCCTACCTATGTGTGAACAAACCATCATAGAATCTCCAGCCCCCCACAGGCTCACAGGAGCAAAGGTTAGCCATGCTACCATGTCCCACCTGGATTTTGGACTCCCAGCATCATGAGAGGAAAAACCATGATGGTCATCTTAAGTTACTAAGTCATACATAGTGTAAGTAATGGATGACCAAAATATTCAGATAACTTAATGACAGTCAGCCTCTGGTTTCTCATTTCCTCCCGTACACATCTGTCAGGCTCAAGAACCTTCCAGTGTGTGGACCTATGACTCCTTTACCCAAGTTGTATTATGTCCCAGGTCCCCGTCACCTGAAGCACAGACAAGGATCATTTTGCATGCTGTTCTGCAGAGAACCCAGCAAAAAATAGGCCCTTAATAAAAGGCTTCATGTTGACACACTCAGCTAGTATGATCATGAGTCACACTACCTATTACAGCCAGGAACGAGCCCTGTTCCTTTCTGAGTCTCTGAATCACGCTGTCAGAATCAAGCAACACCTCCCATCTGCACGCCTTTCTCATGCCAAGGGTCCTCACCAATAAAGCCTGCTCGTGCTAGAAATATGTTTTCATCCAGGGATCTCTCTTCATTCTGAGCCCATTTAGATCCCATGCATTTTATTTTCTCCCAAGCCAAGGAATCCTGGTCAGACTCCTACTTACGTGGAAGGAGCTCAATGTCAGTTGAACGAAGAGTCGTATGAGTTTTGAAAATCCTTGGATTTGGTCGTCAGTGATGAAAGAGAAGAGGATCTCGTGGACACCCAATAAAGGAATGAGGACCAGTGTTGATTTTGCCAGTCTGCAAATGACAAGCAAATAACAGTCATGAGGGCCACCCTGGGACTCAACCGCATTTCCTGCTCTTTGGTGTCTGTCTTTATCGTCTTGATGAATAGTTGATTTTCCAGTTGGTCTCTTTGACTACACATTTAATGCTTGAGGGTCTTATTTACTGTTGCATTCCCTTCACCTGGTAGATGCTCAGGAAATATGAATGCAATGAATGCACGATTGGATAACTCCTCCCGTATAGGTTTGTCATATGCATACAGATATTAATGTTTTAACTGAGAGGTAGATAGTCATGCAAGTAGCTGCCATGCCCAGACCCCACACCTCCCAGGTTTGGCAGTTTTCCTATTACATGGCTAACAGATGTGTCTCTCTCTCTTTTTCTACTCAGATCTTTCCATGTCAGGACTTTAAATGGCAGCCTGAGAATGGAGAGAAAATGAGTTGCTCGGGATCACAAAACCTAAATGTCAAATCCCAGCCTGGAAGTGGTGGGGGTCTCTGACTTAACCTCAGGCCCTGCAAATCTGAGCTGCACTTTGCCATCAGCCCTCAGGCAGCCCTCGACCCTGCCAGGACCACAGGAAATGAAAACCTGATCCTCCTCATAAAAAGTGCTGTGTGGAGGTTTGCTGCTGTATACAGTCTACACCAAAAAAAGACAAACATTCCTTTGTACCACCCACGTGTAAAGTGCACAGCTGGGGCCCAAACACGCCAAACTGGTGAGTCCCAAATGTGGCTGACTAGTAAAATTCCTTACAGAGCTTTTAAAATATTTCCAGTGGGCCCTCCAAATAGGCTGGGTTCTGCATTGGTAGATTCAACCAACTGTGGGTGGAAATTTTTCCTTTTTAATTTATCTATACCAAACACAAACATTTTCTTTTTTTCTCTAAACAATTAGTCTCTAAACAATACAGTATTGTAACTATTGATATACCATTGGCATTGTTTTAGGTATCAAAAACAATCTAGAGATGGTTTCAAGTATTTGGGAAGATGGGCGAGTGGCAAATACATCATTCTCATATAAGGAAACTGAGCATCTGTGGATTTAGTATCATGGGGATCCTGGAACCAAACTTGCATGAAGACCAAGGATGCTGTGGTACCCATAAGCTTCCTGGGATTGTGTCAACTCCCTGAATCCAAACCTCTGGAGGTTGGGTCCTGAGACAGTGAATTTTAAAGAAATTCCTATAGGATTCTGATACATAGCTAAGTTTGAGGATGACTGCTTTTTTTTTTTTTTTTTTTTTTTTTTTTTTTTTTTTTTTTTACTATTGAGCTGTTTCCAGATTTGAAACTAACCCCATTAGCAAAGGTGACTCATATTCAGGATACGAACAAAGCTATTGTCTAATTTGCGTTGGGAAAAAAAAAAAGAGAGACCAATTGCAATGTGTTTTTAGCCCAAGTCACTTCTCCACACCCCCGGAGGTAGAGATGTAGACACTCGAGAGTGTCATCAACAGTTTACAAGCAGTTCTTCAGGAAGGCTGAACTCCATCCAAGTTTACTAGAATCCTGTATCTGAGACCCATTCAGTGTCATCAATGAAACAAAAAAACTTTCACTATATGCCCTTAAAGGAGGTAGTGACAGAAGAGGGGAATAGGAGCCACCATGCAGGAGTGACTCCACCCATCCACATGGGCTTTGTGTCCCTGACCCTTGACCTTCAGGGGAGGCCCCTGAGACGGGGATGAGTTGCAGGTCCCGGTCATGCGGTTCTCCCGAGTGGAACTCAGATGTACTCCCATCCCCATTCCCAGCCAGCAAGGAGTCTCTCTGCCAGGCACAGTAACTTGTTCCCAAGGAGAGAATATTTTAAGAGCTTTCCTCCTTTTCCTACTCCTGCTCCTTCTCCTCACTCCTCTTCTCCTTTTCCTTCTTGTGCTGGGGATTGAACCCAGACCTTACGCATTCTAAGCCTGAACTCTATCATTGATCAATATCCACAGAGCCTAAGGGTTTGGGTTTTGTTTTTGTTTTGTCTTATTTTCTTAATTTGCAGGAGTGTTTTAAAAACCCTCTGTGTCAAAGGTTGCAAAATGGTGATTATAGGTTGGAAATGATTTGCAGACAGTTTTGCTTAAATGATTTTTTTTTTCTTTAAAGCTATTGGAAACATCGCTAAGGAGATTGCAAAGTAAAGATGTTCAGATTTTTATCTCAATTGGTTCTGGCTGGTTTGTGGCCCTCCATTTAGAGGGAACCTGTGATCTTCAGCCCCCTCTGAGCCTGGACTGCTCACTTATGACCTTATTTGGCCTTTGCCCGTGTCTGAATCTGTGACCCTTGCTCTGGGCTATCTGGGTTTTAATCACACATACTCACATGCTTCCTGTGGATCATGTCTTACTATGAACTTATTCTGGGGCCATGTTATGGCTTTAGGTGTTTTTCAAAAATAAACTCTATATTTTGAAATAATTTTAGATTTATAGAAAAGTTGCAAACGTAGTACAGAGTTGCCAATACCCTTCCTTCAGTTTCTGTTTCTGTTAAATGATACATGGTCACAACACACCTGTCAAACTCAGGGAGTCAACATGGGAATATCACTAGTAGCTAAATTGCACTTTATTTGGATTCCACTGTTTTTCCACCTAATGTCCTTCTCACCTTCCAGGATCCCACCCTGCAGTTAGCATGGAGTGACTGTTACTGAAGAATCATATTTTGGGGTCATTTGAGTCACTATCACTCCTCTGGATGGAAGCAAGAAGGGATTTTCCACTACTCACGTTCTTCTAACTTCTCCTTAGATGAAAGTACTATTTGTGACCCAGCTCAGATGAAAACCCATAAATAGTCAAAGCAGCGTACCCCTATGGATTGTTGTGTGTACACTTATTTTTCATCCATAACCATTTGTTTATTTAACCAGTACAGTTTATTGTAGTCGTTTAACTATTCAACAAATATTTACTGCATATCGACTCTGGGCACATGAGCGGGTACACTGGGAGTGGAAGAGTTGAAGATGAAGGTGGCAGTGTGCAGGGCCAGCTCTTGGATCTGGGTTCAAATACCCGTGTCATCAATTACTCTCAATGTGCACTTGGGCAAATTATTTCACTTCTCTGTTAGTTTCCTCATCTGTAAAAAGAGGATTTTACTAATAACAGCATCCAACAGGGTCATCATAAGGATTAAGCCAATAACATGGGGTAAACCCCCAGAATAAATAATATCTAATCATAATAAATGATCAATAAATTTTTAAAGAAGGCATCACTGCCTTTAGGTTGCTATAGCTTTGGTGATTTTGATCACTTTTATTTCCATCTGTGATGTGTTTAGTCTGTAGTTGCTGATGGGGCTCAGAACTTGCTTCTTCAAAATACGGTAACTAGACTGTTTTAAGCTGAAAATTTTTGAGAAAATTACAGAAGCAGGAACATCACTCTTCAATCTCTCCTCTACTTCTCCCCTAAAATCAGCTCAAAAACCTACAAAGGGGACCTGGGGTTGTGGCTCAGGGGTAGAGCGCTTGCCTACCATGTGTGAGGTAGTGGGTTTAAATCTCAGCACCACATAAAAATAAATAAATAAAATACCTACAACTGAAAAAAATTAAAAAAAAAAACCCACAAAGAATTTCCTGAACTGCCCCTGATAAAGATTCAAAGGCCCTCCTTTGAGAGATGCCCTCCTTGCACCCCCAGGGAAGGAACATCCTCATCTCTGAAGACTCCGAAGACTCTGAACCCACAAGTCTTGGTTAGTTCCCCCAGGTTAGTGCCATCTGGTCACACCCCTTCTGTCCACTGCTATTTCTCCATAACTCTCCATTCACTATCAGACCTGACCTAAAAATGTGTAACTTCAATCATTTCTTGGGGTCTTCATTTCCTCATGAAAGTTCCTGGGTCACATAAAACTTCGACATAAGTTTGCATGCCCTTGACCCTGTTAATCTTGTCAGTTTGACTTTCAGACCCCCAGCCAGGGACCTCTAAGAAGATGGAGCAAAAAAACCTTTTTCTCCCTCAAATTGCCTACCAGGAAGTCCTTTGGGGAAGCACTCTGGGTCTTAGCATGTTAAAAATGACCCTCTTTTATACATTCATTAGGCATTCGATCCTCCTGCATCCTATGGAAGGTTAGGATTGTTCCTCTGTGAAAAGAGAACCGTCTCCTGGGAACCACGAAGAATAGAGGACTTGGGAAGCTAAGTGTCTGCTGGTCCCTGTCCACATTCCAAGAACATCCTTAGCCTTGCTGCTAGCCCTAAAGTTCCTCCTTCGTGCTTGACTCTCTGCTCTCCTACTCCAAAAACACAAAGTTGGGACGTCTTCTGTTTCCTTTGCTTGATGGTGGAAGCCCAGGTTCAAGGGCTAAGAATACAGAAGATTCTCCAGCTCCTAGCAACCCGCCTTTTTGGCAGGGCCTACATGTGTTTAATTCAAACTTTCCTAAAATATACTCCTGGAGGGGAGCCAGATCTTGAACATTACATTCCAAACGTTTTCAAAATCTCAGAGTTGGAGGGAGCCTGTACCTACCAGAATTTGGATGAAATGCACTGGGCCCATGAGAGGGCTTTCAGGGAATACAAACATGGAAGGGAGACGTGGAAGAGGAGCAAGCTTTCAACACGGGAGAGGGCAGGGGGAGACAGGCAAGCTGACAACTTACGGGGGGTGACAGTAGGCAGCCCCTTCCAGAGCTTGGAAATGAGGAAACTAGCACTATTTCCCGAGAGCAAAGTGACAAATGAGCTCACAGTTTTTTTTTTGCCGTGGGATTCTCTAGCCCAGGGAACAAAAATAGCATGGGTGTGTCCTGACAGATAGGTTCCTAATTTTTTGCTAAAATAAAAGAAGCATAAACGAATCAATTAAATTAGACTCTCCATGAAAAATTAAATAAGTTGTCCACATGGCCATCTCATGTTGCCCTCTTCCTCACTGAAAATGGCAGTAAAAATTACAAAGGAGGATGTTTTGGCTACTCATCCTGCTCTCCTCTGTGGAGGGCACACTGGCTCCCGAGAATGAACCACATTCTCAACAGGTAGATGGTGCAATGAGCCAGGGAGGTTTCTCAGGTGTCCTTCAATCTCTCCGCTTTGACCACACTCTCCCCAAGCAACATTCTGGATTTCTGAGAGACATCGTAAGGCATGTGTGCACTACAAAGGAATGCCCGACCCCATCCCCACCTTCCACAGACATTAAAAATGAATAATAGGTTGGGTGTGGTGGCACAAACATGCCCATAATCCCAGCAACTCTGGAGGCTAAGGAAGGAGGATTGCAAGTTCAAGGCCAGCCTCAGTAACTTAGTGAAACCCTGTCTCAAAACAAAAAACAAAAAGGGCTAGGGATGTAGCTCAGTGGTAGAGTCCCTCCTGGGTTCAATCCCCTGGACAGAGGAGGAGGAGGAAAAGGAGGAGGAGGAGTAGGAGGAGGAGGAGGAGGGAAAGGAGGAGGAGGAGGAGGGGACTACAAGGAACAGAGAAGGAGAACTTGTCACCTAGTTTATGTACATGGACTTCTTGTAAGTTCAGAGGGCATCAGCCAACCATTCAGGAATACAGAGAGGTCCACTGTACGGTCTATGGGTAGTGGCAAGCTCACCAAGGTGAGGCCTCTGATCCTGAAAGGCCTTTGGGTAGATATGTGCCCAGGTTCCCTTTCTCTAGCTTTTTCCTTGAACAAAGATAGGGAGAGGGGGAAAAAAAAGAAATTTCCAGACAGAATGTATATGTCAGACAGGGTTACTCTTTCTACCCTCCAACCATCCATTCTGGATCATTGCTCAGCCATAAAGGTTCCCCAAAGTCTTGATTTATACTTCCCCGGATCAATGGCTACCAAGTGAGTATGCACACCCCAGGCTTATGCAGGCTGACTTCTTTAATACTGGAAGAAAATATAATCATAGAAGATAATAGGAGTTCTTTGTATATTAATATTTATCTATCATTGTGTATTTTCTGTTTTTTATGTATAAGGTATGTATTAGTTCATTAGACTATATATATATATATATATATATATATATATATATATATATATATTATACACACACACACACACACACACACACACACATATATATATGTATATGATGAGGCACATGCTCAAAATTTCTTTACTGATCAAGATGCATGATGCATGATCAAAAAGCTTAGAAACCACTATCTTGGATAACTCTAGAAAAGGGGGACTCTGGAAAAGAAAAAAAACCAGGCTTTATAGAAACACCATTCAGTATACCTAAGCAGAAAATTCCATGTGTTATTTCACTATAGTATCTCATCAGAGGTCCCCTATTCTGGCTGTGTATCTGAATCCCCTGGGGAATCCACAGGAAGTCTATATGGCAGGGTTCTGTCCCATACCCCTTGAGTCAGTACTGGAGCTCATGAGGCTGTGCTTTGAGCTGGCTCTCAGGAAATGCTTAAAAGTAGTCAGAGCAGAAAGATATTGTAGAGGGTCACTGAGGATCTGGAACCTGGGGAAGATCCCAGGGGTGCCTGGTGGACTTTAGGGACACAAAGCAGCAGGGGCTTGGGCTCAGAGTCCTTTGGAATTCACCTGACCCCTGATTCTGCCTCCTGGGAGTATTCACCTCTGCCCAGCTTCTGGGTACCCTGCTTGTCCCTGCATCCAGAAGACTTCTCTGCTTGAGTGGACCAGGAGCTCAATCCTCAGAGTGGTGAGAGGCTGAGCCTTGGGAAAGGGGCCAAGGAGGCTGCTCGGCCACTTGGAGGCCCGACTAGAGGCGCCAAGAGAGACAGTGCAACTCCCCAGGGCCCAGGCCAGGCCAGTTCCCCAGGGTTAAGGGTTTCTGCAAAATATTTGAGTGAAAGCCTCAACCAGCAGCTCTAGTATATATTTGCCCATTCCTAAACTGGGTATGTTTACCCTTCGCGATGTCGTGGAGCAGGGATTGGGGGATGATAGGATGTGAGGTCTGGATCCTGAGCAAATGCTGCTCGCCACCTCTGATTAGGTGAGCCGTCTAACTGAATCACATAGGCTCACGCTCAAAATTTCTTTACTGATCAAGATACATGATCAGAAAGCGTAGACACCCCTGTCTTGGATAACCCTGGAAAAGGGGGACCCGGAAAAGAAAACAAAGAGGCTTTATAAAAGCCTCCTTGAATTGACATAATAGGCAGGAGACGGATCTGCCTCAACACTCCCATTTTATACACCAAAAACAGGCCAAGGGGGGCTGACGCCCTTGCCTAAGGCCAGTCAGTGAGTCTGGGGTTGTGGGCAGCTCTCTATCCCCCACCACCTGTCGCATGCTCCACCCCAAGGCCCCAGTTCTTAATGAAGTAGCACGCAGGCGCCTCAAAGATGGGGTCCACGTTGTATTTACCTCTTGTTCCAGTTGGAGACATTCATTAAATGTTTGTCAGATAAATGGAAAGACCACCTTCTGGCACCTGGCTCAGCCTGAGAAAGAGTGAGGTGCAGGGCTGGGTCCCTCTTCACCCCTCCCACCTCCTCTAGCCTGCTGTGTGGACTGAAGCCCCTACTTCAGAGCCATCACTTGGGTTAGGACACCCCTTCCTTGACAGCCCCAGCTGACATCACTGGCCACATCCAAAGGAAAGGATAACTAGGAAAAGAGCAATGCAGATCTCAGTAATGTGCCATCTAATCTATGACGAACAAGGACAGCTGTTGCAAGAGAAAGCAGGAGAGATACAGTAAAGTCAAGTCACAGAAAAAGCAATTGTACGAGGAACGTATTTCCTTAGACTCTGAAGTTTGTGGTCTTACCTCTCAAGGTCTCAAAAATACTCAAATCTCAGATTCTGAGTTATGAGTGTATCTTCTGTTCTATGGCCTCAAAGCTTCCAAGGAAAGCAACTACCAAAGTTCCCTTTGTACCAGGTTTTTCCTCCTCCATAAGTCACTCAAACTTAGGGACACTTTACAGTCTTGTACTGGGGGGTCAGAAGGTCTTCCTCCTTGCAGGTCCCTCCCACATGCTCTATGACACTATTTTCAGAAGGACTCTCCCTGACTCACCTCAGCAGACAAATATCCTAATGCAACTTTTTCTGACCTTCCCAGGCACATTAGGCAACACCACCTGAAGGATTCAAAATAACCTTGGACTTTTGAACACCGACCGCAGGCCACTCACCTGTATTTATAATCTCTGAAGCACATTTGATGAGCTTTCAGCTTAGAAATGAGAAGCCTGAGAATTTTCAGGAAGATGAAGAAATTAACCTTGAAAAAAAAAAAAACCAGACGTGGGTAAGTAAAGGTGTGCTCCATAATGCTGTGACTATTGAGGACAACTGGACGGGGCCATCCACCCCTCATCCACATAAACCAGGGACAATGTGGCAGTTGGTTGGTTGCAATAATTACTTAATCTCCACTGCTCCAAAGGCCATCTGATCTGAAGGTCTAGAAGGGATTTCAGGAGTATCATTTAATTATTCTTCTGCTTGGTGAGGCCCATAGCTAAAGCCATCCAAGGTGGACATTTTCTTCATTATCATGAGCATCATCATCATCATCAACAACATTTATTGAGTACTTACGAGGCCAGGATTTGGGCTAAGAACTTTCCATGGATTATTTTATTTAATCTTCATAACAACTCCTAAAGTAGCTACAACTATTTTTATCCCCATAATCCAACAAGAAAACAGAGGCACAGAGGAGAGGAGTATAATTTTTAAGGTTGTGCAGCTAGTCAGTGACTGAACTGTTGCTTCAGCTCATATCTATCTGATAATAACCTTCCCTCCATTTAAACAGAATGCCACACTGCTGCTCATCTGTAAGAACCCCAGCCTATCTGGGTATGGTGGCACATGCCTATAATCTCAGCTATTTGGAAGGTTGAGGCAGGAGGATCACAAGTTTGAGGCCAGTCTCAGTACCTTTGTGAGAACCTGTCTCAAAATAATTTTTACTTATTTGTTTACTTATTTACTCATTTATTGTTGTTGTTATACTATACTGGGATTGAACACAGGGGCACTCTACCACTAAGCTACATCCCCAACCTTTTTTATTTATTTTTTTTTTTTGAAGCAGGATCTCACTAAATTGCTCAGACTGGCCTCCAACTTAGGATCCTTCTTCCTCAGCCTCAAGTTGCTGGGATCACAGCTCAAAAATAAATTTTAAAAAGGGTTGGGGATGTAGCTCAGAGGTACAGCACTTGCTTACCATGTGTGAAGCCCTGGATTCAATCCCTAGCTCTGCAAAAACAATAACAGCCACAGAGAAAAACAAAAGCAAAACAAGACTCTAGTCCTGTTGGTGTCTAAGTTGAGGTCCTGCTGCCACATAAGGTTCACCGGTCAGAATATCTTCCCCACTCCATAGAACACTTTTCTTAACTGTCCTAGATGGGACACATCCAGCCCTCTGTTGTCCACCTTGGTAGAAGAGGTAAGATATACCCACAAATTCCTTGACACTTCTCCTTTCAAACGTCCCCTCCTCCATGTGAGCTAAATTTAATGACTTCTGTGTAATGATGCAAGAGGAAGTGATGGTAGGTAACTGTAGGGCCCTCAAAAGAATGGTTTCCCCTGAAACACCTGCTGGGGGAAGCCAGCTACCGGGTTGTGTAGGCCCCAAGACAGCCCATGGAAATGCAGAGAGACCCACACTGGAGAATGGCATCCCTTGGCCACCAACCAGCGCCATTTGTCAGTGGTGTGTGTTCACCTCTTGGAGCCAGTCCTCCACTCCATCCTTAGGACAGCTCATGAGCCTCCTGGAGGTGCAGAAGAGCAAGTGGTTGAGGATGTACTGAGTGTGGGCTTGGACAGCGAAGAGGAGGCTAGAGAGGGAGAGAGGACCAACTGACCGTTGGTCCTGCTAAGGAGTTTGAGCTTTTTTTTTTTTTTTTTTTTTCCTGAAAGCAATGGAGAGCCAGTGATAAATTCAAAGCAGGCAAGTGACCTGGTCAGATTCGTGCTTCGGCATTTCAGAAAGGTCATTTTGGCATCCGTGTGGAGAATGGATTGGATGGGGACAAGATCGGAGGAGGCCACCAGATGGGAGGCAGTTTCAGAGTTCCCGGGAGGGGGAGACGATGGAGAGGTGAACCCTATCTGCTGCCCTGCTATTTCCGTGATGGAGAAGGGTGACTGGTTTGAAATTACTAGGAGGCTTCAGTCAAATGAGCTTCCTAACTGGTTGGATGTGAAGTCAAAGATAACCCCGATGTTTCTGGATCTCCAATGTGTGGTGGTGCCGTTCACCAAGAGAGGGAGCCCGTGAGGGGGCGAAGATCGCAGGTAAGAGGAGGAGTCCAGTCGTTCTGAACATAAGAGATGCCCCCATGCCATTAGATATTTGTTTGCACCTCGGCAGAGAGGTCCCAATCAGGAGGAGAAGAAGGTTTTAAAGGCTACATAGAACTCAGCATCAAGGGTCTCACTAAGAGAAGCAAGGCGGTGATGCTTTTTTTTTTTTTTTAATGAAATGTGGGGAGATCCTGTCAACCCTGTTTAAGAGGCTTGTATGTAGTAGTAGACTCGGGATATGAAATGGAGACCATGTTGTTCCCTGGTATTTTTTTTTTTTTTTTTTTTTTTTGCAGAGATGCAAGAAATTTTTGGTGCAGTTGTTATTTTAAGATTGAAAGATTTAGGGGGCTGGGGTTGTGGCTCAGTGGTAGAGTGCTCGCCTAGCATGCACGAGGCACTGGGTCCGATCCTCAGCACCACATAAGTGTAAAATGAAGATATTGTGTCCACCTAAACCTTAAGAATAAACATTTAAAAAAAAAAAGATTGAAAGATTTAATAGTGTCTCTCCATTGCAATGGAGAAGGAGCCCATGGAAAGGGTGATCAGGTGACAATTCATGGGACAAAGTCTCTACAGACACTGATCCTGCACGGGACTAATGTCCCTGTCAAAAATAAGATCGTTTGACCACACACTGAAACACAGCCTGCAGAACCTAACCTATACCTGCTATCACCTGCTCTACCAGCCTTAGGAGAATTAATGCTTAAAGCTAAAAAGCTCACTCAGGCAAGCAGCTATTTATCTAATCCGTAAGCCAACAGGAATGATGGAATTTCCCAGCCAAAGGATATTTAGTAAAAAGAAAAATTTAAATACAAACTAAACGTAACCAAGTAATTTATCCCCTTTTAATGGGATCTCTGTTTCTCATCATAAAGAGAAAAACCCTGGGTGCCTGGCTAAGGGATTTGTTGAACGCAGACATTTTTCTCACAAAGCAAGCTTCAACAGCCGGGAGACACATCTTTCAACAAATTCGTTTCAGTCAGGACTGTCTCCTTGGAAAGGAAGGGTCGAGTCAAGGACGACATGGATGCTTTGTGCTTGGTGTCTTCCAGAGACCAGACAAGAGAAAGTGAGCATCCACCCACAGGCCGCATGGAGGAAGCACTTCCTTACTGACATGGAGTAAAGCGCCATCTTGGGTTACCATGGAGACTGCTCCTCTAGGCTTCCAAGGAGACAAGAGTCCACCATCCTATTTGGCTGGTGCTAGTCTTCATTTGTGCACAGTGAGAAAGGACCTAAAGGAGGAACTTTCTCAAGAACCAAGCCAACTCCTTTAGGATTCTGTGACCAGGTCAGGGGCACTTAGGACCTCAGAAATACCAGGCTCCCTTCCAGGTCCCCCACAGTACAGCTGTCCTCCCAGATATAACATTCTTGGTGGCAATTTTTGGCAACCCGGAATCTGTGCACAGATCTGTACCTCCAGGTTGGCTGAGGTGATTGCCAGCATAGTAGGAGCTCAGGGGTAGGCCTCGGGTACCCCTAAACCCTCCCACCTCTCCCCAAGCCCCTGTTCCTCTGACTTGCCATGTAGACTAAATGCCTGCTTTTAGAAATGCTCCTTTCGGCCAAAACATATCTTTTCTAAAAGCTTTGCTAAAATGTGCATGTCCCATGGAAGAGAGGGAATGGCTGGGGGAGGAGAGAGGAGATCTTTCTCTCATTCCTTCATTCATTTTTTCCAAAGGGGAAAACTTCAATAAATGCACGGCATGCAGGGAGATCCCCCCCTTCAGAAAAGGAGATGTCTCCGGAAACCTGGGGCAGCTGAAAATCCCAAGTTCCTGGTGGGGCATAGGACCTAAAAAGAGAAAAGGCCAATGAAGACTGTTTTTACCAGTTTCTCAGTTTTCCCAAGTTCTTAGACTATCAGAGGAGATTCAATGAGAGTGAGTGATGGATGGCTTTAACTTCATGAGGTCAACAGAGAGTCCCATTCGATTTGTTGACACACACACACACAAAAAAAGCTATTTAATAGGTGTTCAGTCTGGCCAGTCTCTGAATTCCAAGGATAAGGATATGGGTAGAATGTAATCATTCTATAAGACTATTTTTGGTGTTTTTTAAATATAGATTAAGTATATTTGTTATAGAATAATATTTGTTATATTATTATGCTTATAATCACATAAATATCCAAGTGGAGGACTCCAGTGCATCATCCCCAGACTGATGGGGCCTTGGACCCATGGTTTGGAGAGAACATCTTGTGGATTTGGTTCCATGGAATGTGTAAGATTATCCTTGAAGGACTGAACTAATCAAGGCTGTATCTATGGGGGTAAGGGAGACTAAGACACGAGTCTTAGTCAGTATGACTCAACTCAAAATGTACACTCGGGGATGATCGGTTAAGTAGTGAAGTCTTATACAAAGGGAGAGGTGGGAATTTTCCAATCTGGAGAACGACCACCAAAATACCTGGATTCTTCAGATGTCACATTATGGACATTTTGGAAATATGAGAAATCCTGTACCAACAGAGCAGCAAATGGAGTCTGACAGTGGGTGTGGACATTCAGCTGAGATGCATTCACTTCAACCCAGACACTGATCAGCAAAGGAAGGCTCAGCATGGGGGTGTGGAAGGGGCCCAACTGTGACAACTGGGCATGCTTACCAGGGATCCTGGGAGAGTAGACTCTCCTTGGACCCAATGCTGTGTTCACCATGCAGGACTGAATATTTCCCAGAAACCTCTGCTCTATGCTCCAGAAATTATGGCCCAAGTTCAAATATGGCCAAGATAAAAAAAAAAAAAAGTTAAGATCCTGAAATATAAAATACCAAGTGCTACCAGCTCAGTCTATTATTACATTACTTTTATGGTATTTTGGTTTAAATTGAATATATGTAGAGGTCACAAAATATTTTTTCAACACAATAAAGATATGATGTTTGGCTTATGTCACAATCAAGTGCACTGTGGGGAGCTCTGCTCCATGCAGTCATTCAAGGACCCAATCCTTCCATGTTGTGGTTCAGAGAATTCTCCTTTGGAGTTGGAGTTACACCAATTCGTATTGTTAGAAACTGCAGTGTGTGGTTACATATGACCAAACATGAAGGCAGATATTGGTTCAGTCATTGTCTGATGGAACTTAGGATAATAACTATGAAATTCTGTATCTAGCACCAAGCCAAGCACAGAGAAAGTGCTCAGTGGATGCTCAATGGAAGAGGATAGATAAGTGAGCCTTCAGTACTGAGGAATCTCCATTTAGTCAGAGTTTTGATTACATGGCGGAGTCTAGGCTGGATAATCCGCAAGCCTCCTAGGTTGTTCTATTGTGCAGCCACTGCCACTGGGTTTCTCCACTTCAGCACCCCTGACATTGGGGACAGCAGACTTATTTGTTCTGCATATTATAAGAGGTTGTACAGCATGCCTGGCCTTCACCCACTCCATGTCAGTAGCAAACTGCCCCTGCAACTTGTGACAACTAAAAATGTCTCCAGATAGGGCTACATAGCTCAGTAGAGAAACATTAGTCTAGTCCAATTCTGATTTTATAAATGAAGAAACAGAAGCCCAGAGATGTCAACTCACTTGGCTAAAGGATACATCACGGATTAGTCGTGAAGCCAGGATTCCTTACTCCTAGATCAGCTTCTTCCACTCCACTATAAGGATTTTATTTTCCCTTTCATGTTTGATAGGACGTACAGATTCCACTCTTCTGGAAGCCCTCAAATCAATGCACAAAATCCTAGACTCCTATCGCTATATGGGCTGAGAAAGCATCAGGTTGAGATTCCTACCATTCAGGAAAGACCTTTCTCTAACATTCATGTCAGTGTTTTTCCAGTTCATGATTAAATAAGTACCCTTTCCTTTGACCAAGGGAGAATTTTTTTTCCCATTTCTGTTCAAGCTCATTTTCTCTTGTCCATGCCTCTGTAGACACAGACAGTGATCCTTTACCAGTGTCCTCTCTAAGACGTTCATAGGCCTGAGAATGATTGTGAAATGGTCCTTCCCAGGCATGCCTGTTGACTTTTATTATTTGGGGCAATAGATTAATTAATAGTTTGGTTTCCAAGGAGAAAGAGTTCACTAACTAGGCAGGTGTGAGGACATCAGATGGACATTACAGGAAGAGGAACTATAAAAGCAGGGGAGAAGTGAAATACCGCATTGGATTTGGGGAACTTTGAGTTTCTCCATTTAAAGTAGAGTGCATGGGCTGGGGATGTGGCTCAAGCGGTAGCGCGCTCGCCTGGCATGCGTGCGGCCCGGGTTTGATCCTCAGCACCACGTACCAACAAAGATGTTGTGTCGGCCAAAAACTGAAAAATAAATATTAAAAAAAAATTCTCTCTCTCACTCTCTCTCTCTCTCTCTCTCTCTCACTCTCTCTTTAAAAAAATAAAAATAAAATAGAGTGCAGGGTGCCTGTGGTTGGGGAAGCAGACAGGAATGGCAATGATTACTCTACTAAGGAGTTTGAAACCAAATCGAGGGATATAGTGACCAGTCAAAGAGTCAGAAGTAGAAGAGAGACTCCAAAATTTGACTCCAAAAAGATCACTCTGGCTCCAATATGGAAGATGGATTGCGGGGGGGCAAGAATAGAAGGAAGAGCAACCAAACAGAAAGCTTTTGCAGAGGTCTTCACAAGAAATCCCAGAGGGCTGAATAAAAGCAGTGAAAATGTAATTAAGGAGAAGATGACTTGGAAGGATCTTTAGAAGAAGAATTGACCAGACTTGAAGTCTGAGTAGATGTGGCAGGGAGAAAGAAGGCAAAGCTATGAGAACACAAAAGTTTGTGGCTTGCTTGTCTGGATAGATGAATGGTTTTCCTATGTGGGATGAACAGGAAGAGGAGAAGGTTTAGATGGGAAGATAAGGGTCCACTGTGAACTAAGATGATTGTTGAGAGCCACAGCCGAAGGGGCTCCAGCAAACTTTCAGACTGCCAGCTGATGATTGGCTCACAGCGGCCCCAGCAACACCTAGCTGTTTGGCTCCTCTGTGGAGATGCTCATTGAGCTGTTTCCCTGCCCTTTCAGACTACCAGCTGATGATTGGCTCACAGGGGCCCCAGCAACATCTAGCAACATCTAGCTGATTGGCTCCTCTGCGGTGATGCTCATTGGGCTGTTTCCCTGCCCTTTCAGACCATGGAGCTGCTCATTGGGGGACTTTTTTGGCTCCGCCCATGCGACCAGCCAATTGGCCTCAAGAGCAGGAGGATTGTGGGAGGTGTGGAGGCTGGTGGTTGGAGAGTGTGGCTGGTGGGAAGCCGGTGGTGGCAGATGGGCCCTGAGGGTTTTTTCCTGAGGAGCTGTTTTGTTCCGCGAGTGTGGTTCTAAAAATAAAGTTAGTTTCTTTTGACAAGTGGCTCCTGAATTGTGCCCAGCCAGACTGCGGCAATGATTGTGGGGCCAATCATGACTGGACTTGTAGAAATAACAGCAGGCAAAGCTTATTTTATCCAAGGTGAGAAATAGAGTAGAGTCTCTTGTCCTGCTAGGAGAGAATGTCACTCTAGGAACTAGGAAGCACCAGGAGAAATGAGCATGCTGGACAGCCATGAAAGGCTGAAGGGGCGAGGTCCAGAGCAGTAGTGAGCACTACCTCACCTGCCCCTTGTCTCACTTTTCCACAATCCTTTCTTCTTCAATCTCACGGTGAAGTTGGGGTCCCAGCACCCACCTCTTTCCTAGGTACTTCCACCACTTCCCAGTAGCAAGGTCCGGATCCATCAGAATCATTTGAGAACTTTTGAAACTACAGCTGCCCTGGTGTCCACTCCCAGAATTTCTGACGTGGTTGGTCCGGGCCACTGTGGTGTTTCCAAAGTACAGCCAGTTTTGAGGACCACAGCTCTGGACAAAGAGCTTCCCTAACTGTAGTGTGCATCCAAAACCTGGGGGGTCTGGTTACCATGCAGAGTCTGACCCAATAGGTTGGAGTGGCGACCTGAAAATCTGAAGTTATGACAAACACAGTAGAGTCTGGCACTGGTGCTCCTGGGTCACCCTTTGAAGAGCAAGGGTATAACAAAGTTCTTTTCAACTTGGCTGCACATTAGAATCCCCATTGCTGAGATCAGAGAAACAAAAGTATCTGGAGGAGGGACTCAGGCTAAAGGCATTTTTAGAGACACTCCAGTGATTCTAAGTTGGAGATGTTTTGAGAGGTATTGATATAACTTCTAGAAGACTATGGAGTAAATACTAAGGATACAGCTAGATGGAGCCTGAATTCCATCACAGTGAGGACTACTGGCTTATCTCCTCCTTTATTCTCCTCTTTAGTTACTGGACACATGGCCAAGAGCAAATGTTCCAAAGGAAGTCAACCACACAATCCACTCATGGCACTGTGAGCCCTGCCTCCTCTTTCCCTTGTCCCACTTCTCCACAATCCATTCTTCTGCAGTCACACTGTGAAGTCAGGGTCCCAGCACCCACCTCTTTCCTGTCACTTCCCAGTAACATTTACCAAGTGCCTTCTACGTACCAGCACCCATTCTAAGGACTTCGTGTATTTGAATTAAATCAGTCTTCCCAACTGCCTACGAGGTGGGTGCTGTTATATTTATTGTACTGGTGAGGACACTGGAAAGATGGAGAAGTTCATCCCCAAAGGTCAGACTGGGTGACAGCTGGCACCTGTTACCACAACACTGTACTACTGCCCAAAAAAATGTGTATCGCCTCTAGAGCTGGACCCTGGGTTCTTCACTTTTGAAGACTCTTTCAGACATCACTACCTTGGCTCAAACTCCCCTAGGTTCTAATTCCCTCCCTCTGCCATTTTCTTCATTGGTGACCCATTGCTTATCTTGAGCCAAGTATGAACATCTCTGGGCAGCTGTACTGGTCACTCAGGTAAACACCACCCTTAGTATCCCTCCTGGATCCCATACAGGCTTCTGCATCAGCCCCAGCAAATTTCAGGTTCTTGTTTAGAACTCGTTGGCTGCCACTGTGAGCCAAATGTCCTGTTCTTTCTAGAAGCTAGCCTAAGTGGCAGACACTCAATAAACTTATTCCATGGATATTTGCTGGAGAGAAGATACCAGAAGCACGTGTGCCACCTCATAGGCAAGACATGACGCAGCCCCCTTACAATCTGGGTCTTCTCCTCACCCTTGGTTTTCCTGCCATCTCTATGAATATTATCCTTTCCAGGTCACACACAGGTCTGAGCAGAGAATTGCCATCCATTATTGACAAATGTTGATATTCTTCTATTTAAAAAATAGCTTTTGGGGGGGCTGGGGTTGTGGCTCAGAGGTGGAGCACATGCCTGGCATGCATGAGGCTCTGGGTTCGATCCTCAGCACCACATAAAGTAAAATAAAGACATGGGGCCCACCTATAACTAAAAAAAATAAGTATTAAAAAAATAGAAAATAGCTTTTTTTTTCTTTCATGACGCCACTTAATTAAAATAAAATGGAAAAAAAAAAGGACAATCCAGCAATGAGGTGGAGAGTCAGTAGAGCATAGCTCCCAGCACCCCACAGGCACCCAGAGGCGATGGTGCTATGTCTAGGGTGCAGACCTTCTGTGGCCTTCATGGATCTTGCAGTCTTCCTACAGTTGACTGACTCCCTGCCCTTTCCCTCAAGCTTCATTGACAGATTTTATTTTTGCACACTGTCACTTAAAGGGCTTTGTGACTCCAGGTCAGTCACCTCTTCCCAAGCAAAATATTTTGGACCACAACAGATCAAAGCCTTTTGGCCTCGAGGTCTCAGAGCATCATCTATTTCCTGATTCTACTACCCATGAGAAATTGTGGATAGCTTTCATATGTTTTTTCCCTCTAGAAGTAGTTTCTTTGGTCTCTTCCTCCCTCCTGCTCATGGTGTTAAGATATAGCCAGGCTGTCACTGGGCTCCTTCCTGCTGATGTCCATGTCACAGCCCTTGAGTACAGGATCCTGGAGCTGACTGAGATCTCTTTACATAACTGAAAACACAGAGAAGACTCGCAAGGGAACTCGGAGTCAACGTCTGAACCAGAACAAGTGGAAGTCTCTAACTTCTCGCTCATCAGAAACTGCTCACAGCTCAGCGGTTCCTTCTTCAAGGGCCTGAGAACTGGGGGAATGTAGGAATGGGGGTGTTCCCCACAGCCGCTGAGCTCAGAGGGGGAAGAAGTGGGTAGACTCTTCCTTACCATTACACAAAGCATCATGGGTCCTCGGATGATCCACCAGATTTTCTTATTTCCATTTGTTGCCCAGCATCTAAGGGCAAAGAACAGGCAGGAGAAGACGAAAATGAGACAAGGCTGTATGTTCAGAGGAGGCGCCCCTTCAAGCATTGTCCCAAGAGATGGGACAAGCGGAAAACAGGATCAAAATCCTTTGTATTAGCACTGGTACTGTTGATGGTTCTTATCATGAAATTGCTCTTCCATCTTAACGGCTCAGCACATGGGTTCTTCCTCCTTTCTCCATGTTCATACAGACATAAATCCTTAATTAGAGGTTTCTCATTACTTCACTAAATAGTATATATATAGGTATTACGGCATATACATATAAAATATATATGTGAAATATACGTAAAGCATTATTCACTTATGTGGCATATATATGGCACATATACGTATATGGGATGATATATGGTGTATATAGACATGTATTCAAATATAAATACATATGTATAGATATGTATGTGGTTTGGGTGGTGATTATTTGGAGGAAAAAATGGAATCATATCATATACGTTGTTCAGCAAAGGGCTTAAAATATCCATTGAGATTTAGTCCCTAAGGGGAAGGGGGATAGTAGGGGATAGGAAAGGTAGCAGAATACAACAGTCATTAATATGGTATTATGTAAAAATGTGGATGTGTAACCGATGTGATTCTGCAACTTGTATTTGGGGTAAAAATGGGAGTTCATAACCCACTTGAATCAAATGTATGGAAGATGATATGTCATGAGCTTTGTAATGTTTTGAACAACCAATAATAAAAAAAAAAGAGAGAGAGATTTAGTCCCTAAAAGTCAAAAGATAATACTTAATTTGTTTTGTGTGTTGTATGTCATAATATTGTTTGTGTGTTGTCATAATATTCCACAAAGTAAGTTTGCTACAATTTGTTCAATGATTCTCATTCTAATAGGCATTCGTGAATTTTTGTTGTTTCTGCTTTATTTTTTCTTTCTTTCTAGGAACGAGGCCGTAATATCTATTGCTAGGCTATGTGTTTACCTATCTAACATCATAGCTAACCTGCACAGCATCTTTGTGGTAATTTGCCTGTGTAACTAAATGAATGAACTATTGACTACAAGACCTTTGATTTACGTTATCTACATCCCTCAGTATGCTCTACATGGACAAATTGGGAAGAGTTGGATATTGTCTTTGGGAAAATGATGCAACTCTCTATATTGGGGCATATCTGGGAATTATTAATTCAGGAAAGATTAAAACCAAAGTAAATTTCCTACCCCGTGTTCTCCAGGTGTGCACGGGCGAAACCCCAGGGCACCACAAACAGCACAGGGAAGGCTGTGGAGAAAACACAGAGAAACAGGGTTAGGAGACGGTCGGCCAAACCTGCTTGGCTCCCACCCAGCCTGATGGGACCCAGAACAGCTGGTTAAAACTCAAAAACCCTACCTGGAATCATGGACAGGGAAAATTGGAGTGGCACAGGCCCATGCATTAATTTATAACAAGAAACCAGAACCCAGAGGAGAAGGGATTTGCCACCTGTCACAAAACAGTTTAGAATAAATCCAAGGACATTAATCAAAATCTCCTGAGTCGTGAGTCCAGGTTACTTCCTATGAATCCTGCAGCATCAAATTCTCCAAAGTTTTGTGAAGGTATGGGTTCCACATCTGAATACTCTTGGTCATTGAAATTAAAAAAAAAAAAAAAATATATATATATATATATATATATATATATATATATATGTATATGTACATATGCACACATATATGTATATGCATATACATATATTTAAGTTGTAGATGGACACAATAATTTATTTTATTTGTTTATTTTGTTTGATGCAGGGATCAGACCCCTTGCCTCATGCATGCTAGGCAAGCGCTCTACTACTGAGCCACAACCCCAGTCCTCTTGGTCATATTTTTTAAATTAAAACAAAACACAAAATGTGTCCTTCCAAAATTCATATGTTGAATCCCTCCTGTCAATATGACCATATTTGGAGTTAGGGTCTTTGGAGGTCAATAGGTTTAAATGAGGTTGTGAGGGTGGGGTCCTCATAGCAGATTAGTGTCCTTATAAAAAGAGACTATAGAGTTTGATCTCTCTCTCTCTCTCTCTCTCTCTCGCTCTCTACCATGTGAGGATACATCAGAAGGCAGCAGTCTGCAACTCAGAAAGAGAGCCCTCACCAGAACCCATTGCTATGGGTGAGATCTGACATATTCCCCAAAGGCTCCTGTACTGAAGCTTTGATTCCCCAGTGCAGCACTGTTCAGAGGTGAGGCTCTGGGGGAGTGAGTGGATCATGAAGGCTCTTTCCTCATCAGTGGATTAACCCATGAGTGGATTAAATACTTGGTGGCATAATAGGGTGGTAGTAGAAACTGCAGGAGGTGGGGTCCAGTGGGAGGAGGTAGGTCACTGGGGATGTGCCCTGGAAGGACGTTCCTCGTCCCCTACCCCTTCTTTACTCTCTGTCATTTTTTTTCCTGGCTACCTGAGCTGAGCAGTTTTCATCCACCACACCTTCCACCATGATGTTCTGTCTCATCCCAGGCCAAGAGCAATGGGGCCAGCCAGCCATGAACTGAAGTCTCTGAAACTGTGAACCAAAATTAATTCTTCTTCCTTTCAGTTGTTTTTCTCACATATTTGGTCACAGGGACAGAAAGCCAGCATACTGACCATGCTGGACTCCCCAACCTCCAGAACCACGAGAAATCAACGACTGTTGTTTAAGCCACACAAGTATTTTATTATGGCATCAGAAGCAGAGTAATGCAGTTGAGAACAGCATACGAGGACTATTAATTGTATCATGCCACCAAAGATCTTTCAGATTTTCTAATGTGTCCCTTAGCATATAGGTCCACACAGACCCTTATTTTCATAACCTCTTATCATTGAGAGACCATCTTCCAGCTGGTTTTCTAACTGCAACAAAAGTCTCTATCGGGATCCAGTGTTCTAGTTGGTCCTCAGGAAAAGAGGCTGGAGGTCACGTTACTCACCCCAACCCACCACCAGGTATCTGGGCCACAGCCGCCTTTCAGGAAGCACCGTGGGCTCCAACAGTGCATGGAGGTAAAGACCTTCAACCAGCAGCCATAAGTGGTTGGCACCCACGCAGTAGTGCAGGAAAACCTGGACGGAGCGGCAGGAGGTGGACATCTGCAGAGGGCAGAACACCTGAGGGTGAGTGCTGGCTTTCCCAGCATCTGAACCCCAAGTGAACAGAGAAATGCCTCCCTGGACACAAACCCTCTCCCCTACTCTTCTCTCTCCTGGGCCTTTGCTGATCATCTCAGGGAGACAGCAATAATATAGAATGTGAAGTCTCTAGAAAAAAATTTTAATATGACAAAGGTTTAATGAAAGAACAATTTATAAATTTTTAATCAGGTATAGGTAAACAATTAGAAAATAATGTAGTATTCTAGGCAGAACTAGCCGAGATCATTATCCTCCTTAGGACTACAGGGGTAAAGCAGGGATAATAGAAAAGTCTCTTTCCTAGACTCTCTCTATCTAGAAGAGGCTTTCTATTTATAACCCCAGTCCTATATGTGCATTTTTTGGTCAGACACATTTTTATTTGTTCTAATTAGTTATACATGACAGTAGAATGAATTTTGACACATCATACATAAATGGAGCAAAACTTCTCATTTTTCTGGTTGTGCATGTAGAATCCCACCGGTCATGTAGTCATATATGCACAGAGGGAATAATGTCATTTCATTCCTCTATCCCTCTTACCCCCATGCCCCCTCCCCTCCTTTCACTCCCCTCTGCCTAATACAAAGTACCTCTATTTTTCTCTAGTCTCTCCCCACCTTATCGCCACCTTATCGTAAATTAGCATCTGCATATCAGAAACAAGATTCACCCTTTGGTTTTTGGGGACTGGCTTATTTTGCTATATGTGCTTTTTTATAAAGCATCAGTTTTATCATGGATGAAGTTGTATCCTTATTTTGAAACACCTAGGCTTTTTAAATGTTTTGAGGTGATGGTTTATGATAAATGATAGAACTAGAAAATAGAGCAGCTTATGAATATCCTTTTGTCATATTTAATAGAAAAGAAGCACTTTGCATATGGAACTTTTATTTGTTCTAATTAGTTATACATGATAGTAAAATGTATTTTGACGTATTATACATATATGGGATATAACTTCTCATTCTTCTCGTTGTACATGATGTAGAATTACATTGATCATGTAATCATATATGCACATAGGATAATAATCAAGAATATAAGCAACAATTAATGTTAGTGAAGATGTGGGAAAAAGGCACACTCATACATTGCTGATGGGACTGCAAATTGGTACAATCACTATGGAAAGCAATACGGAGATTCCTCAGAAAACTTAGAAAGGAACCACCATTCGACCAGCTATTCCACTCCTTGGTTTATACCCAAAGGACTTAAAATCAGCATACTCTAGTGACACTGCCACATTAATGTTTATAGCAGCTTAATTCACAAAAGCTAAACTATGGAACCTACCTAGGTGCCCTTCAACAGATGAACAGATAAAGAAAATGTGCTATATATGCACAAGGGAACGTTACTCAGCCATAAGGAAGAATAAAATTATAGCATTTGCCCATAAATGTATGGAGAATATCATGCTAATTGATATAAGCCAATCCCCCAAAATCTGAAGGCTGAATGTTTTCTCTGATATGTGGATGTGAACTCACAATAAGGGGGGTCAGGGAAAAACAGAAGTATTTTGGATTAAACAAAGGGGAATAAAAGGAAGGGAGGGGAGGGGAATAGAAAAGATAGTAGAAAAAGTCTTTACTACTATTGATACCAGAATAGAAAATTTGAACATAGAATTCATAACTAAGCCATAATTTAAAACCTTCCAATTCAGAAAACTCTGGGTCAAAATGGCTTCACTGGTATGATCTATCAAACACTTAAGGAAGAAATAACATAAATCTTAAATAAATTCTTCCAGGGAATAGTAAAATAGGGAACATGTACCCATTTAAAAAGTCCACACAAACTTTATACCCAAACCTGATAAAAACATCATAAGAAAATGACAGTCCAGTCTTTCTCACAAATGTCAATGAAGACATGCTAAACAAAAACAGTATTAGCAAATTGAATCCAGTAATACAGGAGGAAGTTTAATCTATCAAAACTTTATCTGATCTATTCCAGGAATGCAAGGTTAGTTTAACAGGTTACTGCTTTATTAGCATAATAAAAAATGATCTCCATAGATTTTCAATTTTCATAAATTTTCAATAATTATAAAAAATTACAATTATGGATCTAATCCAAAACGAGTAAAGAAAAAGAGTGAAAATACAAAATACCAATATCAAGATTTTGATTACAGATGAAAAATTTTCCCACCTGAGGACACGCAGTAGCCATAGGTGAGCCTGTCTGCCTCTGGATCCCTTCAACTGGCCCACTCTTGAGAGGCTGTTGTGTTTTGAAATCCCAGGCTGCTTCTCTAGCCAGAGAGCCCCACCCATCTGCCCTCTGATTCCCAAGTCTCACCCAGCTGATGGGAGGCTGAATTTGGATGGTGGAGGAGGGAAGGGGATTACCTCTGACAGATAGGACATCCACCCACTCTCATTGTCTGGCCTCTTGGAGTAAGAGTTATAGAAGACAACATCCTTCACCAGCACAGCCAGGGCTTTCAGGATGAATGAAGCAAACAAGTTCATGTGGATGTAGTTGCGTGTACAGTGGAGCTTTCTGTGCAAAGAGGAAAACAAGTGTCACCCTCAGGAAAGAATGGCTGGGGCCAAAAGGTCCATGCCTGACCCACCTGCATATCTACCACTAAAGATAGAGATTCCAGTAAAGGCTCCAGAATTGGACCACTGGGGTATGTGATCTTACTTCTCTGTGCCTCATTTTCTTTATCCATAAGGGTAATGATAGTTATCTTTATATAACATGTTCACTGTGCCAGGCCATTTTCTAAGACATTTACATGTGCGTGAACTTGTGGGTGTCCTTCCTCTTTGGCATCACTGGAAGAGTGGGCAGTCTCATTACCCTGATTTCATAAATGGTGGAAGTGAAGGAGGAAGGCTAAGTTGCCTGTCTAAAGTTCATTAATTAATAGAGCTGAGTTTTAAATCTAGAAACTCTGAGGCCAAAGTATGGCTGTCCAAGGCTCTACTGCCTCTGAGAAGAAGAGCATTGGTCTCAGAGGCGTGGGGGAGAATTAAATCAGTTAATTCATGTAAAGTGCATCTCATAAGTGTCCAGAAAAATATCAGCTCATTTCCTCTCCCTGGAGTCTCCTGTTGGCTCTTTGTCATATAAGCTGATGTGACACAGTGCATTCTCAGTCTCTCTAGCCAAAGGGACTCTTTTCCACCACTACACCTCTGGCGTAGCACATACCCCATCCTACTTTGGTTTAGGGCAATTATTATATTAAAGGAATTAAATTAAGTTATTATATTAAACTATTATATTATATTAAAGGCAGGTCCTTGTATTTAATAATGTATGCATCCTCCTGCATTACCAAACAGCGGGCCGTTCAAGGGCAGGGACTGAGCCTTGCTCCTTCTGGAGTCCGAGGCAAAACAGATCCGTGGTCAACCCAGCTGGCATTACTTCCTGCAGGGCTGAATAGTTATTTTATCCTGGATTGGTTCGGGGACTTTGGGAAGGTGTAGAGGGAGGTCATAGGTAGTCAGTGGGTATATATGAGAATTCTCTCATAGCTCAAGAATTGATCTCTTGGTGGGGTAGATGGTCTGGATGCTGCTTCAAGAACCATGGAGCATTCTGGGGTTAGAGAGTCAGACGGGATTCAGACCTGGGGCTAGCAGAGCCCAGTAGGAGGTACCCTAGAACTAGCACCCACATCATCTCCAGGGTTCCATTCTGTCTCTGGCCACTGGGGTTGAGGGCTCATTCTGCCGTGTAATATTCACTTGTGTTTCTTAGCGGGCTGAGACCACTGGACAGCCTTTGAGGACTCCCCAGTGGGTCTGTAAATATCTTACTTGGGCAGTACCTAATAATGTGATTTAGTAAAATGCATGGAGGCTTTGAATTCCGAAAGACAGTACAAGCAAAAATGCTCAGACCCTGGCTCCATCACCCACGAGCTCTGAGCTTGGACAAGTTACTTTATCTCTCCATATTTCAGTTAACTCACTTATAAAAAGGGAGCAATACTAACACTAACCTCCTAGGAGCAGAATGAATCTTAACTTGAATTGGGAAGAGATTTAAAATACTTGATGCATGTGAAGTGCTGGGAGGAAGCACTTAAGTAATTAATAGCTAAGTGGAATTCAAAGATGCTGGGTTAAAATCCCAGCTCTACCATCCACTTGCCTTGAAGGAAGTTTCTGAATCTCGTCTGTAACTATAATGCCTCTGATAGAGTTGTGGTGAGAAGTGGGTGGGGTAGTGATGAGTGGGATCAGGGATCAGGGTGAGGGCACAGATGGCATCTAATGCAAAGGAGTCCTGGATTCACGGTCTAGCTCTGTGTCAGTCTGGTTTTATGGCCAATCACAGTTCAATGCCTCTCCCTGGGACTTCGATAACTCCTTTCTTCTCCTTCATCTGCAAAATGGGATGGATGCCTTGAAGACTTTTTCAGGTCCCTTCCAACTCTGAGGAACCGTGATATCAGCCAGCCTAATCTTCCCGAGGCAGCCACTGAGCAAACCCCACGGTGCATGCCTGACTGTACATCTGTCCGTCTGCAGGAGTTCTACTCACCGGAGGAATAAAAGGAGGGTGAGAGCCAGGAAGAGGGAGATAAGGGAGAGGGAGTATCCCACCGTGTACATCAGCTGCAGAGTGGACAGCAAGGCGTAATTCTCCACCTGGGGACACAGAGGAAGGACAGATGAGGATCAAGACAGAGCCTACAATCCCCAACCACATACCCAGGGCCACTGTGGGTCTACGCATCGACTGAGATGCATCCAGGCTCCCCAACATGCCTCTACATCTCTCTCCTTTGCTATGCTTGTTGACATCCAGGCAGGGTGGCTTAGACTGCTCTCTGTCACATCTCAGAGCCCACCGAGGGTCTCACCCCATGATGTATGCACCAAGAGTCACCATATCACAACAGAGTTGTGTCTAGGACAAGAGCATGCCTGGGAAATGAGGACAAGCTCTTTGTCCCTGGGAGTGCTATTCTGGGAGTCTCTGAGTCCTCCTCCCTAGAGGATTGGGCCAAATTTCTGTCTGGATGAATAATTTTTCATAGATGATTTTTTTTTTTGGAAGACGGCCCAATAGAACAGAGCCATGTTTTCTCTAAGTCCCAGGATAGCCTGAACGTGAACAGAGACCACTTATTAGAAATTCTGTGTTATTAAGCATGATTTTCCATTGGAGTCCCACCTTCTCCCTCAATCCTTTATGCATATTGCAGTGAAGATTAGGCTTCTCAATGACTTTCTGTGCAAACACCCACAGTAAATACTCAATATCTACCAAATTAGGTATTGAACTTCTTTGCATAATTTGTGATATGTCAGTATGATTTATAAATATGTGTGAACTGTACGTACTTAAAAGCTGATAAGTCTGGACAAATGAGTATATCTTTGATTTTATCACCACAAGAAAAATAATGAACATTCCCATAACCTCCCCCAAAAGTTTCCTCATGACCCTTTGTGATATGTCTCCCCTTGCCCCCATCCCTAGCTCACTGCTATTCACCCCCTGCCCAGGGAAATACTGTTCTGCTTTCTGTCATTAGAGATCAGTTTGTATTTTCTAAAATTTTATATAAACAGACTATTTTGACATGTTACTCTTTTGTCAGGTTTATTGCATCTGGAGTATTTATTTTGAGGTTCCTTCATGCCATACCATGTTTCAATAGTTTGTTCCTTTTTTTATTGCTGAATAGCATTCCAGTGTGAAAAATACCACACTTTATTTATCCTGTTACCTACTGGTGGACGATTGGATTGTTTTCAGTTTGGGCTTTCACAAAGTTTTTAATTAACATTTCTGTGCAAGTTCTTGTGTGGATATAGGTTTTTATTTCTCTCAGATAAATACCTAGAAATATAATGGTGGAAGAGTATGGTGTATAGTTTAACTTCTTAAGAAACTGCCAAACTGTTTTCTAAAGAAGTGGTAGCAACTTACATTTCCATCAGCCTCATATGAGCTCCTTTGCATTCCCCCCAATACATAGTACAATAAGTCTTAAATTTTAACCATTCTAGTGGTATGTAGTAGTATCTCACCATGGTTATACTTTGTACTTTCCTAAAAAATATGATCTTGAGAATCTTTCCATTGCTTATTTGCCATCCGTATATTTTACTGAGTAACGTATTTATTCAAATATTTGTCCATCTTTTATTTTTTTATTTTTTAAATATTTATTTTTTAGTTTTTTGGCAGACACAACATCTTTGTTTGTATGTGGTGCTGAGGATCGAACCCGGGCTGCACGCACGCCAGGCGAGAGTGCTACCGCTTGAGCCACATCCCCAGCCCTCGTCCATCTTTTTTTTTTTTTTTTTTTTAAAGAGAGAGGGGAGAGAGGGGAGAGAGAGAGAGAGAGAATTTTTTAATATTTATTTTTTTCGTTTTTGGCGGACACAACATCTTTGTATGTGGTGCTGAGGATCGAACCCAGGCCGCACGCATGCCAGGCGAGCGTGCTACCACTTGAGCCACATCCCCAGCCCCCTCGTCCATCTTTTAAATCAAGCTGTCTCTCTTCTTATTTTTGAGTTGCAAATGTCCTTTTTATGGTCTAGGTTCAAATCTCTTGTCTTACAAGTATCTTCTTTCATTCTGTGTGTTTCCTTTTAATTTTCTTAGTAGCATGAGTTAGTGTTAGGTCTTCCTACTTTGTTCTCTTTCAAAGTCGTATTGACTCTTACAGATTCATATAAATTCTAGAATCATCTTGTCCATTTTCACCAAAATTATTCTTGGATTTTTATTGGAATTGCATTGAAATCATGGGTCAGTTTGGAAAGATTGACATCTTAATTATTAAGTCCATGACCATGGTCTATCCCCCACTTGAGTTAGGTTTTAAAAATTTTGTTCAGCGAAATCTTCTGTCAAATATATCCTTACTTGTTTCATATTTTAATGCTGTTTTTATTTTCTTAATTTCAATTCTCAATCACTCATTGCTAGTATACGAAAATACAGTTGATTTTTGTATTTGTTCTGTATTTCGAAAACTTGTTAAATTCACTTATTAGGATTAATAGTGTTCAGTGTAGATTCCTTGGGATTTTTTTTTCTATGGATGATCATGCTATATTTGAATAACAACATTTTTATTTCTTCTTTTCCAAATTCTATGTCCTTTGCCTCCTTCTTTGCCTGTTTCTCTCTCTAGGACCTCCAGGACAATGTTGAATAGAAGTAGGAAAAAAATGGAATAACTTCTTTGTGAAAGATATTAGGGGAAAATGGTCACTCACCAATTAATATGATGTGAGCTACAAGGTTTTTAAGGTGCCTTTTATATTGATTTTCTGTGGCTGCTGTAGCATAGTACCACAAAATTGATGACTTAAAATAATATGACTTAATTCCCATAGTTTTGGAGGTCAGAAGTCCAAAATCAGCTTCAGCTCATAACAAACTGTTGGAGGCTGCAGAAAACAATATATATACTTGCCATTTCTATGTCTATAATTATTTTCTCTGGTTCCTCTTTCCCATCTCTTCACTGTCCGCAGTGTAGCATCTTCTCTCCTCTCTGACAGTACTTTGATCCCTAATCCCACTATCCCCTTTCCTTAGGACACTCCTGTTTACCATGGGTCCACCAGGATCATCCCAGATAATCATCCCTATCTCAAGACCCTTAACGTAATCATATCTGAAAAGACCTTTTGTTATATAAAGTAAATGCTCACAGGTTCTGGAGATTGGGACATGGACATCTTTAGGAGGCCATTATTCAACCTACCATGGTTTTATCCAATTGAGAAATCTCCATTCTCTCCCTTAAAGACTGAGAATTTTTATCATGAATGGAGGTTAAGTTTTGTCAAATGCTTTCTTTTTGTCTATTCAAAGAATCACCTAGATCATCTTTTTTAGTCTGTTAATATGATGAACTTCATTGATTAATCTTCAGATGAATCAGACCAACAAGTTGCCTTCTTGGTTTAAGTGCACTTGGTCATGATATATAAGTTTCATATTGTTGGACTCAGTTTGCTAAAAAGGATTTTTTTTAAGAGAGAGTGAGAAAGAGAGAGAGAATTTTAATATTTATTTTTTAGTTTTCGGCGGACACAACATCTTTGTTTGTGTGTGGTGCTGAGGATCGAACCCGGGCCACACGCACGCCAGGCGAGCGCGCTACCGCTTGAGCCACATCCCCAGCCCCTAAAAAGGATTTTTTTGTGAATGCTCCTGAGGGATACCAGTCAGTAATTTTATTTTCTTGTAATGTTTTTTTCTGATCTAATGATGGCCTCATAGACTGAGTTGGGTAGTATTTCTTCCTTTTCAATTTTTTTTGGATAGTTTGTGTGGAACTGGTATCATTATTTTGTCCTCTATTTCTTCCTTAAATTTGATGAGTTTGGACTTCGTGAGATTTAAGAATCTGTTACTAGGTATTAAGATTTAGGACTGATATGTTCCCATGGAGAATTTGTCTACTCGTTATTATAAAGCATCTCTCTATAATCCTAGTAATATACATTACTCTAAGAGCTCTTTTGTCTAATATCAAAATAGCCATCCCTCCTTTCTTCTGATTAGTTTTTTTTGGGGGGGGATGGGATGCCTCTTTTTCATCTTTTAAATTTTAACCATAGTCTGTAAAGTAAATGTTCTCTGGATAGCATATACTTGGGTTTTGCTTTGATTTTTCTTCTTAATACAACCTGATTTAGAACATTTATATTAAAGGTGGTTCTTTATCTAGTTGAGTTTAAAACCATCGGGTTTCTCTCAGTCCCATTTTTTAATTTATTTTTTTCTCCTTTTTCTGGCTTATTTTGTATTAGTTTTTAATTCTATATTTTCTTTTTTGTGACATTAATTAGTGACTTTTTATTCTTTGTGATATATGTGTGTATGTGTGTGTCTTTTATATATATCTTTAATCCAGTAATCCCATTTCTAGTAATCTTCCAAAGGATGTACTGCCACAAATATGAAAAAATGTATACATAAAGGTTATGGCATTATTAAGAATAAAAGATTGGAAATAACCCATATCATCACAGAATAGGGCTGAGAAAACTGTGATAGATACATAATGTGAAGTACATACAAGCAGCTGTGAATACATATTTCTAGAAAATTATATACAATGAATTCCAGGATATGTTGTTAAGTGGAAAAAAAATAAGATAAATAGTAAGGTATGTTGTACAGGATATATATATATATATGGAAAAGGGGGAACAACATGTTTACCTATTTGCTTAGTTTTGCAACAAGAAACAAGATATAATTATAAAAATGATAATAAATGATATGGAAAATAGAGAATAATAAACAAAATAATAATAGGTAATAATAATAATAATATGATACAATGATAAATAAAACAAAGAAAGAATGAGCCAGAAAACAATCAAACTAATTGCTTATAGGGAATAGGTAAGGATAGGGTGGAGGACGTAGTGTCAAGAGTCAGAGATCTTTTTTATGTAGTTTTGGTTTTCAAACCTTGCCAATATTTTATGTATTAAAAATAAAATTAATATACCAACAATGATTCTGCTAAGACAGAAATGGGGAAAACCATCCCATACCACTCACAATAGCTTTTTAAAAATATTAGGAATAAATTTAACCAAAAGATCTCTACAATGAAAACTAGAGAACACTGAAGAAAGAAATTGAAGAAGACCCCAGAAGAAAGAAAGACCATCCATGTTCATGGATAGGAAGAATTAATATAGTTTTAAAAAAGGGCCATTCTACCAAAAGTAACATACAAATTCAATGCAATCCCCATCAAAGTACCAATGACATTCTTCACGGAACTAGAAAAACAGTCCTAAAATTCACTTGAAAGAAATAAAAGATCTGGAATAGCCAAAGCAATTCTAAGCCAAAAAAAAGCAATGCTCTAGGCATCACAATACCTGACTTCAAATTACACTGCAGAGCTATAGTAACAAACGTTGTGTGGTACTGGCATAAAAACAGACACATAGACCAAGGGAACAGATCAGAAGACACAGAGACAAAACCACACATCTACAGTCTTGATCCTTGACAAAAGGTGCCCAAAACATACATTGGAGAAAAGACTACCATTTTAACAAATGGTGCTGGGAAAACTGATTATCCACATGCAGAAGAATGAGACTAGACCCTTATCTCTCACTCTGCACAAAAATCAACTCAAAATGGATCAAAGACCTCAGAATTAGACCAGAAGCTATGCAACTCCTAGAAGAAAACATATAGGCACCGGCAACAAGTTCTCAATAGGACCCCTCAAGCTCAGGAAATAATGTCAGGAGTTAGTAAATGGGATGGAATCAAATTTAAAAGCTTCTGCATGGTCAAGGAAACAATTAGGAATGTAAGAGAGAACCTACAGACTGGGAGAACTAACTACTCTTCTGACAGAAGATTGATATCTAGGATATATAAAGAACTAAAATCTAGAATCTAGACTATATAAAGAACTAAAAAAAAAACCCTAAATAATGCAATTCATAAATGACAAGTGATTTAAACAGACACTTTTCAAAAGAAGAAATACAAATGACTAGGAAATACATAAAAATATTCAACATCTCTAGCAATCAGGGAAATGCAAAACAAAACTACACTGAGATTTCATCTCAGAACGGCAGTCATCAAGAATATAAACAATAATAAATGCTGGAGAGGGTGTGGAGAAAAAGGAACACTTTTACACTGTTGATGGAATTGCAATATATATATATATGTGTGTGTGTGTGTGTGTGTGTGTGTATGTATATATACATACACACCTTGGCTAGTTCCATAGTTTGGCTGTTATGAATTGTGCTGCTGTAAACATGGATCTGCATGTATCACTACAGTATGATACCACTCTTTAATACTTTAAGAGTGGTACAACTGGGTCATCTGGTGGTTCCATGCCTAGTCTTTTGAGAAATCTCCACACTGATTTCCATATAAAGATTAAAGATATATATATATATATATATATATATATATATATATATATATATATATATACACACACACACACACACACACACACACACACACACACATACATAACCACTATGGAAATATAAAGATTTATATTTATATTTTATATTTTTATTTATATTTTTTATGTCAAATATAAAGATGTATATTCCAAATAAAGATAAAAGACATATATATTACCACTATGGAAATCAGTGTGGAGGTTTCTCAAAAGACTAGGCATGGAACCACCAGATGATGAAGCTATACCACTCTTAAAGAATTAAAGAGTGGTATCATACTGTAGTGATCCATGCATATCCATGTTTTCAGCAGCACAATTCATAACAGCCAAACTATGGAACTAGCCAAGGTGTCCATCCACGGATGAACAGATAAAGAAAATGTGGTATTTATATGGAATGGAGTTATAGTCAGATATAAAGAAAAATGAATTTATGGCATTTGCAGGAAAATGAGTGGAACCTGACTCCATTATGTTAAGCAAACTAAGCCAAACTCAGAAGGTCAAAGGTCTTATGTTTTCTCTCATATGTGGAAGCTAGAGAGGAAAAAGGAAAAGAAAGGTGGTGGGGCAGGGATCTAATGAAAATCAAAGGGAGATCAGTAGAGAAAAGGGACCAGGGGCCAGAGAGAGGGAAGGGAGACGGGAAGTATTGGGGAGTGATATGGGCCATATTATATTATTATATTGTGCATGTACAAATATGTAACAGCAAATTATTATGTACAACTATAATGCACCAAAAAATGTAGAAAGAGAAAAAAATAATCAAATCAGAGAAAATGGTGAAAAATCCTTCACACTAATATAAACAAGTGAACATAAGATGACTATGCAGAGAAAATAATTATTTCAAACAATTATGAACACAATATTCCATGCTTAGGATATAGCCTAGGGACCAAAATAACTGCAAAGAAATCTCAGAATGTACCAAGTAGGTTTATATTTTCAGTTACATTTTTATATGTATATTTTTATATTTGTTCTTTTTAGATCTACATGACAGTAAAGTGTATTCTGACATGTTATACATACATGTAGTATAACTTCCCATTCTTGTGGTTGAATGACGTGGAATTACACTGGTTGTGTATTCATATACGAACATAAGAAAGTCATGTCCAATTCATTCTACTGTCTTTCCTATTCCCATCCCTCCACCCTTCCCTCCATTCTCCTTTGTCTAATCCAGTGAACTTCTATTCTTCCCTTCCCCCAACTTATTGTGCGTTAGCATCTACATATCAGAGAGAACATTCAGACTTTGTTTTTCTAGGATTGACTTATTTCACTTAACATGATAGTCTCCAGTTCCATCCTTCTATTGGCAAATGCCATCATTTCATTCTTCTTTATGGCTGAGCAATATTCCATTCAGTGACTATTTTAACATCTTAATATTGAAACTATTTTGTATGCATTATAGGAAAAGACAAATAAATAATTATGATAATGTTATTAGGAAGCAAGACTTCACTGAAAAAGATACATAAATACAAAGTTTTAAAAAATCCTAAATATCATATTTAAACTAGAATTGTCAATATGAATCTTGATTTATTTTTTTTCCCTTAAGTCTATATAACAGATTTAACTCTGCATAGTTGTAATAGTAAAAAGCACAACTTAGCACTTAGGCCTTGAGTTCTAATGCCATTTCTCCACTTAAAAAACTTAAGACCCCTTTAAGAAGCAATAGATTCTAGGCCTAGAGCAGAAAATCCAAATGAGCATAGACCACAATGTGTCAGGAAATAAGCAGGTGCTCAAAGAATTAAAAGGTTATAACCAAAGGGTACAATAGCTAGTTTGAAGGGATTTCACTAACTAAACCTAGAATTTTTTTTTTTTTTTTTTTGTACTGGGGATTGAACCTAAGGGCTCTTAATCACTGAGCTACATCCCCAGCCCTTATTATTTTATTTTTTTATTTTGAGACAGGGCCTCCCTAACTTGAATAGGGGCTTGCTAAGTTGCTGCACCTGGCCTCAAACTTGTGATCCTCCTGCCTCAGCCTCCCAAGTCGCTGGGATTATAGGCACACACCACTGAACCCAGTTAAATCAAGAAAATTTTGAGCATCAAAAAGAATAATGATAGCAAATAAAATAATTTGTAAGTTGAGTCACCAAAAAACAAGTGGTGAATGGGTGAGATCTTTGCAGAAGAAAGGAGGCTAATAAATAGGAATGGTAGGTCTTAATTGATTCCTGCAGGCATCATTGATAAAGGCTGAAACTCTGCTAAAAGTCTGTCAAGGAAAAAGATAAACACGTGGTACAAAAATATAACACCACCAATTACCCAGCAAGTACAAAAGGAGAGACACAGGTCTCTCTACCTGGACCAAGTGATTGAACATCACACCATTCTCGTGCCTCATCTCCCATATTGGTCAGGAGGTGTGATGTCATCCAAGATACATAACACTTGGGAAGATTAACTTGCACGACATCAAACTTATAAACCTAACTTCTGGTTTACAGGAAATACAGAGGAGGGAGGAATAAGTTTAATGACAGCCCCAAAAAACAAACAAATCCAATCCAGAGTATGGGACATTCTTTTTTTTTTTTTTTTTTTTTTTTTTTTAAAAAAAAAAGGTCTCTTCAACAAACCTATGTCATGGGAGAAAAAAAGTAGGGCAGACTGTTCTAGATTAAAAGATACTGCAGTATAGAAAGCTAAATGCAATATTTGAACCTGTATTAGGTCCTGGTCCAGGGCAGAAAAACTAGAAAAAACTGGGGGAAACTTGAAGATGGATATAACAGATGATAGGATGTAATCACTATTCATTTTATTTAGTTAGGATAAATAGAGTTATGTGAAATAATGCTCTCAATTTTAGAAGATAACTGATTAGTATTTAGGGGTGAAATTTCATGATGTCTGCAAACTTCAAATGTTTCAGAAAAAGAGAAAGAAAGCAAAAGCGAATATGGCCAAATGTTTAACCTATTTTGAATCTAGATGGTGCATATCTTATTATTCTTTTAATTTTTCTACACGTTTACATATTGCGAAATAAAATGTTGGAGGTTATATGTAGATATATTAAAATAACCTTAGAAATTAAAATTAATCATTAAAACGATATACTATGTATTAAAATTATATTATATGCATACATATCTATCGATGTATGTGTATAAATTAAATTCTGTATTTAAGAATAGAAAGCACTCTTTATAAGGGCAAAGAAAGCAGCTTGCAGTAAGGCAAAAATAATGATTTACTTCCATACTACTTAACACAATTCCATACTAAGGAATCTAAACATACTGGTTAATGCTTATGCATGTACATACGCACACACAAGATCTTCTCGAGGAGTGCCACTTAACATGCAAAGGACCCCCATTAGCTGGGAGAACATAACATATTTTGCTTGCCAAAACTCTGAAGGAAAAAGATTTACTAACATTAGCCTTTTTTGGGCAAAATTTCAACCCACTATTAGAAATACAGGTAAACATGGCCAGAAGGCTTTTTTTTTTTTTTTTAAGTATTTAAATTCTTGGAAATACAGCCTTTTGCAGAGGGGAGGAGACTATGCCCTTTCCCTCACTTTTCTAAAGAAAGAAATCTTTACTTCCTGTCTTGGAAATGCAGTTTTCAAATATTATCTGGCTGTCCCCAGGTGCTGACTCAGGGATCAAGGAGACCTGAGTAGGGTTCACACCTGCTGATAAACTTGATTCTTAACTTTGGTAGTTGATCTATAAAAATCATCTGGGGAACTTTAGAACCAGTGTGGCAGGTCAATTGAGTCAGAACGTGTGAAACCCTTTGGTCAGCACTAACGGTGTGCCTACTGTATGTAAGGGCTGTTGTGCACCCCAGTATAAAAGGCTAAAGGTATTCAAATCTGACTGTTACTTTCTGATTATTCTCAAGACAGCTTACAATACAAGAAGGAAGATAGGAAACAAACACAATTTGCTTAATTCAAGGCATACAATCAGCAAGACTTTGGTGTTATAACAAAAGCTAAGCAGATTAATTAATAATTAATATAAATAAATTGAATGCAATTCAACAGCAGGTGTCACTTTGATCCCTTTAAGAGGTGTGACCTGTCACGCAGTAAAACTACCTAATGGAACACAAAATTCTGTCAATTCAAACCAGGTAATAAAGTTTAAAAGTGATTTAGAAAGAATTTCCTGAGGACGTGGAAGATATGTTGGAAGGGAGGTGAAAGAGGAAAAGTATCACCTGGTACATGGCTTGGTCCTACTTACTGGCTTGTGAGAGCTGGCAGGTCACTTTTCAGTGAATCAGTGGGAAAACAACATTATTAAAAATTAAACTGTCAATTTGAAGTGAAATAAGTATATTAAAACCAAAAGCTGTAAATACTCAAAATTAGTCACTTGCTAATTATTTTTCTGCATGTCTGCATGTCTGCGTTCAGTGCCATTGGGGTAATGTTGTGGTATCTGCCTGGAGGAAACACTCATGGTGGCTGGTGAGCACCTCTCTCCTTTCTCTGTATCCAGTGGTATCACATTGGCAAGCTGAAGTCAGCCCTGGTGGCGGTATTTACACCCCAGGAACTGGCAAATATGAGACGAGAGCCTTTCTTTTTCCAGGGGTAGAAGCAAGTAACCAACTGTCAAACATTTACTAGCATACCTGCACTACTGGTATGGATAAGCCAAACCAACCAACCTCGGGTCTATAGGCAACCATGTCCCCTGAGGGGGGAACCCCTACTTTCAAAGGTCAGTTTCTTTCTTTATTGTGAAAGTTTTATTCTTTTGTCTTAACCATGGCAATGGTTAACCAAACCATTCCATTTAATACTAGTTTTGTGTTAAATTAAGATATAGGATTTTCCTTAATATGTATTATAAAAGTTTCTGAACATGCAGCAAATTTAAAAGCATTTTATTAAGAGTGCCTGTATACCCACACTCATTTTCTACCATGAAACTTTACCTGACATCATTACATTTCACCTTCTATTCATCCTTCATATACATATTTTTTTAATTACTTGCCAATGTATGGGTATTACTACTTAGAGAACATGGTGTATTAGAGGATCCAATTATTTAGTATTGTTGTTCTGATTTGAAACATCTCAATAAGTACTTGATTTTAGACTTAAGTTGGAAACAATGAAAACTATTGAGATATTTAAGAAAATTTAAGACTCATCATTTAACCTTGGTGTATTCAATGAATTAGAGTTATTTAAGAGTGAAGAAAGATGTGTTTGTTATAATCAATATTTAATATATTTAAAACATTTCAAAGCATTTCATATGTACAAATGCAGTTAAAATTTTAGAGCATTTAAATAACTAGTGTTTAAGTGTCAACAAAAATAAAAGATCTCCTTAAAAGCATTAAAACTTAATTGATTTATAAATGAAATAATAAAGTACATAAGGTGACCTTAATAATGTCACAGACAACTAGGTTTTTGATTTTTGAAAGTCAAATGAAATATTACATTTAAAAAAAAAACAGGCTGGGATTGTGGCTCAGCAGTAGAGCGCTCACCTAGCATGTGCTGAGGCCCTGTGTTCGATCCTCAGCACCACATAAAAATAAATAAATAAAATAAAGATATTGTGTCCAGTTACAACTAAAAAATAAATATTAAAAAACAAACAACCAGAGCAGAGAAGCCACTATAATAGGCAACAAAAACAGAGGTTGACAGACTGTTTAAAGGGTTGGACACCAGTCTGTGGTTTTATTGGGAGGTGGTAGACCTTTAAGAGGTGGGGCCTAGTGGGAGGAAGTTAGGTCACTGAGGCTGTGCCCTTGAAGGGGATACTGGGACCCCAGCCCCCACCCCTGTCCCTCTCTCTTTTCTTCCCCCCTGCCACGAGGTGAGCAGTTTCTTTCACCATGTGCTCCTGGCATTATGTATTGGACCACCATGGGCCAAAACCAATGAGGCCAAGCAACAAATCAAAACAAATCAAAACAAATCTTTCCTTTTCTCAGTCAAAACAAATCTTTCCTCTTTATAAGTTGATTACCTCGGGTGTTTGTTATAGTAACAGAAAGCTGACTTATAGTTTAGATGTGATTTGTCCCCCAAAAGCTCATGTGTGAGACAATGCAAGAAATGATTGGGTTAAGAGATCCTTAACCCAGTCTGAATTAATCCCTTGGTAGGGATTAACTAAGTGGTAATTGAGGGCAGGTACGGTGTAGCTTTCTCTTGTCCTCTCTTTCCTTCCTAGTGTGATTCTTGAGCCACTTTTCTCCACCATACTCTTCCGCCATGATGTTCAACTTCACCTCAAGCCCCAAGGAATGAAACTGGCTATCTATGGACTGAGACCTCTGAAACCATGAGCCCCCAAAATAAGCTTTCCCTCCTCTAAATTTTTTTTGTGTCAGGTCTTTTGTTCACAGCAGTGAAAAATACTGACTAAAATGCTAACACACAAGCCATACAAAGAGGACATTACCAGCTCCGTCTCATTCAAGAGTGGAGAGAGGCTAAGTGGCTCAGGTCCCACAGGTAGTGTTTCTAGAACGGAACCCTTTGCTTTTCCCTGTCCCCAAACTTTAAACTATTAAAATACCTTTAGTGTTTGATGGGAGAACATTTAAATGACTTTTAAAGCCTACAGAATTTCAAAAATCCAATTAAATGATGAAAAAAGCCACAACTTAAGGGACAGGAGAGAAGAGTGCTTTGCAGCTCAAGTTAGGATTAAACAATAAGGTAGGGAAACATCTAGAACCCAGGAGAAATTGAAGGCAAGGCCCCTCTCTTGCTATGCCTTCTGTCTCAATGAGGGGCATTTCAGGGCTGGGGTTGTGGCTCAGAGGTAGAGCGCTCGCCTACCATGTGTGAGGCACTGGGTTTGATCCTCAGCACCACATAAAAATAAAACAAAGATATAGTTCCCACCTATAAATAAAAAGTAAATATTAAAAAAAATTTTTTTAATGAGGGGCATTTCAAATCCCCCCATACATCCAAGTCAGACACCTGAGATCTCAGTGCCCCTGAGGAGAACTGGGGAAGTCATTCCAAGCACAGGGAAGAGCAAATGGAAAGTCGAGGACCAACCCTGGAAGACCCACTTCCCTCAGGATTTCGCATCACACACTGGTAGTGGGAGTCCATCTGCTCTTTGACCCTGGCTATGTTTTTCCTTCTGTCAAGAACGTTCTCGTTCTCATCCTTCCCACAGCCATCTCCTTCCTTCCCACCCTGCAGGGCTCAGGTTGGCCAGCCTTCCTTGTCCCCAGTCTATATCCGTGTCCCCCTCTTCTGTATGCCTGGGCATCCCCTTATTCTGTACCAGATGTTATGGGGCCTCTCTGCCCCCTAAGACTCTCAGCTCTTTGAAGTCAGTATCTGCATTTCAGCCACTGTTTATTCCTAGTGCAAAACCCGAGCACACAGTGGGCCCTCAATTCATGTTTATGTCTGGTCTATTTGAAAGAAACAAGAATGTGGCCCAATCCTCAAGAATATCAGTAATAATTAATGCTGGCAAGGTTGTGGGGGAGAATCCTTTCCTCACTTATACACTGTTGGTAGGACTACAAACTAGGATACCCACTTTGGAAAGCACTAGGGAGATTCCTCAAAAGCCTAGGAACGGAACCACGATAGGCCTCAGCTATTCCACTCTTTGGTATTTCTCCAAAAGAAATGGAATCAGCAGACTATACGACAGTGACACACTCATGCCAATATTTATAGGAGCACAATTCACAATAAACAAGTTATGGAAACAGCCAAGGTGTCTGTCACAGATGAATGGAAAAAAAAAAAAATGTGGCCTGTATACACAATGGAGTTCTACTCAGCCATGGCGAAGAATGAAATCATGTCATTTGCTGGTAAAGGGACGGAACTGGAGAACATCAGGCTAAATGAAATAAGCCAGACCCTGAAAGTCAAGAGTCGAATGTTTTCCCTCATGTGCAGAAGCTAGACAGAAATAAGGAATTTAAAGGGGCGATCTTATGAAAAGAGAAGGGAGAACAGTTGTGCCCAGGAAGGGGACAGAGGGAGAGGGAGGGAAGGAGGGCAGGGGACTGGCCTAATTATGCTAAGTGCACGTGAGAAGATATCACAATGGATCCCACTTTTCTGTGTCAAGTATAAAGCACCAATTTTAGGAAATAAATAAATAGTAGGAAGACCAGTTAAATAGAGAAGGGGGGACAGGAGGGTAAGAGGAAGTACTGCGTATGAAATGGAACAAGTTATGCTATGTGCCTATATGAATATGTCACATGAACCCACTATGATGTATAAATGTAATGCACGGTGGATTTTTAAAAATTGGACCCTAGGCATCCTCCTCCTCTCTTCCATAGTGCTCCCTTGCATTGGGACTTGAAGGAAGGTGGACAGGATTTGGACAAACAGGAGATCTTTAGGGAGAAAGGCAGGAGCCCAAAACAAGAAAGTAGAGAAGAGCTGGGCCTGAGGGGACTCCAGGACAGGATCCCGCAAAGAGAGCACCCAGAGAGACGTCTGAAGCTCGGATTCGTTCGTTCCTCTGGCTTTTACTGAGCTGCCAGGATGATTTGCTGAGCAGTTACCACCCTGGATCCCAGTGATAGGGCAGTAACTCCTACTTAGAGCTTGCTGACTTCATGTCAGATTTACTCCTCTGAAATTGAGGTCTCTTAATGCTCTAAATCCTCACAACCATTGCACGCAGCAAACGCAGTCGCCGTGGGATGGGCAAGGTAGCAGAGGCACAGAAAGGTGAAGTGACTGGTGCCAGGTTTACGGCCTGAAGTGACGCCCAGGAATGAAGTGCCTGGCTATGCCGTTGGGCTGTGTCGGACCCCAGGCCCCACGACTCCTGGATCTGCATCCTGATGAGTGGACTGGATAACAAATAAGCAAACACGGGAGAATTCCAGGGCATGACCAGTGCAATATAGGAATCCCACCAGGGGTGTGGTGGAAATGTGGTTCAGTGGTAGAGCACTTGCCTAGCATGTGGAGGGGGCCTGGGTTCAACCCTCACTGCGTGCACACACACACACACACACACACACACACACACTCACACACACACACACACACACACACACACACATACACACACAAATGGCAGAAAGTGACCATGGAAGGCCTGGATTGGGTAGTCATGGACGACTTTTTTTCCTGAAGGAGAGAACTAAACTAAAATCTGAAGGATGAGAAGGAGCCAAACACGGGAGAGCTGGGGGAGATGATCCAAGCACAGGGAGAGGCAAGTACAAAGGCTCGGACCCGCTTCCCTTGGGATTTCACGTTTCACCTTATTAATGGGAGAAATTCCACGGCCGGTGCTGCTTTGCGGGGTTGAGGACTTTCCCTTGCCAGGTTGGGGTGAGACAACCTGTGGGAAGGTCCTTCCTGTGGCCCCCCACAGCTGAGTGCCCTTGAGGAGGGTGGTTTGGGCCTCGGGCACCTTTATCACCAAGCCGGACAGACTCACGTTTTGTTGGAAGCTGTGGTTCTCGGAGCATTCGGAGTCATCCTGCCAAATATCTGTGGTGTTCCCTAGGGTCTGCCAAGTTCCCCGAGCCAAGCAGTGTCTGTAGGCTCTTCCTGAGCTCTCTGAAAGTAAACAAAGCTCTAGAGGAAAGGTCAGAACACACAGCCCATCCCCTGAGCACGCTGGAAGGCCCTCACCCTGGCCACAGAGCTGTGGAAAATCCCAGGGAAAGGGATTTTTTTTTTTTTTTTTTTTTGGTTTCCCTCTTTGGGGGCTCATTAGCATCCTTACTGTTTATTTGGGATAGAAAGAAAAACATGAAAGGCTCTCGATTTCGTAACCAACCATGATCCACTAATGTCTGCTGTGTTTACCCGAAGTCTCCGGAGTTAGAACAGTCCCTGGTGACTCAGAGAGGTGACAACCCCTGGAAGGTACAGCCCAGCTGGGAGACACTGACCTGGGCTCCTGCACTTGCTCAGTGGTGCATCGCTTCCTGATACCCAATGGGCAGGAGGCGGACAGACTGGGGCTGAAGCCTGATGTGTCACCTAATGAGTGGGCCCAGCCCTCCCTCTCTGTGCCTGCAGGTTTCTTCATCAAGAACTTGAACCATCATGGAGCCACCCTCTGGATTTTGAAGGAGGATTAAATGAGTGTGTGTGTGTGTGTGTGTGTGTGTGTGTGTGTGCGCGCGCAGATGATGGGCAAATTGTTCTGTCCACGCTGAAGTTACTACTACCTGGAGGGCCAGGATCTGGGCTTGCAAAATGAGAAGTGGAAATCTGCTGGAGTTTCCTAGACCAGACCCTGCACATCACAGTCCAGCAGTAGCTATTTTCTGCATTTAATCGTTGGGTACCCACATAGTACGTCCACCTGCCCAGGCGACAGTTTTGCTAGGGTGTCCAAGTGACATCTCAAACAATATGCCCCAAACCAAGTTCTTCATCTTCTCAAAACCTAATCCCCCTACACCCTTTCCCACCTTGCTGGATGGCAAACCCAGCCTGCCCGTCCTCTGGCTCCAAGCCTTGGTGTCAATCTGGCCTTCTCTCTGTTTCCCGTAGCCTTCCCCTGCTCCATTAGCAATCATCTACACTTTCAAATATATCCAGAGTCTGACCACTGGTTTTCACTGTGTCCTTCTCTCCTAAGTGGAACCATCATCTCCCTTGGAAAGATGTCTCCTCTGACAGTTCTGCCCCTCTATATCTATGGATGGCCTAACAATCAACAACCTGGATAAGATGTCCGTGGCATCATGCCAAAATCTACTCACTATCTTCCAAGGACTTGAGAGCACATCAGAATCCTTTCATGGCCCCTACAAAGCCTTGTCAGACCAGACCCCCAAATCTCTCTGCCCTAACTTCTAATTGCTTTTCTTCCCCTTCCACTCAAACCACATTTGTCTCCTTCTCTTTTTGAAACAGACCACCTATGGCTCTCCACCAAGGGCTTTGGCACCTGGAAACACTTCCACCATTGGCTAAAACCTTTACCTCCTTTAAGTCTTCACCGAGACACCAGCTTGTCATTGGAACCTTCCCTGACTCCCCAACTTACAGTCACCACCCACTCCTCCCCTCCTGTGCTCCCTCCTTCCCCCAGGTCTAACTTGTGTAAAATGTATCACATCTATACTTAACAATGATGCTCACAGAGGTGAGGCAAAAAACCTCACCCCCCCACACACTGGCACCAAGGCCAAATTTGGGGACCAACAGAGGTGAGGCAAAGAACCTCACCCCCCCACTGGTGCAAAGGCCAAATTTGGGGGCCAACAGAGGTGAGGCAAAGAACCTCACCCCCCCACACTGGTGCAAAGGCCTATCCACAAGTATGGCTGTATGGACCGGTAGTCAATGACGGGTAAGATCCAATTGCAATGGTACCAACCTAAGACAGGAGGCTGATGCCTTGAGGTCAGCTCATCTGATGACCGGTAAGGACCACATGTAGTATTGGACAACCTAAGACAGGCATGGTCCCTAAGCCACATGCTTGTTGTTTAATTAAACAGAAGGGGGGATTACCAATGATGCTCACTGATTTTTTGTCTGTCTGTCTTGCTAAAACATGAGTCCTACCGGAGAAGAATTTTATTCTGTTTTGATCATTACAATATCCCAGGTGTTTATAAATAATGCCTGGCATACAATAGATGCTAAATAAATATTTGTTGAATGAGTGAATGACAATAGTTTCCCTTGACACTTGTGTTCTTCATGCCAATCATAATGCTCTATGCTGCGCCTGCTAGGATGAACCTGGCAAACTCAAAGTCTAGGCAGGAGATTTCGAATAAAAAGCGCCATACGCCATCATAAATTCTGGCAGAGACGGCACAGGTTAGAGAAGAAGCCTCAGGAAAGCAGAGGGCCATTGCACTGTGGGGAGAATTGCTGGAAGAATTTTCTAGAAGGATGAAAGATTTAATAAGGTGAGAATTAAAGTTGAATTTATTGATGTGGGCAGAACATTTGAGGGGGCATCCTGCGCAGAAGAGTGAACAAAGGCATTGGGTGCCAACCACTGGGAATCGTTTGGCTGGAATGGCAGGAAAATGGCAGGGGAGGGGAGAATGATGGACAGATCAGCAAAGCCAAGCTACAGGTCAGAGATGCCGTTTATAGGTGTTGTAAAGGGAACCAACATAACCTCCTGATTGGCATTTTTAAAAACCTTGTGCAGGGTGGTTGGAAGGGGTCAGATCTGAGGCTAGGGATGAGGAGGTTGGGAAGCCACACAGACAGTGCTGCTGAGCCACCACCAACAGTGGGGCATGGGAGGGAGGGGAGCCAGAGGACCAGCTACCGTGGAGCCCACTCCTGGGTTGGAGAATTATTTTCCTCTTCTCTATTTTCCCACTTCTCTCTCTTCCTTAATTTTTACACCACCTGATAACAAGTCTCAACTATTCTGCCTCCAATATTTTTCTTTGATCTTTCTCCTTCTCCCCCACTTCTCATCTCTGCCTGATCCCTTTGCCTCAACCACTGCAGTAGCTTCCAGATGCACCTCCCTCCCCCCGCCCCCACTCCCCAGCTACATGCTGTCAATGTTGTCCTCCATAACTACCAATCTTTTGTGTCCTTCTTATGCTTTATTACGTTCTGGGGCTCCCCATAATCTTCCCCTACAGAGGAAAGTGGAAAACCCCTGTTGGAACACACTTTTTGTTTCACAATCAGTCCCCAGCCTCACTGATCAGTTGTAGAGGCTAAGAAAACCTGTATTTATTACCTCACTCTCTTCTAACTTGAATCATAAAGCTCATTCCTTTAAAGAATGCTTCTGCATCCCTTTACATTTGTAGAGGTTCTTCTCCAAACCCTTCTATCGTCTTCACTTGCCCGTTTTACTTTAGAAACCCGTGTGGTTTCTAAAGATTTAATGAGAAAAATACTTTAGGAATCGACTTGGATTCCAAAGACCTAATTGAGTGGGAGAGTCACTTCCCATATTTTGCAAATCGCACTGCCTTTAGTACATTCCAGAAGCCCAGAACCTACTTCTTAAAAAGAACCTTTAACTCAATTTTCTTGTAAACGTGGAGTTTGTATTCCTGCTTTATCCTAAAGCTCCTGAGAAAGAACAGATGGTGAAGCTGGGAGGTGGTGGTCATTCTCTGCACCCCTGAGGAATGTGTGGACGTTTGGAAGCTGAAAGACCATGAAGGAATCCAAGGGCCTCCATCCTTGACTCAGCTTTAGCTCCACTTACAGAGCACCTGCTAGATGGCCAATTCTGGGTGTTCCTTCTCATTTGTTCCTCAAAATAATCTTAAAAGTTAGCTATTCCTCTCTTTCCGGACAAGGAAACCACCGTTCAGCGGGCTCTAGGAACTTGTCCAGTCTCAAGAGTATAAAACAGAGGGATTGAGTCTTAACTTCAGGGTCCAACTCTGCATCATTGAGTTCCTTCCACCTCACTAAGCTGTCTCTCATGGGAACTGTTTGCCTAAACCATCCAGACCCCTCTGTCTGTCCAGTTCTCTAGTACCTTCTCTCCCAGCCTCCCTGAAAAGCTCACAGCCTCATGCCTCCTGGACTGATTCCAACTGGATTTCATCAGAGAACAGCTCCATAAAATATGTCACTAACTCTCTCACCCAGAAGTGCATCTTCCTTTTAAGCTGCGTGTGTGTGCACACATGCACACACACGCACGCACAAACATGCATGTGCACTCACTAGAGGCCTCAAAATATTGAAACCAAAGTACCACGGAGGTGATTATCTATTGAACTGACATTTCTCAGAGGCTCACTCTCACCTTCTTTTACCTAGAGCTTCCTAACTGTATATATTACCAGTTTTATCTGTCCTTATATTTGTGCATGGCCTTGGTCATAGGTAACAGAATTCTAACCAGTAATTGCTTCCAGAATAAAACGACCAAGATGTTGGGCTTCTTGGGCAGGGATGGTTTCCTGAGTAATATTTACTTGCTTTAAACAGGATTGGGGTCAGCTAAGTGGTTAAGTGCTCACTCAAATCCCATGGCACTTGAAAGTGCCAATTCAATGGTCCTTCCACTGAAAGCTGATGCAAGGGAAGGTTTAAGTTCTGCCTCTGCCTGCTCTCCATGACACTGACCATTCTTAACCCGGGGTGCAGTCAGATTCTGTGGGAGCCAGGTCTGGACTCTTGTCATCTATGAAGTCAAGAGAGCTGCTGTATAAATGGAACGCCCAAGAATAGTAGAATTTTAGCAAACAAGAGGAGAAGAAGAATGGTATATTACCAAAAGCTTAGAAGAACACCTTTGGGGCGTGGGGAAAGGACTTAGGAAAAGCAGTTGGCTGGAGCCTTCTCTCTAATTAGCATCTGACGAGTTTATCCAGGAGGGACCAGCCTTGAAAGAAATTGTCAGAAATTAGTAAGTCAGGCTTATTACCTTCATTCCACCAAGGTAGGTATGATGGGCAGGGAACGGAGACATTCCCAGGAGAAGAATGAGGCCAGCACACATACTGATCAAAGGTTCCATTACAAAATATGCCTAGGGAGAGAAGAACGAACATCAATATTTGAGCACAGGGCCTCTTACAGAAGCAGAAGGGGCCTGGATCCTAAAGCCCACCTTGCTACTGAAAGAAGCTATGTGGGCCTCCCTCTCTAGATATGTAAAAGATGAAGAATGATTTGGGCAGCAGAGGAATGCAGCTCCAAACGTGGTGCCTTTATCTACTCAGTTTAACCCTTAGTCAGTTAATGTAATGTCCATGTCATGCTGATTTTGCTTTATGTGAACCAAAGTCTCGCAGAAACTCTGGGTCAGAAGGACACTTGGAGATCCAGCCAAAAAGCCTTCTGTTCCATAATTAATTTGATTACATAATTGTCAAACCTTCACCAATTAGATCCCAGAACATACCTACGATGAAATGTACAAAATAACAAGCTGATTTAAGGACATCTGTGGGATCTAGGTTCACGGTCACATATTCATAAAAATGACACAAATTTAATCTACAACAATTCAGTTGACAAATTACTCATGATTGAAGACTAGGCAGTGAGTGTGGCAGATAGCTTTCATCAAAGAGGGCTGCATCCATACACATCCCATGTCATGTTATTTTACAGTGAGAAGTGGGTTTATGGTCACTCTCCTTGAGCCTGGGGACAACTTTGTAACTGTCTCATCCAACTGAGCTTGGCAGAAGCAATGTTGTGTGACTTCTGAAGCCAGGTCATACAAAGTGATATGGGCTGTCATCAGGCTAGCCCTTAGGAACTCAGCCATCTGCTGTAAGGAATCCCAATCCATGTGGACAGGCCATGCATATGGGCTACCAGTTGCCACTTGACTTTCAGCTGAGAACCAGCATCAGCCAGTGGACATGGGAGGAGGCTTTGGGTGATTCCAGCTCCCGAGTTTTGAGTCTCTCAGCTGAACCCCAGACGTGGCTGAGCAGAAACCTGTCAGGCCCACTGTGTCCTGTCTGCATTCCTGATCCACAGGAACATTGAGAGACACATGATTATTACTATTTTAAGCCACTAAGCTTTGGGGCAACTTGTTACACAGCCACAGATAACTAATACATGCGCTTACCAGAAGGTTTCTTAAGTAAGTCTTTTAGACACTTCTCTTTGTACTGAGCCCACTTCCGAGTTGTCTCCTCAAGGAGAGATCCTGTGGCCTGAGCAGACAAAAACAAGGTCACTCCCAGTTAGCTGCAAGCTCATATGTAGCCCTATTATCTCATACCACAATTCTCAAATTCTCTTCCCACTGGCGAAATGCCCAAAAGATGGTGTCGTAAGGAGACTTGGAGTGGAGGTCCAAACAGATATCTCACCTGGGACCTGGACACGACATGGAACCACGTTCTGGGGACAGGCAGGACGAAGCCAACCAAAGGGTTTGTTGTTGCTTGAGGCCAAACAGCAACCAACCTAAGTCAGCCCAGGCCACACACAGTGACAACTAATTCCAAAAACCATGGTAACCGCTCCCTGGAGCACAGACTGGACAGCACCAAAACATGGACATATGTCACTGGGCGTGGCAAAGGTTCAACCAGAACTGCTAGTAACTGGACATGCGAAACACACAGGACCTCAGGCAAAACTTTGGACTGTGGAGAACCCAGAAGAGTTCTCCAGCCACGTGGCCAGGACAAAATGGTGGAGGAATCCCACTTCCCACATTTTTTGCGGGCTTCCTATTGGTCCTTTCATTGTCACTCAAACAGGGCTTTTGGTCCTGCCTCCCAGCCACTAACCTGTACTTCCTGCTACAGGTCTACTACCAGAGCTACCCAGAGCCTACATTTTACTTAAGAATGCCCACCTGTAAATACTAAGGAAAGATATCTTTTTCAGGCAAAATCTGATTCCACAGGCGTCTACATTCTATTTTACACTAAGCCTGACTTGCCCTCAAAGCTAAATAACTTGATTTTTTTTTTTTATTCCTTAACAGCTTCCTTTAAAATCCTTCCTTTTTGAAGTCACAAATTGGGTGTCAACCTACTTTATATACAAACAGAGATATGAAAAATTGTGGTATATATGTGTAATAAGAATTGTAATGCAAAAAAAAACAAGTACATGTATAAAGACATGAATTGGCATGAACATACTTTATACAAAGATATGAAAAATTTGCTCTATATGTGTAATAAGAATTGTAATACATTCTGCTGTCGTGTATTTTTAAAAAATAAAATCAATTAAAATAAATAAATAAATAAATAAAACCCTTCCTTTTCCTCTCTATGGTTGTTGGTAAATAATGTTACATTGATGAGAGATCATGTATATGCTTCTTGTATTTTCCTTTTAATTTTGGAGATTATGAGGATGCATTTTGCTTGCCACAGGTACAAAAGCCAGCAATTATGAGACCTTTTCTCACAATGTTCCTATAACAACCAAGAAATCCTCATTCTTCTCATTCCTGACTATCTAATTACAAAAAATAAGTAAATGTATACAAAAGGATTTTATTTAACCACATCATGTGATGTCACTAATATAAAGTGCACTACTAGTCCAAGGTAAAAATAAATGGATCCAAATACTTTAAGAGCCACATGGTTTGATGGGGCTTATTTTAAAATTCCAAGATTATATAATAGTAACTTATACCTTTATTCTTAATACATATCTTTCCAGTTATTTGGATAATCTATAGTCCTTAATTCATAGAATAGTTAACATACATGTCTATTTGTTTGATTAATACATATCAATTTGTTTATAATTGTTTTCCTTCAGCAGAAAACACATAATTTATATTTCTTATACATGCATTTATCTGATGTTTTGCCTTTTATAGTTACAGATATTTAAGATAAATATATTTTAGTATAAAATACCTATTTCAAGAGATTATACAGCCATCAAGTAATCTCTAATTCTCAAATTATTGTACAAACTTTTATAAGATGGTAAACAGAAATTATTCTGTCAATAAAAATGTCTAAGGGCTTTAACTATATTTTCACTGAGATATTTCTTCTTATCAAGGTATAATAATTTGCTTAGATTCTAAGATTTATATAAGTTGTTCCAAAGTATAACCAAGAAAAATTCTAAAAGGAGAAGAATATACTTCCACAGAGAGGAATCACACATTGGAGTCCTAAGAAGAAGAAAGAAATCATCTTTGGGTAAAATAAGGCTTTTATATTCTAGATTTTAATGATAATAAAAATTCCCAAATAAGGAAATCCTTATATCATTATCTTGACAGATGATATAGAAAGTTAAAACAATTGAAAAACAGATTTATGTATAACTGGACTGACTATAATAATTTGAACTGATTAATTCTAAGATATTTCAGACTTTCCCCCTGACTTTATTATACTAATATGAACCAAGATTTTGTCCATATTTTGACATGATAAAGACCTATTAAAATATTAAGTTTATTTCCATTAAGTCTTTATTTGCCTAGTGATTCTTGTTACAACAACTAATTTTAGTGAATAAATTCACATCCTTGATTAAACAATAAATATTTTACAATGATGGCTTAAACTCCAATTTTGACATTTCCCTTGGAGGCTAAAATTGATAGATTCAAAGACATCATTGGATGTTTATGGGATTTAGGAGAACATTTTATGAGGATTGGTGTTCTCCAAATTAAAATCATACATTAGTTTTGAACAATAAAAGTTGTAAACTTTGTTGGAAATTCATTTGTAGTATATATAAATTCTCTAACTGGGCCTAAAATCCAGATGGCACCCAAAAGGATGTTTTGATGTTTGACATCTGCCTTCTGAATTGTTACATTATTGACAGACCTTAAATGTGAGAGTTAAGAGAAAAGATGATTAAATATCCTATAACCTATATAAGACTTGTATAAAGCTCCCTACACTGGGAAGTAACCTTAATCATATTTTCTAGAAGACAATTAAGAGACACCTATTTAAAGGATAATATTCTGAAAAAATAGAGATATTTTGAGACCTTCTCTCAGGAAGAAATGAGGTTGCTTTTAAATTGTTCACTTACACGTAATATCAAAATGAACCAAGTAGTCTATATACTAAAAAATTACAATGGTTAATAAAAGATGTATCATTTTCATATCTAGTCATAATTACCACTAACAGAGAAGGCCTTAAAAATTACTTACTAGGAAAAAAGATCAAAGGGGATCTCTCAAACTTAACATAGACCAGAACAAATTCAGGGAGATTATCAAGAGAGCCAAGTTATGTATTGAAATATTTCAAAATTTATGCCAGATACCTAACCCTATCTACAGAGATATTATGCTATTACTTATCTAAACTTTAAAATAGAGGACCATCTTAAAAACAGTTTTAAAGGAGATTTATCTTAACCATGTCCCAATAACACAGAATAGGAACAAGACTAATAGTCTGGAAACAGACAACTCCCCAAAATTTATTAATATCCAACAGGTAAACAGAATACCTAAAAAATAATTTTAGAAAGCCTTTAGAAAAATCCTACTATTTTTATAGAGAGACTTAAAGAGACAATACAGCACCTTAAACTTATAGAGAGCCACCCATTTTCAAAAGATGAGTTCATCTTTTGAAAATGATAAACATCCAGTTAGCCCTCATCATTCCAAGGGATCCACAGAGGTTAGTTAACATAGTCAAGTTTGGATGTTATACCATAGTTGAATGGAGACCAATGAAGGAAAGGAAAAGTAAACATACAGACAGAAAAAAAAATTAAAATGCTAATCTTACCCCAAGACAAATAAACCTTCTGGTTAAAAATTTTACTCATTTTCTAAGTTATAAACAGATTTTTGGAAGCCTCTAAACATGGAAACAGGGTCTTAACTTTGAGCCCCTGTCAACAGTCTGTCATTGAGGAAAATAACCCTAAAAATAGTTACCCCTAAAATATTAGACAGACAGCCATAAATAAATCAACTCAACAGCCGATAGCTTATTTTAATAAGAAATTTAACATGATAGAGCTTTTCTCAACTTAAATAATATCAGATGATGCCCTATATACATTGATATTTTTGAAATTGGTAAGACCATAAATTATACATAATTATTAGAGCTAATTTTACTACATTAAATAAAGTTATTAAGGATGCTCATAAAAATGTTTCTTTATACACAAAAAATATTTTGACATAAGATCCCTAAAAATGTTATTACTAGCTCAATGTTATATGAAATTCTAAATTAGATCACTGTTTTAAACAATACTGTTGACTTGTTTTTACCCATTAATATTTGGGATACTAACTCCCCATACTTAGGTCAACACTAAGTTTGATAAAAAAATAAAATCTTCTCTAGGCTTATTTCATATATGTACCTATTTTAGATAGATGCCCATATTTTTCTCATGCCCACCACTCCCAAGTTATAAACTCTGTCTCACTTCATTCCAAATTAAAATAGCCAATTGGAGTTCATCTGAAGCTAATTTCAAAACATAAATTTTTATTATATTCTTCATTTTTAGTGATTTTATTAAAGTCAAAAATTAAATCATACATTAATAAAACTTAGGTTTCTAGTCACCATAGTCCCTCTCCAACTCAGCTGATGTTGGACTTAACATAGCTAGTTTTGACTTTTGTCAAAATTCAGAACAAACTAAGTATGGTAAATCTTTTCTTATTATGCAAATATTGTACTATTATCTATAACTTTAATGACTTATGCCAGACCTTTGCTCAATTTTATTAATTTTTTTAAAAAGTGGGGGAAATAGGACCCTGCACACACATAACAGATCTTACATAGTATTTTTTAAATTTTTCTTAATTGTGATACTGAGAGTCTTACTGCTGCTGAACATGATTTAGTAAGTTAAATCAAATTTCAGAAGTTAGGGTTTAAACTGGTCATCATGGAAAGGTTGAAAATCCTGACATAGGAAGGTAAATCTCCCAGCTGCAAAGTTTACAGCCATGCAGCTTCACGAGCTTGTCAGGTATGTAAAAATTATGAACAAACTTCTATGGACCCATTTCTCAGGTCCATTTTTTAATGTGCAAAGTGGACTGAAAAGTCCACCCATGTAACTAGATTAATTGTACTGACTCTAATGGTCTGTTATACCCATATGTTCATCCTATGGTAAACAGGCTGTCTGAGAGTATCTTTTGAGAAAAAGATAACATATAAGAAACCTAAACCAGCTGATTATGCTGGTCCTTAGAAATTAAGACTATATATATGTGGACAATTGTCAAAATAGAATTTTCCTATACAGGCCAGTTATTTTCATAGAATATCCACCAGTGTATTATTGCCCTAATCCTTCTACAATAGAAACTGACGCCTTTTCTAAGTGAATGGATTGTGCATGTCTCGCTTGTACAACATGAGCTGTCTGGAAATAATGGATATATTTTAGGCTGGTCTCCTAAAATTACATGAGGATCCTAGAAACCTTAATCCTCAGTGAGATGGCACCCAAAGGATGTTTTGATGTTTGACTTCTGCCTTCAGAATTGTTACATTATTGACAGACTTTAAATGTGAGAATTAAGAGAAAAGATGATTAAATATCCTATAACCTATAAAAGGTACAACTTGCCTAAGTTTATCACTAGTTATACTACAGGAAAAGGACATTGATCCTTCATGCCAGCTAGCATGCTGAGGTCAACATTCAGGCCTTGATACAGGTGCATGCCATACCAGACCTAGGCAAGCTCTTGATCTCATGATCCTTGAAGGGACTACTTAAAATATTATTCATTGTTCCTACATTACAGCCTTTTTGTCTATGTTTTAAAATGCACAAATGTGAATTTTCTTAATAATTTGACTTACATTACTTCCAAGATCCTTCATAGTCAGATAAGTGCTGATGGAAGGATTGAAACTAAATTAGAATGCTCTAGAAACCACTATAAGGAATAGAGCGAATGAGCCCTCTGCTCTATGGTTTGTGGAAAGGCTTAAATCATTCCAAATAAAAATATCAGTGTTACTATAGCCAAACACTATGCTTCCTGATAAAATTGGAAAAAGATTAAGAATCTTCTGACGAGTGTTTGGCAGAGTAATAACAATAACCTGGATCTTCCAACATTAATTGAATGACCTTAATCCTAAATATTCTGAAAGAGTCTACATGGTTTGTTATTGAAATGATAAGTTTTCTACTAATTCCTTTTGTGTTTCAATAGTAGATCATGACAACCTCGGACCAAAAATCCAGTGACTTCAAGATAAAATTCACCAATTGCCTTTAGATATTACAAAGCGGAAATATGTTGGGAGCTGTCACTCTCAGGAACCGAGCGCCCAGTATTTCTCTGTCTGTATGTCATTATTTTGTGCCAGCCCGGTTCACCTGCAGTGACCCTCACTGGTTTAGTCGTGTGTTCCAACACTTAGAGTAATGATATCCATCTCATTCCACCACCCTTTTTACCCCCATGGCCCCTCCCTTTCCCTCCACCCCTCTGCCCTACCTAGAGTTTGTCTAATCCTCCCAACTCCACTGTGAATCAACCTTCTTATATCAGAGAAAATATTCAGCATTTGTTTTTTTGAGATTGGCTTACTTCACTTAGCATTAAATTTTCCAGTTCCATCCATTTACCTACAAATGCCATGATTTTATTCTCTTTTATTGATGAGTAATATTCCATTGGGTATATATGCCACATTTTCTTTATCCACTCATCTACTGAAGGGTATCTAGGTTGGCTCCACAGTTTAGCTATTCTGAATTGTGCTGCTATAAACATTGATGTGGCTGTGTCCCTGTAGAATGCTGTTTTAAAGTCCTTTGGGTGTAGACCAATGAGTGGGATAGCTGGGTCAAATGATGGTTCAAATCCCAGTTTTCCAAGGAATCTCCATACTGCTTTCCATATTGGCTGCACCATTTTGCAGTCCCACCAGTAATGTATGAGCATGCCTTTTTTCCCCACATCCTCGCCAACAATTATTGTTGTTTTTATTCTTAATAGCTGCCATTCTGACTAGAGTGAGATGAAATCCTAGAGTACTTTTGATTTGCATTTCTCTAATTTCTAGAGAGTTTGAACATTTTTCATATATTTATTGATTGGTTGTATATCATCTTCTGAGAAGTGTCCTGTTCCTTGGCCCATTTATTGATTGGGCTATTTTTTTGTATGCTTGCTGTTGTTGTTTTGGTGTTTAGCGTTTTGAGTTATTTATATACTCTAGAGATTAGTGGTCTATCTGATGTGTGAGTGACTACATCTTACTCCCAAGATGTAGGCTCTCCATTCGCCTCACTGATTGTTTCTTTTGCCAAGAAGCTTTTTAGTTTGAATCCAACCCATTTATTGATTCTTGATTTTAATTCTTGTGCTATAGGAGTCTTATTAAGGAAGTTGGAGCCTAATCTGACATGATTGAAATTTGGGCCTACTTTTTCTTCTAATAGGCACAGTGACTCTGGTTTAATTCCTAGGTCTTTGATCCACTTTGAGTCAATTTTTGTGCATGGTGAGAGATAGGGGTTTAATTTCATTTTGTTGCATATGGATTTCCAATTTTCCCAGCACCATTTGTTGAAGAGGCTGTCTTTCTACAATGCATGTTTTTGGCACCCTTGTCTAATATAAGATAACTGTAATTATGTGGGTTAGTCTCTGTGTCTTCTATTCTGTACCATTGGTCTACCAGTCTATTTTGGTGCCAATACCATGCTGGTTTTATTACTGTTTCTCTGAAGTACAGTTTAAGGTCTGGTATAGTGATGCCACCTGCTTCACTCTACTCGCTAAGCATTGCTTTAGCTATTCTGGATCTCCTATTTTTCCAGATGAATTTCATGACTGCTTTTTCTATTTCTATGAGGAATGTCATTAGGATTTTGTTTGGAATTTTGTTAAATTTGAATAGAGCTTTTGGTAGTATGGTCATTTTGACAATATTAATTCTGCCTATACAAGAACAAGAGAGATCATTCTATCTTCTAAGGTCTTCTTTGATTTCTCTTTAGTGTTCTGTAGTTTTCATTATATAGGTCTTTCACCTCTTTTGTTAGGTTGATTCCCAAGTATTTAATTTTTTTTGAGGCTATTGTAAATGAGGTAGTTTTCCTCGTTTCACTTTCTGAAGATTTGTCACTGATATACAGAAATGCCTTTGATTTTTGTGTGTTGATTTGTATCCTGCTACTTTGCTGAATCCATTTACTAGTTCTAGAAGTTTTCTGGTGGAATTTTTTGGGTCGTCTAGGTATAGAATCGTATCGCCAGCAAATATTGATAATTTGAGTTCTACTTTTCCTATTCATTGTCCCTTTTTATTTATTTTGTCTGCCTAATGACTCTGGCCAGTGTTTCAAGAACTATGTTAAATAGAAGTGGTGAAAGAGGCATTCCTGTCTTGTTCCAGTTTTTAGAGGGAATGCTTTCAATTTTTCTCCATTTAGAATGATGTTGGCCTGGGGCTTAGCATAGATAGCTTTTATGATGTTGAGATATGTTCCTTTTATCCCTATTTTTCTAGTGTTTTGAACATGTATGGATGCTGTATTTTGTTGAATGCTTTTTCTGCATCAATTGAGATGATCATATGATTCTTATCTTTAAGTCTATTGATGTGATACATTACGCTTATTGATTTCTGTATGTTGAACCAACCTTGCATCCCTGGGATGAACGCCACTTGATCATGGTGCACTATCTTTTTGATATGTTTTTGTATTTGACTTGGCAGAAATTTATTGAGAATTTTTACATCTATGTTCATTAGTGATATTGGTCTGAAGTTTTCTTTCTTTGATGTGTCTTTACCTGGTTTTGGAATCAGGGTAATATTGGCCTCATAAAATGAGTTTGGAAGTGTTCTCTCTTTTTCTATTTCATAAAATAATTTGTAGAGTATAGGTATTAGTTCTTCTTTATAGGTCTTATAGAACTCAGCTGTGTATCCATCTGGTCCTGGGCTTTTCTTGTTGGTAGGCTTATGATGGTGCCTTCTATTTCCTTGTTTGAAACTGATATGTTTAAATTGTGTATATCATCCTGATTCAATTTGGGCAACTCATTGCCTCTAGAAATTTGTTGATGCCTTCAATATTCTCATTTTATTAGAGTACAAGTTTTCAAAATAATTTCTAATTATCTTCTGTATTTCTGTAGTGTCTGTTGTGTTATTTCCTTTTTCATCACATATGTTAGTGATTTGAGGTTTTTTTTCTCTCCTTCTCTTTGTTAGCATGGCTAAGGGCTTGTCAATTTTATTTATTTATTTTTTTGAAGAACCAACTTTTTGTTTTGTCAGTTTTTTCAACTGTTTCTTTTGTTTCAATTCCATTGATTTCAGCTCTGATTTTAATTATTTCCTGTCTTCTACTGCTTTTGGTATTGATTTGTTCTTCTTCTTCTTCTAGGGCTGTGAGATGTAGTGTTAGGTCATTTATCTGTTGGCTTTTTCTTCTTTGAAGAAATGAACTCCATGAAATGTACTTTCCCCTTAGTGCTGCCTTCATAGTGTCCCGGAGATTTTGATATGTTGTATCAGTGTTCCCATTTACCTCTAAGAATTTTATAATCTCCTCCTTGATGTCTTTTACAACCCATTGTTCATTTTACTAAATGAATATTATTTACTCTCCAGGTGTTGGAGTAGTTTTTATTTTTTATTTTATCATTGATTCCTAATTCCATTCCTTGGTGTTCTGGTAGAATGCAGGGTAGCATCTCTACTTTTTTGTATTTGCTAAGAGTTGCTTTGTGACATAATATATGGTCTATTTTAAAAGAAGGATCTGTGTACTGCTGAGAAGAAAGTACATTCACTTGTTGAAGAATAAAATATTCTACATATGTCAGTTAAGTCTAAGTTATTGATTGTATTATTGAGTTCTATAGTTTCTTTGTCCAATTTTTTATTTGAAAGATCTATCCAGTGATGAAAGAGCTGTGTTAAAGTCACCCAGAATTATTATGTTGTAGTCAACTTGACTCTTGAACTTGAGAAGAGTTTGTTTGATGAACATAGATGCTCCATTGTTTGGGGCATATATATTTTGTAATTGTTATGTCTTGTTGGTGTATGGTTCCCTTGAGCAGTATGAAATGTCCTTCTTTGTCCCTTTTAATTAACTTTAGCTTAATGTCTATTTTATTTGTTACGAGGATGGAAGCCCCTGTTTGCTTCTGCAGTTCATGTGAGTGGTATGATTTTTCCCAACCTTTCACCTTCAGTCTGTGTATGTCTTTTCCTATGAGATGAGTCTCTTGAAAGCAGCATATTGTTGGGTATTTATTTTTATCCAACCAGCTAGCTTATGTCTTTTGATTAATGAATTTAGGCCATTAACATTCAGGTTATTGAGACCATGATTTCTATTCCCAGCCGTTTTTTTAAAATTTTTGTATTTAACTTGACTTGGTTTTTCCTTTGATTAGCTTTTCCTTTTTGTAATAGGTCCCTCTGCTGATTTTCATTGTTGTTTTTCGTTTCATCTTCATAGAATATTTTGCCAAGGATGTTCTGTAGTGCAGGTTTTCTAGCTGTGAATTCTTTTAACTTTTGTTTTTCGCGCAAGGTTTTTATTTCATCATCAAGTCTAAAGCTTAATTTGCTGGATACAAAATTCTTGGTTGGCACCCATTTTTTTTCAGAGCTTGATATATGTTATTCCCGGATCTTCTGGCTTTCAGGGTCTTTTTGAAAAATCTGCCATTATCCTAATTGGTTTCCCCCATCAAATGTAATCTGATTCCTTTCTCTTGTGGCTTTTAATATTCTCTGCTTATTCTGTATGTTAGTCATTTTTGTTATAATGTGCCTTGGTGTGGATTTGTTGTGATTTTGTACATTTGGTGTCCTTTAAGCCTCTTAATTTAGTTTTCCAATTCATTCTTCATGTTTGGAAATTTTTCTGATATTATTTAGTTGAATATATTATTCATTCCTTTGGTTTAAAACTCTATGCCTTCCTCTACCCCAATAGCTCTTAAATTTGGTCTTTTTATACCATCCCATATTTCTTGAATGTTCTGCTCATGGTTTCTTACCATTTTCACTGTATGATCTATATTCATTTCAAGATTATATATTTTGTCTTCATTGTCTGAGGTCCTGTCTTCCAAGTAGTCTATCTAATCTGTTGGTGATACATTCAATTGAGCTTTTAATTTGGTTTATTTTTTTTCTTTAATTTCAAGGATTTCTGGGGTTTTTTTTCAGAACCCCCATCTCCTTATTGCAGTAATCTTTTGCTTCCTGTATTTGCTTATGTAGCTCTTTGTCAAAATGATCTTTTGCTGTCTGTATTTTCTCCCTTATATCATAGTTTAACTCAAAGAATTTTTAATTATGTACATCCTGAACTCCTTCTCTGTAATTTCATCTGCTGGGCTGGCCATGGATTCTAATAATGTGGTATCTTGATTTGTTTGGAGCACTTTCTTCCCTTATCTTTCATACTGCTTGTGTGTCTTCCTTTCTAGCTCTGTGGATCTGAGGCATCACCCTTTTTACCCTATAGGCTTATAGTGCCCCTGTAGGGTCCCAATACCTCTCCTTTTAGGGGAATGACAATGTTAACAGATCCCAATATAAAGAAAATACCACCTAAAAACAGTTAGTTGTTATTAAGATGTTTACAGTTTGGTCACAATGTACAGAAATGGTGAATTCTATTATTATCTACAATATACTCAGTAGGTTTGTAAAAGGGTTTACAGTTTCTGATGGACAAAGAACAGGGGGTGAGCTATAGGAAGATATGCTGAGGGAGATGTTGGAGGTGAGGATACAAGTTATTATATCTTAGGAAGGGTGAAATAGAAGTCTAAAGAAGAAGGTTAGTAGCAGGAGAATACAGCAATAGTAATTTGGGGGTAGATGGGTAGAAGGGAAGACAGAGAGTATATAAGACAAACACACATATATATTAAGAAAAATAAAAAATGTTAACAGTAAAAATTGGAGAGAAATAAAAGAAAAAATAATATACAACACAACTGTAATATACTATTCAGTCGTCTCAGTCCTCAATATCCTAATTCATGAAAAGTGCTTGGTTTCACATATTTTGGGGATGTGAGGGTGGGAGAATAAAGAGGGAGAAGAGATAAAGAAAGAAATATCTCGAAGGAAGAATCAAGGATTGTTTCGGTTGGAGATGAGTATCTTTCTTGCTTCCCTTCTCATCCAATGGGTGAGGTTGTCTGTTTTTAATTGGTATCTCCACCCTCAGGATGGTGGGGGTTACCAGGGTGTGAGGGTTGGTCTTGGGTGCAAGGCACCTGGAAGTGGGGTATGGCACACGCTGGTCCATTGGGAGACTGCACCTCAAGGATCTCCTTTGGGGTCTGCTCCTGTGCTATGGGCACCAGGTCTTATCTCCTCATCTCACCTGTAGACCTCACAGTTCCTGGTCTCTAAATTTGTCTCTAACATATATCTCCCTCACCCTCTCCCTTTCTACTTCCTAATCAGGAACCTTTCCCTCCGGGGGTCTTGTGTGTTGCACTGTGGTGGCTGCGCACCTGTCGCGGAGGGCTGCTTTGAATTGGGCAGTCACTGTGCCGAGTTAGTGGCTGCTGGGGATTGGGGGGAATTAGAAAACTATGGGTACCTGTCTATCCCGTGTTCCAAACTGGTAGTGGCCCCAAGTAAAGATGATGATGGAGGTGACCCAAGATGGAGGCAGCTGCTTTCAGTGACAGGGGGTCGGGTCAGGTGGGGGGAGCCAGGCAATGGCATTGTGCGAGGCGTTCAGAGATGATCTCTGTGGGGTGCAGAGCTTTCTTCAGAGCCTGTGACGTCCCCAGGTGCAGGCAGACTACCAGAAGTAGGGGACCATGGTGGTAGCTGCCCAGTTCCAAGATGAAGGTGACTGGAGAGCCCCATGTTAGTAGATGGGGGTCCACACAGGAGTGGCGGCCGGCGTTCCTGCACATGGCTAGGGGCTGAGTGTCCTGCGTGGGAGTGGCATCTGGGAATTCTGCGCAGGGGCTGATGCTGGTGGTAACCACTAAGGCACCCGGGAGACCTGTGTGGGCGAGCAGCAGGGAGTCCTACTCTAATGCTGAGGCCTGGGTCCCCGCAGGGCACGGTGGCCCTGATTCCTGCACGGGATCAGCAGCAGAGGAGTCCTCTATCACTCTCAGCAAAGCAGTACTCCCACTAGTTGAGACCCAGGTCTCGGAGCTGCCTCCCTCTGGCCTGCCATCTTGGATCCAAACTGAAGATTTTTTTCTGTACAACTTCTCTTGGTTTTAAAAAGGGCCCTTCTCTCCCACCCTTCATTCAACTGCATCTTTCCAGAGCCCCATTGTGCGCAGGGCCTTACGTGAAGGAGGAATTGAAGGGGTGCAAAGGTAAGCGTGTCCCTTGCCCTGAAAAGCACTTACAAGCTGCCAAGGATAAAGCCCCTAGGTAACGAGCTAGCGTAGGAAGTCCAGTGCCATTCTACCCCACATCCCCACAGTTCCTTCCCCACACAGCTTTATCCTTAGCTTTGAGCTCTGTCTCCTCTCACAAGGGGCAATGGACTCAAAGGCTTTCTTGAGCCAGGTAGACTGAGGTAGAACTGGGCAGCAATAGGGGGTGGAGGAAACTGGGGAGCTGCTCTGCCTTGAAGGTATTCAAACATAGTTAAACACATGCAAGCACAGTCAGCCCCTGTACCCCCAAATCAATCCATCTGTGAGCCCAACGGATGGCCTGGTTCTGCCTCCTGAGTGACCAGTCCAACCCACCCTCTCCCTCCACTGTCCAGCATGGCCTCCTGACCCCATGGCATTTGGGATGGGATCTGTGGGGTTGTTCCTTTGCAACTTTTCCCAGAGAATCATGCAGCCTGCTTTATGAAGAAGAGCTCGTGCGGTCATCCTTAGATCATGGTTCATGGATAACTCAGCACCTGGTTCCCTCACTGTCTCAGTAATTTTTCCAAAGTGCTCCTAGACCAGAAGATAGACCTAAGAAGTCCGATTTGCTAAGTCAATCCATCCAAACCATTCATAAGTGTTTATTTCTTAACATCTTAGTGCCTGCCGGGCACTGATCGGACACCACCACCACCTACCTTTCCTTTCCCACCCTGATTTTTATTCTGTTCCATGCTTGCTTTCTGCCCCAGCACCTGAGGAAAACCGGGTTTCTCAAAGACACCAGGTCATCGAAAGGATGAAACCGTGATCTAATGTCAAAGCCATGAATACCTCGCGCTAGTAGTTTCACTACTACTGACAAGTGACAGGTATGATTGTGCTTTCCTCAAAAACTAAAACAGTTCCCTGTGAATTCACAGTGGTGCCCTGAGGCACCGTTAGCACACAGTTTGAGAACCATGATATTCCTCAATAAGTGGTAACAATGATGATGCAATAATTGGCATTTATCCCTCCGTTTCAGTTTGAAATGAGCTTTGACTCTTTACTAATAACCAATCTATCTCTCTCTCTTTCTCTCTTTCTCTTTCTCTCTCTCCATCTCTAAGTTCTGGCCCAAGAGGTGACAAGTAAGTTTATTAACATACTATTTAAAGAAATAAACATCCAAAGGGGACCAAAACTGACTCCTATAATTTTTTTAAACAAATTCATCAGATGAATTAATAACAAAACAATAACTCCTAGAATTTGCAAAGTCATCAGCCTGAGACCCTTTCCTGTACAAAGCACTACTTATAGGTCCTCAGAAACCTCACCGAGACCTCTTTAAGGAAGAGGCAATAAAGCCAGTCCCTGAACTAACATTCCCCTGTCCTCCTGCTCTTTGCCAAAAGCAGAAAAATAAACTAACGCTAGAAACTACTGAATTTGGTCAGTTAGGGAAGCTGGACAGACTCAGGCTGTCTTCCCAGGTACTTGTCCTAAAGACATCCAAAACAAAGGAGGCACATCCAAGTTCAAAAATTCCACAAATAATAAGGAAAGGAGACATATGGGTGGGACTTTTTTTTTTTTTCCTCATTGGAAAGTCCAGCTTGACTTTGCTGCTCTTTCCCATGCACAGGTGACCAGCATCCATGACTAACTTGGCTGAGAAGGGAATAAGAAAGGGGGTGGGGAGGGGGCAGATCCTTGCCTATTGACTGTTTAAATAAATCTATTTTCCTTTGTTAGAGAAGGAATACGATTCACTGTAGATAGAGACGAAATCACAGATAACCAAAGAGAAGAAGGTGAAATCAAAATGAACTCAGAAATCACCATCGACTTCCACACCCTTCTCTGCCCGAGCGTGTATTTTATTTTCTTGTTTTCCTGTTTTATTCTAACCAAAAAGGAAATCATATTGTTCTGTGGCCTTTTTATTTTTCCCTTAGAAGACATACTTCGAATAGATCTTCATTCCAAGAAACACATCATAACCAAAATACCCTTTAATAGTGACACATTATCCCATGAATGAATGTGATATAACTCAGTTTTCAAATCCTCCAGCACTGAACATCGAAGTTGTTTTCAGATGTTTGCTAATATAAAGGAGGATGAGATAAACATCCTCATGGCTAGACATTTTGAGCGTACATCTTTATTTTCATAGAAGTTCTTTGAATTGGAATGTATGGGTCATCGAGCACATACATTTTTAAGTTTTGGGTAACATACTATTGAACTGTTTATTCTCATCCAGAAGTGATTTTTTTTTTCAATTTAAAACTCTGCATACTGGCCATGTATAAAATATAAAATCCACTTCTCCAAGAGTCTTCCTCCATAGTTTATGTTTTTCCATGCCAAAACAACTCCGAAATACCATAAATGAGTGAGTGGGTGTGTGCGGAGCTAGCACTATTTCCTTGCTTGTGTTTAGAAACTAAACTATCCCTCCGAGTTTCTCATTAACTGAATTTTATGAAGACTTCCTGCCAACAAACAGGCAAGGGCCATTTATATTCCAGGCAGGGGAAAGCGTCTATGACCAAACTCCATCATGAACTAACGTCTACGCAAAGCCTTGTAAAATAAACATCTGGAGCAAGAGTACAAGGTGGGAGATGGAGAACCAAGAGGAGGCTCGTCAGAATCACAGATACATGCTGGAGGACAGACCAGTGCCAAGAGCTCTGCACACACAGGCTGGGCATTGGGGGGGGGCGAGGGGACCCCATCATCAGGCACATTATTGGTTATGGAAATACCAGAGCTAAAGGGCTAAGGTGTGACTTTGTCAGCACTTTAAGTCAGCCTGAGGCACTGCAGATTCTGCTGTTGTTATATATAAATAGTCATATGTCAACATCTCCCAGGAGGGCTAGAGGAGACAGAACACAGGGCTTCAACCCGCAGCCCCCACCCCCCCACACACACCCAGGGAGACCAACGTCTCCCCTGCTCATGAGCTACGTGCCGGGAAGCAATGTTGGAGTTCCTCTGAGACTTATTCTCTCCATCTGTAAAATGGGTTCAGGAATACCACCCTTCCTGGCTGTGGGCATTCAGCAAGATGATGCGTGGGGATCGCTGCATGACAGTAAGTGGGATGTTGTAGCGGCACTTGGCATGTGGATAGAAGGTGAACAGAACAAGGGAATTAACTGGATGTGTTCAGTTTTCAAAGGAAATAAACTGAGAATGGAAACAAGGTCCAGAAGTCAGCATCACCTCTCCCAAAAAAGGGCCCCACCGCTAACAATGGAAGCCCTGGAGCCACAGGCAGACTAGGGCCACTTGGCCCTTAGGGATGTTCTGGAGGCTTCATAGGAGTCTGCCAGCCATAGCAAGAATCCCACGAGACTAGGGGCTGGGCTCCCATTTGTAAGGCAGGAGAGCTGGAGGGGAGCCTATGGGAGAGTCTGCATGCAGGAGACTTGACAGGAGATTTCTGCCTCTCTAGTCCCGGGTCAGCACCACGGAAAAGCTGAGCAAGAGAACCTGAGATTCAGCCCCCCAGCCCTTGCCCTCTGGGGGAAGGGGAAACTTCACATTCAGGGGCTAACCCTGTGAAAGGAACCCGAGGAGGAAGACCATCATTGCTTAGGCTGCCTAGGCTGCTTTCTTACTGTGGAATTGGGAGTTTCTTCCCATCATAGTCTGGTATTTTAAAAAAAAGGTGGGGGGACCTTGGAAAGCGAGGGGGCAAAAGTCTAATCTCCCCAGGCAAGAAGAAGTCAAGCTACCAGGAAACCCAAATACAGAGGGCAGTTACGTACATCATGTAGATCCTGAAAGCCTGCGACTATCCTGCTGGGGATCTACATTTTATTGACAGGTGATGTTGCTTCATCTCCCAGGATTCGATTTCCCAACATCTTTAAAATGGGATTAACAAGAGCACTCCACTCTCCGTGTTGCTGAGAACATGAAATGAGATAAGGAGTTGGGGAGGTGTGCCTGGCACGGGACCTGATGCCAATTAGGTATCTGTGCATTCATATTATTCGTGCTGTTTGTTATTAAAAACAGATTACAAAATAATACTTCTAGTAGGACCCTATGTTTACTGTTCTAAATCGTATGTAAATGAATGGTAGAAAAATATCCGGCAGGATAAGTTTCCCAAATGTAAACAAGGGTGATCTCTGGCTGGTGGAATTTCAGTGATTTGTGGTTTATATTCTAGATAGTTTAGGTCTTTTTTTTTTAACATCCTATATTTTTATATTTTCACATTCTATATTTTATAAACAGAATGAAAGCAAGAAAGGAAAGGAAGCAGGGAGAGGAAAGAAAAGAAAAAAAGAAGAAAGGGAAGAATAGAAAACCATCCATTCCATATACACACTGAGAGTGCTAATGAAATCAATGAGGATATAGGCAGCAATTTCAAATGCTGGTTGCAGACTTTATGCAACATGGGAAAATGCTTGTAATATGTTGTAAATGGAAAGCCAGGATACAAAATATTTTATGTTTCATCATTTCAGCTGTATAAAAAAAAATGCATAGAAAAGGGATTTAAGGAAAAGATTCCAACATATGAACAGTGATTATCTCTGAATGCTAGGATTCTGGTTGATCATTATTTTCTTAATACTGTTTTCTATTTTCTGAATTCTGTATAAGGGGACTAAATTACTTTGACAATTACAAAATAAGCATAAATAACATATTAATACAGAATAAAGAACTTCTCTTACTTGCTTGATGAAAACCAGCAACACCAGGGTGAGGAAGGGCCTCCCAGGGGCCCAGAGCAAGTGCTTTCCATGGGAAAGGAGGGAGCCGGTGCCCCCCGCAGCAGAGATGCTCATAGGCAGGACCCGGACCCCAGGCAGGGACCCCGGGCTGCCTCTCCCCAGCCCTGCCCGGCTCAGCTGGGGCCTCATCCTCCTGGCACCCTTTCACAAGTGCGGACACATCCCTCCAGCAGTCCAAGATGTACCACAGGCAGCCTCCTCCTGCATTCCTCCTTGTCCAGAGAGGAAGTGTTTGCACAAATCCTCTGCACGCCGCCGCTGCGTGCGGAGAGTGTCTGAACGGATCCAGAGTGATCTACCGAATCTCCAAGTTCCTCATCCCCCTCCAGTGCCCCCCCAAAGGCAGGGAGACTTTTCCCAGACCTTCCCCAAGTTGGCTGTGCTCCGGGCAACTTCCTCAGCAGGCCCAGAAGAAACAGCAAGCGCTCGCTGGACTCCACCCCGAGGCTTCTGATCCATGCATCGGGCCAGGAAGAGACAGGCTGGGGTTCAAGTGGCCAAGGAGCAGCTGGTGAGACAGGGCGACCTCCAGACACCTGGGAGACTGGTGTCTTTTTCAGGGAAGGGGGACTTGCTTGATCAACTCAGAAGCAGGGCCATCTCTGGCTCCTGATTATGCCAGGAGAACAGGCAAGACAGTGACCCAGGCCAAAATACATCATCTCCTGACCCAGGGACTGAAGCAAAAAAAAAAAAAAAAAAAAAAACACAATCAGTGACTCAGGTTGTCGACACAATAGCAAAGCATGGCGTGGAACAATCCAAACTTCACTCCTCTTGAATGCCCACTTGTTGTGAACACAGCATTTTGTTCTTCTGAACACAATGTCGCTCAGCCCACCTAGCAGATCCTTTTATGGAATGCGTGCTCATCACTTACTAACCAACACGTCTGCACCTTCTCACCCCAATTCACATTTGCAGTCTTTTTATCCACTATTCTACTTCATTCATCCCCACAAGAACCACCTATAGGTAAAAGGTTCAGAGAGGTTAGAGTGCCTGCCCAAGGCCACACAGCAAGTAAAAGGCAGAATCAGGTCTTCTGATCATAGTCACCTGACCATAGCTACTCGGGAAGGTATCATTCCCCACCCCCACCTTCTCAGGGTGATCCCTTATTCTTTAGCAGGCTCAGCATGTCTTTAAAAAGGTCTACCTGGGCCCAGCACAATGGCACACACTTATTCTCCCAGCAGCTCAGCAGGCTGAGGCAGGAGGATTATAAGTTCAAAGCCGGCCTCAGCAATTTAGGGAGGCCCTAAGCAACCTAGTGAGATCCTGTCTCTAAATAAAATATTAAAAGGGCTGGGGATGTGGCTCAGTGGTTAAGCCCCCCTGGGTTCAATCCCTGGTAGGTACCAAAAAAAAGTGGGGGATTTTCTTGGCCCTTCTCATTCCCCCCCTTTCTCCCAGCATATCTTTCCAATTTTTTCCATCCTCCCAAACAGGAGACCCAGATGGGTCAGCAAAATGTTTCCATTTAGTTGTCCATCCGTCCTTCCTTCCTTCCTCCCTCCCTCCCTCCCTCGTCTCCATTTAAGTCAACCCATCTTGACCACCTTCACTCTGAATTCTGAAACTTGGGGGGAAAACAGGTGACTGCTACTTAACAGAAACCTGTGGAACCCCACGTGGAAAGATTTTAAACCTTAGTAGTAAAATGTTCGATCCTAACAAAGAGCCCCAGTGTGGACTCTAAGGATGGCACAGAGCTCTGGAATCCATGCGGTCCTCTCTTGTGTATAGCAGAGAGCAGGAGGAAGTGACAGAGGAGGAGGAAAGTCCCCAAGGGATGGGCTCAGACACGTTGGCTATAGTTGGAAAGCTATAACTGTGATTGCACAGTAAGGACGATCCTCCAAGTCCCCTGCTGGTAAGGAAAGTGCCTGCTTTGTGGGAATCTCCTATCTCCCTTCTTTGAACTTTTTTCTCTAAAACATTCTTTTCCCAAAGGAACAGGTGTCAGGTCCACACTCGATTTCCCCTCCCGTTGGATGGATGCCATCTAGCGGCAAAATGCTGTAAAGCTTCTTGCCAAGAGAGGGCAGCCACCAGCATACACAGGCGCTCATAGTTTGCAGGGCTTCCAAGAGCCCTGGACGCAGTTTCTCAGGCTTTCCAGAGGTAAAGTGGGAGGAACGCACACGTCTCTCCTACCTGCTCAGGCAGGTAGATCCTTGGTTATATCTGGGGGTCTTCAGGATCTAACACGTAATCAAGAACCTGCGTGTTTTGGATGCCACACAGAATATTCTGCCCCCACCCCCTCCATTGCTTCCTCATCTCAGGCTTCTTACCGTTCTTGTAGAGCTTTTTTACTTTTCCTAGAGCTTGTAATTGCCTTTCGTTTGCCATTCCCATAGAATTTTTTTTTTTTAATTCCCGAGGCTTTAAGTAAATGGCAACAGATGCTCTGTAGGCTCTGAGATGCTCCGTACCTCACCCCAATCCCATCCCAGAGGAGGGCACTCAGGGAGGATGCCCAGCCTCCCAGCATACCTGCACTGAGAGAGTTCCTGAAGGACCTTCAGCATCACTGCATCTGACAGTGACACCTTCAAGGGGACATTAGTGATGGCGCTGAGGGTTCTGTCAGTATCTAAGGCTCCAGGATGGTGAATTCTGGCCAGCCTCCCCATTCTGCACAGCCTGCCTGTACCTCCCATCTCAGAGTCCCTGCACAAGGCAGCTGTCCTCTGCATTCTCTCTATATATAGGCTGGTAAGAAGCAAGCCCATGGAGTCCTCAGAATGTCCTGTACTGTAATCTAATAGTGAGGACCCTGTTCCATGCAAAAGGCAAGGTGTGGAAGACCCACCCAGACACTCATCCAAATGGACCCTGGCCTTGAGTCAAAACCAACACTCTCAGCTGCACCCAGTGGCACACACTTGTCATCCCAGCCCCTCAGGAGGCTGAGACAGGGGGATCACAAGTTTGAGGACCACCTGGGCCACTTAGTCTCATAATAAAATTGGGGAAAGGCTGCTAATGTAACTCAGTGGTGGAGTGCCTGCCTAGCATGCACCTGGATTCCAGCCACAACATCACAAAACAAACAAACAAAAAAAAAAAATAGTGCTCTCCACAATAACCGGCAGAAGCAATCCAAGTGTCCATCAATGGAGAAACAGATTTTTTTTTAAATGTGATATAATCAATAAATGGAATATTGTTTTGCTGAAAAAGTTTCTGACCCGGAAACTTCAGAGTTCATCACAACATGATGAACCCTGATGACATTGCGCATTATACTACCTTGAAATAAGTTGCACACAAAAGGACAAATACTGTGTGACTCATCTCACTGAGGTCCCGAAAGTAGTCAAATTTATAAAGACAGAAAGGAGAGTGGCCGGTTCAAAGGCCTGCGAAGTAGGGGAAGCAGGAAGTCCTGGTGAGTGAGTGCCACATTTCAGTTTTGCAAGAGTTCCGGAGGTGGATGGTAGTGTGGTTGCCCAATAGCGTGTGTGTGTGGTGTGTGTGTGGTCTGTGTGGTGTGTGTGTGTGTGTGTGTGTGTATTCAATGTCACTGAATTGCACCCTCCAAATGGTCAAGATGGCAAATTTTATGTTATGTCTATTTGACCACAAGTTTTTAAAATCAAGCACTGTCCTCCTGCACATCTCCATCCCGGGGAGGGCTGAAGGTCCAACCCTGTGTCCCAGTTCTGTGTTCATTCGAGTGTAGCCCTCTCCCGCCACCATGCTCACGCGGACGCAGCACAGGAGGGCACTCAGATTCCCCAGGGGACCTGAGGGGACTGTCAGGACGCCAGATGGCAGGGCTGAGGAGTGGGGACCACGATGAAGAGGGGAGGAACTGGCCCCACGGCTCAGCCTGCAGCCGAGCAGCTCATTCAGTCATGGACAGGGCCAGGCGGCAGCAGGCACTGACCCTCCTCGCCATCTGCCTGGCCTTCGCCCTCTCCCTCACCGCGGTGAGCAGCAGCTACTGGTGTGAAGGGGCGCGGAAGGTCACGAAGCCCCTGTGCCTCGACCAGCTGCACGGGAAGAATTGCATTCACTTCAGACGGTCCAACAGCAGCTATGGCAGCAGGGACGAGAGCCAGGTGGTCCTGTACATTTGGGAAATAGGGGACGACAAATTCATCCAGCGCCGGCTCCACGTGGGGCTCTGGGAATCCTGCGAGGAGAACCTCAACAGCACAGGTGAGCTCGGTCCGCAGGGTCCCAGGGGCACAGGTGCAGGATGGTGGCCACAACGGGGTGCTCTGGGGCCAGGTCACCTGGGTTTGCATCTTGGCTGTGCCACAGACTGTCAATGCTTTCTTAAACAATGTCCTCTGATCCTCAGCTTTCCCATCTGTAACATGAAAATGGTGGCAGTTTATCTCGGTAGAGTTATTGAAAAGCTTGAATGACGAGATTCCCATATAGTACTTGCAACAGTGCCTGACACCTTTAAAGTGATTATTGAACATTAGCTTTTACCCTTTGTCGTTGTCATCCAATCCCTAGAGGATCAAAGATGGCCTCACCCATCCCTAAACTACATCCCTGATATTTCTCCTGTACTTTTAAGGGGTCTTGGAACAGAAGGTTCTCTCCACAAACAGACTTATACATCCAGACGCAGTGGTGTGTGCCTATAATCCCAATGACCCTGGAGGCTGAGGCAGGAGGATCTCAACTTCAAGGCCAGCCTGAGCAATTGAGCGAGACTCTCAGCAACTTAGCTAGATGCTGTCTCAAAATAAAAAGCAAAAAAGGACTGGGGATGTAGCTCAGGGGTAAAGTGACTGGGATTCAGTCCTGAGTACTATTAAAAAACAAAACAGACTTTTACAATCATGGGAGTATCTCCCACATCATCTACCAAAGCATGACCCTTAACCAATTAGACACTTATCTCGGGTACTCCTTGAAATAACCCTGCTAGGTATATATTATTCTTCAGTTCATAAACAAGGAAACGGAAGCTTAGAGAATTTCAACTCTCACAGTTGTTAAGACTACTCGCTCAGCTATTAAGATTACTGGGGCGGGGGGGGGGGGGGTGTCTCCCAACTCCTTTCTTTATGGGAAGGGCTATCTTTCTATAAGGGCATAAAGTTCTTAGCTCAGTGATCAATTTCCTTGATGCTCCAATGATGGTAAAAGTCTGGGGAGGTTTGGGTTTTATTTTATTTTATTTTAGAGATTTAAAGGTTTGGGGGGTTTTTTGGTATTGTGGATTGAACCCCCAGGGGCACCTCACCATAAAGGTCTTATAGAAGGACAGCACTACCTTTATGGTCAAATGCAGGAGGTCTGTGACCCTACATTCATAGCTATATGTAAAAGGGCACACCCATTATCAAATGTTGGTGTGAACCAGAATCACCCAGGTACCAAGCCCTGGAGGTTCTAATTCAGTAGGTTTAGGGTGATTCCAGAAACATGCATTCTTCTTTTTTTTTTTTTTTTCAAAGAGCGAGAGAGAGAATTTTAATATTTATTTTTTAGTTTTTTCGGCGGACACAACATCTTTGTTTGTATGTGGTGCTGAGGATCGAACCCGGGCCGCATGCATGCCAGGCGAGCGCGCTACCGCTTGAGCCACACCCCCAGCCCCTGCATTCTTCTTTTTTTAAAACAGTTTTAACCAAAATGACATTTTCTCATAGATAAGAGATCAATTCATTTTGAAAGGCTTATAAGAAAAACCTTCAGTCCCTGATCCTTCCTCAGAACTTAGTCCTACCCTTCAGGAGAAGCCACCTTTCACTTGATTGTTTCATTTTAGACATTATTTATTGACTTTCTGTTATTAAAAAAAAAAAAAACCTTAATTCTCTCATACCACAACATCCCACATGCCTCTGCCATCTTCCTTCATGAAATCATATTACTTTTCTATTTAAATTGGTAAAGCAATAATTCATTTTTGGCTGTACAGATATATATATATATGTATATATTTCATTCTACAATCCTGGATGGAGTTTTGATTACAGTAATTGTTGACTTTGGCTTTTCCTGGGGTTTCTGATTGCCTTTTCTTTTCCCATTCTCATAGCATTGGCATTTTTATTCTACTCAATTCTCTCTTTTATCTAGTGGTATTAGTCTAATAAGCTTCCCTGGTGATTTTGACACACACTCAAATGAGGGAAGCAAGTTCCAAGGCACAGAAAAGTTCACTGGCAAGAGGGGTCTTGGCGCAGCGTGGAGGAACTTCATTACCAATCATTTAGGCATTGGCAAAGGGGTAGGTAAGTGGGGGTTACAGAGGTAAGGGAGTTGAGAGCTCAGGACCCAGTGGGAGAGAGCTAAGATCCGAGTGAAACAAGGAAGAACATGGATGGTTATGAAGAAGGCTCACCTGTGCTAGGGAAATGGGAAGGAGGGAGAGCTTATTTACAGCTGTGGAAATGGGGAAGGCTTTGTAAAGGAGATGGCCTCCGAGCCTCGTCCGTGAGTGTGATTTGAACAGATGGAGATTGGAGGTGAGGTCATTCCAAGAAGACAGCGACCCAAGGTCAGAAGCAGCAGAGCTTAGGTACTGCACCAGAACAGGAGTGTTGCAGGGTTAAGAAGGAAGCCTCCCGAGGAACAGGAGGAAGAACAGGACTGGCGTGGCTCTTCCATGTCTCCTGAGGCAGCATCTGCTCCCTGCAACACAAGATCACTGTCACTCTAGTGCAGGCAACTCAACAGGACAATGTTCCTTAGAAGAAGTCTAACTAGAGAGGCTCTGGGTGTCGAGTCCCATGACTAAACAACACTCAGGGTCACTCCAGGTGAACTGGGCTGCACGAAATCATCACCCAGAGACAGAGAAATGCCTTTTTCTTTGGGTCCTGTGATGACTCCTCTGACCTTAGGGGTCCATGGAAAGAGAGAGCGAGGAGCACATGCTGAACCCTTTTATTGGGGAGAAGCCATTCAAATGAGGCAAGGGATACAGTTTCAGGGGGTTGAGTCCAGCTTCGTGATGTCTACTGTCAGCAGACTGACATCTGGGGAGGCCATGCCCATTTCATGTGCTGAGTGGGAATCAAAGGCAGAGCAAGAGAAGGGGACACACAAAGAGAGTGTCCATGGAACATTCTATCCCAAACAGGGCAAAGGGGTAGGACAAAGGAACAGGTGGGTGTAGCTCAACCCCTGTGGGTGACACCTACACCTGGAGCCACACCTTGCTATCCGAGCTGGGGTAATGCCCAAGTTACTGTGAGACCTGGCATTATTGTGCCAGACTGAAGGCAATAATTGGTCAGTGCCCCTGGGCATCAGGACTTGAAGGTCTGCATCCAGGGCAGCTCCCAACAGCTGGGGCTATCGCTCAGTTGGTAGAGTGCTGGCCTTGCATGCACACGGCCCTGGATTCAATTCTGCATGGAGCTAGACCCTTGGGGAGGACTGGAAGCAGCTATGTCATCTGGCCTCCTGCATATCATAAGGCACGTACCTCCCACTGTCACAGAAGTGCTGAGCAGGTGGAGGGTCAGGTGGAGGGTGTAAACTGTCCCAAGATTTCTGATAAAAAAAATTAAACAACATGTGTGTAGGGTAGTGACTCCTCTCAGGCTGAAACAAGAGCTAAAAGTATAGTTCAGAGGCTGTGTGAGGATCTTTGATGCTCCTTCCTCTAGAGGAAGCCCCATGGCACTTCTGCCAACCCACAGAGAGTGCACACCTTCACCTGGATCACACCACTGAGGGTTCTTCCTATATCATCAGAGACACCCACTGAATTCCAAGGAGGGCTGCTGTTCTCACTGGTTCATGCACAACACCAAGTAGTAATAAGGATGTATCTCTTGTTCCCTTTTTGATCGATGTGTGACTATATGTTTGGATGTCACGACAGAAAAAGATCTAAACAAATGCCTCACTGGACACTGCTAAAGATTTCCCTGCAGAGTGCTGGGGGTGTACCTCAGTGGCAGAGTGCTTGCTGACCTAATGTATGCGAGACCCTAGGTTTGATCCCCAGCACTGGGGGGGAAAGAAAAAAAAGTTTACATCACCGAGAGGCCTCTTGAGATGCTCTTTATTTTAAAAAAGTAGAATTTGTTAGACATATTTGGAAAATATTGCATTTTATATTTTCTTCTAGAAAATGCACAACATCCATTAGCATACCAAAATCTCTGAGAGAAAACTGATTAATATGACGTACCCCAGGGTTTGCCAATATATCATCTTTATTTTATATGTATTTTATATGTATGTGCATATCTGTGTGTGTGTGTGTGTGTGTTAATTAACATTTAGCAAGACTGGTGGAGCACACTTTGAAAAAAGCTGGCCTATGACAACAGAGTCATTATACAAATGGGAAAACTGAGTCCTGGAGGTACAAGAGACCCATTGAAGAGACTGACAGAGCTGGATGTGGAACTCGTTGTCCTGACTTTTCCTGCCCGCCCCCCACCCTACACAAAACTACACAAAACTCAGCTGAAGGGCAGCAGCTCTAATAAGTCTCAATGAGTCATGTTGTGCCCACCAACCTAAAAATCCTCTGCTGACATTTGACTTATTTCTGAGTCTAAGAAGGTCATCAAGGTCTCTAAGTATTGCCCTCACTTTATCAAGAAGGGTGAAAGAACGATATCTTCCCCAGAACACTTTTCACATCATTCCCCGAAGACATATCGTTACCTCTAGGTTGTCCCTAAAGCAAGAAGTTTAGAATTGATTTTTAACTTAATAGAAAATAAACGGATATCAAACATATTAGAGGATAAATAAAAAGCTATATATCAAAAGGTGCAGACTCAAACACTTGTCTGTAGGAGGAGGTGATAAAAATGGGCAAAAAAATCTGGGATTGCCAATACCCTGGAAATTTCCGGCTTCTGGTACTTGTGAACCCCATGCAGTCAGATCCTCTAATTTTTCAAATGAAATAAAATATTTGACCTTTTTTTAATAAAATGTCCCAATTTGAAAATCTCTTTGGAATATTGCATGAGCCCAACAAAATATGTTTGTAACAGAGTGTAACCTGGAGTCCCCGCCGGAAAATACACTTTCCAAATATCTGCTATTTTATTGAGTTTGTCACAGGGTCTGGGAGATTTGGGGCATAAGGAAAAAAAAAAAAAAGGGCGGGGGAGGTTAGGTCTGGAGGTAAATGAAAAGGAACCCAATAGTGTTTTGGAGAGAAGGGCCACAGTTGCTCAGTGGAAGGGCAGCAGCTCTAATAAGTCTCAGTGAGTCATGTTGTGCCCATCAACTTAAAAATCCTCTGCTGACATTTGACCCATTTCTGAGTCTAAGAAGGTCATCAAGGTCTCTAAATATTGCCCTCAATTTATCAAGAAGGAAGAAAGAACGATATCTTCCTATCTGTGAGGATCCCGCCAGGGAAAGAGGCTCCTCAGCCCTGAACAAATCCAGGGTATCCCAGCACCCCCAGTTCTGCTGTCCCATGGGGTCGCCCTGGGTGTCTTCCTTCCAAAACAGCCCCACCTATCTAAAAATTGAGTCTCCCAGGGTTATGGTTTAGGTGTGAGGTGTCCCCCAAAAGCTCAGGTGTGACACAATGCAAAAAGGTTTGGAGGTGAAACGATTGGGTTATGAGAACCCTAATCCAATCAGTGCGTTAATCCACTGATAGGGATTAACTGGGTGGTGACCGTAGGCAGGTGGGGTGTGGCTGGGGGAGGTGGGTCATTGGAGGTGTGCCTTCAGGATGTATATTTTGTGAGCTGAGCCTGGACTCTCTTTGCTTCCTGGTGCGATGTTCTGAACGACTTTCCTCCACCACTCTCTTCCGCCATGATGTTCTGCCTCCCCTAGAGCCCCAAGGAATGAAGCCAGCCTTCTATGGACTAAGACCTCTGAATCTGTGAGCCCCCCCAATAAACTTTTCCTCCTCTAGTTGTTCCTGTGAGGCCTCTTGGTCACACCAGTGAAGAAGCTGACTGAAGTACCCAGGAAACCCTGACCTGGAGCGCTATTTCAGGACTTCCACTGTACAAGCCACCTTCGGAAGTTCTGCCTTTTCTCCCCCCAGACCTTTCAAGGAAGACCATTTCTTTGTTCCCACTTTCTAAAACAAGGATGTGAAATGAAAATTCCAGGTCGAGGCACTGCTTAGACGTTCTTGTCCTTAGGCCAGTCCTTGAACCAAGAAAATATATTGATTTTTAGATCCTATGCTGTTATCTACCAATCTCCAAAAGTTCAAGGAGAGGGGGACCTATGCACTTCCCAAATGGGAAGGCCGAGCTGACTGAGGATGGCAGCGTCCAGCTCCGAGGACTTGGGCACCATCTCCTAGGGCTGGCTTGCTGTGCTGCTTGGCCACCAAGCGCCGCCAAGCTATGTAACACCCGTCTCTCTGGCTTCGTGGGATTTATAAAGATTTTTTCTTTTAATCCTGCTGGCTTTATTCAAAAGGAACACCATTTCTGAGGATTCGAGTTAATCAAGGGGTCACTGTGGTCTGACCCTTTGGGCCCAAGCTACACTCACCCTTCTAAGCTATTGTGAATTCCCTTAATCTGCGCGGCTGGCCTCCACCCGCCCTGTGCCCTGCCCCTGGCTCTGTTCCTGGCCTCTTTACACTTTTGAAAAGGCAGCTCTCCTCAGAAGACAAGAGAGACCCTTACTTCTTGCTATGCTTTGGGCATGGTTTGAGTGTCCCTCAAAGTATGGAAGAATGTATTAGTCTGTTTCCTGTTGCTATAACAAAACACCTAAGGTATTTTGTACTGGAAGCAAAACACACTAAGGACAGAAGTTTAGTCCTCAGTGTGATGGTGTTGAGGCAGGGGAATCGTTATGTGGTGGGGCCTGACAAAGGGTCATAGGTCATTGGGGAAGCCACCCTTAGAACAGATTAATGTATTATTCTTTGTGGGGCCCTGGGTAGTTCCTGAGAGATCAGGTTGTTATAAAAAGAACCAACCTTGCCTGAAATTCCTTGTGCTTCCCGTCTTGCCATGTGTTTATTCTCTCCCTCTTTTACATACACTTCCACCGTCTGCCATACTGTGATGTAGACAGAAAGCTCTCTCTAGAGCTAAGCAGAAACTGCCATGATGCTCTCTAAACTGCAAAATTGAAAACCAAATAAACCTCTTTTTAAATAATGTACCCAACCTTAGGTATTTTGTGATAGCAACAGAAAACAGACTAATGCATTCCTCTGTGCATTAGAGTGAGAGAGTGTGTTATACGGATACGGAGACCTTCAAATAACTCTCAGACCACACAGTGCCATTCCAATTAAGCCTGCTCTCCAAAGAATAAGATAGAGTGATGTGCCTGCCTTCAGTTGGCCTCATATTTAAGCCAAAAAAAATACAAAAGGGACATTTGGGGATTTAGCCAATGTAAGCAAGCAAGTACAGAAGCTGAATTCGGCGGTTAACGAGACAATGCAGTGAGTTCATTGGTATTTCCCACAGGGCTTTCCAGGTTGACATAGCAGCAAGCAAGCAGAAAGGAAGTGGGTCGAAATGACCCTAATTGAGTACAAGTTAGAGAATGGTTACTAACGTCTAGACAATCAATCTCTGACAAGGTACATTGCCCAAGAAAAAGAACAAAGAGAATGATTTTACGTTGTATAAGAATTGCTATGCTAGGTGACTATTAATGGGTACAGAGGTGGGGCTTTCCCATGGGAGAAGCATTTCTTACGTGATATGGAATCTCAGTGCAAAATGAAGTCTATTTGGTCATTGCCCATATAGCCCAGCCCATAACAATAGCAGCTAGTGATCAGTGATGTAGAAAAAGGTACTGAGTCTCAAGTGGGAGAACCCTATTTTCTTTTTTGGGGGGAGGGGGTGCAGTACCGGGTATTGAACTCAGGAGCACTTGTCCACTGAGCCACATCCCCAGCCCTATTTTCTATTTTATTTAGAGACAAGGTCTCCCTGAGTTGCTTAGCACCTCGCTGTTGCTGAGGCTGGCTTTGAACTCATGATCCTCCTGTCTCAGCCTCCCAAGCCACTGGGATTCTAGGCGTGTGTCACTATGTCTACCAGGGAGACCCCATTTTCAATTCCTGACTCTACCAACCTGTTTGAGTCTGACCTCCAAATCTGTAAAACAGAGGTACTTCTATTTGCCTTTGTCAATAATTAAACAAACAAGAATGTGTACGGTGATTTATAAAAATACTTTCACAACTTTCTAATTGGAGAACTTTTATTGTCAGCAATTTTGCAGATGAAGAAAGCAAGGCTCAGAGAGGTCAGGAAACTTCCTATGATTCCTGACTGTGGTAGAACTAGGCACAGAGGCCAGGCCTCTTAGATTTAAATGCCACATGTTATCCACAGTCTCTAGGCTGCTCCTGCTGCTGGCTGTACTCACGGGGCTGTGGTTAGGACCTGATGAGGTGACATGTGGTGACATGAACAAAGAGTACTATATCAGCTCTGAAGAGCTCTGCCAGAGAGCAGAGCGTGAGTGTTGAGATGTCCCCAGTGCCTTGGGGACCTCCCTAGTCTCACTGAGGGGACTCAGATGACTTTTTGCCACTGTGACCACGATACTTCAGGGGCTGCTGCCAACATTAGAGAATCAGCAAGGGAAAGTGTCCGATTGCTACACAGTCAAAAGTATTTCAGCAGAGAAGCTCAACCAAATGGTTGTCAGCGTAAATGGCTTTTGTTTCTGTTCTTCCTGGAGCTTTGCAGAGGAGCCATGCTGAGGTGGAAGGGCGGAGGCCCGTGGACGCTTGGGTTTCGTCGGAATGAATGGGATAAACCTTAAGGTTCATGACCTTTAAACATGTACCTGCTCTTTCCCATGCACTGTGGACTCAATGGTGCTGTCCTCCCAAATTTTTATGTTGAAATCTTCATCCCAAGGCCATGGTATTGGATGGAGGGCCTGTAGGTGGTAATTTGGTCGTGAGGGTGGGGTTCTCGTGAATGGGATTAGTGGCCTTATGCGAACAGTTCAGATAACTGGCCAGTTGTTTCTGCCATGTGAGGATACGGACAAGAATACAGCCTGAAAGACAGGCTTCACCAGATCCTGACCAAGCTGCAGGCATCCTGATCTCAGACTTCCAGCCCCCAGAATGGAGAAGTCAATTTCTGTCATTGCTAAGCCACCCAGTGTTAACCCACCCATTGCTAACACACCCATGTGTTACAGCATCCCAGACCGACAAAGTCACCAGGTGACACTGATGAGGTACAGGTGAAAACTGGGTTATGCTAAGAAAGAAAAAAAAAAATGAGCTCTGTGGGAAGTCAGGTTGATTGAGTCAGGACACAAAAGCCCATGGAAGAAATGTCAGCCCTGTGCCAGAGGAAATAGCGAGCTATTGTGAGTTCTGGAACAGGAATGTTAAGTTCCAGGATTTTCTCCTTATAAAAGAAAAATGATTTTTCTGAGATCTAAAAACAATCCTCAAACTTCCCTTTGTTCCTGGAAGCTTCCAGCAAAGATAGTGGACATGATCCCTGCACTCAGAATACTCAGAGTCCAGGAATTAGCAATGATAACTACTAACCACAATTAAAAAAAAAAAAAAAAAAATATATATATATATATATATATATATATATATATATATATATATATATATATGACTCATTTTGTTCCAATAAGGTTTCAGTGTATAGTAATTGTGATAGAAACTTCCCTGTATCTCATTTAATGTTCAAAGCAAGGTGACTATGGGGTACGGGGAGTATTAAATCTATTTTAGAGATAAGAAAGTCATTCTTTTGAAGAGTCATGATTTATGCCCCTTTACTTTCTTGGTTTACTCTACTTTAGGTCAAACTGAAGCAGATCCCTGTGTCCCGGGCACCTTTCTTACAGCCCTGGGTTTGCATGAAGTTGGGGATGTAGTGGGACAGCTAGGGTCCTCTGCACACCTGGGTGTGATACTGATACTGCCTCTTCCTGTGTTGTCCTGTGCAACCATTTTTCCTCAGGTCCTCTCCCTCAGACCAGAATTTGGCTTCATCTGCACACCAAGTAGATATCTGTGGATTTGGTGTTTTCAAGGGGACTACCTGTCTAAAGCAGCCACTCAAGCTTTTCCATCCAACATAGACAACATGGCGGCTGACACTCATGCAGAGCACACCCCCTGCACCCCATCCTGCCCAGAGTATATGAATGAGTCTGGCAGTAGGTCTGAGGATACCTAGCACACACACACACGATAACTCCTGCCTTTCTTTTACAGTTGAGAAAGCATGATGGCATTCAAGCCTGGGTCACTTACTTATTAAAAGTCTTAGATGGTTCCAGATCTGCTCAATTTCACTTTTAAGAAATCATTAAAATGTTCATACTTTAACCAGAAAAAAAATGACTTGAGATTCATATCACAGTGGATGATGGGTCCTAACGTCAGAGCCCTTGTTCTTGTTTGCAGGATCAGTCTGGATTGGCTAAGCTATGCTGCAATAACAACAACAAAAAAAATCCCTTAAAATGACAGTGATTTAAATCAACACATTTATTTCTTGCTCACTCTATCTTTATTTTTCAGGTCAATATGGTATCTCCTCACTGTAGCCGTTCAGGGACCCTGGCTGATAGAGATGTCATCTTGACCTCTGCGTCTGTGATCACAGAGACAAAGGAACGAGAACCAGTGAACAATTCATTGGCTTTTAAAACTTCAGACCCCTCATTTCTGTTCACAGTTCATTGTCCAGAGAAGGTCACATTGTCCAACCTGTGTTCAATAGGACAACGTTATCATTACATGTTTATGAGCATAAAAGTTGTCTTCCATACCACCTCTTTCTCATTCAAAATGAACCAAGGAGCTATAAGCGCTCTTTGCCCCTAAGTGTCTCCTTCAACCCTACTGATGACTGCCTTCCCTTTATCTTATAGGTGAACGGTGTAGGAGTTTCCGGAGTGTAGTACCAACTGAAGAACAAGGTACTCATGTTCTGCCCACGAGCACTCCTCATAATTTGAACAATGTTTTATTGTTCTATTGGATCTGGGGGAAAAGATGAGACAGTCATTTATAGTTTTCCCTCAAGTTTGCCTGTCTTCAAAAACGAAGAGGTAGTGTCTTCTGTTGAAATCAAACCAATGTGTGAAGTTTGGATCTGGGGAGTGGGGATCCCAGTTATCTCTCGTGTCCTGCCCTGGGGTTTTGCTTAGTATTTTCCCCTTCCAACTATGGTCAGTCTTTAGAAATATCTCCTCCGGGTCCTAGGAGCCCCCCTTTATTTGCCAACTCTCCGAGGATCTGTGACTTTGACTCCAAGGAGTTGTGGTTTGTTTCAAAAGTCACTGTGGTCTGGAAATGGCTTGAGTAGGTCCACCAGAAATTCTTGTTTTAGAAGCTGGGCCTCTAGTGCGGTGATCCTTAGAGGTGGTGAAGGTCCTGTAAGAGGTGGGGGTGAGTGGGAGGTATTAAGGTCATTGGGGCACTGCCTACACAAGAAAATTAATGCAGTTCTTGTTTGACCCTAAGTTTGTTCTCATAAGACAGTTGTAATGAAAGAGATCGCTTGGTCCCTCCCCACCTCTCTTGCCATGTGATCTCTTCCTCTAGTACCTAGATCCACCATGATGCTATCCACCATGATATAGTATAGCCCAGGGGCCTTTGCAAGATCCAGCCTCTTACATCATCCAAAACTGTGAGCTAAATAAACCTTTTTATTTATTATTTTTTTTTTGGAGGGAGGTGGAGTAACCAGGGATTGAACTCAGGGGCACTCGACCGACCACTGAGCCACATCCCCAGCCCTGTTTTGTATTTTATTTAGAGACAGGGTCTCATTGAGTTGCTTAGCCCCTTGACTTTGCTGAGGCTGGCTTTGAACTCTCTATCCTCCTGCCTCAGCCTCCCAAGCCACTGGGATTACAGGTATGTGCCACTGCACCAGGCCTAAATCTTTTTCTTGATAAAGCAACCAACCTCAGGTATTTCATTACGGCAACAGAAAATAAGCTAATACAGAAGTGAACTAAATCCAAGGTTTGAACCTTTCAGTACTTACCAGTTCTAAATGCCCAGCACTTCTGTCCTCCTTTCATTTTGCAGGTGTTTTATGGCTCTGCATTGGAGCCGAGGTCCTGGTTGTCTTTCTGATCCTGACAAGTGCCATCCTCCTGGGCTCCAGAATGAGCTGTTACAGCTGTGGGTTCAACTGGCTCAAGGTGGATGCCTCAATAGCCATTCTCATGGTATTCGCAGGTACTCTCCAGCAGCATCAGTAAAGCAGGCAGATTCCCCTCAGCCTGCCCCAGGGGAAACACAATACTTCAGGCTGGGTGTACCCATTGCCAATAATAAGCTGATCCTTCCTGTCCATGGCCAGTTCAGCAGAACGACCGGTCCCCTGAGTAAACCACTGAATTAATTCCATTGGGTAGAAGCATTGTTGCCTTGTGGCTGATGAACAGAAAGGGGATAGGCAAAGACGGAGATGAGGATTTATCAGTATATCTTTGTCATAACCAGAGAAGAGGGTGCACTGGCTGTGAGAACAGAAATCATCTCATTTAGTATGGTGGTCAGGCCTCAACCTGTGGAAGAATCCTGCCAGGTTCAAATCTTTACTCCTTAAGGGGCTGTGTTATTTAACCTCTATAAGTTAGCTATCACAGCTAGATTATATGGATTATAGTGATGACCAAATAAGAGAGCATCTGGACGTGGTGGCACATGCCTGTAATCCCAGAGACTCAGGAGGCTGAGGCAGAAGGGTTGCAAGTTCAAAGTCAGCCTCAGCAACTTAGTGAGACCCTAAGCAACTCAGTGAGATTCTGTCTCTAACAATTTTTTTTTTTTTTCTCAAAAAAAGGCTTAGGGATGTGGCTCAGTGGTTAAGCAACTCTGGGTTTAATCCCTGGTACGCGCGCGCGCGCACGAGAGAGAGAGAGAGAGAGAGAGAGAGAGAGAGAGAGAGAGCGCTTCTAGTATATAGTAAGTGCAGAATAAATTGGAAGCTTTTAAAAAATTATTATCCAAATTTGGTGTCAATGTTTCATAAAAGTAAAGAACTAGTTATTTTTTTTTTTTTTTGGTTCTACTTCTATTTTCTCTAAACAACTTTTAAAGCAACTTAATTTGGTTTCCTATGTGAGTCTATCCTCCAAAAAAGAACCCAGAACAAATTACTCCTTCCAATTCTCCAGGTGGATCAAGTCTGTTTATAGTGTATCCATCCAATTTGCATGTGGCTTTTGTGCTTCATGAGTGTAGCATTTTCTTTCCTGAGTCTTATCACCAGAGGATACAGTGATAAAAATTCAACTTCTGAATCTTCATAGCAAAGAGCCAGGGCACAGACACTTGGAGACTCCTGCCCAGGTCCTGGCGTCCACTGAGGTCCTGCTTGATTGTGATTCAGCCTCTTTCTGGATGTCTCTTCAGTTGCAACTGTAGAAATCAGATGCCACATGGAACGTAAAAGGATGTTTAAGCACAGATACATCATGAAGAACTTTGTGGGCACTAGAGAACTCCTAACTTCCCACTCATGCAAGGTAGAGAGCTCTTCCACCATGTTGCTTTCTTACGCATGGCTCACAAAGCTTTCCTTGTGCAGGGCTCCTGGGCATGGTGTCCCACATGATGTACACGACTATTTTTCAAATCACTGTGAACCTTGGGCCAGAAGATTGGAGGCCTCAGACATGGGACTATGGCTGGTCATATTGGTAAGTTGTTCTGTCCTGGTGCTCAACCCTGGTGGATCAGCAAGCGGTACACACGAGTCTTATAGGACAACTGACATGGGTCATGGTGCTGACACCTGCTACTCCTGTGACTTTGAGTTGGTTTTGTGACCTTTCTGTAGCCCAGTTTCCTTACCTGTAAAATGAGGCTATCTGTCTTACGTAGTTTTATAGGGATTTGAAGAGGTAATGTTTGCAAAAATGCTTGGCACATGGCAAAGTCCCCAAGAAATGGAGACATTGTCTTTTAATTATTTAAACACAGATTAGCAGAGAGTGCCCAGAGCTAGAAGTCCTCTTTAATGAGAGGAGACCCAGCCCCTGTGCCTAATATAAAGATAAGGCTATGGCTTCGAAGTTCTGACTCTAGCAGAAAGGCTTGGCCATGACCTAAAAGACCACAGGGGTTCTTGTTAACATAGATCTCCAAAGCATATTATACTCTAAAAACAGAGGTACATAGACCTACATTTTCATCCTACATGGTAACCTCTTGGGTTAGGTAAAAGTTGTCGGATTAAAAATGGCGTTGTGGGGTTGGGGTTGTGGCTCAGTGGTTAAGCACTTGCCTTGCATGAGTGAGGCACTGGATTCAATCCTCAGCACCACATAAATTAATTAATTAAATAAAGATATAGTTTCCATCTACAACTAAAAAAATATTTTTAAAAAATGGCATTGTTCATGTTAGATCCTGTCAGGGAGACCCTGGGTGGGGGGAGAGCTCTTATGCATGATTTGCCTAATAATAGGAAAATTTTGCAAACTGTAGTTCACTGTGAGTCACACAGGGACAGCAATGGGCAAGGACAGTGAGCCATTTAACCATGGACACCTGCTAGATACACTGTCTCAGAAGCTTAATCCAAAGCCACAAGGGCCTAACTGGAACCCCAAGATTACAAATAATCTTACCTAGCAACAGCAACACCAGCCAACCACGGCTTGCCACTCTCAAAAGATACCACTAGCATCAACAGATTTATTTTTGAACCCAGGGGCACTCTATCATTGGGCTACATCACAAGCCAGTTTTATTTTATTTTGGGACAAGGTTTTCTAAATTGCTGAGATTGGCCTTAAACTTGCCATCCTCCTGCCTCAACCTCCCCAGAGTTAGAGGTGCGCGCCACTCTGCCCGGCAACAATAGAATTTCTTTCAAAACAACTTAAACAGCTCTTTTCTTTTTCAATAAAATCACAACCATTTACTTTGTTCTTTGGATAGGCCAGAAGCTACCCTGGTCTGTGCACATGTTCTTCCAATCCTATTCTTTGTTTATTCCCCAAAAAAACATTTTGCTTGGAGATCTGTCTTAACATTTGCATGTGATGGTGATTTTCCTCTTTGCAAAACACATAACACTTTCAGGTTTCCCTCCCTCGTCCTACTGTCCTAGAGTTTGGAGAACATGCCTGTGTTGCTATGATCCTTATGCTGCATAACTTACCAGGTTTAAAGCTCTTCTTTGTCTTTATCTTTATCCCAGTCTGAAGATGTTAAGCTTTATGAATGCTTTTCTGTACACCTCCACCTGTTTATCACTTTAGGGCTTCTCTCTGTACTACAGCCACTGATCCTTAGGGGTTAGCACCAGCCCTGGGCACAGTGAAGCAAAGATGAATTTCAGGTGGGTTCTTATCTATAACCAATTTGTATTGAGCTCCTGTTGCTGTAGATAAAAGCAAATCCCAAACCACATAGGAATTTTAAGAATGTGGTTTATTTTCAGCATCATTTGGTTTTGGTTTTGTTCCTATTACTTATAATTACTTAATTTTTAATAAAAGATACATATGCAAATACTTTTCAGAATCAAATAATATGAAGCACAACCATCTATCAATTCCACCACCCCCCCTCCAGTTCCCCCAAAGCCCCCCATATTCCTGCTCTCTTCTGAACTCGGTGCTGTTTGAGACTTTCCTTTGTCATGAAACTGCCCTTTGCCACTCATTTATATGTTGCAGTGCTATTTCCTAGGTCCCATAGTATTACCTTATTTAGTTTATGTTCATGTTTTGTGGGAGTACATCCTTAAGTAATTTCCTAAGAAAGGATTCAATGAGAGATCATTTTTTTCCTTGCATATCTGGAAATGTATTTATTCAATGCTCTAGACTTGATTGTTTGGTGAAGTACAGAATTCTTACTCAATAATCATTTTTTTCTTAGAATTTTGGAGACAATGATTTGTCATCTTCTAGCATTATTGTTACTGTCCGGCATTCAATACCATTCTAATTAGTGTGTTTTTGTAGGTAACCTGTTGGTTTCTTCTGAAATGTTCCTTGGTGGGATTTCTTTCCATCACATTCATTCTTCTTTCCTGTGCATGGTGGGCCCTTTAATCTGAACATTCATGTCCTAGAATTCTAGGAATATTTCTTGTATTACTTCTTTGATTATGTCTTCCCCACAGGTTTCTGTTTTCTTAGAACTCTTGTTAAGTAGTAACCTAACAAGGTCTCTTGAGTTAATTATCTCAATGTCTTATTGCTTTCCTTATATTTCCTTATATCTCTTTCTCTTTTTGTTATACTTTTTTGAAAAATTTTCCCTTGCACGTCCTGTAACATTTCTATTGAATTCTTATTTGGAATCATTTTAATTACCAAGAACTCATCTTGGTTTTCTAGTTGTTCCTTTTTTCCTAGTATCCTGATATAGCTTTAGAGATGTAAAATCTTTTTTATCCCTCTGAAGATAACAACCAAAGGGTCATCTTTTGGCTTGCTGTTTCCTAGTATCTTGCATTATCTCTTTCCTTTAGAATTCTTATTGATTGATTGATTGATTGATTGATATTTTCCCCCCTGTTCATTGGTGGGTCTTTCCCTCAGATTTTGGCATCCTTGACTGTCAAGTCATTTTTAGGGATAATTGAAGCTCTCGAGCAGAACTGGAACTGATCTGCGGGTGGGCCCTTTTTGTATGTGATTGAGTATGAAGCCATTTTTTTTTTCCTGGAAATTCCACCTCATAAAAACACACGTGCTTGTTGGTTTGTAGAGGTTCTTTCTCTGCAACCACTTTGGAGGGGAACCACCCAACACCTAAAAGAAGAGGAATGAGTCTTCATGGCGGCTGATTTCTGCAGTTAGATATGAGAAAGGGACTGGAGAGCTTCCTTCTCCACATGCAAATTTCCATGCAACCCCCTGTCTTCAGACCGCGACTGTCCCCCGCCTTCTACTGAATCTGCTGTCTCTGAATCTAGAATCTTTCTTCCTTTCACTTTGTCCAAACAATAAAACTGAGCTCTCCCAGGGGCAGGGGGGAGAATGTGATACGGAGGAGAACCAAGGGTCAACCATCCCAGTGTCAGTACCCTGACATTTTTTTGTTCTATATTTGTACCTGAAAGAGCTTATCTCTCAAGGATTCGGTGGGGCTAATCCAGCAGACTTCCTGCCTTGTTGGAGTTATCCCTCCTCCAGGTGCCTTCCATCTCTCCCGCCTCCTCTCCAATTCCCTTTGCCCTGTGTGTCCACCCTAGTGCATTAGCCTTCTCAATTCACTGGGTGTGGAGGGGAGCGCTGGGTCCTTGAAGTCAGTCTCCCATTGAAACACAGAAATCCCTCTCCCTGCCCTGTTTGCAGGATCGGCAGCATTTTCTCACATTTTGGGGTCACTGCAGCAGCAAATTTCCTAGTGTGATCATGAGACACGTTGTGAAATCCCCCTCCTCTTTTCCTAAATTGTACCTAGTAGCACCGGACACACAGCCTTCCCCATAAATAATTGGAATTTATTTTTTCCCAAATAATATTTCCCCACTCTCGGAATTTATCTTCAGCTACGTTCATAATCCTGCCCCATTTAAATCAGAATAATGGAAATCCACTAGTGGAAACCTTTGATAAAGCCAGGCCCTACACAAGCCCTGAGGAATATCCCTGGTTAGCCAAGTGCTTAGCACGAGCGGGCAGCCGAGCCCAGTGAATTGGTCGCTGTCTCTTGGGTCACAGGGTCTGGAGCCAAATCCAGGATGGCCCATGAAGGGGCGACTATAGACAAGTTACTTACTCTGTGTCTCGGCTTTCTCATCTGTCACATGGAGATCTTCATTGTGCCCCCTTTGTGGGGGCTGCTGTGAGGTTACATTAGGTAACGCAGGGTTCACCATGGCATCTAGCATACAACGATAATATTAATTATTATTATCCACCCAGAAGCATGTCTGCTTAGCTCTGCATATCTGTGGTCTTCCCCAAATTGGTCCCTTCTCTGTCACACTGCAGATGCTAATCATCATCTCACTCATTGAATGCCTCAAAAGAACACTGTGTGACAGCATGAGTATTGGTCCAATTTTGCAGATAAGGAAACTTACACAAAGCAACCAGCTTAAGGTCACAGAGACAGTAAGAGGCGGGGCCTTCTGGTGTAAACCCAGCAGGATGATTCCAGAATCAGTTCTGTCAATCCCTGGGCTCAAAAGCATATTTTCTGGTCTCTGGAATTTGTGATTTACAAAAACAAACAAACAAACAACAACAAAAAAAAAAAAACAATGCAGGTCCAAATGGGGTAGAAGCAGGAGATGGCTTTTCCACCAGGCTGACCCGCAGCAAGAGGCCCTGGAATCACAACCCCGTGCCCCTTCCTGACTCTGCCTTTTGTTGACAGTTTGGCCTGGGGTTCTTTTGCCCTGTGCATGGCTGTGTCGGTCACGGTCATGAGCAGATACACCACAGCCCGCCTGGAATGCTCAGAGAGGCAAAGGGTACAGAAGAGCCCACAGCACCCTCAGTATGGCTTCCCAGAACCTGAGACGTCACAGCGTGTTTGGGAAACAGGAGCTGCTCCCAGCCCTGCAGGGCACGCCTTCCTGAATGTCCCAGGCAAGGTGTCCAGGTGCTAGCCAGTGGCCTGTGGTGGCCAGATCTGCACATGGAGATAAGCCAGGTATTGTACCCTAAATGAACATCTCCCGGGTGGACTTCAGAAGACTAAGGTCCAGGTAACCCTCCATTTCCCATCCAGTGCTTCACTGAACACCTTTGGCTCCAGCCTCTCGTTCATGTTAAAATTCCAGTATCTTTAAGCGAAACAATTCTTACAGAAGAGATCAACCATTGACACTCTAGTATGAAGGAGCTCCTTCAGCTTTCCTGACAGTGAGTTTAATAAAGGTACCAAGGAAAGAGGGAACACGCAACCACTAGGAGGAAGAGAAGACAAAGAGTGAGAATGGCAAGTCTTTACAATGCATGCAAAATTTGTAGCCCACACAGATTTATTGACAGAAAAGCCCAGAATGTTTTTTTCCCCCTTAATTGGCAGAGAAAATAAAACGTGTGGCTATCACAGACTGTCTTTTTTTGTTCTCATCAAGAAGGTAGAAATTTAAAAATAAGTTTATGATCGTTAAAAAAAGTGTGTTTTTCTTTTGAAACTTGACACTATCTAACTTTAGACTAGCTGCCTATTTTCTACTAAAATCGGTTGGGAAAGATAGCCCAATGATAGAAAGAACTGAAAACACGGTCAAAAGGGGTGGTATCTTATCTCCGTTAAGTGGAACAAATGTTTGAATTGTCCTGCTTAAATTAAATAGCCAGGAATTTTTTCTTCTAAAAATAAACATTGCCAAGTATGCAAGTCTCATCTCAGGCACTAGTGTCCGGTGACTTTCCTAATGTGTCAGTCACAGTCTTCTATCAATTTATCTTGTATTTTAAGTCATCATGTGATTGAAGCCACAGGTTGTCAGACACATAATTTGAGTGGGGGGTAGGGAAGATGGAACACTGAATTCTAATAGCTCAGATTGTTTTGTTTAATCATACTTATGTAAGTTTAGCAAATTTTCATTCTGATAACAGTCATACTGTTACACAAAGGAAAAAATCCAACTTCTTTTTTAATTATTTTTTAGACATTGGTGGACTTTTATTTTATTCATATATTTGTATGTGGTGCTGAGAATTGAACCCAGTGCCTCACACATGCTAGGCAAGTTCTCTACCACTGAGCCACAACCCCAGCCCGCCCCCCCCCCCAACTTAACTTCTTCATGTTTGGAATTCGTGTTGAGCACCTGCCTAACAAATGCTGGTCCTGTGGAATTTTGTGCTTTGTTGCCACCAAACACATTTTAAAGAGATAGAAGGTGGATTTTTTTTTTTTTTTTTTGAGTGTGACCAAATCAAAGAATGTGTGTTGGGGTTCCTGAAGCTGTTTGATTACCTAGAACAAAAGGGTTGGTGCCCAATAGCCTCTGCCCTTTGTGGTCTGGAGGTCCTTTTAAATGATATCACTGTGAGTAGTTGTGTCTGTAGATCCTGTGAGACGGTCCTAATATCCAGTCAGATGGGATCCTGGGAGGAAATCCTCTGTGAACATTACCAAAGAGACACTTAATTCTCTCTTGGTGGGGGACATATCTTGGGATGCAGCTGAAGATGCCAAGGAAGAGATGAATTTTCTAAAGACACATGAGAGAAGCAGCATCACTGGTTAGAGAAAGGATCCAGTGGTCAGTTTAGACTTCAGGGCAAGGCAGGGCAGAAGGTAATCGCTCACTAAGTCAAAATTGATTCCCTGCTGTGTCCTCTGAGCTTCCCAAGGCACCACGCTTTCTTTTAATAATTTCATTTTGTGGTGGTGCTGGGGATTAAACCCAGGGCCTAGCATGTGCTAGGCAAGTGCTCTACCCCTGAGTTACAGCCCTGGCCATTTTCATTTTCTTTGGAGAGGATGGCTGGTCTCACTAAATTACCCAGGCTGGCCTCGAACTTAACGATCCTCCTGCTACAGCCTTGCAAGTCTCTGGTATGACAAGTGGGTGCCTCTGCATCCTGCCCTTTTTAATGTTTAAAATGTCGTCAGTAGTTAAGTATAACACAAAGACAAAATGCGCACTCTCCCATGTACCCAGCCTGCAGCTGAAGATGCAGATCCAAGGTGTCTCATTTTCTCTCTCTTTGCTCTAAGATGGCTGAATTTTAATTCTTCAGTGTGTTGAAATGATCTCTTTATTTCCGTTCCCTCTTCTAGATTATAAATTCCTCTATGGAAGAACTGTTCTTTGTAGGCATCCCAGTATCTGCAATAATGTTTGGCAAATTTTTAGATGGGTCTATAAATTTATAGACACATCAAACGTGTGTGTACATGGATATGTGTACTCGTGTGTGGGAATGTTACATATATGTGTGCATGCGTGTCCACTCTATTAAATAGCCTATTTAAAGCATTTCGTAGGAAGTAATAGAGCTGATGATCAGAGCATGAACTCCGAAGCCTGTAAATCCTGGACCCTCACCTTGACCTTGCACAAGTCACTTCAACTCTTTCTGCCTCGGTTTTCTCATCTGGAAAACGAGAGCAGTCGTCCTGCCTATTTTGAAGATCACGAGGACTCCTTGCACTAGTAAGTGTGAAGAGCAGTGTCTGGCACTCAGGAAGCACCACACAGAAGATCTGGCAGGTCATGGCACTGTGCTTGGGCATCCAAGGAAGGACAAGGACCTGAGCCCTTGCCAGTGAGTTGGGGAAGCGATAGTGAAAATCTCAGTGACCGTGTCCCAGAGAGACAGGAATCCTTGGGTGCAAACCCACCAACCATTTTTTAGCCTGGAAGCCATCAACTCTCAATTAACCAGTCAGTGGATTTTATCAGGTCTCTCCAGTGTCCCAGGCACCCCGCCATCTCTCCTGGATGAAAGAAGTTACAATTTCTTTTCTAGTGTGAACAAATGTCTGTTGGGGGTCAATCGTTGAAGAATTGGTCCATGACTTGCGGTCCACTTATTTCAACAGCGGACAAAGCAGAGGCCTTGGGAGAAATGGGAAAATAGCCCAGTTTTCTGAAGCTTTGAAGACATTCCACGTAGATGGCGGACCAACAATGTGATTCTCTTTTGTTAACTGCACTGCATTGCTTCAGAAAGAGGGAGTACAAAGGCCAGGCAGGAAGAACTAGGTTTTTTGGCTTCTTTTGAGTTGTCACATGAAGCAAGAGAGAGACATCTTCTGCACCACAGAGATATGGAAGAAAAGAAAAAGAGCAACTTGAAAACAAGAGAACTTGGAAGGTCAGAGAGAGAGAGAGATAAGAATGCCAGTCAGAACCCATCTGGTCCCTTTCTCTCTCTGATTATTTTATTTTCCCTTTTCAATGATGCAGTATTTCAATATACCTAAAGTAATGGAACAGGCATCCACGTACCCACCACTGAGATTTAAGAGAAGTGTTTTGTCATAGCTATCCTAAGTCTCTTTTTTAAAAAGAAAATTAGCTGGGCACGGTGGTGCACGCCTGTAATCCCAGTGGCTGAAGAGGCTGAGGCAGGAGGATCTCAAATTCAAAGCCAGCCTCAGCAACAGCGAGGCAACTCAGTGAGACCCTGTCTCTAAATAAAATACAAAATAGGGCTGGGGATGTTGCTCAGTGGTTGAGTGCCCCTGAGTCTAATCCCTAGTATTCAAAAAAGAAAAGAAAAGAAAAATAAGAGGATGTTTAAAATACAACTAACACCTCACTTCCCCCAGACACTCTCCCACTCTCACCCAAGAATGAACCACCATTGAGGTTATAAATTAGTATAATCATTATGGAAATTAGTATGGAGTTCCTCAAAAGACTGGGCCCAGAACCACCACATGACCTAGCTATTCCACTTCTTGGTATTTATCTGAATTAAAGTCAGCAGGCATGTGATCCATGCATTCCCACGTTTATAGCAACACAATTCACAATAGCCAAACTATGGAACCAGCCTAGGTGTCCATCAACAGATGAACAGATAAAGCGTCTGTGATATATATATACACAATACAGCCAGAAAGAAAAGTGGAATTATATCATCTGCAGAAAAGTGAATGGAACTTGAGAACCTAACGCTAAGTGAAATAAGCCAAACTCAGAAGGTTGAGTGTAGTATGTTTTCTTTCCTATATGGACGCTAGAGAGGAAAAAGGGAAAGAAAGGTAGGGAGGGATCTTATGAAAATTGAAGAGATATCAGTAGAATAGAGGAAAGGGACCAGAGGTAAGGAGGAGGAAAGGGGAAGAGAAAATATACTGGAGACTATATCTATCCCTGGCCACTTCCTGTTTCTCTCTCTTACACTACACTGCGGAACAATCTTGACCAAGTTATATTGTTAGATCATGTTTATGTACAAATGTGTAACAACAAACCCCACCATTATGTATAACTATAATGCACCAAGAAAAAAATGTAGGGGAAAAAAGGAATAAACCACAATCTGGAAGTTGTGTCTATTATTTCTGTGCACATTGGCTACTTATAAATGTACCCATAAACTACATATAAAAATGTCTTGTGTGGCTTTAAATTTTGTATGAATGATATGGCCTTACACTGTGCTTATCTCTTCAAAGGAGGTCAGACCACTTCTTCCCAAATATTTTATAGTTGTTAACTACACATAACATAAAATTTGCCATCTTAACCACTTTGAAATGTACAGTTCAGTGGCATCGATTAGGTTCATCTTGCTGTGCAACCCTCACCACCGTCCATGGCTGCAGGACTCTTCTCATCTTCTCTAATGGAAATTCTGCACCCATTCATCACCAACCCTCACTGTCCCCTTCCGCAGCCCCTGACAACCACCATTCCACTTTCTTCCCTTTGTAAAGGATAATTTCTGTGTTCAGAAAACTCAACATTGGTGATCTGTGTTCATCAGCTTTTTTATCACTGTCACCAGAAGACCTCACAAGAACAACTTAGAAGAGGAAATGTCTATTTTGACTCATAATTTCAGGAGCCTCAGTCCTGAGTCAAGCCCAAGGAGAGGCAGATCATCATGGTGGAAGGTTGTAGTGTAGGAGAGAGAAACAGAAAGTGGCCAGGGATAGATATAGTCCCCAAGGCCACACTCCCAGTGACCTACTTCCTCCATCAGTAGCTCACCTGCCTGCAGTTCTTGATCAGTAATCATTTCAAATTATTAACCCACCAAATGGATTGATCCACTGATGAGGTTACAGCCCTCATCATCCCATCTTTTCACCTCTGAACCTTGCCGCTTTGCCTGATGCGTGAGTTTCATGGGGGACATTCCAGATCTAACCCATGTTAGTCAGCTTTTTAGTTGTCATGACCAAAAGACATGACAAGAACAATTTTAGGGGGGGGGGAGTTTATTTGAGGGCTCATGATTTCAAAGGTCTCGGTTTTTAAATAGCTGTGTCCATTGTTCTGGGCCCCCCGGTGAGGCAGTTAATCCCTATCAGATGATTAATGCACTGATGAGGTTAAAACTGTCATAATCCAGTCATTTCACCTTTCAACCTTCCTGCATTGAAGGAAGCTTTTGGGGAATCCCTCATTCCCAAACCTTAGCATAAACCAAAACATGGTGCAAGGCCTGGCTGAAGTGGTGAATCCCAGCAGGCACTGCCAGACCACTTATAGGTCACTACTGCAGTTGGATGTAACAGGATCATTTGACAAAGTGAGTGAGCTCCCTTTGGGGCTGGATGTGCTGTGTGCGATGCTGAAATTCTGAGACCTTTTCCCAGAGGACTTACCACCTTCTTGGCCTCCTGCTGCTTTATGACAGCAAGGGCCAGGGCCATCTTCTTCCCCTGGGCCTTCTTTCCCCTCGGCATCTTGGGCATCTGGAAGAGATGGAGAGAGCTACTTTCTGTCCCTATGAATTTCACCACTCTAGGGACCTTGTATAAGTGGAACCATACAGTATTTGTCTGAGAGGCTTGTTTTACTTGGCATAATGCCCCTGAGTTTCATTCATATTTTTGCACGTGTCAGAACTTCCTCCTTAAAGATGATATGTCATGAGCTTTGTAATGTTTTGAACAACCAATTAAAAAAAAAAAAAAAGAACTTCCTCCTTTATGAAGACTGAATCACATTTCAGAAAATTAAATCTGCAAGATGCCCAGCTGGTCCAACAACCTACCCTCCCATCTCATCCTTGTTCCCCGCTCTACTCCAGCCCGGCCATCACGGATGGGGCAAACCCACCCCACCAAAGGGAGATCAGGAGTAGAAACAGCTTCATGAAACAGAAGAGGTACTGGTGTTGGTTGGGAAAAAAAGATGCCAAGCCAACCACCCCTGTGTGTCAGCCTCGGATATATACAGGGAGGGTAGAGGAGCAAAGAGAAGAGATTGACCCAATGACTGTTTAGAAAGTATGCACACATACATTGCCTCATTTAGCCCTGGTAGCCTTCACCTCTGAGCTCCATGACCATTTCCACACCCCCAAAGACCTGCAGAAGATGAGAGTTTCTCTATTGATAAGTGCAGCCCCTCAAACTGTTGACCAATCCTTCTGCCAACCAAGCCTGGTGGGTGTCCTCAGGAATGGGCCCTGGATGATGATGAGAACCAACACGGACTAGAAAAAAATCTGGCAGAAGAAGAAGACAGAAACCGTCAGCCCAGCAATGGGCCAGACCCTTTCAAGAAGTGGTAGACATGTCACCATTCTAACTCCATACACTGAGACAACGAGGAAGGTCACAGGATGAACATCGCTTGTCTGAACTGCTGGAGGCCACAGTGTTTCAGATTGGGGATTTTAAAAATATGTACTTAGACATATTGAGATATCCTGGGGATGGGTTCCAAATCTAAATACAAAATCCATTTACGTGTCATATACATACACCTTATACACATGGCCTGAAGGTCATTTTATATGATATTTTTAATAATTTTGTGCATGACACAAAGTTTCCTGATGTGAATTTTTTTTTGCCTGTTGTGTCCTATCAGTACTTAAAAGGTTTGGGGTCTTGGAACATTTAAGATCTCAGATTAGGGATGCTCAACCTGTATTAGTATTCCCATTGCTAAATGGAGAATATGAGATTCAGAAGGTTTAAGCATGTGCCTGAGACCAAACGTGAGTCAGAGGCCACACTGATTGAAATTCAGGGCCATCCCCTCTATAACCAGCACACTGCCTTCCTGAGGGATAGAGCAGGGGGCCAAGGCTCTCCTTCCCGCTTCCCTTCCTAAGGAAGGCTGTCTTAGGGCAGGACCCCAGGGCATTTTACGGGGAGCAGTAAAGCTGGAGAAGGGCATAAGGGATATTATTTTTTGGTCCAAAAATGGATTGTGTTAAAGTTTCTAGATCTAGGGCTGGGGACATAGCTCTTGGTAGAGGGCTTGCCTCACATAAACAAGGCCCTGGGTTCAATCCCCAGCACCACCCAAGTCGGGGGAAAAAGTTTCTAGATCTATAATTTGAAGCTGATTGTGACTTCTGCTTGGGACCAAGGACACTCTAGAGTATGCAGAGGAGATGAAAGGCTGAGACCAGCTCTGATCCAGACTGTCTGATGTCCCAGGTTTTCCAGAATGGTCCCTAACTTATATGTATCCATACTAGTTACTTTCAGTTCTTGATCCTTGAACTCAAAAAACACTATCATTTCAGATGGCTTCAAGCTTCTCCCCTAAGGAGGGCAACAAAGCAGACAGATACGTGCTGCAAAAATCTCTTAGTAGACTTCAATGTGTGCTTCTGTTTGGGATATTCCTTGTTGACCCCTGCGGCAAGGAAGTTGAAAGAGAAGCAAACCCTCACAGCCTTTAACGGATCACAGTTTTCACCAGCAAAAGTAAAATTCTTTTGGCAACTTTGTCCAAGTCCAAATATAATTCCACCCCAAGGAACCCGCTCTCCTGTCCTCCTTCTTCCCCATCACCAGGGTCAGGAAGCAAAATTAAAGGGGCCCAATATTATTCACCTGCCACAATTTGGATGTGAGGGACTCCCCCAAAGTTCCTGCATTTCTACAGGAATATTCAGAGGTACAATGATTGGATTAGGAGAGTTTATCAGTTCATCTTAGTTTGAATGGACTAAAGGGGGCGTGGCCTAGGGTCCTTAGGGGTGTGCCCTGAAAGTGTGCATCTTCCTTGTAGGCCCCATCCTCCTCTCCCCCTCCCCCCCCCCTCTCTCTCTCCTTCCTGACCCACTAGGAGGTGAGCTGCTTTCCCTGGACCCTGCCCCCATCTTAGGACCAGAGCAATGGAATCAGAGTCTATGGACTGAGACCTCGGAAACTGTGAGCTCAACACAAACTTTTCCTCCTCTTAAGTTATTCTTATTGGATGTTTTGGTCCCAGTGATGAAAAAGCTGACTAAAACATCAACTGTTGTCTGAAGAACTTGTAGGCTGGTGGCTCCCACAGTCTTTCAGACTTGCAGGATCCATCACCCAAAAGCAAGGTCAGTGGAAGACTTCTTTCAAAGCCTAAAGTCTAGGGAGTGCGGGTGGATCACAAACCACCTTGCAGGGCTGGCTCAATATAGAACCACCGATGGTAGATCTTCAGGAGAGGTGAAAACACAAAGTAACCTTTACTCTGGAGGCTCCTGTCCCTGAGTCCACTCACCACTTATCAGACTGTATCTTCTTTCAACCCATCAGCAGCAAGGAACACCAATAAAAAAAACCTCAATAAGTTAACCTGAACAGGGTTATTCAAGCAAAGAATAATTCATGAATCAGGAGGGCTCAGAATTCAGAGCGCTCGGCCAGCCGAGTGAGCAGCAGGCTTTTACAGGTGAACCTGGAAGTCAAATCCAGAAATTCCGCTCCCTGGTTGCAGGCAACCACCTCCCGGGTGCCTTCTGTGGGCGTGGTCTGATCCAGGTGCCTTCTGTGGGCGTGGTCTGATCCGTTGGCTGCTGCAATTGGCTGACGTTTGGCTGTGTATGATTGGCTGGGACCCAGCTCTCTGTTACAAAAAAAAAATAATAGTCTGAAGTTAATTTTCTGTTGTTTTCTTAGAAATGCCCGATATGGAGACAACCTCAGGCCGATGACTTCCTCCTTACTTAATGTAACACATCTCCCAAGGCTGTCTCACCTGCTCCTATAACATTCCTCTCCACAGTCACCCTGCCCCCATATGGCCACTCCTCTGCAGTCTTCTTTTCCTAATTCCTCTTCAAGTCCCCAAACTCTAACCGGTGGAGCTCCCAGGCGCTTGGCCCTCAAACATGACCCTGTCTATACTCACCTTCTAAAGGACACCATCAGAGTGCATGGTCGTAAATACCACCTACACATGTTAGCTCCCCAACGTGTATCACTAGCCTAGACCTTTTCCCCAGACCTCCTCCGGATCAGTAGAATCAAGTCTCGGCTGCACACCTCCACTGGGAATTTTCAGGGACTTCAAAATTAACATACATCAAACTGAGCCCCTAATTCACCCATTCACCACCAACATCTTTGCCTCCTGAAGCCTCCTCCATCTCAAAAAAAAAAAGGGGGGTGGGGGTGGGGGTGGGGGAGACTCTGATCATATTAGTTGCTCAAGTCAAGTTCTTGGTAACCTTCGACTTCTCTCTTGATTTACTCCCCTCTATCCAATCCATCAGCAAATCCTGTCTGCTTTACCTTCAAAATATGTCTGAATTAAGGCAGGTCTCACCACCTTGGCTACCATCATCTCAAAGCCACCACCGCTGCTTGCCTGGTTACTTTTGCAAGTTCCCAACTGGTTTCTCTTCTTCCATCTTTGTCCCCTTACAATCTGTTTCCAATAAATGAAAGTCAAATCATGTCTCTTTTATCCTCTGAACCCTACAGGGATTACTACCTCCTTTAGACTAAAAGCCAAAGGTCTATTCATATCCTACATGATATAAAGCCTCTCAACTACCTCTCTAACCTCGTCTATTACTCACCTCGACACTTGCCACTCTGCTGCATCACACTGGCTTCTTTGCTGCTCCTGGAGAATACCAAGCACACACTGCCCCAGGGCCTCTGCATATGCCTGCTCTCAGAAGAATAAATTAAAAATGTGAGGTATATTTACACAATGAATAATCTCCAACTTCACACAACAATATGGATGTATCTCACAAATGTAGAGCTAAGTATAAGAGTAACAACTTTGTGAATCTATTTAAATGAAGTTTTAAAAAAAAAGAAAATACAGAGAAAGGCAAAACTAATACATGCATTTTGGACAGTGGGGATTTTTCTTTATTTTCCTGGTTATTCCTCATTTCCAAGGGGGAAAATGCCATTTCCCTCATCCCCACCCCTGCACAACATTGCTGTTTGCCTGCTTCCTGGTCAACCTCATAGTATTCACTGTTGGATTAGAACATTGTTGCAACTGTCTTCTGGGTTTTCATGGCTTGAGAGCTTGAACTGAAAACTGGTTTCTCCATTGCTCACTGTACTGAGTCCCCTTGTTCAATTGAAATATTTAACATGGGAGATAAATTCTTAGTATTTTTAATGATAACAGATAACAAGAGTCATCTCCTGTGGGGGAGTCTATTCCAGATGCACAATTTGCAGTATCTTGTCTTCCCCACATTCCTGCAAGAAAAGACTATTATTTCCCATTTTGCAGATGAGAAAACCAAGGCTCCGAGAGCTACAAAATACTCCCCAGACAGTGTTCTTTCCGGTATTTTGTGTCACACCTCCAAATGGTTCCATCTGCACCAGGCTTTGTTCTATTTAATAATTTTTTTTCCTGTGGTTTTCATTCCCAATCAGAAAGGGAATAACAAATAGCCCTGCTACCACCTCAGTCTGAACTACTGGAAGCTCCCTGATACGGGAAGTGTGGCCGAGGCATTTTGGGCAGAGAATCCCAGGTCTAGATCCCTAAAGCTCAGCCCCCAAGTTGCAGAGGAAATCTCTCCAACTCAGGAGAGCTCTAACAGTTCTGGCAAGGGACTCTGAAATCAGAGCCGGCCAGCATGTGTCCCTGAATATCAGAATAGACACTATATTTACCCTGAAAAGCCCTTTAGTGCAAATGAGAGCTATAAATAACCATTAGGGCCCAAGCAAGTGGCCTTCACCCATGGATTTCCTTCCCAACATGCAGACCCATTTTAATTAAATTTGTCATTAACCTTTGGGGAGGGCAGGTGCCCTGGATCCAGCTTGCTTTCAGAGACACCGTGAGTAATTCCCTATTTCTTGGACATTTGGGGTTGAGCATGCTCACCAGGTGGTCACTTCCCGGGAGCTTGCACAGAGCTGAGTTTCCAGGAGAAGAGGCTCTAGGATTGGAGTGACTGTCCCCTGCAGACCTGGGCATCACAATCAGTTTCTCTGCAAAGCCAATCCTTCTCTGACCCTCTTTTCCCCCAGAGCAAGATGGGGGTCATGGCCATGCTGATGTTGCCCTTGCTGCTCCTGGGAATCAGCGGCCTCCTCTTCATTTATCAGGAGGTATCCAGGCTGTGGTCAAAGTCAGCGGTGCAGAACAAAGTGGTGGTGATCACGGATGCCATCTCAGGACTGGGCAAAGGTGAGTGGGCTCATCTCTAGCCTGGTGGGCTCATCTCTAGCCTGCCAGGAGGGGAGGGGTCAATTCTGTGTTCTCGCGATATTGCTTTCAAGGGTTTCCAGAAATTTTGAAATGCAAGGCCCTTAGCTGGGGTTGCATCTGGGTTTTGAACCCAGACAAGGGTACTGGGTTCAATGCTTGGTTCCAGCACTTGGTCATTTTGTTGCGGGGAACAGACTGACCGAGATGCAGCAGGCAGCACTCAGAGAGAAGAACTCCAAACTTTATTTTGTGTGAGTGGGCCCAGAGGAAAACAAAACTCCAAACTCTGAGCCCCGATCCACAGTTTCTCACAATCTTTATAGGCTATCTAGTGTCATAGATTTCCTAGTCTATCCGATGGACAGTTGTGCCCGGGGTTTCTAGAGGGGAAGCATGTTTTCGGAAGTTAAGTGTGATAAGGGGAAGAACTGGTTCCTCTTACAAGGAAGGCCTTGGAGAAATCTCTGGCTTTGGGCCCAGAAGCCTCCACTTCCTGGAGAAAGGAACCGACCCCTTCCCCAGGCATTGGTTTCTTACCATAACATTTTTTATAATTTCATTTCACAACCAGGTCTGGTTTTGCCATCACAATTTCACTTCTCTGCCTTCAATTTCTCATCTGCAACGGAGCTAGCAGCCTCTACCCCATACTGTCTTTGTGAGGAATCAATGAATTCACACAGGGGTAGCACTTAGAAGAGCACCTGGGGCTATCATGGGAGCCTCTCACTATTTATAATAAGGATGCTGATGTACAAATTTAGGCAGAGCAGGCCCATTTCCCTGTGCCACACTCCCCACCACTCCCTATTGTATTATTCTTGGCCTGATTCTTTCAACCACCCCACCACCCAGTCTTGAAGGCATTTACATTTGCAACTCCTGAATTAGATAGTGGGGGGGGGGGGGCTCTTCTGCTGGTAGCATTTGTGACCTGAGGGGTTCTGAATGTCCTTTGGTTTTGCAAGATTCTGACCCCATCTGTTATATCAGTTAGGGGTGATTTCTGCTATTGTTTTTGTTAATCAAGCCTGGAACCCACAGAGCCAAGCATCCATCAGTCACTCAACAAGTGACTGTTGGTCCCCTGTGTTCTGAGAAATAATTCCTTCCAGAGAGTCTCTACTGGGGGGGTGGGCACTTCCTCCCATGGTGCCACCATCATGAGAACACTTGTAGCCGCCTCTCTGAGAATTCCCTCAGTGCCTTCTGCTTGTTCTTGTGGACACCCCAATGGCAGTCCATCTGCATGCTTTGAGAATGGATTAGATTTCAGTGAGTGATCCACTTGGGTCAACCACGGTCAGGATAGAGCAGAGCATGAGGTGCTTAGACTTGGGTCTCTAGATGGCCCATTCACGAAGCAATTCCCAAAGGGGATATCCTGCCTCATTAGAATGAGAACTCAGAAGGGAGCAGGACACAAACCCCAACCGAACACACATTTGCCTATCAGATGAGACATCAGGTGACAGTTTTACCCTGAAAAATTGGAGCCCTTCAAAGTCAAAGACTCTGGGAAATATTGTTCTCCAAATAGAAGATGTCTGTCTAGAATCTGGCCCGCCTGCTAACGCACCCCTCCACCCTGGCACCCTCCTGCCAATTGCCCCTGGCTGTTGGCCCCTGAGGAACTGCCCTCTTAGATCCTGGGATCCTTTGTTTCCCCACACCATCTTTAGCTTACTCCTTGGGCTGAGCCCTGACTGTGTGTCTCTTGAGTTGGTCCCCTAGACTAAGCTTCCTGATGGTGGAGCCTGACTTTTGTTCACCCTGGTATCCCTAGCGCCTAACTCCATACTTGGCATCCAGTAAATTCTCAGCATGTGTTTATGTGATGAACGGCCTCTAACAGAGACCACGAGTTCAGGGAGGTCACTCATTTAATAAGCATGTTCTTGTATGTTTGCTTTATTGGTTTCCAATATGGTCCAGGAATATGCTCTGTGTGATTTCAATTCTTTTGAATTGTCGATGCAGGCTTTATGGCCTGGATATATGGTCCACAGTGGTGTAGGTTCCTGAGAGCTTGGTGTTTGAGGAGGTTACTCAGTTCTTCTATGTCCTTGCTCATTTGCTTACTAGATAGCACTACTAGTCTCCCTACTGCTGAGAGCTGTGCGTTTGTTTTAATTGTTTTTAAAATCTCATTTGGTTAGGACCCTAGGAAATACATCTCAGGAGCAAAATGGCATGGGACGGGTGGAATGTGACCTACTCTATCCTGACCGTGTTCTTTCTTACTGCATCTCATTGACCCACCCTGGAAAGAAATGCAAAGCAGAAAGAAATAAGGCCCAAGTATTTAGAAGTAACTCGAGAAGCTGGGCTTGTGTGACCTTAAACAAATGCCTGGCCTTAGCGTGCCACTGATTCCAGGTTCCAACTGCTCCATGTCTCAAGCCCTAGGAAAGGAGGAATCGAGAGACAGGGAGAGGATGAAGTGGGTTCTGTGCAGCCCACAGCAAGCACACCCTGGATCCATGGAACCCGAGAGAACCCCCCAGGAAGCACCAGGTGGTACACTAGGAAAGTCAAACCAACAGATCATGGTTAGGACATCCAACCCTCACCCCAACTCCCCACAATTCAGACAAGTCAGACATCATGCCATCCTACACCTGGCACGTCTGTGGTAAGAGTGACAATTAAAATACTTCAACCACTTCAAATGTACCAACCAAATATCTCCCCTGCCCATGCTTTTTATCACTTCTAAAATGCACAATTTTCCCTCTTTAAACATTACTGAACTCACACTAGGTGCAGTGATCCATGCTGGTCATCCCAGCACCTGGGGAGGCTGAGGCAGGAGGATCGAAAGTTCAAGACCAGCCTGGAGAACTTAGTGAGAACTTGAGAGCCTGTCTCAAAATTAAAAAAAAATAAAAATAAAAAGGGCTGAGGATGGAGCTCAATAATACAGCACCCCTGGGTTCCATCCCCAGGTCCAAAAAAGAAAAAAAAAAAAATGCTGAGATCAGGTATCTTTCAGGGCATCTTACAATCCGTAGAAAGCTGTCTTTTCTCATTCTATGTCCTCTGAAGCCAGGAAGCATCTTATAGTCAATGGCATCTGAGATTTCTTTGTGTGAATTGGCCAGTGTCCTGGTGTTTCACACAGATAAATGCTGAGCCCAGCTGATAAAGAGTAAAAATAACACCCGGTACAGCAGGAGCCTGGCCTCAGCAGAAATGATTTATTTGGGACACTGGTGCCTCTGGGCTTGCAGTGGGCTACAGCCTCTAGGACCCGCCTGGGAAAGCAAGGTGTCAGCAGAGAGGTCCTGGAACATCAGGTGCCTCTCCTAAGGAGGCCAGGGCTGCAGGTTTGGTCTGGCTCCTGGCCACAGGTCCTCTCCTCCCCCCAGTACCCAGCTTAAGAGGGAGGGAGAAAATGGGTGGGGGACAGTGTATCCCTTCCCAGCCGTGGTGGGACTGGCCAAGAGGCATCCTAGTGTGGAGAGAACAAGTGACCTCCAACTTGGACGTCCGACTTCAGATCCCTTGGCTTTACACCCTGGCCTCACCCCTTACAAGCTGTGGGACTCCAGGAAATTCAGACCAACTCAAGGAACCTCATGTCCCGATTTGTAAAAATGTGACCGGGGTGGCTGCTTGACACCCAGCATGGCTGCTATAATGCTAACGGTTTGAATCTAGAATGTCCCATTAGAAAGACGGAGGTGCCACAAGAAGCCAAACACCTGCTCTGAGCCGGTGGGCCAGGCAAACTTTACTTCTGCCAGAGGGCAAGCTACAGAACCTGGCCAGCAAGGGCACCAGGGCTGCCAGTCCTCCTGCTCTGGTCCCTAACTCAGCGCTGCCCTTCACCCTGATAGGAGGAGCAGGGTCACCATGCACGCGATTGGCTCATTTTTTTTAAGTTGGGGCGGGAAAAGGAAAGGATGGTGGTGAAAATGGCTACGATTGGGATCTTACATCCCCATTAAGGCTAAATACTCTATTCTGAAAATGGACCGTCCGCCAAATGTTGGCAGCCTCCTCCCCACTGAAGCAAGGTTCCGAAGTGGAAATTGTAGGGGATTTTATGCAATGATCAGATGGTGAGCGCTGTAACCTCAGAGGCTGGTGAATCCATGTGATGGGTGAATAATCTGAATGAATTACTGGGTGGTAACTGTAGGCAGGTGGAGCGTGGCTGGGGGAAGTAGGTTCCTGGGAGCTTGGCCTTGGGGACTGTATCTATTCCTGGCCCCTCCCCCCTTCCCATCTGCCCTAAGTGAGTGGCATTCCTCTGCTGCGCCCCTCTCCCTTGCTGTTCCCATAAAGGAGTCTGTCGACTGTGGTCTGTGAGTCAAAATAAATCTCTCCTCTTCTAAGTTGCTTTTTTTTTTTTTTCCAGGTATTTTGGTCACAGCAACAAAAAGCTAACACATATAGATAGCCCCTCAGCATTACAGCCAAAACTGAATGTCCCTCCAAATGAAATGTCTTCATGAATTCTGTTGTCATCTAGGCCACAATTTTTTTTAAATGATTAAGTTAAAAAAATAAACAAACAAACAAACAACACCTAGAACCGCCCCCCCCCCACTGGGGAAAGTGCCTTCTATTTTCCTTCCCCTTCCCCAGTTATGATGCTCCTAAATATGATCATTTGTGAATGAATGAGACTCATCAAGAGGGATACAAATTGTGTCAGCCTTTTTCAAATTTATTCAAGGCGAGGTGGGGGGACTCCTTTCTCTGCAGTTTAAGGGGAAAGAAGAAAGAAACATCAGACACCCCGTGGCTTTCTGGTTACTCTAGATTATGTAAAATCCTTTGGTCACCATAGGCCCCAAAGCATAGCACTGATTCAAAAATTGGGATGCGTAGCCCAATGTATAATCAACATGTCCATTTTCCTTAAAGTTGAACTTTCTTTCCCCATCCTGCTCCCCACCCACAGCTAGAGCAAGTACTGTAATGCCAGATTTGTGGGACCCCAATAGACCTCCAGGAGCTGAATCCAATGCAATCACACAAGAGTCTTTATTGCAAGCTCGAGCCTGGACTCACAACCGTTTCCAACTCAGCAGTTCCAAGGAGTGAGCCCGGGTCCTTTGTTCAGTGAGATTTTATAGGTTTTGGGGGATACTCTAGGTGTCACAACATCACACAGCAAATCATTTCACACCGCGGGAAAATCAAATAACAACTCCTAACATTGATTAGCACATTCATTGGCGGGAACAAGTTGGGTAGGGGTGATTGGTTAGTACAAGAGGGGGATTCCTTTGAGCTGATTGGTTTAATCCGTGAGGGGTGTATGTGCTAACCTACACAGTTTCCCAACATGTTATCAACCACCAAGACTACTGGGGGGGTCATCTGGCATCCCAGGTATTTTCCCTGTCTCATGCTGATTGGTGGTTGCTAGGGGGTTGCTATAGGTCCTCACCTAGCCTAACTGAGTCAGGGACACCTGGTGCCACAGATCTCTCCATTATTTACAGACAAACAACTCAGCAGGGTGGGTATGTGCCTAGGAGTGCTCTGTGGGATTTTTCCAATGACAAGGGTCAAGCCCCCTCCCTTTGGACAGGCCTTGAGGTCGAAGCTGTTTTCAAAAATGGAGTTACATCAGTTTCTCAGGACTAGGCTAGCTTCCTGCTGTTTCTGACCCTCCTAGGGGCAGATGGGCACGAAGGAAAGAGAGAGAAGAGCACAAGACACTCTTATCTCAACTGACATGTTGTAAGATGGTTCCAAGCTGCATGGATCTTGCATGTGCTTATAACTTAAGTCTGGCTGGAGTTGTAGTTCAGAGGTACAGTGCTTGCCTATACTACGTGCAAGGCCCTGGTTCCAGCCTCAAATGCTGCAAAGAAGCAATTTTTCCGCACTTCTGTGAAGTGGGGCATATGCACTTTTTCTCCACACTCTCCCTTTGGCTCCTGATTTGTGGTTTGTCAACTCCATGGAGAGGCTTCCTTTTGGAGTTCTACTTTCCTTCTAAGAGGTCTTCTTGGGCCGACTTCAAAAGAGCTGTCAACCAAAGCATGGCCTACCTCTGGTCCACGGTGGCTCTGAGCTCTTCAGTGCTTCAGACCATTCCCCAAGGAGCAGCCCTAGTTTTCTTTGCCTCTGCTCCTGGCTCTCGCCCATTACATTTCTCAGGTGTGATTCAAACATTAGGCTGGTTTCTGGTTGCAGGGAACTCCTAGTAGGTTGTTCATAGGATCCCTCTAGAACCTTCTCTCTAGGATAGAGGTGAAAGAAACATATCTCCAACCCCAGTCCATGGACAGAAACTCACTCAACAGTTCTCTCCAGAGAAATCCCCCTCCCAAGCTACCCTTCTCTCTCAATCCTCTTCTTTGATCCATTTTCATGATCCAGTTTTTGGCTAAAGGGAATGGAATTTCCTAAAATAAGGTTTCAGTTATTTCCTTTGAAAATCTGTGTCTTGGACTACCACCTAACTTTAGAATTTTGCATCTATTT